>NW_024423319.1:84160258-84278514 GCF_017311325.1 Ursus maritimus | reverse complement strand
ATATATATATATATATATATATATATATAAAATCATCACATTGTATACTTTATACTACAATTTTATTTGTCACTTGTACCTCAGTAAAGCTAAAGGGAAAAAATAAAGGGCAATCAATCAATCAATCAATCTAGCCCTTTAAATCAGGAGAAATTGATTGGAAGAAAAGCCAGAACTGTTTCTATCTAGTTATTTGAAGATTTTTATTTGGAGTCACTTGACAGGCAATTGTGAGAGGGGTGGAGGTTAGGGAGGTTTTTATTTAAATTTTGTTTTCCTGCTTCTAAGTTGGGCTTTTTACAAGTCTAATTACCTAATTGACTTTCTGTAGACTTATTTCGTAAGGCTGTTTCTCCGAGACTGGTGAGAGGAAATAGCTGATCACTTTCAAATGAAGAGGAAATCCCAACTCTAACCTGACATTGCCCCTCACCCCTACTGCTGTAGTTGGCCTTTCCTCTTGCCTCCAGACCTGCCGTCCCAGGTGGCATCAGAAATCTGTTGAGATGTCCATCGCCTGTTTCTCCCAACTCCTTGCCTCCGTCTCAAGGACCAGATGAGCCACATCTGTACTATGCATGCACTTAAGGATGTTTTTAGGCCCAAGTTAACTTCTGTTACCCATTGAAATTTAAGCTTCTTAAGTGAGTCACCTATCGTAGAGTTTCTAGAAACAACCAATTTTAAATGTACAATACACATTAATTTTTTTAAGATTTTATTTATTTGACAGAGAGAACGTGCAAGCATGCATGCGCAAGGGAGAGAAAGCACGCACAAGCAGGGGGAATGGCGGAGGGTGAGGGAGAAGCAGACTCCCACTGAGCAGGGAGCCTAATATGGGGCTCGATCCCAGGATCCCGGGATCATGAACTGAGCTAAAGGCAGACACTTAACTGACTAAGCCCCCCAGGCACCCCTACACATTAATTTTTAGGGTAAAAATATTATTCTCTTGATTTGGAAATTTATGTTTTAGGTGACAGGAAAATAATCATCTCTTTGTACTATGCATGCATATGTATTTTCTATAACTATATTCACTCTTGTATCTCTTACTACCATGAATTACAGCTGTCCTAAATACTGTGGCCTATACCATCCTGGAGGTGAAACCAGAGTCTGGGTAACAGTCACTCCATAGATTTTGGCTAGCTCTGTTATAGTTTTTCAGCTTCTAGGGCAGTCTTCAGATACAGCCAGTTTATCCTGGAGGTATCTGCTGTGTTTTCCTGACTAGGTATTCTAGAGCTCCAAGTGTCATCTACCTCCTCTTCTTTTTCCTTCTAGCACTTTTGGTGACCTCTGGGGCAGAGTCCTTGCTGGGCTGCTAGTGCTTTCAGCCCACTGAGGCTGTTCTATGTTTGCAGCCCTCAGTGTTGCTAATAACACTGACATGCCTGACTCCGCCCATGTGGGTGACCCACTTATCCAGTACCCACTGGATGAGTTAAGGGCACTGATGTCTGTGCTGAGGCTCTTGACTCTTTCATCCTCCTGCTATAGCTGGAGCTCCCGGGGCTGTAGGAGCTGCACGTCAGCATGTTTAGGTTTCTGTGGAAGGCCCCTCTCTGACTGAGATTCTGAATCAAGTCCTTGAAAGCTGAGCTTTTAGATAAACCTGAGTAACATGCTTCACACCCATTTTCTGAATCATTATTCCCTCAGACCTTGGGGGACCACTAGGTCATGTTGGTGAGCTATTGTCTTCTCTTAGGACCACCTTCTTTACTAGGAGATGCCACGTTCCCGCAAGAACATAGATTCCTGGTAAGATAGGCTGTTCCTAGGCATGCCCTGACAGGTGAGAATCCCACTGGTGTGTTAATCACCTGCTCAGGAGGGGCCCTCTGTGGGATTATGTGTATGTGTTGATAATATGTGCCCTATGGTGCATACATTTCTATTCCTCTGTCTCTTTGAGATTTTTTAAGCTGGTCAGCTGCTGTAGGAAGCGCAGAGCTTAATTTCTACCTTTACCTAAACTAGGCCATTAGATTGGTTGTCTTCCTGCCCAGATACTCCGCCCACTTTAGGCCTGAGTGATTGACCTACCTGGCCAATGTTATTATTTCAATAGAAGTTGACTTTCGTTCTTCCCAAACCTTCATCTACTTTTGTATCCTATACCAAGGATTGTTATCCTCCTTTATCTAGTTTCTTGAGATGGTAGGAGCTTAGGTTATTGATTTGAGACTCTTCTAATGTAAGCATTTAGTGCTATAAATTTCCCTCTCAGTACAGCTTTAGCTCTGCCTCACAAATTTGGGTATACTGTGGTATCTTCATTTTGATTCAGTTCACTGTATTTTAAAAATTTTCCTTGAGACCTCCTCTTTGACCCATGGCTTATTAGAAGTATATAACTTAGTTTCCAAATAATGTGGAGATTTTCCTATTATCCTCTATTGATTTCTGCTTTGATTCCATTGTGGTCAGAGAATGCACTCCATATGATATCAATCCTATTAAATTTAAGTTTGTTTTGTGGCCCAAGCTATAGTCTGTTTTTGTATATTTTCTGTGGGTGCTTGAAAAGAATGTAGTCTGCTGTTGTTGGATTCAGTGTTCTACAAGTGTCAGTTAAATCCTGTTGGTTGATTGTGTTTGTTGAGTTCCTTATCCTTGCTGATTTTGTCTGTTTGTTCTATCAATTGTTGAGAAAAGAACATTGAAGTTTCCCACTATAACTGTGGATTTGTCTATTTTTCCTTTCAGTTCAATCAGTTTTTGCTTCACATATTTGCAGCTGATGTTTTGTTTTGGTTTGGTTTTGGTTTTTGATGCATACACATTTAGGATTGCTATTTCTTGGTAGATTGGCCTTTCTATCATTATTTAATGTTCTCCAGCTGTGGTAATTTTCTTTTTAGTGATACTAATATAGCCACTCCTGCTTTCTTTTGAGTACTGTTTGGATCTTATTTTTTTTCTCCGTTTTTTTTTTTTTACTTCCAACCTACCAAATTCCTTATATTTGAAGTGAGTTGTGAGAGATAGCATATAAATGGATCATTTTCTTTAACCCACTCTGCCAATCTCTGCCTTTTGATTGGTTTATTTAAACCATTTACATTTGCTGGTCCTTCAGAGATCAATAAAATGTCTGTCCATAAGAATACATTTTCTGGAATTGTGTCTGATTTATTCATGAGTGACTCTTCGAGTACATTATATAATGGAAAGGTTACTAGATGGGGCCTAACCTTCCTTTTCTGTACCGCAGTTCTGTGACCTTGGGCAAATGATACTACCCAGTTCTGTTAAAAAATGTTCACTGAGCTGTTGGGCATCAAATACTGGGCTGGGAACCGGACATACAGAGAGAAGGCCTGACACACTCCTTGCCTTCCATGGGAGACATGTACAAATAACCAGGCAATTACAGGGGGTAAATATTATGGTAGAGGTTAGTAGGGGCATTTTATATAGCTTGGGAGTAGGAGAGAAGGTTAAGTAAGGCTTCTGATAAGAGGTGATGGCTGTGCTGAATTTTAAGTGACCAATAGAGATCAACCAGGTAAAAGGGAGCAGAGGGAGAAAATTTTGAACATTTCTGCATTTTTGTTTCCCTGTGTTTAAGGAGAGATTGGCAGTCTAATCAAGACAAAAATCCAGCCCCCACTCCGGACACACTTATTTAATATTGTATAATCTAGATGCCCTCAGGCCTTGGTATCTTATGGGCTTATTGATATCCAAATTGCATGGTTCTTGGTTTCACTGACTCCCGCTCGACTTTTCAGCCTGAAGCAATGTGTTCATGGTTAGGTCCATAAGTCATCATGGGGTATCTCACATGTCTTCATAAAGTCAGTATCAATTATAGTCCCGCTTCTCCTGTGCAAATCATTTATACAGTAGATGCTTAGGGTAGGCAGTAGTGAAGGGGGCAGAATCAATCATAGGCTTCAAAAGACTTACCGGACGCCTGGCTCAGTTGGTTAAGTGTCTGCCTTCGGCTCAGATCATGATCCCAGGGTCCTGGGATCAAGTTCTGCATCGGGCTCCCTGCTTGGCAGGGAGCCTGCTTCTCTCTCTGCCTGCAGCTTCCCCTGCTTGTGCACGCGTGCTCTCTCTCTCTCTCTGACAAATAAATAAATAAAATCTTTTTTTTTAAAAATGACTACTAAATTTACACTTGATTTTTGTTACATTTCTAATTCCTGTATTCACCTTAATGGTGTCTTTTGCATGTCAGTAAGTTTTATATTTGTTTCTTTCTTCCTCAAACCATGTTTTCATTTATTAGTAGGGATTACATAAATTTTTTAAAAAGTTTTTAACCATCTTAATCATTCGTGCTCCTTTTTTGAGAACTCCTTTTCCATTGTCTATAGTTTTTCTAATAATTGGATAGATAACATGGATGTATGGAATACAGGAACTACTGGGTAACCTCATGGTATTCACCAGTGGCCATGCCTTTTAGAAGAGTGTCTGGCTCGGGAAAACATGAAGAATGATAAAGAGTTGGAAAGCAAGACTTCAGAATGGCAGGTAAAAGATTATGATCACTAACTCTGCAAAAGAGAAGATTAAGAGGGTGCCCCTTCAGTACTTAGGACATTTTAAACAAAATTTGGTAGTGGCTAGTTATAATTATGAGTAGTAAAAATATGAGGACTGTATTTGTGTGATGAGTTTAGGAAAAGATGGAAGTGTTTCTGGCAATTGTTGAAATGGACCCCAAAGGGATATAGTAGAATTTTCTAGCTGGGCCTGAAAGAAAAATTTCATAGTCTCCCTTTTGGGGGTTCAGGTAAATGTAGAGGACTTAAGGCGCAGTGGGCAGGATTGGGGAGAGGGTGTTCTTACATCATTACCCAGCCCTCCCATGGAAAAGTAGCATGATGTAGTAGGGCGATATGCTGTGCAAATCAGTCCACTCGTTCAAATATCAGCTCCCTGATCTCTCACTGAGCCTTTTTTGTATAAATGGATGATATGTGAACAGGTATGACTAAAGGAATTGAAGTATGTGAAGCATCTACCACAGCAAAGGGTGCCCCCATGAGTATATAGTTCCCCATGCCTCTCTTTTTAGTCTTTTCCTAGCTTGGCTCTGCAAACTCACTGCTCACCAGTCTTTCATACCACTCTGTAGTCTAATATACAGAATTACTTCCAGGAATTTTTGGCTCTTGGTTTGTTCTATTTTGTTTTAGGTATGTTGTGCCTTTCCATGCCATCATGTGTGTTATGCCTTTCACCTTGGAGAATTTACCTTAGTCTCAGGTTGACCTGGTGTACTCCAAAACCCAGTCTTGTTCATACTGAGGATGGACCTGTACTTAAGGAGAGACTTGAGGACACCTAGCTCTTGAGATCGGATCTGTATAGGCCAAGATAGCAATTTATTGATATATAGTGAAAATTCAACTGACTGCATTTTCGGGTGATGTAGCCACCTCACACCATATTGCAAGAGCTGGTTGTATATATCACTCTCAAACTCCATGGTGAGTGACATCATCTTAATAGCTTGAAATTGACTATGGTGGGAACAGAAATCAGTAAACTACAAATCACAGTACCCGCCCCCTAGCCGGATGTTAAACATTTATCACTACACCACTGATGCTATCTCTGTCTCTTTGGGTGAGTTGTGTGGGAGGCCAAGTCATCTTCTCAAGTGTGGACTTGGACGAGGGACTTAAGTGATGTGATTCTCATGTTTGATGTCATCAGCATGAGAGCCCCTTTTGGTCCTTTTCTGAAAACTGGGGTATTCCTGCCCCTCAGCCAAGAGGGGTGGGTACTTGGACATGAGCTCCATCTCCCTCCGGGCCGTGCTTGGATAGGAACTTCTGATTGTGGGACTCTCCTTTTTTTTTCGATCTTTCAGACTGATCCACCTTTTATTCTCAGTCCCCCAAGTAGAATATCAAATAAAATTGTTTGTTTTTACTAATTTGTAATCATATTCCAATCCTGCTTCCCCGAAATAAAGTCGAAGTCACTTCTTTTTTGCATCCCTGCAACGCCCAGATTAGTTTGTTTGGAGTTTTGGGTGTTGATGAGCTTTTTTGGTCTCCTTTACAGGCAATATCAGGGTTTGCACCCGTAGGTGTCCAGTCACTTCCACATGTGGGTTTTAGCTGGTTTTTTTCTCACAGCAAACACGTGCATTTTGTTCATCTCCAAGATCTCAGGAAGTCCATGCTATTTGGTTGGTACACATCCTGATAATGTATCACTTCCGACCTGAAGCCTCCATGCCCTCTCTGGACAGATTTAGTCACTATCCTTCCATGCTGCTAGGAAATTTGGAGCCTTCCCTTCTTGTTGTCTAATAAAACTTGTCACCCTGGGTTGTGGTGATTTGTTTTCCTCTCCTCCTTCTCCATCCACCAGGGCCCTCCGTTATCTCAAAATTACAGACCTTGCAGTTATCTGTCCCTGTATCTGCCGTACCAAGTGTGGTGTCAGCCTATAGTATCCTGTATATAAATTTGGAGTGTGTATAAATTAACGAGTAACATCCTGTGAAATTAAAGGTAATGTAGAAGTTCAGTTAGCCTGTGGGAGTTTTTAAGATTAACATCCCGAAGTCCACATTTTACACTGTGGGTTAAGAATCAATTCCTGGACAGCCTTTTTGCCCCCTTTATAATATTTTGCGGTTCTAATAATTGCTAAAATAATTGCTAAAGTATCTCAAAATGCCTTTGGAAAGATTTCCTATACAGGAAGGAGCACATAAAGGAATGTTACTCTGGGTCTGTAGCTTTGTCCTGGAATTATGTGGGCAAATGAACTAATCCTTCTATTTAAAGGATGGTTTCCCTCTGTGGATAGACAAGGTCCAGCTTCTTTGATGCTGACTCATAAAGTCCTGCCTGTGTAAAGAAAGGGTGCCTGTATTCTCCCTGTAGTTATTTTGTGGGCTCTCTTTTTTCACTGCAGTTTTGATTTTACGTGATCCCATCACTGGCAGTGAAGATTCGGGTTAAGTACCAAATATTATTGCTAGTTCAGCAGACACGTAAGGGAAGTGCACATGCTAAGGAAGGATAAAGGGGGTAGTGGTGGTGGTAGTGAACAAAGAGAGGAAAACTTAAGTATGCATGCATATAGCATAAGTGACAGAATCTAAAATATAAGTGGAAGTATAATGTACCTGAAGAAAAAGTGAACAAGTCGTAAGTGTACAACTCTGTTGATAACTTCAAAGGGAACATACCCATTTAACCAGTGCCCAGGTCAAGAAAAAGAACATTACCAGCACTGCAGAGGTCCATTTCCTGCTTCCTGGCAATGACTACCCCTTCCTTATACCCCAGAGGTTATCAATTTACCATTGTCCTTAATTCTATCACTATAGATTAATCCTATTTTGACACTTTGCATAGGTGAAGAATATATATACATACATATATATACATATGCATACACACACACACACACACACACACACATATATATATATCTCACGGTTTTAAAAAAAATTCTGTTATACTGTGATAAATGTATCAGGGTTGTTTCCAATTTGGAGGTACTACATATAGTACTCGTCTGAACATTCTTGCACATCTTTTGAGGAAGAAATGTGTACATTTCTGTTAGATATATAGCTAAGAGCTGAGTCATAAGGTATGCATATGTTGAGCCTCGGTTGATGTTGTCAAACAGCTTTCCAAAGCATTTAAACTAATTTACCGTCTCACCAGCAGTGTACAGGAGGTACCATTTGGCCACATCTTTGCCAACACTTGCGTTGTTGAGATTTTGAATTTTAGCCATTCTAATGGATACTAGTGATACTTTATTGTGATATTTTATTGTGACTTTCTTACTTCTTTTTTACTGAAGTATAATTTACATACAGCAAAATGAAAAGATTTTAAGAGTACAGTTTGAATTTTGACAAATGTGTATACCCATGTAACCCACACCCCAGTGAAGATCTAGATGATTTCTGTCACCCCAGAAAATACCATCATGTTTCTTTTCAGGCAGTATTCTCCAACCAGAAGCAACCACTATTCAAATTTCTGTCACCATAGACTAGTTTTGCCTGTTATTGAACTTCATGTAAATAAAATTATACAGTATGCATTCTTGTGTCTAGATTGTATTTGGCTTTCTTTTGTTCAACATAATGCTTTTGAGCTTCAGCCATGATGTCTTATGTATCAGTAGTCCATCCTGTTTTATTGCTGAGTATTTCATTATATGAATGTACCAGAATTTGTTTGTCTGTTCTGTTGATGGACATTTTGGGGTTTTTTGGAAGTCTTATTTTGGTTTTAATTTGTAATTCCCCTGCTAACTAATACTGTTGAACATCTTTTCATGTTTACTTCTATGTGAATATCCTCTTGTAAAGAGCCTGTTCAAGACTTCTGCCATTTTTCTGTTGAGTTGTCTTCTCATTAATTTATTGGAGTTCTTTGTACAGGGTATGAATCCATTCTAGTTTAAGAGAGTCGTTTCACTCTCTTAAGAGTATCCTTTTGACACAAAAACCTGTACAGGACTGTTCATAGCAGCTTTATTTGTAATAATCCCAAACTGGAAACAACCCAAATATCTTTCAGTGGGTGAACGGTTAAGCACACTGTGGTACATGCATATAATGGAATAAAAAGAATGAACTGCTGATACATGGAACAACTTGGATGGATCTCAGGAGCATTATGCTGAATTTTAAAAAGCCAGTCTCAAAGTTTATATACTATATGATTTCATTTATAGAACATTCTTAAAATGACAACTTTATTAATGTATAATTTACATACCACAGAATTCACATGTTTAAATATACAATTCAATGCTTTTTAGTAAATTTACCAAGTTCTGTAACCATTTCCATAATGTAGTTTTAGAGTCTTTCCGTCACTCCAGTAAAATTCTTTGTGCCCATTTGCGGTCACTCCAACCCCTCCACCCAGCTCTAGGCAACCACTAATCCACTTTTTGTCTCTATAGATTTGCCTTTTGTGCATACTTCATATAAATAAAATTGTATGCTATATGGTCTTTGGTGTCTGGCTTTCAGGTAGCATAATGTTTTTTGAGGTTCATCCATGGTTGTGCCATGTATCGATAATCCATTCCTTCTTATTGTTGGATATTACATTATATGTATACACCACATTATGATTATCTGTTCACTGTGGATGGACATTTGGGGTGTTTCTAGTTTTGGGTTCTCATGAATAATGCTGCTTTGAACATTCATGTACATGTCCTTGTGTTGGACATACTTTAATTTATCTTGGATAGATTTCTAGGAGTAGAATTGCTGGGTTGTATGGTAAACCTCTGCTTAACTTCTTAAAGAAACTGCCTAACTGTTTTCCAAGGTAGCTGAACCATTTTATAGTCCCACCAGCAATTCTTGGAGAATATTCCATATACACCTGAAAAAGCATATGTATGTTGCTCATCTTGGTAGGAGTGTTTTGTAAATGCCAGCTTAGCTCAGTTTTTTGATAGTATTTTGTAAGTTTTCTATATTCTTGCTGATTTTCTTTCTAGTTGTTATCAAGAGTGCATGTTGAACTCTGTTAGTGTTGAATTATCTATTTCCTCATTTCTTTATCTTTAGTTTTCAACAGTTTCATTATGATGTGTCTGCACGTGGATTTCTTTGTATTTGTTATGTTTCGTGCTCTCAGTTTCTTGGCAATTCTCAGCTATTTTTTCTTCAAATATTTTTTAGCATTACACTCTTTTTGTCCTCTATATTGGATTCCAATTACACAAATGTTAGATCCTTTATTGTTATCCTACAGGTTCCTGAGGTTTTGTTCCCCCACCACCATCTTTTTTCTTTCTATTATTTAGTTTGGCTAGTTTGTTTACCTGTTTCAAGTTCACTGCCTCCTCCATCCTGCTATTGTGTTCTCCCAATGAATTTTTTATTTTGGTTTTTGATTTTTCAATTCTAAATTTTCCATTTGACTGTCCTTTATATCTTCTCTTTACTTTGCCAGTATTTTGTATTTTAACTTTAAGAGTGTTCAAGTTTGGCAGTTTCTTATTTAAGCATTTTTTTATAATAGCTGCTTTAACATACTTGTTAGGTAATTTTAACATTTGTGTCATCTCATTGTTGGCATCTGTTGATTGTCTTTTCCCATGTGAATTGGCATTTTTGTGGTTTTTTGTATACAAGTAATTTGGGGTTTTATCCTGGACATTTTGAATATTGTGTTATTAGACTATAGATATTATTTCAGTCCAATGGAGAATGTTGATATATTTGTTTTAGCAGTCAGTTGACCTGGTTAGGTTCAGAGTGCAAGTTCCAACTCACTTTCTGTGACTGTAGCTAATGTTATGTTCAGGTCCTTTACAGTGCTATTCAGATCTGTCCCATGTGTGACACCCACTGGTCAATCTGGGACTGGAGTGTTCCTCTGTTAGCTCAGTTCTCAGAGTCTTTGACATGATAATTAGGATCAGGCTCACATATGTGTGGGTGGGGGGTGATCCCAGTTGTTCATAAGCAGCTTCATGGGTTTGCTTTCCTGAGCTCTTCTCTCTTTGTTATTTTCGTGCTACTTTCTGGTTTCCTGGAGCTTTCCTTTTTGGTCCTCCAGTCAGAAACCACCTACTTTCATGATGCACTGCCTCTGGAGCACAAGGGGCCGGGAGACAGAGAAAGAGAGAAAGTAAGAAAAAACAATGGGATTTGGTTTTTCCCTTTTGGAGCTATAACTCCACCAAATGGAATGTAAGTTTCCTTTCCCTTGAGAGTGTTAAGTCCTATGGTCTTCTTTTGCCAGTTAATGTCCTTGCTGCAGCTTCCACCATGGGATTTTCTGGGCATGGAGAAGGGAGGAAAAGGAGAGAAAAACCCGGGGGATTTCCCTCTAGTTTCTCTGAGTTATAGTAGTTCCCGTTTCCAAAAAAAGCACCTGAGCCAGAACATGTGCTCTAACCACAGTGTTCACTCACTTTCAGGTTTTGTTGTGTTGGGTTTAGTTCAGAGAGTACTGGACGTAAAAAAGTGGTAAAGTCATCACCAGTTCAATTGTACTTGGCATTCTGGTATTCTTCCCTGATCTGCCTGCTGATACATACTTTAAAGAGTTCTCTAATAGCTGCCACATTCTGTACAAATTTTATAGTTGCATTCAGTGGACAGAAATTGGGTATGCTTATTCCATCTTACCTGGAACTAGAAGTCTTAACTGATATTTTAAGTGATGTTTGGGATTAGTTCCCTTCTTCTTCCCTAAAGTATTTATATGTCTCTGAAATAATAGTTTTAGAGATGCAGCTTTTGGTGTAGTTAAGTAGGCAAGTTTCTAAGGGTAAGCAGAGGAGCTGCATCATTGGACAGAATATATAAGGACCTCCTGGAAAACAAAGCCACTTTTCTGAAGGCATATGTGGTAATCTTACCCGGAAGCACAGTTCTTTGTCCTCATGCAGCATATCATTGACCTCCTTGTTTTCCTTGGCCCTCCCTCTCTGTCACATTCTCTTACTTCTGTCCTGCTGTTTTCCAGTAACCTTTGCCCCCAGGACTTCATTCATCAGCCCTCTCTCCTCCATCCTTCGCTGTTTGTCTCTGGTTTTCCCCCACACTCCTTCCTAACATTGCAGTCTTGCATTTTATCACCAGACACTGTCTTCCAAGGATAAATACACTTCCCTGTGACATCTCAGGATGTAAGTGCTTGCACTTGACGGATGGAGAAGGTAGGCCGGGGAGGTGGGGGGTGAGTAATCAGCTTTTGCTCATAGATTACGGCCAGACCTGAGTCTCTGCAAGGCATTGTGGTGGTCTAGCCAGCTGCTCTTCCAGCATATTAGGGATTTTTCTCTATACAGTATTTCTGGGGGTTGTGGGGCCAGGCCAGATGAAGCTCCAGCACAGCCAGGAATATGGGTCTAGAAAGAAGGTAGTATTCAAATCACACTAACCTCATTAACTTGGGAATATATCAGAGCCTTTTGAGCTGTGTTTTGGTTTGGTTTTGTTTTATTTGTTTTTTTTTTTAAGATTTTATTTATTTCTTTGACAGAGAGAGACAGCCAGTGAGAGAGGGAATACAGTCAGGGGGAGTGGGAGAGGAAGAAGCAGGCTCATAGCGGAGGAGCCTGATGTGGGGCTCGATCCCAGAATGCCGGGATCACGCCCTGAGCCGAAGGCAGACGCTTAACGACTGAGCCACCCAGGCACCCCCTGTTTTGTTTTATTTGTTGTTAATCTTGAAATTTAATAGGAAGAAACTACTAAGTAACGGTTACTTTTATGCTAGTATTACCCCTTGTTAGTTATGTGGTACAGAGTCACTGCAGGTAGGAAATCCTAAATAGGCAAAAATACATGGACAAAATGCACATGTTTTTAAGTTGCAGCATGCTTTTAATATTTTTATGGTGGAAACACATTCCTTAAGAACCACAGTGGGCTTCTCAGATGTCTATTCAGATCCATCAGTTTCCGGGCATGTAAAGGCTGCTCAACTCATAACCTTCTGGGCATATATTTACTATGTACAGATAAAAACTTGTTGGTACAAAAGATACAGTACCTTTTGGAAAGAAGATCTTCAGGTACAGCATGTCTCATTTACTACCACTGAAATTTCTTATCTTCTTGGCCTGGGAGCAGGGCAGCCACAGGGAGCTGCCTGAGTTCTGACCCCACTGTCTTCATGCCAGACTGACCCAACTCACACAAGGACAGGTCAAGGATACTCGTTTTCTACTGCTAAGACTTTTATTTTTTTTTTCTTTTGGCAGTAGCCAAAGCAACTATTTAAAAAGAAAACACATTCATTATTCTTACACTTTGATTTTACCAAGTAATATTCATTTCAGTGGTATGTTTCTGTGGAGAACTCTTTAGCTGTGGGAGCAGTTTGACTTTGGTACTGGGAGAACAACTGATAAGCCACAGAAGCAGTGATTAAATAGGCTACAGTTCTACAAATAGTACTGATTTAATTATGTGCATAAGGTTGACCAGGCATGAGATTTAAAGCTAGCTTTATTCAAGGCCGGAATAATTTTTGTAACCCCCTGCCTATATTAATTTTCAGGCCCAATTAAATGAATTATTCCTTACTGATTGTGAAATATTCCCGGGTAGCACCATTAAAGGCTTTACTGAATTCAGATTGTTGCATTATTTTTTAAAGGTTGTCTTGGGATAATTGTGCTACACTTCCCAGAGCCTCTGAGCTCTAAATTGAGAGGTTCTGGTCCAAGGTTGTTGGAATCTGAGAATTGGAAGGACCTTGGAGATCACCAAATCCAGATACCTTCCCAGTGTAGCAATCCTCTTCACAATATTCTGTCAGGCAGGCAGTTGTCTGACTCTTGATCACTTTTTCCCCCCAAATAATACATATTTTTCCTCCACACATTCTTGAAGCTACTCACTCATCTTTCTGTGATAGGTCATTCTTTATTCCCAAGCCAAGATCTGCCTTCTGGGAACTCTCACCATTGTACCCAGCTCTCCCCTTCATTACCACGCAGAGCATACCTCCTTCGTCCAAAACGGTTAAAGTCATCTATTTTCCTACTTGCCATTCCCCTTTCTCCCATCTCTGGTCTTCTCAGGCTAAAATATTCCTGGTTCTTTCAACAGCTTCTTATTCCAAGGATTTTAACACAGTGGAAAAAGTCATACATTAATATAATAAACACTCAACTCTCCACCAGCCAGAATTATCAACAATCAAGATTTTGTCATATTTTTTCTTAAATAAAGGAATTAAAACATTACAGACATGATTATTTCCCTTTGATCACCTCTTCCAGTGTCATCCTCCTCCCTCAGTTTCATGCATATATAGGTATGTATAAACAACATGGATTTGTTTCGGATCTCTGTTTTAACTTACATAAATGGTGGTATTATGAATGTGTCTGTGTGTTTTGTCCACACAGCAAAATGTCTTAGACCTTTTCATATATTTTGTATTAGTCTCTCCATACTGTATATTGTCTTAGTCATTATGTATAACATAATTTTTTGGCTGTCTGCCTTCTGGGCATATGGTAGGATTGTAGTTCCTGCCCCTTTGGAAGTTAGGTGTGGCTATGTGACTTGCTTTGGTCAATGAAATGTCAACAATATAATGGGTACACTTCCAGATGGAAATTTTAAGAGCCGGTATGAAATTTACTGCCTTGCGTGTCCCTGGCAAATAGAGATGGGTCCTCTGTCAGCCTGGGTCTGAGAATAACTACATTTAGCTTTTTTGCCTGCTCACTTTAAACATATAGCATAAGGAATAAAGAGACTACGATTGTGTTAAGCTCAGATTTTAGGTTCCTTTTGTTACTTTGGCAAACGTAGCCCATCTTGATTGGTAAGTAGACCTACATCATTGTTTTTAGTGGCTGTAAAGTATCCCAGAGTGTGAATTGACCTTATTCTGTCTAGCCACTCTCCTATTGACAAAAGCCTAAGTACTTCCTGAATTTTGCTTTTATAAGAAATTCTGTATTGGTAATTATGTAGGTTTGTGAGAGTTTCTCCAAGATATGTATCTAGAAATAAGATTGCTGGGTCACAAGGTATGGATGTTTTCAGTTTTACGGGATTCTATCTTTGCTACCCAAAATGACCATACCAATTTACATTCTCACCCTTCCAGCTGTCATTTATGTGACATGATTCCCAAATCTTTTTGTAATCTTGGTTCCCATCTCTGGATTCACTTTTGTTAGTCATTGTTTCCCTGTAATACCCAGACTGGAACTTGGTTGTTCCAACTGAGGTAGATGGTATGTTCTGAATTCAGCCCAAGTTGAGCAGCTGCATTACCCTGTGTGCTATTTGCTGGCGTCAAAAACTGAACTGCTATCACCCTGCATTCGGGAAATAAGAGTTTTTTAAATTGCAGTGGCTTTACATACATTCTAGTTAAATTTCATCCTGGTTTTTTTCTCATCATATTAGCTTCTGAATTCTTCCCTTTCCTCTGATACCTGACCTAGGAGGGGTAACATTCATCAGAGGTCAGACCCCTCCTAGGTGAGTAACCTAGTAGGTTCATCTGCGTTACTGATCAGAGTTTTGATCAGCACAGGGCCAAGGGCATAGCTCTGTGTCCCCCCACAAGACACCTTTCAGGTTTACCTGTCTGCAGCCTCAATTCTTCATCTTGTCAACTGGAAAATCCTACCTCCACATGTACTGTATTTACAAAGATTTATCTCAATAAATGAATCAAGTGACTAGAACAGAAAGGAGTCTAGGGTAAGTTGAGTGTGTCATGGTTTTGAAGAACCCGTGCTAGCTGCTAGTGAGTATTTCTTTTTCTTTTTTCAAATGCTTATCCAGCCAGTGCTTTATTAATTTGGTCTAGAACTGAGTTTGGAGTGGGATTGACACTTTTGATTTGTAACAATTATATTCTACGCCTTTGAAAATAAGGGAGATTTTTGTCTCTCCCCAGTCTGTTGGGAGGTCTGGTTTCTGTGAGTTTTCATAGATGAGAGGAAGTGATTTTGCTGTCGTAGCTGCAAATAGTTTTTTAGCCCTGTGGAGAGGAACAAGGTGGTTTTTAGGATTGTGACTACCCAGGTTACCTGTGCTCTACTCCCCAGCCAGGGTGTCTTCTTCTCCCTGCACCACCAGAACCAAACCTGTTCATAGTTTAAGAAACGATGAGGATTCCCTAGGCCAGTAGCTCAGATCCTTACAAGTTAGGTTTGCTGATGGTCTTTCTGTTGTTCCTTGGGACCAACTACCTGTCTAATTCCAGTTATCAGTTTTGTATTAGGATTCTTAGTTACACGTGTCAGAATCCCAGCTCAACAACAAACAAAAAGAAATTTTACTGGTAAATGAATAGCCCATGGACTGCCGCTTTTAGGTATGGCTATATCCTAATCGCAGCCCTGAATCTCCTCCTCTCAGCTTTGCTTTCCTCTGAGTTAGTTTCACTCCCAGGCAGGCTATCTGCGGCAGATGCAGTGCCTCTTTCCCAATACTTCTGTAAAAGCCCATGGGTGACATGTTGATATACCCTGGGTCATGTGCCTTAGACCCAGAAGGTGTATATTTGTTAGGGAGGGAGGGGCAGGGTTGCCCTCAGGCCACATGGACTGAGAGTGAACCCTCATTCATTCCTCTTTCATACATTTACTGAGTGCCCACTATGTGATAGGTACCATGTTAGGCTCAGAGGTTATCACTATGAATAACATAGGCATAGTTCTCTGCCTCCTTGAAGTGTGTAAGTGTAAAAAAAGAAAAGGACTTTATTGTGCTCACAGTGATAGAGGAGAAGTTACTGGTTCTGGAAAGCAAATGGCAGGGGTTCTGATATACTCTGGGGCAGGTGAGGCTGCCCTGAAGAGGTGTTGTTTGGATTGAAATCTGACATGAGTAGGAGTTAGACATGTGAAGTAGGTAAGGTAATGATGAACAAGGGTGGGTAAGGGTGAATAGTATGTACAGAACCTTGGAAATAGAAGGAGGAAGCATATTCTAGGCACTGAAATAAGGCCAGAATGGCTGGATCACAGAGAGTGAAGGGGCAGAGAGGCATAGGTGGGGCTGGAGAAGTAGATTGGCACCGCCTCTAGCAAGGCCAAATGGCTTACAAGAGGTTTGGAAGCCATGCAAAGTTTAAGCAGGGAATCAAAGTGATTAATAGCCCTGGTCCATGCGGGTAACTCGTTTCCTGATATATAGCTTAGTCTAGTTAATTAACTAGCCAAGATCACCCACCTGGTTGGGATTTAAATCTAGACATGCCACAACATCTATCATGTGTCCAGACCTGGCTCAGGCATTGCCTCTCCCAAGAAGCAGTCCTCATGGCCCCTTCCTTTTTGCCACTGGGAGAGGGTAGGTGTTTCTCCATTCTTGTTCCCTTAGTATCTTGCTCAGAGAAGTCTCATGATTTTGTTTCTCTCATCCACATCTGGACAGGATTTGTTGGTGCTTGCCCAGGCTAATGATTGGCATCTGTGCAAAAAAAGTATCATAGCAGACCTGACTTTGAAAGGCCTGCTTACAAGGTTGTCCCTTGGTGGGCATCTGGGAACTTGATTTTCAGGAGGGTTCCCACCGTTCCCAGAACTGATTGATAAAGGTGGCTCATTGTGCCTAAACTGTTTATACAAACAATGTGTTTCTGCTGAACACCTGCTTTCCTTCTTGGGAGTCTGGAATTTGGGTATTTGCCAGTCAGAGGGTGCCTGTGTAACCAGCCTCCAATCAAAACCCTGGGCACTGAGTCCCTGATGAGCTTCCCTAGTAGACTGCATTTCACATGTGTTGTCACAACTCGTTGCTAGGGAGATTAAGTGCATCCTTGTGTAACTCCACTGGGAGAGGACTCTGGGAAGCTTGTGCCTGATCTCCCCTGCATTTCAGCTAGTGTGCATTTTCCCTTTGCTGATTTTGCTTTATATCCTTTCACTGTAGTAAATGATATCCAAGAGTATGATTATATGCGGAGTTCTGTGGGTCCTCCTGGTGAATCACAGAAGTTGGAGGTGGTCTTGGGGACCCCGACATAGCACCCATGCAAACCATTGTTAAATATTTGTTCAATACTTATTAAATGGAGAGAGTGAGCCTGGTGAAGAACCAGGGCAGAGAAAGGGGTGGTATCACTGACTCTCCTCTCCTTTTTAAGCAGTCAGCTTTGGCCCTAAACTTGTACTCTCCACTTATTAAATTACAACCCTACAGGGGCCTACAAGGAAATCTGTGAGCACTGGAGAGCAATGGAAGGGTTTTAAACTAAGGACTATCACAATCAGATCTGCATTTTGGAAAGAGTAAATGCCCAAGAATCATCAGGAAATTTTGTGAGGAGAATTTGTTCTACCAGATTAAAATTTACTACAAAGCTACTATAATAAAAATAGTGTGGTAATGATCTGGAAATTTGAGCTAACACCCGGGTTTCTGAAATTCCAGCCCAAGGTCTTTCACCAAAACTCTATTGAATTATTTGATGATTCCTCTAAGAGTGAACATGTGAGACTGAGT
This sequence comes from Ursus maritimus, assembly GCF_017311325.1. Taxonomy (NCBI): domain Eukaryota; kingdom Metazoa; phylum Chordata; class Mammalia; order Carnivora; family Ursidae; genus Ursus; species Ursus maritimus. Next base: position 84,260,576 of record NW_024423319.1, on the reverse strand, counting down.
TCCCTCTCAGCTTTGCTTCTGAGACAGGTCCATGCAAAAATAGGCATCACTTACACTGTCTGCAGTAGAACCTTCTGAACCTGTTTTTAGGTGGTTGTAATGCTGTCAACTGTCAAAGTAGGAATGTGGGGTTCTGAATTCAGAACCTGGCAAAAAGCAGTAAATAAACTAAGAACCTTTTACCAGTCTCCCGTGAATTACTGATACTTCAAATCACTGCATATGAATAGCTTAGGAGGAATTTTGGCACTTTCGATTTTTATAGTTTTTCACTTGGTGGAAATGAAATATTCCTGTTTCCACAGTCTTCCACCATTGTTTTGTCTCTCTTTGCATGTCAGGGATGATGTTTCCTAAGGGATGACTTAATTAGACCATGCAATAATCTGCTTGGGGAAATAGAGAAAATCGGTTATTTAAAACACACTGGATGAAAGATCTTATAAAAAAAAAAAAAGACCTTTGAAAGAGGAAAACATCCTGTACTGAGGGAACAAAGGTGGGATGATGGAGTTTTGCTGTCCCTGTTTTGCATTTCTAACAGTAAACTTGAAAGCACAGGATCTTCTGACCATTGGAGCTGAAATTATGTATTCAGTGTTTCTCATGAAATAACATTTACCATTAAAAGAAGATTGCATTTATACTGGTCTTGGGTAATTCTAAAAATTTCTATGTAGAAAATTCTAAAAATTTTAATGTGGAAAATTCACCAGCTCAAGACCCACACAAGCACACAAAAGCATTACATTGATTACGTGTCTGTGTATTGGCTGATTCCTGAAATGGTGTCTCAGAAGGATTAAAATTGAGCCTCTGTTCTGAGCACGTGGTGTTGACTGTAGCCTGGGAGTGTGCCAGTTAGTCACAGCACCTGCGCCTCCTCGCAGGGTCCTGTTGAGGCTGCCCAGGAAGATAGAGGGTAATTGCCTCACCACTCCAGCCACACATGCAGGGTTAGGAATCCTGCTTCTGAGGCTTCTCCTGCTCTGACCAAAAAGAGACCCAGAGAGTCTAGCCAGCCGGCTGCAACTCTGGGGCAGGAAAAGCAGAAGAAATGAAGATAAAGTCAAGCTCCCCCCCCCCACCAGCCCACGTGTGATGATAATGATTAGACACCTTTTCATCAACAACCTTCCCTTGCATTAAACAACATTCAGGAATCCTGGGTGTGATGGCCTATTTGTAGTGTGCAAATGGAACATGGGATGAGGGTGCTCAGATCTGACCTAGAAATTTGAGATGTAGCTGGAGAGACCTAATACCCCACTGGGGACTCACAGGCCAATTACCTTGAGTCTGGTAAGTGGAATATAACTCCTAAAGGAAACTAGGTATTTTGAACTAAGAAATTATGTATATGTATAGGCAAGGCTTTGTGTATTTCTTTTCTTTGTTTATTACAAGTAAATCCTCAAAAGTTGGTAAGAATTAAGATTCTCCAGAGTGTGTGAGGGCTTTGAAGCCAAAGGAAGGTGTCTTTTCTTTTTTTACTTATTTTTGTTCATGAGCAAAATTCCGGAGTATTAGGTTGAATGATATGAAATTGCTGATACTCAAAACATTTTGACCTACAACAATGGCAATTTCATGTGGTTCAACCAAATATAAACTAATTTCACCACACAAATGCTTTGAAAATATTCCCAGTATATTATTGTAGTAGTCTTAATCTCATCAGAAGGGAAAGGATCTCATAAATTCTTAGAGTCTTTATTTATAATAACTTGTGACATATCCATCACCTATCAGACTAGTGTTTTTTTTAGCAATTCTAATTGATACACAAAAACTGCATATATTCAGTGTATACAACTTGATGAGTTTGGACATATACATATACCTGTGAAACCATCACCACAATCAAGGTAATAGACGTATCCATCACCTCCAAAAGTTTCCTTCTTGTCTTCTTTTGTGTTATAACACTTAACATGATATCTACCCTCTTAACTTTTTAAGTGTACGATATAGTGTTGTTAATAGGCACTATGTTGTACAGCAAATCTCTAGAATTTATTCATCTTAAATAACAAACTTTATGCACATTGAAAAGTAATTCCCCATTTCCCCTTCCTCTCAGGCCCTGGCAACCACCATTCTACTCTCTGTTTCCATGAGTTTGACTACTATAGATACCCCCATATAAGTGGAATTTCACTTAGCATAATGTCCTCCAGGGTCATACTTGTTGTTGCAAATGGTAGGATTCCCTTCTTTTTAAAGGTTGAATAGTATTCCATCGTATGTGTATGCCACATTTTCTGTATCCATTCATCTGTCGATGGACATTTGGGTTGTTTCCATATCTTGACTCTTGTACATAATGCTGCATGGGTGTGCAGGTATCTCTTCAAGATACTGACTTCAGTTCTTTCGGATATATAATATGGCCAGCAGGCATATGAAAAGGTGCTCAACATCACTAATCATCAGGGAAATGAAAATCAAAACCATAATGGGCTATCACCTCACACCTGTTAGGGTGGCTATTATATATTTTTTTAAAAGTGAAATGTTGGTGAGGATGTGGAGAAATCGGAACCCTTGTATGCTGTTGGTAGGAATGTAAAATGTTGCAGCCACTGTGGAGATCATAAAACAGTATGGAGATCATAAAAAAATTAAAAATAAAACTAAATGACCCAGGAATGTCACTTCTAAGTATATATCTAGAAGTAGTGTTTGTTTTTAACTTGGGTATTTTGAGAGAGAAACCCAGAGAAATCCAGAACTCCCAGGGCCTGCTGTCTTAAATACAATGACACAGTGATCCATGGTCTAGGTAGACTAGAGTAGCCTGGAATTTTTAGTTCGTTTCTGGCTCAATACCTGATTGACTAGGCCTTGTTAGGCAGTCAGTAAGCATGACTACAAATCAATTGCTATTCCAATGTTTCCTGACTTCATCCTCAAAATGCATGTTGAAGGCTAGCTACTTATTCCCTTGCTTAGAATGTTTTTGGAGCTCTCCTTTTTGGAATTACCTTCAGAGCCATTTCATAAACCACCCAAGGAATTGATCCATTCAATGAATATTTATCTGAGTCACATACAGTGGTGGGCAAAGTATCGGGTATAGAGACAGATGTCATGGACATAGAGGGTGGTTCAGGGGAGGAGTACAAACAGATGCATGGATGCAAGAAAGCACCAGGACATGTGAGTGGGGAGCAGTGAGGGGCTTGGCTTCCCAAGAGACTGTGCAAGGAAAATAACATTGGAAAGGTGAGCTGTGGCCACATTGTGGAGCGCCTTAAATACTAGGCCTAGGAGTTTGAAATCTGCGCTGTGAGCAGTAGGGAGCCATTGAAGGTTTTGTGCTTTTAGAGTTTTAACCTGCCAGCTAATAACTGTAGAATTGGAATTATAAATCAGCCTTGCAATTTCTTTTCCCAGCTTGTGACTGACTAAAACTGGTTTTACACACCTCAATTGCATATTCACTTGAATGGACTTTGAATGACATTTGATTGTTTCCAAAAATTAAATTCATTCTCAAAGGAAAAATTCTACTTCCGTTGACCTTATTCAAAGGAATATGATGCCAAAGGAACAGAAAGCAAATCCAAGCAAAAAATGTCCTAAGTATTTTGAGAAATTGCACTGTTGGAACAAACATTTGCTGTCTCAGAGGGTCTCTTGGAAGTCAGCCTGGAAGTCAGCTTATAATTGAATGTGTGAATTCTGGGGTGTGTGTGTGTGTGTGTGTGTGTGTGTGTGTGTGTGTGTGTGTNNGTAGTTACATGTGTGTAATTAATTTTTTGAATTGGTATCTGTCCTGCCTTTACTGGAGTACACCAAAGGATGACACTGGGGCAAATATCAAGGTTGGGGATAGGGGCACCTGAGTGGCTCGGTCAGTTAAGTGTCTGGCTCTTGAATTCGGCCCAGGTCATGATCTTAGGGTCCTGGTAAGTGGGGAGTCTGCTCTTCTTCCTCTCCCTCTGCCCCTCCCCGTGCTTGTGCTTTTCTCTGTCTCTCAAATAAATAAACAAACAAACAAATAAATATTTTTTAGAAAGAGGATGGGGATTATAGCTAAAAAGAACAGGCATTCTAATAGCAATAAGTTCGCTCATTAGGGACATGGGATGTATGACTCTGACATTCTAGTTAACTGGTTAACTGCTGATTTCAGGTGCCACTTAGCTCTAGCCTGAGGAGGTACTTTATGGCTGTTTTGGCATCAGGTAAGATGGGAGACTTGCAGATGGAGTGATTTTGTTATTTGTGTGGGTGCTATTACAGATTTCTTCTTTTGGGTCAGGTATTTGACCCCTCTGTGATCGTGGCATTAACTTGAGTGCCCTTTTCAGTAGAGCGCAGTAGTAGCTCCTGCTTTGGAGAATCATTCAGTGTCTGAAGTGATTCAGTGAAGTAGGTCTGAAGTGTGTGATGAAATTCCCATTCTACAGTTTATCATTAAAAACTGTCTTCTAAATTCTATCAGTTAACTATTGCTGTACATCTAACCACTTCAAAAGTTAGAGGCTCAAAATAGTAATTCTTTAGTTCATTATTCTAAGAGTTGGCTATTTGGGCTGGGTTCAGCTGAGTTCTTCTGCTCTTCTTAGCTGGTCTCCCTTATGCCTGTGTCAGCTACAGGTCAGCAGAGAGCTTCTGCTTTTGAGGGTGGCTGGTCAGCTGGGGCAATGGTAGTGCGTAGGAGCACTGGGCTTTACATTTCTTCTCCTGCAGCAGGCTAGCCCAGGCTTGTTTTCATGGTAGCTGGGCAGATTTCTAAAACTAAGTAGAAGCAGCCGGGCCTCTTGAGGCCAAGGCTCAGAACTGGCACACCTTCACCTCTGCTGGATTCTCTTGCCCTAAGCAAGTCACAAAGCCAGTCTAGATTCAAGGAGTGGGAAGAAGTTTCAAAGTCACCTCAAAGGGGCATAAATAAAGAAAAGGGTAGAGAATTAGGGCCATTTTTGCTATTTATCACACAAATACAGGTTACTCTTCTTTTTTTAATAATAATTTTTTATTATATTATGTTAGTCACCATACAGTACATCCCTAGTTTTTGATGTAAAGTTCCATGATTCATTACTTGCGTATAACACCCAGTGCTCCATGCAATACGTGCCCTCCTTACTACCCATCACAGGATTACTCTTCTTAAAGGCTTCAGTTACTTCTGTAACATTTAAAAACTCATGTGTTCGGTATGTTCAGAATTAAAGGCTGCTCAGAAACAAATAGGAAAGTATTAATATTGCTCACAAGTCAGGTCCTTGATGACAGTCCTTTTGTGAAGCTGGTTTTGTTTTGTGTGTGTGTGTGTGTGTGTGTGTGTTTTATACTTGGGATGCTCTGATACCTGAATGTGCCTCACATTTTAAGTCAGAGTCATTAATTCTGGATCCTTGGTACTAAATGATGTGAAGACCATAAATGCAGGTTTAAAGCATAGCTGCAGATTTTTTTGACACTACTCTCATCAGGAGGCAGGACCTGTGTGTCCTTCCAGTTAGATCTGAGTTGACTTGTGACTGCGTCAACCAATACAGTAGAATATATGACTTCTGAGGCTAAGTCATAAAAGGCAATGCAACTTCTGTCTTGTTTGCTAGAATAGTCATGGTGGGACCCCTGAGCTGCCATGTAAGCAGTCTTACTACCCTGAAGCCGCGTCTGCTGGAGAGGTCTTATGTGGGCATGCTGGAGATGGTGTCTACTGAGCCAAATCATCCCTGTCAAAGGGGCCAGATAAGTGAAGAAGCCTCCAGATGATTCCAGCTGTTTGTCTTCCCAGCTGAGATTTCAGACATCTTAGAGTAGGAAAAAAGCCATTCCTGCCATGCCTTATCTGAATTCCTGACCCACAGAATTTGTGAGGTGATAAAATGGTAGTTGCTTTATGCCACTCTGTTTTGCAGTGGTTTGTTACATAGCAAGTGGTAACTAGAATAGCATAAATGAATGGGTATGACTGTATTCCAATAAAACTTTATTTATGGACACTGAAATAAGAATTTTATATAATTTTTACCTGTCACGAAATATTTCTCTTCTTTTGATTTTTTCAACCATTTAAAAATATAAATGCCATTCTTAGCTTATGGGCTATACCAAAAACAAGCAGTGAGCTAGATTTGGCCTAGGGACTGTAGCTTGCTGAACCCTGATCTGAAAGATTATGTCGTACTTGTAAAATTTAAAACTAAGGGCTTCTGATCAAGATGGCTCTGATTTCATACGTTAAACAAACTGAGGGCTTCAGAGGGGAGGGGTGTGTGGGGGATTGGGATAGGCCGGTGATAGGTATTAAGGAGGGCAAATATTGCATGGTGCACTGGGTGTTATACGCAAATACTGAATCATGGAACATTGCATCAAAAACTGGGGATGTACTGTATGGTGACTAATATAACAAAATAAAAATTATAAAAAAATACCTATCTCATTTCTAAACAAAGTGATAATAAATTAAATAAAATAAAAATTAGAAAGACATATCTGTGATCAAGAAAAGCAAATCTCTGGACCAGAAACAGATCAAACAGTCCGTGCAGACTGTTAGTCATGGGCCTCTAGTTACTGATGTGCTGGACTCTAGATCCCAAAAAAGGTAGAGATGTCTGGGGATTGTATTTCTGTAGATAATGGGGATCAAAACATTCAGTGAATAGAGGAAATGATCCCTGACTGTGAAGTCAAGGATTGCCCGTGAAAAAGATGTTACTTCTATTCAGAGTGGCAGGCAAGAGAGTGGAGAAGGACTCAGGGCCAGAGACAAATGTATTATTGGCTTACTGTCTAAATCTGTACCTTTCTCCCTCTTGGTAGGATAGGAAGCTTCCTGGGAGGAAGCACCTCTCAATAGAGAGGGTGAATGAAGGAGGGAAATGAACTTTCTCCAAGGTTAGCCTGCAAACTTAAATTTCAAAGTAAGGACAGTTGTCCATTTAGCAACCAGCAAATGAGAATCGTTTTACTCCCACTCCCAATGAGAATCAATTTAGAACGACTTTAAAGTGTAGGATTTTCAAAGAGATGAAGAATAACATCCATTACAAATCTTTCAAAAAAGCCAACCCATGCCAGGAATGAATTGCTATACCCAGGCCATTCCTAGGGCATGTTGCTTTTGGGATTGTCAAGGTATGGGTGAGTCAGACAAGGGAGGCCTTTTAGAAGAGGTTACATGTTTTCTAAGCCTTATAAGGATGAGTTTATATGTTTCTAAGTGAGGAAGTGAGAAGAGGACCTTCCAGGCAGAAGGGATGGTATGATTATATAAAGCATATGGGTGAGAAGCAGCATGGGGATGGGAACTACAGAGGTTCAGTGTTGCTAGAGCATAAAAGCAGGGCAGTGTGGTGAGAGATAAAGCTGCAGAATGAGGTGCAGCTTGATTGGGGAGGACCTTGTTGGCTTTCATGAGGATCTTAATAAAGGTCTAAGGACATAGGAAAGCCATTGAAGTCTCTCAGCAGTGAAGGGACATAGTCCAATTTGTGTTTCAGATAAGTCTCTGGCAGTTGGGTAGAAGGTAAATTTGAGGGCAACAAGATCAGGAGTCCTAAGACCAGTTAGTTAGGAAGCTGTTAGCATAGTCTTGGTTTTAGGAGATGGTTAGATTCCAAACTAGGAAAATGAAGGTTAAAATGGGAATATTGATATAGAAGATTATTTCAGAGGTTAACTTGGCAGGATTTGATGACTGTTCCAGGGTGAGAGAAGAGAAAGAATTTAGAGATTTTTCTAGATTTTGTGATGGCATAAAGGAGGGTGCCAATGGAAACCACTAGAAGGGAGGAAGAGCCGGTGGCCTTGGTGTCAATCACCTTCCAGGTTGATCTGTATGGTTGTCAGGGGGTTTTGGATTTGTTCTTTTTTTTTCTTCTCCCTCTTCCCCTCCCTCTTTCTTTCCTTTGCTTCCTTCCTTAGAGCCATAAGCATGTGTGTAGTGTAGGACACTTTGGGGAAACACTAGCCATGTAAGCAGTCTTACTACCCTGAAGCCGCGTCTGCTGGAGAGGTCTTATGTGGGCATGCTGGAGATGGTATCTGCTGAGCCAAATCATCCCTGTCAAAGGTGCCAGATAAGTGAAGAAGCCTCCAGATGATTCCAGCTGTTTGTCTTCCCAGCTGAGATGCAGACATCTTAGAGTAGGAAAAAAGCCATTCCTGCCATGCCTTATCTGAATTCCTGACCCACAGAATTTGTGAGATGATAAAATGGTGGTTGCTTGGTTACATGGTAACATGGTTAGAGGAAGAGAAGGATATTCGGGAGCAACACAGGGAACCCAGAAAAAGCCTTGGGAAACCAAGGCAGTTGTTTCAAGAGCAGTGGTGGGAAGGAGGGAGGGAGATCAGCATGTCAAATGCAGCATACAGGTACTTAGAGATGAGGGTTGGGAAATACGCCCAAACTGGTGACTTTTTCAAGAACTCTGGTATGATAGAAGCCTGTTGAGGAGTGATTACAAGCAAGGAGGAGAAGAGAAACCATAGACTACTTTTTGAGGAGTTCGTAAGAGAAGGGAAAGGAAGAAATTAAGTATTAAATAGAGAAAAGTGATGTAGGATCAAGAGAGAGTTTGGGGATAAAGGTAGGGAGAGATTTGAACCTGTTAACAAGTATAAATCTAGTATAGAGGCAGAATTAGGAAGTTAAAAGGCAGATTTTTTCTGTTCATAGAAAGTTATTTCTTCATTTAGAGCTGTCTAAAAATTGGAATGGATTGCCTTGTTAAATAGTGTGCTATTTAATTTCATCCTTCAAGATCGATTGGAATCTTGAAGGATGAAATTAATGGATTGCCTTGTTAAATAGTGTGCTCCTTCACTGAGTGGTCAAGTAGAGGTTAGGTGTTTTTCGGTGAACTGTATAGAAAGACATATTGGTGAATGACTTTGGGTTTTTAGCCTCTGTTCAGTTCTCAACAGTTTGCCCAAAGTTGTTTTAGGCATTATAAACTAAGGAGTTAATCTGTGGACTTGTCTTGCCTGGCAGCTTTCCACAGATTCGTCAGATCAATGTGCCAAGTTAATTGTGTGCCTTTGATCTTGAAGGATGAAATTAAACTGCAGATTCTCAGATAACAAAATATTGAGGCTTAGTGTCCAGGAAAGTTTCATCACTATGACAATCAACCATGGTCTGGACATAATAGGTATTTTTTGACAAGGGTAGTCACTTTCTACACACAGCAACAATGCGTTTTATTTCAGGTTTTTGAGAGTTTAATTTTTTATCTATCATTTTTTTTAAACACTGTTACTCAGGATGATCAAAATAGCACTGAGATGATAGGAGAAAAGGATAGAGAAGAAAAACCTGTTTCCTTTTCTCTGTGATTCATATTCCTATATGAATGCTTTTAGTTTACATGAAGTTTGGCTTCCTAGGGCCAAGAGGATATAATTAGTTTCCAGCTATGCTCTCTAGTCTTTATCTTAGATCGTTTAGTGATCCCCTTGGTTAGCATTTAAAACAGTTCAGCGGTAACCTTTTGCAGTTTTGTCTCAAATGACTACATACCTGTATCCAAATCCGGCTTCCTGGGGCACTGAAGCGTGAACGGCATAAATGACTGAACACAACTAATTCTCAGAAAGCCACATTTTAGTCAGTACTTTCCCGCTTTCTCACTCATCATTTCTTTTACAGAACTAACAAGTGGTAGAACTAATTAATTAAAATTTTATTTCTTCTCAAGTTATACATTTTAAATTCTGTGAACCTTTTGGAAATGCCAGTAAGTAATAAAATAACTAAAATCCAGACAGGGAAACTAGAAAATGCAAGTACTGGAAGAAGAGTTCCTACTCCCAAAGAAAAACCAGGAGCACCAGGTATGGTGAATATTTATCTTTTAAGGAAAAATAGTTACATCTTGTTACCGACTGATTTTCCTTGTTACCAACTGATTTTCCTTGTTACCCACTGGCCCACAGATAGGGAGTCACCCTCCAGTGACCCTCAGGCCTGTAAGTTTTACTTGTTTCTTAGCCTGTTTCTTTCCTTCTTCTGGGAGAGTGCAGTAAGTGAAAATCTCACAAAGCCTCAAGTTGATTCTTTTCCTTCTTAATTTAATATTCTCCAGATATGGTAGGAACGTGACTAAGATGCCCTTTTTATTATGTATGTCCTTTTCTTAATAATTAATTTTTTATTTTGTGGTAATTTTTTGAAATAAGAGATTTTGAGATAATATGTCCAAATTTAGAGAGGAATTGCAAAAATAGTAGAGTGAGCAACCTTGCTGTTCCAGACAAGATGGAATAGACACATTTTACTCTATTCCATTTAAATATAATAATACAGGTAGTTTACAAGTAAGTGGGTGCAAAAAGGTATACCAGGCAAACACCAATCAAAAGAAAGCTGGAGTGGCTGTACTAATATCGGATAGATTAGACATCAAAAGAGCAAAGAAAATTACCAGGGACAAGAGGAGCATTACATAATGATTCAAAAGGTGAATGCATCCAGAAGACAGAGCAGTCTTAAATATGCATCCACCAAATAACAGAGCTTCAAAGTATATGAGGCAAAACTCAACATAACTGAATTGAGAAATAGACAAATTCATAATTAGAGTTGGGAACTTCAGTGCCCCTTTCAGTAACCGATAGAACCACCAGACAAGAAAATCAGCAAGGTTACAGAAGAAATACACTACCAGTCAACCAGATCTAATTGACATAGAATGCTCCACAACAGCATAATATACTTACTTTTCAAGTACACATGTAACTAACATTCACCAAAATAGAATATATCCCAATCCGTAAAACAAACCTCAACAAATATAAAAGAATTGAAATCATGCAGAGTATATTCACTGACCATAATGCAGTCAAAGTAGAAATCAAAAACAGGAAGACTACCCAAAAGTTTCCAAACACTTGGAAACTAAGTAACACACTTCTTTCTAATCCATGGGTAAAGGAGGAAGTCTCTAGGGAAATAAAAAAAAGATACATTGCCCTGAATGAAAATGCAAATACAGCGTATCAAAATTTGTAGGATGTAGCTAAATCAGTGCTGAGTGGGAAATTTATGACTAAATGCTTACTTATATGAGGAATGGGGGAAAGATCTCAAATGAATAATCTAAACTTCAACCTCAAGATACTGGGGGCGGGGTGGGGGGAAGAGCCAAATAAACTCAGAACAAGCTGGAAGAAGGAAACAAGCAGAGAGAAGTTCATGTAATTGAAAACAAAAACAGTAGAGAGAAACAGTGAATCCAAAAGCTGGTTCTTTGAAAAGACAGATTCTGACTTAATTGGTAATGGGTGCAGTTTGGGCATTGGGGTTTTTATAAGCTCCCCGGATGATTTCAATGGGAAATGGGGATTGAGAACCTCTGGTGGGGAAGCTAGATATGTTTTCTTGGGGCTTCATTTGTGTTGGCATCTGTGGCCCAGTCCCTTTCTTCTGAGGAGGATTTGTAGCTATTTCATTTTCCCTCACTTTTTGTTGCCCAAAGTCAGTACTCTTTCCCTTATATGTCAATTTGCATGTCTGACTGCCCCTTTGTGATAGGCATTGCTCTAACCGGAGGTGAGGGTTTAACCTCAATCCCCCTCCACTTCACCCCCAACGAACTTGATTGATTTGGGAATTAACACCGAAACCCCTCTCTGATTGGTTTGTCACACATCATTGGTTACCAGTTTTAGGCTGTGATCACCCAAGCCGTAGTGACAGTGTGTCTAGTGCACCTGGTCCTGTGACCCTAGTCCTGAGGGAGCCAGAGGGCTTGGTTTCTCAGTTCTGGTGGCCAGTGCAGTGTCGGCCCTCTAGTAGCACAGTATTAACGGTGTGCAGTGGATTTGAACTTGCTCAGTAAGTTTGGGATTGTTTCTGGGTGTTTTTGACCTTATATGTAAGGCTGACATGCCTTTTATTGTTACGAAAACCTGGGATAAAGGTTGTTTTTCCTCCTAATAATAAACTCTGATGATCACTTTAAATTGGATAGATGTTATAAATGTACAAGGGGTACATGTGAGCAAAAATCTCAATGTAGAAGCAACTCACAGCAGCAGATGAGACATATTGGAAACTGCTATTTTTAAAAATTGTTGGTGTTTCTATCTGGAGAATTGTGTATTTCATAGTAAAAGCTATTCTTATTGATTTACTTTATTCTTAAGAAGTCTTATTTGCAAATGGTATTTTATCTTAAAAGGATTCATGTTTTGTACATATATCTCTTTTTATTCTTAAAATGCCAAGCTTACTTATTTGGGTAGTTGAAATTGTTGAATATATGTACATAAATTAAAAAGAACATGTACTGCTAATTTTTAAAAACTTACTGGAACTGGGGCTTTTTTCTCTTAAAAGGCATAAAACAGATTTTAATTTAGAAAGACCTACGACCATTAAAATCTGTCAAGATAATATCACGGAATAGACCACCCAGGCTGAAACCTTCCAGTGAGGTCTGTATCAGCCGAACAGTGGGCTGAGACATTAGCAAGGAGGGGGTGATGTTAGGAGAGTGATAATTCAATTGTAGGCTTCCGATTTTCAATATTCTTTCTTTCATTAAAATAAAGGTTTCTTGGGGCACGGGGGTGGCTCAGTCGGTGGGCATCCAATTCTTGATCTCAGCTCAGGTTTTGATCTCAGGGTTGTGAGTTCAAGCCCCACATTGGACTCCATGCTGGGCATGGAGCCTACTTAAAAAATACATACATACGTACATACATACAAACATACATTTATTTTATATTATAATATTTATAAATATTATAAATAATAAATATTTCTTATAATTTAGACCAGAAGTCGACAAGCTATGGCCTGTGAGTCAGATCTAGCCTGCCACCTGTTTCTGTGTGGCCTGCAAGCTAGGAATGGTTTTAACATTTTTAAATGGTTAAAAAATGAAGAATAATATTTCATGATGTGAAAATTATACGAAATTCACATTTCAGTATAATAAAGTTTTATTGGAGCAGAGCCGTGCTCATTTGTTTATGTACTGTCTGTGACTGCTTTCATGCTACAATAGCAGATTTGAGTAGTTGCAACAGAGACCATATGGTCCATAAAACCAAAAATATTTGCTAAGTGGTCCTTTCCAGAAAAAGTTTACTGAACCCTGATTTAAACTCTCTTCCCAGCCTGGCCTTTCTATGGAAGATGATTCCTACTCAGGAGGTTTGATATGCCCAAATAATTTGTTAACAAGTCTATATGTTAAAGAGGGTAAGCCTGCTTCCTGGCAATAGAGATAACTGTGGTTGACATGGAAATACTTCTCTGAGTGGCAAGAACCTACCCAGGTAAATTTGTATTTTCTTCTTTTTTCTTTAATGCATTTTGAGGACTTTGGAAGAGAGTTGACCTCCAGATTCGTCATCTGGTCACACGGAACTCATGAGTCACATGACGTGTCTTTCTTTTTAAAAACAAGCAACCGAGAGGCAGGTAGTTGTCTTTTAGAAAGTACAGAAAAGTTCATCTACTCCAACTTCTGGTATCTCTCTCTTTTTTAAGATTTTTATTTATTTGACAGAGAAAGGACAGCAAGAGAGGGAACACAAGCAGGGGGAGTGGGAGAGGGAGAAGCAGACTTTCTCCCGAGCAGGGAGCCCCACGCAGGGTAGGGTTCGATCCCAGGACCCTGGGACCGTGACGTGAGCTGAAGGCAGACGCTTAATGACTAAGCCATCCAGGCGCCCCTGGTATCTCTTTTTTAAAGACAAAGATTTGTTGGGGATGAGGAGAAGCAGTAAAATATGTAGGCTATGTTCTTTTTCTTATGTTTTGTTTACTTAGTCTCTAGATAGATATTTATGGCTTTAGTCACTGGACTACTGAAATGTGGTAGAGAAGAAAGATACCTGAGGTGAATAGGCTTGAAGGAAGTTTTGTTTCCACAACATTGCATTGAAGCAGTGTGGTGGATTGAATTGTTGTGTAGAGAGGGGTGAATTCTGAATTAAACCATAGGCAGTAGACTCAAATGGCTTCAACAGGTAGGTTAGTATTGTTTTCCCCAAAGCAGAGCTACTCAGCTCAAGAAACATATTTATAGCATTCATGATTTCTGTTTAAGGACTAGTTTAGGAGGGGCTTTGCCCACATGGTCAGGACTTGACCCTTAAGGACGTAAGAAGAGTTCTGCTCTGGTCTGACCAGTGACCTAACTCAAACGTCTGTCTCTGTTAATGGCTCTGAAGGATATTTTCCTGAAAGCCTAAGGGAGCTGGACTTTCAGATGTTTCTTTACTTAAGGATTACTTCCAAATACCATCATGGATTTATCCACCCTGATTTTATCTCAGTCCTTCTTGAACCTGTTTACGTTTTCATTCTGTTCCACTTCTTGAGCTGATGAGTTCTCAAAGTTCCCTAAGCGTTGCTCAAAGTCCTGCTTGCTTTTTGATAAAATTGCCTTTAGGTTTTAAGGAGTGCCCCTTTGTTACTTTTACTCTGTGAGTGGGTGAATAAACTCAAGTCGATCATTTCTGCACTCTTCTTGAGTCTTACTTCTGCTTCATCCTTTTAGAGCGGGATTTCTCAACCTTGGCAGTATTGACATTTTGGACCAGGTACATCTGTGCGTTGTAAGAGACTATCCTGTGGGTTGTAGAATGGTTAGCAGCCTGTCTAGCCTCTAACCCCATAGATACCAGTAACATCCTCCTTCCCAGTCTGACAACCAATAGATATCACCACGTGTCCCTTGGAGGATAAAATTGCCTTCAGTTGAGAACCACTGCTTTAGATATTTGTCTTTCCCAAACTGCAGTTTTGTGCTTCTTGGACTACCTTTATAATATGGAGGCTTCTCTGTCCAATTGGTTGTATTGTGCTTTTCTGGATTTTTTTTCCAGCTCTGGTTAATGTCCATGTTGAATGGCAGTGACAGCTATTTTTATAGGCTCAGTGTTTCAGGTCAGCTGCATCATTTGTGGGTGGCATGAGGGACAGACACCTTGAAATCTTAGAAGTTTTTTTTTTAAATTATAAATGCCCTATATGTGTACTGGAAAGTGTGGACAATGGAAAAATTTGGAAAGAATGTTTTTTATCACCCCCAAATCCATCACTTTAATGTTACTAATGTAACTAATGTTAGTAAATTGGTTGATGTCCTTCATCTGTTTTCTATGTATTTTATTTCATGTAATTTCACTGTAAAACCAATTTTTCGATTTTTTTCCACTTAACATGTTACCATAAAATTTTCCCCTTATACCATGTTTAAATGATTGAATGAAATATGATACTATTAATATGCTTTAATTATTCCTCTTTTGCCTGATAGCCAGGTTTTAGTTATTATTTTTACTACAGAGTTTTAATGGACTTTTTTGTCCATAATTATTCTCTGTGTTTTGAATTATTTTTCAAAGATGAGCATTGGAAGTAGAATTCCTGGGTCAAAGGTGTGAATATGTTTAAAGCAGAGCCTTGGATTATGTTTTAAACTGTGTGGCCCCACAGAGGGCAGTGAAAAGGAGCTCCTTGCACTGACCATACATTTCAAAAGTCTGTCTCTTGGGCATATAGAAGGAAAGGGCTGTGCTTAAGTTAATCACTTTTCCTTGCCTGCCTGCTCTTCTGTGGGAATATTAATGGGGAGTCAAGTAGCCACCAAGCCACAGACTTAGATTCCAGTCCCAAATAATCCCAGTTGGGTTAACTTCCAGACAGTGCTCCTTTAAAAGGGAGTTTCACCCAAGGAAGGCATTTACTTTATGCATTTGTATTTTGCCTGGCTTACAGTCACTGTTAAAATAAATCAGCATGCTGTTAATCATTTTGGTTGAGATATAGTAGGAATAAGATCTGAAAACTGCCGTCAAATTACTGTTCCCAAGGGTGCAAGGTGAGGGCTGGTGCACATTTCATTTCTGCCAAAACAAAGGAATACTCCGTGTGGGAGGTAAGGAAGAAAAGAATGCCTTTATAAAGTCTCTACCCTGAATAGAGGATTAGAAAATAAACAGCTGAATAATATATCCAAGTACAAGACATTGAGGTGCATCATGAAGTTACTCCAAGATTGCACCGTACTCATTTATGGTTTTGCTTAACAAAAAAATTTATTCTGAAGTACTCTTAAAAGTATACCACTTAGGGAAGATTTACGTGTTGTCTTGAGTAGTATGGGTGCCTAGAAGCAGAACCTGAGACAGTGTTTGAATGTATATGATTTATTGAAGGAATGCTCTCAGGAGAAACTGATAAGGGAGTGAGGACAGGAGGGTAAGGACGAAGGAGCTAAAGTAAGGATGTAGTCTTAGGGAAGTGTCTAGCCTTATCGTGTTTTGGGTAGAGTGGGGGGAGGATGTAAAACTGGTTGCTGGCCCCCACCGGGAGGGAGACTGGGGGAGTATAATCTCCCTGACAGGACTCTTGGGCTTGGTGAGGGGGACAGCTGTGAACCATTAGCAGCCAAGAGGCAGTAGCTGGGAGGTGGGTGTGTTAGCTAGGTAAAGGGGATCTGGGTGGGGCACCATAGCATCTATCACTCTTTTGAATGTTTACTTTGTGCAGGATACTGTGCTAAGACTTGGGAGTAAAAGAGGAATGTGACGGTCCCAGCTTTTAAGATGGTTGTGGTCTAGTGGCAGGGCTGACCATGTAAAGAGTATTTACAGTGTAAGCGAGGTGCTTTTTACACCGACAAAAGTATGCACAGAGACTCAGATAGAAAGCAAAGGAGTGAATAATTGTGGGAGAGGGATATCTGGAGAGCTTCAGTGAGGGGATCCAACAAATAGGTAGCACCAGGTTAGGGGGAAATGGGCTGGTCAGGGTTGACAAAGAAGGAACTGTAGACAGACGGAAGAGCTCCGTGCAAAGGCCACCAAGTATGAAGTAAGATGTGTTCATGGAATCTCATTGGGCCTAGCATGTGCTGGAGGTAGGGAAACAGCAGCTGATGAGGCCTGACAGGTTGGAACCAGAATACTGTGGGCCTCCAAGGTCACACTGAGGAGGCTGGGCTTAGAAGGGGCAGCATTCCTGCTGTCATCTCCCCAGCCTGCCTAAGGTCTCAGGGTCAACTTGGAGTGCCCATTCCTGATATACCTGCCAGCTCTGCCCTCTGGTGGCTATGTGGCTCCAAGCATGTCCCTTAACTATTTCTGAACCCCAATTTCCTCATCTGTAAAATGGCTGGTTGGTGATAACGATATTTATAGGACTTTAGTAATTAGAAATAATAAATAAAGACAGATCTAAAGATTTACTGTCATTGTGCTGCATTTACTGTTCTTTGTAATTTTCCTACAGTGATTAAAACAGCAGTGCTATCACAGAAATGGACAGACAGATCAATGCACTATAAAAGCTCAAACTCAAAAATTTTGCTTGCTTTGTTTTCTTTTCTAAAAATCATTAACAACCCACTTTCTTATTTCCCAGGACTGGTGTTACTGGTGTTAGTTAATCTGTTTCCTAGACTCTTTACTGATAATGCAAGATTTTTTTGTTTCCATCTGTCATAAAAAGTGATTGTTACTGTAATCATTTTTAAAAACACAAAATTTTGCAGCTTCTTAAAAATTTGTGCCTTCCTTGGTCATGAACAGTTTGATAATCAACTTCTAAAGAACAGAATATTATAGACAATGAAAATTACTCTATTGTACACCTGAAACTAATATAGCATTGTATGTTAACTAACTGGAATTAAAATAAAAACATAAATACTACATACATAAAAACATAAAAAAGAACATTAATTAATCAATCAATTAATTGATGGGAAGAAAATGGAGATACCTTTTTTTTAAAAGATTTTATTTATTTATTTAGTTGACAGAGAGAGAGACAGCCAGCGAGAGAGGGAACACAAGCAGGGGGAGTGGGAGATGAAGAAGCAGGCTCATAGCGGAGGAGCCTGATGTGGGGCTCGATCCCAGAACGCCCTGAGCCGAAGGCAGACGCTTAACAACTGAGCCACCCAGGTGCCCCAGGAGATACTGTTTTAGCCAAAGTTCCTAAGACCAGAACTTCAGATGAGAGGAATATCAATCTCACAAGAAGTCGTGGGTCTCCTGAAACTCAGGGAAGTGAGAAGAGAGGGTATGGTCTGTGCTCAATTGGCTTTCTTCACTGAGAGATTTTGGAGAATGTAACTATTTCTTTTATGGCATATGCTACCTTCAATCCCAGTATGAGTTATCCATCTGGAGGTAATGTTCATTAGACACAGAATTTTTCTCTTGCTAATTCCTCTTGACTCTGCCTAAAAATTCTCATTGGTAAAATGTTACAATAACTGTTAAAGGTCTTTTTAAGCTTTATTGAGGTATAATTTACATGCTATAAAATTCATATATTTTAAATATACAGTTCAGTGAGTTTTAGTGTATTTACAGGGTTTTGCAGCCATCACTACTGTCCGAGTTTAGAACATTTCTGTAACCCCCGCCCCAAAAAAGCTTCATGCTCCTTTGTAGTCAGTCTGCATTCCCACTCCTAACCCTAGGCAACCACTGCTCTAGACATTTTGTCTAAATGGAATCACACAGTAAGTGATCTTGTGTTTATGACTTCTTTCAGTGAGCGTAATGTTTTGCTGTTTTTTTATATGTTTTATGTATGTTTTTCATGTTATAGCATGTATTAATACTTAGTTCCTTTTATTGCTGAGTAGTATTCCATGGTATGGCTATACCACAGATTATTTAACCATTCACCTGTTGAAAGACATCTGGGTAGTTTCCAGTTTGGGGCCATTATGAATAAAGCTGCTATAAACATTTGCCTACAGGTTTTTGTGTGAACACAAATTTTCATTTCTCCGGGCTAAATGCCCAGGAGGGCAATTCCTGGGTCCTATGGTAGTGGCACGTTTAATTTTAAAGAAATAGCCAAATTGTTTTCTGGAATAGCTGTACCATTTTACATTCCCACCAGCAGTGTATGAGTGATAAAGTTTCTTCACATCTTCACCATTTGAATTATCACTATTTTTTAGTTCAGCGATTGTGGTTTTAATTTGCATTTCCCTAATGGCTAATGATACTGAGTATCTTTTCATGTGTTTATTTGCCATTCATATTGCTTTTTGATGAAATGTCTGTTTAAGTCTTTTGGACATTTAGATATTCTCCAACCATTTTCTTAAAAGATTGATTTATTTATTTGAGAGAGAGCAGGGGAAGGGGCAGAGGGAAAGAATCTCAAGTAGACTCCCTGCTGAGCGAGGAGCCCAATGCAGGGCTTAATGTCACGACCCTGAGATGGTGACCTGAGCAGAAATCAAGAATCAGACGCCTAACTGACTGAGCCACCCAGGGGCCCATTTATAACAGAATCATTTGTTCCCTTACTGTTGAGTTTTGAGAGTTCGTTACATATTCTGGATACAAGTCCATTGTCGGATGTGTGCTTTACAAAAATTTTGTCCTGTTCCATAGCTTGTTTTTATATCTTCTCAACAGTCTTTTGCAGAACTAGTTGTTTTGTTGTTATTTGGTGGTGGTGGTGGTGGTGGTGGTGGTGGTGTCTTTGTTTTTGTTTTTGTTTTTTCATTTTGATGGAGGTGAATTTTTCTTTGACAGATCATGCTTTTGGTGTCAGGACAAAACTCTTTGCTTAGCCCTTGATCCTGAAGATTTTCTCCTATGTTTTTCTAAAAGTTTTATAGTTTTACATTCAAGTCCATGATCCATTCTGAGTTAACTTTTGTATAAGGTATGAGACTTAGTTTGAGATTCATTTTTCTTTAACTATTGTGCCAGTACCATTTGTTGAAAAGGCTATCTTTCCTCTGTTGAATTACTTTTCTACCTTTATCAGAAATCTGTTGGGCATATTTGTGGAGTATATTTACTTTTAATAATGCAAAAATATATTAGGTTGCGGTTGGCAGGATGTCTATGCCCTAATCCCTGGAACCTATGAATATGTTAGGTTACATGGCAAAAGAGAATTAGGGTCGCTGATCAGATGACTTTAAAATAGGGACATTTTCCTGGATTTTCTGGGTGAACCTAAAGTAATCACAAGGGTCCTTAAAAGTGGAAGAGGGGGGCAGAAGAGAGGGTCAGAGAATGAGGTGTGATGAGAGAAGCAGGGGCAGAGGCATGCAGTGTTGCTGGCTTTGAAGATTGAGGAAGATGGCCAAGATCTAAGGAATGTGAGTGGCTTCTAGAAGATGGAAAATGCAAGGAAATGGATTCTCTGCTCGAGCCTCCAGAAAGGAATGCAACCCTGCTGATACCTTGATTTTAGCCCAGTGATACCTGTATCAGACTTCTGACCCACTGAACTGTGAGATAATAAATTTGTGTTGTTTTAAGCCACTGAGTTTGTGGTAACTTGTTACTGCAACAATAAAATACTAATAAATCTGTATATTAGAAAAGCCGCCATTGATAACAGGATTTTAAATGTTTGGGCATAGCATTTCTCTGAAAGTTTGCATATATGGAACCTCCCAATGATACCAGACAAATGAAGGAAGACAAATCCCTACTCAATAGGGAATAAGTGCATTCGATAGGAAATAATTAGAAATATATTACTTTTATTTTTGTTTTAATTTCTGTATTCATTGTGACTTTAAATTACACATTACTTTTTAATGTATTTAATATATAATACATTTTTATATTTTGTTACTGTTGTTGGTTTTGTTTGCATTTCAGAAGAGCCTTTGAATGTCTTAGGTTGTGCACTAAGGATCCAGATGTAGTCTCCAAAATTTATATGATAGGAAGGTAACATTCTATTTAAAGAAACAGCCTTCAGAGTGCCTGGGTAACTCAGTTGGTTAAGCGTCCAACTCTTGATTTCAGGTCAGGTCATGATCTCAGGTTTGGGAGATCAAGCCCTGTGTCGGGCTCTGCATGGGCATGGAACCTACTTAAGATTCGCTCTCTCCCTCTGCCCCTCTCTCCTCCCTCCCTCTAAAAAAAAATAAGTTTATAAAAAATAGTCTTCAACTTTCCCAGTATATTCAAATATTGAATCATTATGTTGTACACCTGAAACTAATTTAGTGTTACATGTCAGTTCTATCTCAATTTTAAAAAATATTCAGGTGACTTTAACAGTAGGACAAATAGAATTTTGATCAATGATTTTCTTAAAGATATTATTTATTTATTTGACAGAGAGCAGGAGCAGGGGGAGGGGCAGAGGGAGAAGCAGGTTCCCCGCTGAGCAGGGAGCCTGACTCGGGCTCGATGCCAGGACCCTGGGATCATGACCTGAGCCGAAAGCAGATGCTAAGCCGACTGAGCCACCCAGGTGCCCTGGATCAATGATTTTGATACTTGTGCTAATCCTATTAATTTTTTTAAGAACAGCTTTTATTGAGATATAATTTACATACCATACAATTCAACCATTTAAAATGTACAACTTCATGATTCTTAATGTATTAACTGATATGTGCAACCATCACTGTAGAGCACTTTGAATATCTTATCTTACTACCTTCTGACTTCACTATTTCTCATGAAAAGTCAACTGTTAATCTTATTGGAGTTACCTTATAAGTGAGGAGTCACTTTTCCCTTGCTACTTATGGAATTTTCTCTTTGTGTGGCTTTCAGCAGTTTTACCATAGTGTACGTGTTTGTGGATCTCTTTGGAGACGGTAGTGGTAGTGCTGGTAGTATAAATTACTTAGAGTTTGTTGAGCTTCCTGAATGTACAAATTAATTTTTTTCAGTAGATTTGGGGATTTTTCAGCCATAATTTTTTTTATGTTCACTTACAGAGCTCCTCATGCCCTGCCTTTTTATTTATTTATTTATTTATTTATTTTTGATGTAAAGTTCGATGATTCATTAGTTGCGTATAACACCCAGTGCACCATGCAATACGTGCCCTCCTTACTACCCATCACCAGCCTATCCCATTCCCCCACCGCCTCCCTTCTGAAGCCCTCAGTTTGTTTCTCAGAGTCCATAGTCTCTCATGCTTCATTCCCCCTCTGCTTACCCCCCCTTTCTTTATCCCTTTCTTCCCCTACCAATCTTCCTAGTTCTTATGTTCCATAAATGAGAGATAATTTTTTTAAAGATTTATTTTTTTAATTCTTTTTTTAACATTGTATTTATTTATTTATTTGACAGAGAGAGAGCACAAGCAAGGGGAGCAGCAGAGAGAGAAGGAGAAGTAGGCTCGCCCCCTGAGCAGGGAGCCAGATGCAGGGCTCTATCCCAGGACCCTGGGATCATGACCTGAGCTGAAGGCAGATGTTTAACTGACTGAGCCACCCAGGTGCCCCAAGATTTCTTTATTTTGGAGAGGTGGGGGGTTTGGCAGAGGGACAGAGAGAATCTCGGCAGACTCCACACTGAGCTCAGAGCTTGGTGCAGAGCTTGATCTCACGACCCTGAGATCATGGCCTGAGCCGAAATCACAAGTTGGACACTTAACCGACTGAGCCACACAGGTGCCCCAGACATAATTTTTTTGCATATGTTTCCACTCCTTTCTATCTCCTTTCCTTCTGGTACTCCCATATGTGTTGGTGTACTTAATGGTGTCTCATATTTCTCTAAGGTTTTGTTCATTTCTTCTTCTTTTTTTTCCTCTGTTCTTTGGCTTGCATGGTCTCTTTTGATCTATTTCAAGTTCACTAATTCTTTATTTTTCCAGTTCAGATCTACTGTTGGGCCCCTTTAGTGAATTTTTTCTTTTCAGTTATTGTACTTTTCAATGCCAGAATTACCATGTGGTTCTTTTTTATTGATATTCTTACCTTCCTTTACTTCTTTTTTTTTTTAACCTCCCTTTATTTCTTTTTTTAAATTATTTTTCTAAAGATTTTATTTATTTATATGACAGAGAAAGAGAGCAGGAGAGCACAAGTAGGGGAGTGGCAGGCAGAGGGAGAGGGAGAAGCAGTGCTGAGCAGGGAGCCCAATGTGGGGCTCAATTCCAGGACCCTGGGATCATGACCTGAGCCGAAGGCAGATGTTTAACGGACTGAGCCACCCAGGGGCCCCTGTAATAGCATTTTGTATACTGTGGCACGTAGAAGAATGTCAGTTACTGATTGTATCACTGTCTTTTCTAGTTCATTTCTTCAGTACTTGCTATGTAACTTGCAGGGCCTTCCATTTTTCTTATACTCTAGTGCTGGTGTGTTCCCAGAAAAGTTGTGCCTCTTTTTTATCTGCCATTGGCCACACATACACAAGGAAGGGCACTTAAGTTTTAGTCAAACCCATTATACATTTTTCACGATATTAGGAGCTTTCTTTTTTTCAAGTGCTGATGATCACTCTTTCTTAAAAGATTTTATTTATTTGTTTATTTGAGAGAGAGCACGTGTATGCACGCGCACGTGAGCAGGGGGAGGAGCAGAGGGGGAGGGAGAGGAAGAGGGAAAGAATCCCAAGCAGACTGTGCACTGAGTGCAGAGCCCTGCGCAGAGCTCAATCTCACCACGCTGAAATCAGGACTTGAGCTGAAACCAAGAGTCACCCAGGCACTCCTATAGGAGCTTTCTTATAACAGTCCTTGTGGCATATATATAGAGATATAATTTTAAATTAGACTAGTTGTTTGGGGGATAGGAGCAGGGAGAAAGAAAGGGAAAAGGGGCAGACAGAAAAGCAGTATGGTTGTGCTCTTAAAGGTGGGACATGCCTCACTTGTTCTTCCTTCAGCCAACTATGTCTCATCCCTTTTGACCTTGGCCCTTGACAGCTCGGCCTTGCAAATGTTTTTTCCTTTCCTGCTCCTCCCCTACTGGGGTTCCCTGGCTGGTGATGGCCACATGGCTACCCGCTTTTTGTTTGGGTGGACGGTGGTCATGTGGCCACATCTGAGGCAGCCAGTTCTGGACCATTGATCCAGTGCCTCTTGGGCACCCTCCTAAGGCTCATATGTCGCCTCCTCAGTCTTTGTTACCCTCTGTTTTGGAGAATTTCATAGTACCCTTCTCCCATCACTGTGGGTCACTTGAGGATTTTTTTTTTATTTTTTGTGTTATGTTAGTCACCATACAGTACATCATTAGTTTTTGATGCAGTGTTCCATGATTCATTGTTTGCGTATAACACCCAGTGCTCCATGCAATACGTGCTCTCCTTAATAGCCATCACCGGCCTATCCCGATCCCCTGCCTCCCTCCCCTCTAAAGCCCTCAGTTTGTTTCCCAGAGTCCACAGTCTCTCATAGTGGTTCATTCCCCCTTCTGGTTACCCTCCCTTCCTTCTTCCCTTCCTTCCATTTGAGGATGTTTTTGACAGAAATCATTTGATTTGTGTGATTTGCCTGCTGCTGTTTCTTGGGATCTATAGGGCAGTGTTGACTGCCCTCTGAAATGGGTATCTGTGGTTGACTGTTTTATTCAACGTTGTTCTCTTTCCCAGGATGCTCCAGGATGAAACGCCACAGAACACTCAGCAGCAGTGACAGTTCAGATGAGAGTGAGTAGAACTGGCCAACAGTTGGTAACTCTGTATCTATACTCTTTGAGGGCTTATTCTTTGACTTGAGGACAAGCTGTTTCATGTTTCTTTCAATGGTTAAAAAAATAACGTTTCTAGGAAGGAAAGCTTAAGGTACTATTTTTCGTACTCATTTAAATTTCATTAGAAGTACCTAGGTGGGAAAATTGGTTTTTTTGTGGCATATAGCATTTTGTTCTTCACTTTTCATTTACCAAATCAACAAAAGCCAAATCTAATAATGATTTAACAGTGCTTTTCTAGAAAGGACAAAAAGTACAAGAGCATAAATTATAGGCCCTACAATTCCAATTGTAACTAGGTATTAAATGTTTGACTGGATGAATCATCATTTGTAACATTTGGGGGAGGGCTGAAGGATACAGATTATTTGTCTCATATTTTTAGTTTTTCCGGTTGCTTTTGCAGATAGTTTTTCTCTAGGTGGAATGTGAATCATGTTGTGAAGTATGATTACACCAAATCAAACCTCCCCAGCATTAGCACTGTTGAAGCTTTTACACACTGGGAGGTCATCTATAAATGTCGTTAGACTCCATTATGAGTCTTTCTTGATTGCAATTTAACTGTTTTCTTCAGTGGTATGAGATCACTGTGCTCTTCTCCATCATACCTTTCATATTCTCTTGGATGACATTTAGTTCTGTGACATTTAGTAATATTAGCAAGTCTCAGTATTTTTTGTCTAATTATCTTTTGCAGGTCCTTCCACTTCCTTTACTTCTGTCTCAATGTACAGGAACAAGTCAAGAATTCCAAATGAACACAAGAAGCCTGCTGAGGTGAGATCAGATACTCAGTTTTTAGACTTAGAAAAATAGATAGCTGCCTTCTGCCGACATACCTACAATGGCCAGATCTTAGAGATGTGAGGATTAAACTATGTGCCAAGGGATAGACTTGTTTTCTTATGAACTTTTTTGGTTTTTAAGAAAGATTCCATTTTCTTTTCCCTTTGGGAAAGCACTAATCATCACACCAATTTCAATCACCACACAGATTTCATTTCGGTGATGACCCTTAAGTGCCTCGCTTTAGACTATAAGGCCTCCCCTAGCCAAGAAGTCAAAGGGAGCCAGACTTGGGGAAGTGGGAAGGACCCAAAGATCTGGCCTTGACTGGAAAGAGCTAAGTTGGCAGGTGGGAAGCAGTGCAAGTAGGGATTGATGAGAAGGATGGATGGAGAGGGGAAGGATAGGTTGAAGATCTGAGCTATGGGCTTTGGTGGGTCTTTATAGACTTCAGAGCACTGCCAGCCCAAAGAAAATGAATCACTCCTGTGAAGCTGGTCATCATGTTTTTTTAAAAAGATTTTATTTATTTATTTGAGAGGGAGAGAACATAAGAGTCAGGGAGGGGCAAAGGGAGAGGGAGAAGCAGACTCTGCACTGAGCAGGGAGCCCGACTCAGGGCTCAATCCCAGGACCCTGGGATCATGACCTGAGCTGAAGGCAGATGCTTAACCGACTAAGCTACCCAGGTGCCCTGAGGCTGGCCATCTTCTGCCCCAAGGGCAGCAGAGTGCCAGGGTTGCACTTGGACTTGGTAATAGTTTAGCTGATCCTACAGACTTTCCTCTATGATAATTAAATGATGAGAAACTGACATTGTGTGTCTTCACTTCTATGAGTAGACTTCCTTAGCTGCAAAGGAAAAGGAGTGTATTAGTTAACTATTGCTACATTACAAATGATCACAAAACTAGTGGCTTACAGCAGCAAACATTTATTACCTCAGTTTCTGTGATCTGGAGTCTGGGCACAGCATCCCTAGGTTCTCTGTTCCAGGTCTTTCAAGGCTGCAATCAGTGTGCTGACTGGGCTGTGTCTGGAGGTTCTACTAGGGAAGAATTTGCTTCCACACTCATTCAGGTCGTTGGCAGAATTCATCTCCTTGCAGCTAGAGGACTGAGATTCTGGGTTTTTGCTGGCTTTTGGTGGAAGACTACCGTCTGCTTGTAGAGACTGCTCATAGTTTTTTGCCATATGGCCTTCTCCATACATCCTCTCAAAACACGGCACCTTACTTTTTCAAAGCCAACAAGGGAAGAATCTTTTGCTCCAGTCTGCTAAGATTGAGTCTCATATAGTATAACATAATCATGGGAGTGACATCCCATCACGTTTGCCATATAACATAACCTAACCAAGGAAGTGACATCCCATCACGTTTGCCATATAACATAACCTAGCCAAGGAAGTGACATCCCATCACATTTGACATATTCTATTGGTTAGAAGCAAGTCACAGGTTCCACCTACCCTCACACAAGGTGGGGCAGGGTGTGCGTTGCTTTAGGATGTCATCCAGAGAGAGCATTTCTCTCTCTTTTTCTCAGAGGTCACTTTTCATTTCCATCTTTTGCTTGGGATCTTTCTGGGCACAGTAAAATATCAGAGTGTGTTTTTATATGTGTCTGTTTCATGCAGAAAAACTTAGGGAATAAAATGCACATAAACAGAAACAGAACAAATTTCCCATCTATCCAGAGGAGGCTTTGACAATAGAATGGTGAGAAAGAAACTTTGCTACTTTTCCATTTAGGACAGCCAGTCCTAGAGCATAAAGTGACTCAGTAGCTTTGGGTCTTAAGTCCTGATGCCTCCAGTTCAGTGAGACTAGCCGTCTGTTGTTGCAAGGGATAGGGGACCTGGGCTACTGGAAGCAAATTTTTTACTTTATATTCCACATTCTGTTAGAAAAGAGAGAACCTGATATTATAGAACAAAACTAGCTTTGGCATTAGAAGAGAATGATTCCATGTTTTGCCTTGCTGGCTTATTTCATCTCTCTGAGATAATCTGTTTTGTCATTATAACGTGGACATTATCACAACTACCTCTCATAGCTACCATTTATTGAAATTTTATGTGCCAAGACCTTTATATTAGACAATCTGATTGTTTCCCAAAATTAAGCAATTATAAGAATCTCCCTGGGTGCTTCCTTCATTTAAAAAATTTTTAATAATGTAAGTATGGACTCATGTACATTTATTTTATACTTGGGGCTGTAATCCAATACTGCATGATTTATTGTGTTGCTCAAATTGTTTCATATATCAGTGAAATCATCTCATATTTTTTTCTCTTCAATTCCCTTGATTTCTGTTCTTATTTTTATTATTTTCTTTCTTCTTGCCTTAGGTGTACTTTGTTCTTTTTCTAGATTCTTGAGGTGTGTGCTTTGGCTATTTGAGACTTTTCCTCACTTTTTCCCCTCTTTTCTAATGTAAGAATTTTAGTTCTATAAATTCCCTTTAATTTTTTTAAAGATTTTTTTTTTAATTTGTGAAAGAGAGAGAGAGAAAGAGTGAACACGAGCAGGGGGAAGGGTAAAGGGAGAGGGAAAAGCAGACTTCCTGCTGAGCAGGGAGCTTGACTTGGGGCTCAATCCCAAGACCCCAAGATCATGACCCAAGCTGAAGGCAGATGCTTGATCAACTGAGCCACCCAAGCACCCCTATAAATTTCCCTTTAACACTTCTTTAGCTGCATCCCATTAATTTTGATATGTTTGTTTTCATTTTTATCCAGTTCAGTGTATTTTTTATTTTTCTTAAGACTTCCTCTTTGACCCATGGCTTATTTAGAAGTATGTTGTTTAGTTTCCAAGCATTTGGAGACTTTCCTGCTATCTTTCTTTATTGATTCTGGTTGGAATGCAGTTTTGATGGAGAACATAATCTCTACGATTTCACTTGTTTTACATTTGTCAAGGTTTGTTTTATGGCTAAGGATATGGTTTTTCTTAGTAAATGTTTTATGGGTACTTGCAAAGACTGTGTATTATGCTGTTGTTGGGCCCTGCTGGTTGACAGTGTTCTTCTGTATCCTCACGGATATTCTGCCTAGTAGTTTTATCAATTGTTTAGAGAGGGCTGTGGAAGTCTCCAGCTGTTAATTATGGATTTGTGTATTTCTCCTCTCTGTTCTGTCAGTTTTGCTTTATATATTTTGAAGCTCTTTTGTTAGGTGCATACATATTTAGGACTGCTATAGCTTGGTGAATTTAGCATCATTTAATGTCCCTCTTTGTCTTTGATAATTTTGTTTGCTCTGGAGTCTGCACTATTTAATATTAATATAGTTTCTGGTTTTCTTTTGATTCATGTTTACATGGTATACTTTTCCATCCTTTTACTTGTAACATATATATGATTATATTTGAAGTGAGTTTCTTATAAAAGATACATAGTAGGGTCATTTTTTTTTAAAGAGATTCATTTCTTGAGAGAGAGAGAGCACGAGTGGGGGGAGGGACTGAGGAAGAGGGAGAGAGAGAGAATCTCAAGCAGACTTCCTGCTGAGTGCAGAGCCAGGTGCAGGGCTTGCTCCCATAACCCTGAGATCATGACCTGAGCTGAAATCAAGAGTCAGACACTCAACCCACTTAGCCACCTGGGTGTCCCTAGTTGGGTCTTTTTTAATCCACTCTTTCAATCTCTTTTAATTGGAATATTTAAGCCATTTATAGTTAATGTAACTTTTGGTATGATTTAGTTTATGTATGCCATTTTGTTGTTTGTTTTCTATTTGTTCTCTCTGTTTTTTGGTTTCTTTGTTTTATTTTCTGTCTTCTTGTGGATTACTTGAACTTTTTTTTGAATTCCATGTTGACTTTTCTGTAGTGGTTTTTGAGTTATGTATATGTTTGTGTAGATTTTTAGTGGTTGCTGTTGGGAAGCAACCTTTAAAAAGGAGAACCTTATTTAATGTGGTCTCTACATTTTATCACTTCAGATGAAATATAGAAACCTTAACCACTGGGGCACCTGGCTGGCTCAGTCAGTAGAGCCTGCAACTCTTGATCTCAGGGTCATGTGTTCAAGCCTCATGTTGGGTGTGGAGCCTACTTAAAAAGAAAAGGAAAGAAACCTTACCACCATCTAGGTCCATTTATCCACCCCCCCAACCTTTCTCATACAATTGTCTTAAATATTCTCTCTACATACTTTGAGAACTGTACTAGACAATGTTATAATTTTTGCTTCAGCCAACAAACATTATTTATAAAACTCAGGAGAAAGATAGTTTATTATATTTACCCATATTTTTACTCTTATTCTTCTTCCTTTATTCCTGATGTCCCAACATTCCTTTTGTTCATTTCCTTTCTATTTAAAGAGCTTTCTTTAGCCATTCTTTCAGGGTAAGTCTGCTGGTGATCAGTTCTCTTAGTTTTCCTTCATTTGAGAATGTCTTGGTTTCACCTTCATTCCTCAAGGATATTTTCACTTGATATAGAATTCTGGTTTGACAGTACTTTTCTTTCTGCACTTGAAAAAATGTGCTACTTCCTTCTGGCCTCCATGGTTTCTGGTGAGAACTCTTCTGTCATTCAAATAGTTGCTCCCCTGTAGGTAATCAGTCATTCCTTTTCCAGTTGCTTTTAAGATTTTTCTTTGTCTTTATTCCTAAAGTTTGTTTATGATGTGCATGGGCATGGATTTCTTTTGTTTTATCCTGTTTGGAGTTTGATCAGCTTCTTGAATCTTGGTTTATATCTTCTGCCAATTTGGGGAAGTTTTCAGCCATTACTTCTTCATCTGTTTTTTTCAGCTCCACCTTCTTTCTCCTCTTCCTTTGGGACTTCAGTTGCCTGAATGTTAGATCTTTTGTTATTTCCCCACAGGTCCCTCAGATTCTTCTTTTTTTCAGTATATATTCTTTCTTTTGATCAAATTGGGTAATTTCTCTTGTTCACAGATTCTTTTTATTGTGTTAATTCCATTCTTCTATTGAGCCTGTCCCATGAGTTTGTTATTTCAGTTATTGTATTACTCCATTTCAGATTTTTTTATTTGGTTATTCTTTACATCCTCTGTTTCTCTGCTGAAACTTCCAATTTGTTTCAAAAGGGTTTGTAATTTCTTACTAAGGCACTTTTATGATAGGTGCTTTAAACTCCTTGTCAGATGATTCCAGCATCTGTGTCATCTCAGTGTTGGTGTCTATTGATTGTCTCTTCTCATTCCCAGTTCTTAGTATGATGAGTGATTTTTATTGTATTCTGGACTTTTTTGGTATTATCAGCCAATAGGTATTATTCTTGTTTAAATCTGTTTTAGCAGGCCTCTGTAGTAACCAGGCCAGTGGGGAAGTGGGGCGGTGACTGTACCACCAGTTGCAGAATTCCTAGGCTTCCCATCTTAGGGGAAGATGGTCTCTAGGAAGATAGTTCTGTTATGTCTCTGGGACAGGAGAGGGGTGTTTCCCAACTACTTGGTGGGGATGGAAATCCCCACCCTGTTGCCTCTACTGATAGCAGTGGGAGTGGTGGTGATAAGGGGTACTACATTACTGATGGGTGGTGGTGGCAGTCCAGGCTCCCTACCCAGTCTGTGCTGATCCCACATTAGGGAGGAGGGGTACTTTGTTATTGTTGGATGGGAGTGGATATCAGAACCTCTAAGATGATGTCCACTGATGCCACAACAGTTGCCCTTTAAAAAAAAACACTTTATACATCTTTTATGAAATATAATTCTTATACCATACAGTTCATCTATTTAAAATGTATAATCCAGTAGGTTTTAGTCTAATCACAGAGTTGTATAACCATAACGCAGTCTAAATATAGAACATTTTCGGAGCGCCTGGGTGGCTCAGTCATTAAGCATCTGTCTTCGGCTCAGGTCATGATCCCGGGGTCCTGGGATCAAGCCCCGCATCAGGCTCCCTACTCAGTGGGAAGCCTGCTCCTCCCTCTCCCACTCCCCCTGCTTGTGTTCCTTCTCTTGCTATGTCTCTCTGTCAAATAAAGAAAATCTTAAAAGAAAGAAAAGGAAGGGAGGGGGGGAAGGAAGGGTAGGAAGGGAAGGAAAGAAAGAGAGAGAAAAGAACAGAACATTTTCATCACCCCAGAAAGAAACCCCTACCCATTAGCAGTTACTCCCTAATTCCCCTGCTCCCAGCCCCCGGCAACCACTAACCTAACTTCTGTCTCTATGGATTTGCCTGTTCTGGACATTTCATATAAATGGAATCATACAGTATACAGCCTTTTGTGTCTGGCTTCTTAAACTTAGCATAATGTTTTCAGAGTTCCTCCATGTTGTACCATGTATCAGTAGTTCATTTCTTTTAATGACAGAATGATACTCCATTGTACAGGTATATCACATTTTGTTTATCCATTCATTAATTAACGGACATTGGGGTTGTCTCCATCTTTGGAGTATTATGAATAATGCTACTATGAACATTCATGTACGTGTTTTTATGTGGATATATGTTTTCAGTTGTCTTGAGTATACACCTAGGTGTGGAATTGCTGAGCCATATGGTAACCCTAGTTAACAATCTGAGAAAATGCCAGGCTGTTTTCCAAAGGGGCTTCATCAGTTTACATTCCCACTACCAGTGTAAGAGAATATTTGAAATGTGTTACTACTGTGGGCACCAGAGACTTCACTTTGTGCTTGTCCTTAGAGAGATTCTGTCTTTTGCAGCTCTCCCAGTATAAGCCACTGTTACTATCACTGGAGGCTTTAGCATGGTGGTAGAGTACTGGGGAAAGACATTGTTCTCTAACCTGATTACTCTCAGTCTTTGACATGTGTAGTAGTCCTGTTGCTGGGGGTGAGATGGGGAAGTGAATTTTAGGGGTAGAGCTTTTTTTTGTCCCTGCCTCCTATTCTCCTGTCTGCCTGTAGCTAGTATCTTCTGGTATGCTCAGTCTCTGTCCTTAAGGTTCTCCCTCCTCTAGATTAAGGCTTTTTCCCCCCTGTGTAACACAGGGACGCTGAGCGTGGGTGCTTTGCCCTTCTTCTCAGCACTAGTGAAATTACACCGGTGCCCTCACCTGAGAGCCATCCCCTGCAGGTGAAGCTATTTGTTCAGTAAGGGAGCCAGGACACAGAGCACCAGGGACCCAGACAGAACCACTGGGGGGGGGGGGCTTCTCCAGGTTTTCCACCATCTTTACTGTGACAGCCTGGTTGGGTTTCTAGAGAAAAAGCTTACAAGAGGGTTGGAACCCCCTATTACTATAGCCCCCAGGAACTTCATTCTCTCTTGGTTGTCCTCACTTTGCCCCCAGCAGTTTGTCAAAATTTCTGAGTTAAGTGTTCCTGCTGTGGCTTCTGCCCCAGTAAGCAAAAGCTCCTGTCCTGTGTCTCGCTGCGGGCATGTCATCCTTCCTTGAGTTGGCCATTTGTCCCGCAACTCATTTCTCTAAAGCGTTCATGAAAAAATCGTTAATTTGCTGCCTGTCTTGCCTTTTTCTTCTCGTAAGGATGGGAGTTTCTTTTTTCTGACTGAAACCTTTTGTTTATAATGGGAGTTCGTCATTGAAGTGCAGTGTAAATGATCGTTTTCGCTGGGGCTTAATCAGCTGCATTAATAGATACGTATTTTCTTTGATGTTTAGTGCTTCAGTGGGATTCCTGTTTATGCCTACCCCTGATTCATCCTCTAGAGAAGAGTTTTTGGGGTGTGTGAATTCCACGTATGGTTCAGGGGCTTTGGTAGCTTCTGCAAATTGTATACAGGCTTTTTTAAGGGTATGTTTTTAATGTGTTTTTGCGTGTATACGTATGCTAGTAGCCTTCATCCGATTCTCAAAAGGGCCTACACTCTTAAAGACGTTTTTAAAAAGCCAGTTGCCCTAGAAAAAGCACATAGTACTAGACGACTAATTTGAATGTATTAAAAAGTCTTCTATTCTTTCTCAAAAGCCAGGGTATTTTCACATACATGTTTTCACTGGTGTATAAAACATAACTTATCTTAAAGGATTGATGGCGTATCATCTGTAGTTCCGTAGTTTCATTTATTATGTCTAAGACTTTCATAGCAACAGGGTGAAAGCTCACGTATTTTAACTCAGCAGAGAACACTGCAATACCCTCAAATAGAGCCTATATTTCTAACATGCTTGATTATTTGTTTTTCTGACCTACCAAGCTTACAAATGCACACTTAATGTACAAAAAAAGGATAGTGAGGGATGGGAGAAAAACTTGCAAAGTAAACCTCAGATGTCATCTCTTCTGTGAAAATTGCCCAGATCTCCAACTCAGACTCAATTGCTCCCCCTCCTCCATCACCGGGATGCATACCACCTCTGTTGGGTAGTGGGTAAGGGGAGTAATTAAACCTACCTAAGTTGCCCAAAAGTACCTTGCTTTATGGTAATTGATGTTTCAGTTGATGTCAACCCAAAGCATCAAAAATATCCTGTTTGTTCTAAGAAAACTGAGAATTATTTTAAGCCATTTGAAAAATATTTCTGTGAAAAAATATTACATGATCTTTAAAGTTTTAAACTTAGAAATTGAATAAGCTTTGCTCCATTGGAAAAATTAACATCAAAAAACAGTATCTTGATAATACTGGGTACCTTTGTCATCGTATAAGAACAGGCTTGTATTCTTTGCTAGGTTTTCTCTGCTTTAAGTGGTTGATTCTTTTAGATAACCTAAACATCTTTTTTTTTCATTGTAAGATTGTATAATTCTACGAAAATCACTTACAGTTAATTCCTTTTGATTAAGTACAGTTACCACATTTGCAGCTGGTTTTTTGTGCTGTTGGGGTGACACATCTGTTTGTGGTCACTTATGTATAGTTTCATATTTAAGTGACTATGAATCAGAACTAATCCGTTTCTCTGCTACATTCACATGGACCAGACAGTTTTCCCTTTTGTGTCATACAGGAAGTAAATGTTTTGACTTTTCCCCCCAAAAATGTCACAGAAATGTTCAGACTAGCTATGCTTTAAGAAACTGCCCACTGAGAGATGTTAATGAGAGCAGTAAAAGCCAGAGCTGTCCATGAAGGACATTTTCATTCTGTGGCTCTGGCAGGTTAAGCATTGATATTCTAATTGAATTCATAGTGAGGCCTCCTTTGTTTCTGCATGCATCTGAGGGGCCAAGATGTACATGCACTGTTGGACTTGGCATAGCTTCTGGGCTGTATGTTAGCCTGTGAATCCCCTCTTTGACCATAAATGAGCAGATAATCTGGTAAGTACAAAGCTTTTTTTGTTTCAGGAACTTTTGGGGAAGCTACCAGTGCATATAAACTAGGCACACAATTAAGAACTTGTAAAACTTCTCAACTTCATTACCTAGGTCAGTGTCAACATATAGATCCTTCATTCATAATCTTTAATTTAGCATCAAATGCCATGTTTTATTTTGTGAAGTTTCTGCATTACCTTGTGGCCTGTAGAGTGTTGGCTAGAGTTTTTGATGGGCCTCTTGCTTGGGAATCCTATCTCTGGGAGCTGAACCATGCATGTTTTAGTTGAGCCATGAACTCACATCTCCTTTATCCCATCAACGATTACTTTTATGGACCAGATAGATAGGAGAACTTAGCTGTATAGTTCTTTCTGCTTTTAGAAGTAAAGCTGAGACTATGATGATGATGATAAAATAATAACCACAGCTAGAATTTATTTAGCAATTACCGTGAGCCTGATACCACACTAAGCCCTTTACATAAATTGAGCCATTTAATTCTTTTTTTTTTAAGATTTTTTAATTTATTTATTCGACAGAGATAGAGACAGCCAGCGAGAGAGGGAACACAAGCGGGGGGAGTGGGAGAGGAAGAAGCAGGCTCACAGGGAGGAGCCCGATGTGGGCTCGATCCCACAATGCGGGGATCACGCCCTGAGCCGAAGGCAGACACTCAACCGCCGTGCCACCCAGGCGCCCCTGAGCCATTTAATTCTTACAACAACCCATTTGAGATGGTGTTGTTATCCCCATTTTACAGATGAGTAAACTGAGACACAGAATTTAAATAATTTGCCCCAAATTGGTTGGCGAAACCAGCAGACTAATTCAGGTAGTCTGTCCTGGGCCCATATTCCTTTCTTTAAAGATTTTTAATTTCATTTTTGACTGTATAAGACATTTGCCTGGTTCAAACATCCGTGACACAAAACATATTCAGAGAGATTAAGCTTTTGTCTTTCTTTCCTCCCTGTTTTCTCCCCAACTCCCAGAGGTAGCCATTTCTTTAAAAAAAACTTTTGGTTTATCCTTTTATTGTTTCTTTATGAAAATATATACAAATATTTGCATATGTGTGTGCCACCGTATGTGCACCTCTCTACCCAGGATACACTAAAGCTATTTTGTTTGCCTGTATTCATTTTTTTAAAAAACCCAGAATTCCTTTTCTTATCAAAAGCAGATTCATGAGACCGTTTGGTAAATATATTTCATATCACTTTGCAGATATCTGCCTGAGTACTGAACTTACATTCCTATCCCTTCTTCGGCATTTTATGTTCTGCCTCATGCTTGGGATGTTTCTACAGCAAGATAAAGCAGACTCTTGCACTCTGCCTTGAGTAAAAATGCTTCTCTAGAAACCTTAGATCTGATGCTATTTAATCTGGCTAGCTTATAAAATTGAAATCAGGCTTATCATATAAGTCTGCTGTTTTTCTCTAAAGGTGGAAGGAAAATTATAATAGTCATTAGATCTAGGCTTCATTTGCTTAAGAAAAATAGGTCTGAACTGATTGGTGTTCCTGCAGTGTGAGGTTTCCCACACTTCACAGAATGTCTGTTCCCTGGAGGTTTGGTATTTCTGAAGCCGTGGACAAGGGCCAGATTTCACTGGCCTCTGCTTTTATATCTCTTTGTCTAGAGTCTTCAAGTTACTCTTCTGTTTGGTAAACACGTGTATTAGTTTCCTAGGGCTGCTGTAACAAATTACCACAAACTGGGTGGCTTAAAACAACCGGAATTTATTTTCTCACAGTTCTGGAGCCCAGAAGTCCCAAATTGGCCCAGCTGTGCTCCCTCCCCAGACTTTAGGGGAGAGCCCATCCTTTGCCACTTCCAGATTCTGATGACTGTCAGCATTTATTGACTTGTGGATCAATGAGTCACTCCGGTCTCTGCCTCCATGGTCACACTGCCTCCTCCTTTTCTGTCTTAAATCTCCCTCTGCCTTTCTTTTGTAAGGATACTTGTCATTGGATTTAGGGCCCACTGAGATGTTCTAGGATGATCTCTTCATCTCAGAATCCTTAAATTATTTATATCTGCAATGATCCCTTTTCCAAATCAGGTGACATTCATAGATTCCAGAAATTAGGATGTAGACATATCTTTTGGGGGGCCACCGTTCAACCCACTGCAGTATGTTTCCAGACTACTTAGGAAACTATACAGAACAGATTTTCATAAGCAGTTACATCAAGTGTAAAGACATTGGTTAAGCTGTATGATGAGATGGTGTGATATTATTAAGCCCTAAGCATGGTTTGCAGTCAGTTGATTTATTTTGTGACGTGTATCGCATGGAAAACAATGAAATACTAGGCCGGTGATGGCTATTAAGTAGGGCACATATTGTAAGGAGCACTGGGTGTTATACGCAAACAATGAATCATGGAACATTACATCAAAAACTAATGAAGTACTGTATGGTGACTAACATAACATAACATAAGTAAATAAATAAATGGTGACTAACATTAATTAATTAATTAAATGAAATCTTTTAGGAGGTTGAAAATACTTAGCCCTAGTATTCTTTCCAGATCTAAAGTAGGATTTCCCATAGCAGTCTCTTTCCCAAAGACAGTCGTTTATTTAGCACAATTGTAAATTACCAGCACTGCTTAACCACTGGCTCATTAAAGGCACTGTAGTCTCTTATAGAAATGGATCAGCGTTCAGGAAAATGGTGGTTGAGTTTCTCCCCCTAGCCAGCCAGAACACTGAGCTCTATGCAAAACATGTTATATGGATATGACTGCGATCCTCTCTAACCCCCTTGTACAAAGCCTTATGTAATAAACCACCAGGTTTGGGTTGTTTTTTTTTTTTCTGTAGACAGCTTTCTCCCTGCACAGCAGCCAATTAACTTTAATTGGCTAGAATTCTTGGTAGGGAGGTCATTTTGTTGCCACCTGGCCACCAGCATGTTTAGGGTTGGTTTCCTTCTCTACTTTGCTCAGATCATATTAATTCTTAATCTTCCCTAAGTGAAAGCAACAGGCATTTGCAGAGTTGTCCCTGCAAAGAAGCAAATAGAATGAGTCTTTATTCATTTAAACGGCATCATTTGATTATGTGATAGTTCAGTCCTATACTCTGAAATGTTGTCAGTTTAAACAAAACTGCACCAGTGGAGAATTAACTGCTTTATTGGATCCCGCTCTGTGCCTCTACTTTCATGTTACACATAATTTGAACAGTGTTTCTCCTCAGAGAAACTTTATTAGCATTAAAGGCTAAAATGTCTGATTGATAGCATTTTTTTCCTCTGATCTTCCAGAAATGTGGACATGTTTATTTTCAGCCTGCCAGTGGATAGTTGATTTTTTTCAGAATTAGAAATGAGTAGATGAGGTATAGACCCATATACGTATACTTTTATGTGAAAGCGTATTCCCTCATTCCTTAGACTCCAGCTGGGCCTTCATCACTGACATCATTGCCAGATTAGCTTAAGACCTCATAGCATACTTTTTTCTGTTGTCGAAAAGGGCAGAATCCCAAAGCTTAGTCTTCCACAGTCATTTAAGTCGTGTATCCAGGCTGGTGAGCATAGTTCTGTGCCCCTTAGTCACCCAGGAACCCTTTCAACCAGAGGATAACAATACATCAAACTTCAGATGAATCCTGGTTCCCATACTGTCAGTGCCTAATTGTGCTTAGAGTGCAGAAAATGAACTATGGGGAATCTCTTTCTTTCCCCAAGTCCAAGTTGTAGCTGTACTCATATCATCTTCCTCTACCTCTGGCCTTTGACCTTTTCACACAGCTAGGGCTCCCTTGCCAGGGGTAGGGTTAAGGCTCACACTGGGGTCCTCTTGGCTGCCACAATAGACATTTCATTCCTATCCTCCTCACCCCTGAGGAACTCACCGAGAACAATAAAAGCTGATAAACCAGATAGTAAAAGGTTAAAAAAGAAAATGAAACTAAGGACATTTTTAAAGATCTAAGTACATTAAGGAGGGCACGTATTGCATGGTGCACTGGGTGTTATACGTAAATAATGCATCATGGAACATTACATCAAAAACTAAGGATATACTGTATGGTGACTAACATAACATAATAAAAAATTATGATAAAAAATAAAGATCTAAGTACAAAGATAAAAATAGAATACAGCTATAAACCTTCTTAAATGCAAAAAAATGTAATTAAAAGAGCAAACAATACACATCTAAGACAGACCGATGCATAAGGAAATTAACACATAATTATCAATATGACAGAGTTGAGACCAGTATCTGAGACATGCCAGTAAATATGAATGGGCTGAACATCTATTAAAGAAAAAAAATTTTATGGCTCACAAAACAAGAAGCAACTGTATCTGTATACAAGAATATACCTAAAACACCTATTCAGAAAGGCTAGAAATAGAGATGGACAAAGGTATACCAGGAAAATGGTGGGAGGAGGAGTAAGCCTGATCTCAGACGAAGTAAAAATCAAGCTCCCCAAAACAAAGAAGGCTTTTTAGTGCTAAACACTACAATTCACCGTGCAGATGTGATACTTAAGAATATTTATACACTGAATAACACAGCAACCACCTTTGTGGAGCAAAAACTATGGAAGAGTCAAGGAGATGTAGGTAGAAACACACTAATCATAGGAGGCTTTCATACACCTCTCTCAGTATCAGACAGATTAAGTGAACAAAAAAATAAGTGAGGAGATAGATATAAACAACTTAAGCAGCTTAGTAAGGTACGGATGATGAATATATATCAAACTTGAAATGATATTAGAGATAATAGAGAATAAACCTTCTCAAATGTCTATGGTACACACACAAAATATGATCAAATATTAAGTCACAGGGGAAACAGTGATTTCCATTATTACATGGACATAATATAAGCAATACTCTGGTCACAGTGCAGTAAAATCAGAAATGACAAAAACAGAAAGGTCCTTTCCTATGGAAATTTAAAAATTTAATAGAAGAATAAACAACTCTTGGGTGAAAAGGGAAATACAAACTGAAATCGTAGATTTTTTAAAATAATGATAGTTTAAAACATTCCATCTCAGTTGTTTGCTCCATATCTTAAATTATATGATAAGAAAAAGGAGGCAAGCATTGTTCCACCTACTCTTGATAAATTTTCTTATAAAAATTACTTTAATTATCAATGTTTCTAATGTTTAATTACAGCATGCTAAATTATTAATTATATTTTTCATTTTTTATATACTTACAGCCAACAATAAGAGTTTCTAATATTTTGACCAAAATGTTTAAAGGTCATAGAAAAATCATAATTTTCCCCATTAATTATTGAGGTTGCTGTTCACAGTTTCTACAAGCACTGTCATTTCTCTGGCCCCACACTTCTGTGCAAAGTAGAACTGCCCATACTCTGCAAGCCCCTGCAGAAATAAATTTGAAAAACTATCCAGTTAGTTATCCAGACAGATAACTTCCTATGGAAATACAGATTACCAAAAGTGACTCCATTAGAGGTAGAAAGCTTAAAGTGATCAATTTCTAAAGAAGAAGTAGAGAATATTATTAAGCAACTACCCCACAATGAAAGCACCAAATCCAGATGGTTTCCTAGGGACCAGATAGTCCCAATAATTCTCAGGTTATGCTAGAGCACTGTAACAGAACGAAAATGTTCTAACGCCTCTTATTTTTTTTCTAATTCCTTTTATGAAGCATGTATAACACTGATACCTAAACCTAAAAGACAAAGACAATTTCAAAGAAAGAAAGGAAACTTCAGATAAATATCACTCATGAATATGATGCAAAAATACTAAATAAAATATTAGAAGACAGAATACAATACCATATTTAAGAAATGTATCATGACCAAATGATATTCATTCCAGAAATACAAGTTTGTTTTGGTATTAAGAAATACAATATAATCGGGTGCCTGGGTGGCTCAGTCAGTTAAGCGTCTGCCTTCAGCTCAGGTCATGATCCCAGGGTCTTGGGATCGAGCCCCACATCAGGCTCTCTGCTCAATGGAGAGCCTGCTTCTCCCTCTCCCTCTACCTGCTGCTCCTCCTGCTTGTGCACACGCTCTCTCTCTCTCTGTCAAATAAATAAATCTTCAAAAAAAGAAATGCAATATAATCATACAGCATATTAATATATCTAAGGAAAATAATTATATAATTATTCTCATATACACTGAAGAAGCCCTTAACAAAATTCAATACCCAAGCATTCAAAAACATTCAAGGACAAAGGAGAACTGTAAGATAATTTAACATAGATACTATAGATATACAGTAGTCTTCAACCTAGTGTCTTAATGAAGAACACTAGAATCATTTCCCCCAATTTCAGGAAGAAGGCAGGTATTGTCGACTCTCCCCATTACTATTCCAAATATTAGTACAGTATTTGCCAATGCAGTTAAACAAGAGAAACCAATTAGAGACCTAAGACTAGGTAAAGAAGATGTGAAACTCTGCAGATGATATGATAATATATCTAGAAAACCATAGGAAAATCAATGATAAAACTAACTCAGGCAATAAAAGAATTCAGTGAGGTAGCAGGATATGAAGTTAACATATAAAATCAATAGCTTTTATAAACAGGATATAAACATGCCGGGGCATGTCGTGATGTAGGAGATTAAGGAAATACTCAAAAAACAACGGGATGTGTTGAAAGAGCACAGGCGCTAGCCAGCCTGAAAGAGTTCCCAGTGATCAAAGGTAGAACAATTTGAGCAACAACAACAAAAAATAATACTGGATTGTAACCCAAAGAGTAAACTAGATATTCACAAGTCTATAGTGATATAGCTAAATAATTGAATAAATAAATAAGGGGGAAGAAGGAACAGATCTTTCTTACAGAGGAATTCCAATTAATAAATGTAGGAGGACTGAGGGAAACAGAAAATCACCATTTGGATACCACAGTAATAATTCTTACAGGCAAGATATCCACCAGTGGATGCTAAAATTAGCTCATGACAGTTTGAGGAGAAACAGGATGTTTTTAT
Organism: Ursus maritimus; assembly: GCF_017311325.1. Classification (NCBI taxonomy): domain Eukaryota; kingdom Metazoa; phylum Chordata; class Mammalia; order Carnivora; family Ursidae; genus Ursus; species Ursus maritimus. Next base: position 84,219,224 of record NW_024423319.1, on the reverse strand, counting down.
AATCTTAAAGTATCTCCTCTAAGATGTTTATTAATTACAAAGGGAAATACAATAACCTAACAGTGGAGAAAACCAGCAAGACACTACGTTAACCAAGTGATCAAGTTTAACATCACCACTGATAAGACATCGGCATTATATGTCCCTGATACAATGGAACGAAGGACACAGCATCATTTCTGTGGTATTCTTGCCAAAAATGAGTAACTTTAATCATGAGAAAACATCAGACAACCCCAAATTGTAGGGGTAGTCTCTAAAATACATGACCAGTTCTCTTCAAAAGTGTCAAGGTCTTGAAAGACAAAGACTAAGAAACTGTCACAAATTGGAGAATACTAAAGAGACATGACAGCTAATTGCAATGTAGGATCCTGGACTGAATTCTGGAACAGAAGGATATTAACCAGAAAATTAGTAACGTTTTAATAAGGTCTGTAGATTAATTAATAGTATTGTAGCAATGTTAATTTTCTGGTTTAGGTCGTTGTACTCTGGTTATGTAAGATGTTAACATTAGAAGAAACTATATGAAGGGTAAATGGGAGTTCTGTACTATTTTTGTAAGTTTTCCATATGACTAAAATAATTTCTAAGTAGGGACACCTGGGTTGCTCAGTCAGTTAAGCATTCGACTCTTGATTTCAGTGCAGGTGGTGATCTCAGGGTCATGAGATCCAGCCCCGCGTCAGGCTCCACACTGGGCATGGAGCCTGCTTAAGAGTCTCTCTCTCCCTCTCCCCCTACCCCCCTCAAAAAAAAACCATAATTCCTATCAAAATCTCAGGAAGAAAAAAAATTAAGATGTTAAAATAATTTCTAAGTAAATAAAAAATAAAGTGATGCCTAAATAATTAGAAGTTATCAGAGGATACTTAAGCTGGCTAATTTGAGAGAGTTAAGGATTGTTTGTTTTATGCAATGTTTTAGAGTAACGTGTATTGTTGATTTAAATTCAAGGAGCCCTAGAAAATAATTCAAGAAGGATTTCTTTACTCTTTATTGAATCCAGAACAAACTGGTTTCCCTGTCAGTACTTCAGACCCTTTCCAAATAGAAGTTGACCTGGCCATTTAGGAAGTTAGAGGTATCTCTTGTTGAAGAGCAGATGAGGATAGTCTTTTCAAAAGAACATTAAATGGTGTTAGTTCCGCATTGATTGTCTCCTCAAGATGTATACTCTGTCTTCTCAGGTATTCCGGAAGGACCTCATCAGTGCCATGAAACTTCCAGATTCTCATCACATTAATCCTGACAGCTATTACCTCTTTGCGGATACATGGAAGGAAGAATGGGAAAAGGGAGTCCAGGTACCAGCCAGTCCAGAGAATATTCCGCAGCCTTCCCTCAGGTATTTGCATGCTTGTACCTTTGACTTAGGGAATGAATGCTCTTACGGTTATCTGTGTGTTTGTTGGGGAGAGACTGTGTGGCTAATTATACATTCATAACACAAAGTCATATACCATGTTCACTAATTCACTCAGACCAGTGGCAGATGATACCAGGCTAGGGTAGGTCAGTAGTTAAAGTCAAGCTCATTTATTTAGGGATATAATATGTGCCCATTCACAGGGTAAAACTATTTGAAGTCCAATCTGAAATTGTGATAAGGTTTTGGAGAGTAGGATTTCCAAGTCTGACTCAACAATCGGTAGCATTTATTAGTCTTTGAAGAGAAGCAGAGCATTAATTACATAAGCTCATAATAATCCTATTAATATATAACCCCATGAGAAGCTGCTTCATTATAACAGGGGCCTCATAGTGATAGCATCTGTAAGTAGAGGGCCAAAACATATAGTTTGTAAAATGCATAAACCCAAATGAAAGGGGATGACTAGAATATCAAGTTGACTATAAGCACATAACCTTCATTTACAAAGACTTGAGAAGAAAGTTTAAGTAGGAGAAGACTTGGGTTTGTGGAAAGGGGAGAGGGCTTTTCTGCCAGAGGAAGTAGTAAGTTCAGGTCCTCAAAAGTAATGACTGGTTTGGAAGCCATTTTTCCTTACTGGTCTTTGTGTTCCTAGTGCTTTGCACAAAGGCTGGCATGAAATAAAATGCTTGGTATAAGTTTGAGGGAAGAAAGGAATAGAAGGAATAGCACCAGATAAGGGGACTGGTGGGACCAACCTGCTACTTACTATGAGAAATACCTCATTGTACATCTGTCTTTTTCTAGTACGTGTTAGCTTCTTAAAGGGCAAAGATCACGTCCTTGAATTCTGTGCCCCTAGCATCAGGTTCTCAGGTCCTAGTTCATACCCCAGAAATGCTTGTCAGATCACTTCTAGAAACCCAAGCTCAGGCTGTCCACCCACAGAGACTGTCTGTGCTGTTAAGGAAATCTCCCACAGTCTTGCTCCACACACTTCCTCAGCCTCACTAGCTCCATCATCATCAACACCATGTCCTACTTCCTAAAAATCAGAAAAGCATCATGAATGAACACAAGAATCAGACATTTTCATGTCCTTCTTGTCAGTATTTTTATATGCCACAGCAGTAACATTGGGGTCCCCCTCTTCTCTCTCTCTATGTGAACATATATGTACGAACAATCATCACAAATAGAGGAGTGAAAAATGGGTAAGAAAATGTGATAGTGGGCACATGAAGGCACAATGCTGTGTGATTAGAAGAGAAAAGAAAGAAAGACGACAAGATGTAACTATAAGCTGCCTAAAAGCAGAGCCCCAACAGCAGGAGGTTTTCAAGACACACTTACTGATATAAGGAGACGAGGACAAAGGAAGCAAAGAGGAAAATGAGTGGATGTTAGGAAAGAAAATGAAGAACCAAATGATATTATAGATAAGAAAAACAAAGATGAGGATAAGAAGGGAAGGGCATAAAAATGAAGAAGGTTAGGGAATAACAGTACGTAGGAAGGGCTAACAAACCTTCTCTTTTAACCACTTGCCTTTCCCATACTAAAAGTAAAAAGATTTTTTCACTTTCTCAAGCATGTGATTGAATGAGTTTATTGTAAGTGAACAGACAACTAACAGGTGACACTTGTAAATCAAACTAGGAAAATGGGAGGTAGGGGGATTTCACTAAGTTCCTCAGTCAAATCAGGTTCCAAGTTTGTCACGTGACCAGCATGGACTTTTATAAATGTGCAACTTGCTTTTTTTAAAAGAATTTTAAAATTGAGATATAATTGATACAAATTTTATCAAGATAGAATTCACATACCATAAAATTCTCCTTTTTAAATTGCATGGTGGTTTTTAGTATATTCACACTTACGCAGCTCTCACCACTATGTAAATCCAGAACATTTTCATTACCCCAGAAAGAAACCCCACATCTGTTAGCAGTTACTCCTCATTTTCCCCTTCCCCTGGCTCCTGGCAGTCACCGTATTAGTCTGCTCAGGCTGTCATAACAAAATACCACAGACTGGGTGGCTTCAAAAACTGAAATTTATTTTCTCACAGTCTGAAGGCTAGAAGTCCAGGATCAGGTTGCCGTCAGGGTTGGGGTCCAGTGAAGCCTCTCTTCCTGGCTTGTAGACAGCTACCTTCTCACCGTGTTCTCACATAGCCTTTCCTCTGTGCAGATAGGGAGAGACAGAAACAGAGAGAGACAGAGAGATGGAGATCTGGTGTCTCTTCCTCTTCTTATAAGGACACCAACCCTATCAGATTAGGTCCCCACTCTGTGAACTCACTTAACCTCTGTTATCTCTTTATAGGCCCCATCTTCAAATTAGTCACACTGGGAGTTAGGGCTTCAACATAAAAATTTTGGGGAGAACACAATTCAGTTTATAACAACCACTAATCTTTCTTTCTCTGTGGATTTGCCTTTTCTGGACGTTTCATATAAGTGGAATCATGCAATGTATGGCCTCTGAGTCTGACTTCTTTTACGCAGCATTATATTTTCAGGGTTTATCCATGTTGCAGTATGTATCAGTATTTCGTTAACTTTTTATGGCCAAATAATACTCCATTGTACGGATAAGACCACATTTTGTTAATCATTGCTAGATGTTTGGGTTGTTTCCATGTGTTAGCTATTATGAATAATGCTGCCAAGAACATTCTTGTACAAGTTTTTTTTAAAGATTATTTATTTATTTGAGAGAGAGAGTGTGTGTGTGCGCACAAGCAGGGTGAGGGGCAGAGGGAGAAACAGACTCCCTTCTGAGCAAGGGGTCTGATGTGGGGCTTGATCCCAGGACTCCAGGATCTTGACCTGAGCTGAAGGCAGCTGCTTAACTGACTGAGCCACCCACGCGCCCCTGTTGTACAAGTTTTTGAGTGGACTTATGTTTTCATTTCTCTTGGGTATGTACCTAGGGGTAGATTCACTGAGTCATATGGTAGCTATATCTTTAACATTTTGAGGAACTGTCAAACTGTTTCCCAGAGTATCTGCATGTTTTACATTCCTACCAGCAATGTATGAGGGTTCCATTTTCTCCCTGTCTTCACCAATACTTGTTATACTCCGTCTTTTTTATTATAGCCATCCTAGCAGGTCTGAAAGTATATCTCACTAAGTTTAATTTGCATTTGCCTAATGGCTACTGATGTTGAGCGTCTTTTCTTCATGTGCTTAGTAGCCATTTGTATATTCTTTTGAAAGAGAGCTTTTCTACTTTATTACAAAGAGAAGAAGACTTTATGTGACTTTCTTTCTTCCTGTGAAACACTGCTGTTCAAACAGCCAAAGTGAATCATCTCAGTTTACTTCTTTATGTTCCATCACGTTCACTTAGGAATAGATGCCCTCAGCTGCTGCAGATCTGACCTGTTGTGAACAAGGCAACAAAGTCCCCTGACCAGCCGTTTTGGAATGTCCCATTTTTATATAGTGCATCCATGTATACCCCCTGTATATATTTTCTTTGGAGAAATTATTCAGATCTTTCCTCCATTTTAAAAATTGGGCTATTTGTTTTTTATTGTTGAGTTCTCAAAGTTCCTTACGTATTCTGGATATAAGTCTCTTATGAGATACATGATTTACAAATATTTTCTCTCCTTCTGTGAGTTGTCTTTTCACTCTCTTGGTGGTGTCCTTTGAAGCACAAAAGTTTTTAATTTTGATGAAGTCCAGTTTATCTATTTTTTTCTTTGGTTGCTTGTCCTTTTGGTGTCATAGCTAAGGAATCATTGCCTAAACCAATATCTTGAGGTTTTATACCTGTTTCTCCCAAGAATTTTATAGTTTTATCTGTTACATTTGGGTCTTTGATCCATTTGAAATAACTTTTGTATGTGCCCCGAGGTGTTAGGGTCAACTTGATTTTTTTGCATGTGGACGTCCGTGTGTCCCTGCTCTTGTGTTGAACAGCTTCCTTTTTGAAAGTGATAGACACTGAACCCCAACCCCACACACCTTGGTTCCATGAGTCCCTTATAAGCCAGGCAGCTGTGGAAAAAAACATAGTTCTTGAATCACCAAGAAATCCCAGTTTTATTTTTTTAAATCCTCTCTCTCACAAATCTACCAAGGTGACTTTTTAAGAATTTTTTCCTATTTTGAACGGAGATGTTGATTTCTCTACTTATACTTCACTCTGTCCCAATATGTTCCTTCCCTCCCCCACCACCGTATGACAGAACACTGTGTTCCTTTTTTATTGGTTAATTTTATAACGTTTTGTGTTAGTGTTTCTTTTGTATGTCTTCACTGTTGTTATTTTCATAGATTATAAAACTCCTAGAAGTTAGGGAGGTGCTTTGTAACAGTTTTGTTATTTACACAACTGAGAGAATATTTAAACAGTTTTTGAAATTAAAAAATAGTAGCTTTATTCTCAAAAGCACAAATAAAAGTGTTTTCTTCTGACATAACGGCCAAATCTAAACAAATGTAAATGTTTTATAATGAGACCTTACAATAATTGCTTTTAGATTTAAAACTAGCATCTTCAGTGATCATGTATTACTTTCATATAAAGAAGAAATGTTAATAGTTACTCCATTGTAAAAATTCTCCCCGTCTTCCAAATTTTAAAAATCATGAATCAGTGTACATCAAGAGCATGATGACATTCCTTAATTCTATGCTCAAGATTTTTAATAAAGGCTTTTATAGCAGTTTACAATATGATATAAACAATATCAGAATGTAAAAACAAAAATCTTCTAATACATTATTTTGGATTGGCTCTTCCATATTACTTTTGATAAAATTAAAACCTAATTGGTTAGTTACTTTCTTTTCTACTGGTAGAAATCTCACTTCTCTAGAGAAAATATTCTAAAATATAAATCTGCTAGAGAAATGTAAGACTGAATCTAATCTAATACAGTATAGTAGTCACCCACCCCGCATTGCACAGGGGATATGTTCCAGGACCCCTAGAGGATGCCCAAAACCGTGGGTAGTGCCAACCTCTACGTATACGATGTTTTTTCCTATATATACACACCTATGAGAAAGTTTAATTCATAAATTAGGTACAGTAAAAGATGAACAGTTATAACTAATAAAATGTAACAATTTTAACAATATATTGTAAAAGTCAAGTGAATGTGCTCTCTCAAAATATCTTACCCTTCTCGTGATGATGTGAGATGATAAAATGCCCAGGTGATGAGATGAAGTGAGGTGAATGACATGGGCTGCTGTTGACCTAGTGATACATCAGAAGGAGGATCATCTGCCTCCAGTCAGTGGTTGACCATGGGTAACTGAAACCACAGAAAGGGAAACCACAGATAAAGGGGGACTACTGTAGTTATTTAAGTTAAAACATATATGAAAATATTGGGAAATAACTCTTTACAAATCCTTCTTTGTATTAGGCAAGATAGGCCATTTACTTACTCTAACAAACATCCCCCAAAGTCTCAGCATCTTAACCCAGTGAAGGTTCTGTTTCTTGCACATTTCTCCATCTAGTGTGGGTTAGGATGCGAGTCACCTCTGCCCCATGTAGTCCTTCAGGGACTCAGGCTCTTTTTATGGTTCCTCTATCGGCTAGGTCCATTTCCATTCCCTTCTTTCCCCCCAAAATTCTAAATCCAGTCTGCAAGAAAAGACAAGACAGCGTGGAGGGTTATAGAGGTAGATTCGGGGGGTGCCTAGGATTTGAAGTGGCTTATCCACTCATATTGCATTAGCCAAAACTCACTCACTTGGCCTACCTAGCTGCAAAGTAAGGCTGGGGGAATGCAGTCTTGCTGTGTGCCTCGATAGAAATGAAACAGTTTGGTGAACGCATAGCCTTTCTCTGCTGCTCTTTGATAGTGGCATTACAGACGCAAAGCCACGTGAGCACAGGAACCTTAGGAGCCTTACTGATATTATTCACCACTGTAACCATGTACTTGATGCTGTCTGTGATCTGCACTGCCCAGATTCCCATATGGTCTTAGGACCTTTCCACACGATCTCTCAACAGGATAATCTGACTTCTTATGTAGCAGCTCTGGGCTCCAAGAGTGAGTATTCCAAGAGATAACAAGTGGAAGCTGCTAGTGTCAAGGTCGGGACTCAGAACCTGGCACAGCATTATTTCCACCATATTTTATTAGAGCAGTCACAGAGTTCCCAAACCGAAGGGGAGGGAAGTAGAAGGATGATCAGAGGATTTGTGACCATCTTCAATCTATCACAATAGTAATATTTTTGATGTTTGTATTTCAGTTACTTGCCTAAAACCTACAGACAGATTAATCAATCAGCTAGAGAAACTTAAATACTAATAAACTGAACACTTGCTTTTTATGTATTATCTAATCTACAAGATTGTCAAAATGCATCAGAATTTTATTTCCTGGGGCGCCTGGGTGGCACAGTCGTTAAGCGTCTGCCTTCGGCTCAGGGCGTGATCCTGGCGTTATGGGATCGAGCCCCACATCAGGCTCCTCCGCTAGGAGCCTGCTTCTTCCTCTCCCACTCCCCCTGCTGTGTTCCCTCTCGCGAAGGCTGTCTCTATCTCTTCAAATAAATAAAAATAAAATCTTTAAAAAAAAAAGAATTGTATTTCCTAATGGAATTACAGAAGTAATTTTGGATGTATATAAATTAACTGATTTGATCCCTGGGTGCTATAACAACTGAAAAGGAGGGGACAGTGATACAGCAGAATAAGTGAAGCAGATTCTTTCAGAATCTTTGTTCTGGCTTTCAAACCAGATTTTTCCCTCTGTTGCATTGTCCTTTCTGCAGTTGTCTTGTCTCTTCAGTGTAGTATAGTGTAAGAGGTGTGGGGGGGGGGGGGACTGAGGGGGGGATACAGACAATTACAGAGCCAGCCTGCTCTGTAAGTTACAGCTGTTTACGTAAGTCTGTTGACTACCACGAAGAATTTTTTGAAAGCAAGTTCAACAAATAAAAATGGTGTTAACTTCATTACATGTTTTTAGGTAGACTATGGATAATTTTTTTACATTAGTCAATAATAAACAAGCTTCAGATGGTTTTTTGTTGTTATTGTTGTTTTAGGTTTTCATTTGTACATTTAAATTAGTTTTTGTTGCAATAAGGTTCCAATGGAAGGAAAACAGTGCTTCATGTTTGATTGAAAGGAAGCATTTGTTATAATTTGTATGACAGGCAAGTGGTTGATGTATTTACTGTGTGTATGTTTTTAACATTATAGGTGAAGTACTGACTTATTGTAAAAACAAAAATGAATCAGAATACAAAACATTAACTGCATGGCATATATGCTTATACCACACATATCTACGTATATATAAATAAGTGGGAATGTCCTATAACTTGCTTTTTTCACTTAACAGTATATCGCCAATCACTAATGATACCGAAAGAGGGAATAATTAGATATTCAGACAGGCCCCTATTTCTCCTTCAAATGTAAACACTGAGCTGACCAGACTAGGGAGAGCAGCACTTTGTTCACTAAACTCCAGACTCAAATATATAACCACCAATTCAGCATCTCCATTTGGATGTCCAATAGACATCTTAGACATAAAATAACCCAAACTGAATTATTGATCTTCCCAAAGTAGTCCCACCTGTAGCCCCGTGTTTAACTGATGGCAGATCCATTCTTTCTACTGTTAACTGTCTTTTCAGTCTTTCAGGCCAAATTTCTTAGAGTCATCTTTGATTCTTCATTACCTCATACGCCATATTCAGTCTTTTTTTATTATTTAAATTCAGGTAGCCAACATATAGTACATCATTAGTCTTAAAGGAGATCTTCTCGGCCCTATGTTCAAAAGATATTCAGATTCCACATAGTAAGTCAAAGGAAGAACGGCCTTGATGATGAATGGGAGCTCAAGCCTGCCACCCACTCCACTGCTCCCTTTCATCCTCATGCCTCCCTCACCTCCCCCTGCTCTCCTTGCCCCACTCTCCCCACAGCTCCTTTCCTGTTCCGTTCCATGCGGCAGCAGCCTTCCAGTCTTGCCTTCAATTATGAGAATCAGTAAGAAGCACAGCGTACAGAGCCCTTTCGTACAGACATCTTACTTAAAGTTTAAAACAGCCCTTCGGTGGTTTTCCCATTTACTACTGCCCCCAAACTTAGCAGCTTCAAGCAGCTATGTTATCATACTCATGGATTCCGTGGGGCAGAGCGGGAATGGCTTATCTCTGCTCTGTGATATCTAGGGCCTCATCCAGCAAGACTTGAAATTTGGGGGTGACTCAGTGGCCTGGGGGCTAGAATCATCTGAAGTCTTATTCACTAACATGTCTGTCACCTGGGCTGGGATGGTGTAGACTGTACATGGCTTCACCGTGTGTTTTGATTTCCTCACAGCATAAAAGTCTCAGCACAGGCAGACTTTTTACAGGCCTAAGGCACATGCACGTGTTCCAGTCAACAAGGCAAAAGCTCTATTCCCTTTTATGACCCAGCCTCGCACTTCTCATAGCATCACTTCTGCCACATTCTGTTGGTGGAAACAGTCACAAGCCTTCCCTGATTCAAGAGGAGAAATAGACTTCACCTGATGGGAGAGTAGCAAAGTCACATTGTAGAAGAGCATGTGAGATTTTGAAAATGCCAGCTGTCACCGAGTTTATAATTGTCCTTTGTTTCATAAATGAGGCACGGAGTTTTGTAGAGAAGTTTTGTCAGCCTGAGTGGCAAGATTAACAAGGGGAAACTTGGGAAACTACTCCTGGAGATATTATTACAAGGGCTTCCTATTTAGGTCGCTTTTAAGATACTTATTTCAAGCCTTTAAAAACTCCATAATGACACGATATTTGTGCCGTTTCTGTGCTATTCACAAAGGATCCTAATCCACTCATTAAGAAACGAAGCATAGTCTCTACCTGATCTAAATATCAACCAAAGACACACTGCGGAGTCAGTCGTGCATAAGATACTGGAGGAGGCCATAGGTCAGGTTAGAGTGGTTACAGCTTCCTTTTGTTGCCTCCTCAGTGTCACAGCAGTGTTCACATGGGCCACAAGTAGCTGGCCTACCCCGAGGAGCAGGTGGATAGGCCTTTTTGTCTGTGGAGCTAAGCAGGCACGGTTGTGGGTCCTTTTACCAAAGGGAGGTCACTCAGAAAGTTACGGCAACACTCATTTACATTCAAGCATCCAGTTTAAAAACTGCACTTACTTAACTCCATCCTAGCAAAATTGCTCATACCTCTGGGCTTGTGAGCTTTTGCTGATTTGTTCCTTTGGTCTGGGGACCATTCAAAGAATGTCTGTATACCCAGAATATATTGGCCAGAGAAGAAAATGACCCAGGGATAATCCTGGAATTTCCCCCAGCTGTAGCAACGTTACAGGTACTTGAAGATGTTAAAGCTGCATTTTTTAAAAAACCCCGAAGTAATATTTTTCACTAATTCTCATAGACCTTCCCCTCTGTCATTATAAATATAAAACTTTCTCCTGGGGCGCCTGGGTGGCTCAGTTGTTAAGCGTCTGCCTTCGGCTCAGGTCATGATCCCGGGGTCCTGGGATCGAGCCCCACATCGGGCTCCCTGCTCAGCGGGAAGCCTGCTTCTCCCTCTCCCACTCCCCCTGCTTGTGTTCCCTCTCTCTCTGCCTCTCTTTCTGTCAAATAAATAAAAATCTTTAAAAAAAATAACTTTCTCCTTGTGATATTTGAATTAACTTCACCTTTTACCCCGTGCATTTCCTTGCCTTTGGTATTACCGTTTCAGACTAATATTTTTACTGTCATAGATTCAGTCCTTAGATTCAAGATACATTTGAAAAGATGAGTGACATAATATCATTGTCATCATTATCATTATAAATTTTGTGTTGAAGTATAATATATGCACAGAAAAGTAACTGGAGCATAACTGTATAACTCAGTGAATTTTCATGAATTAAATACACTTGTTTAACTGCCACCCAGATCGAGAAATAGAACATTACCAACACCCCAGAAGCCCTCCTGCTCATACCCAGTAACTGACCTCCCTCTCCATAGGTGACAGTTTTGCCAGTTTTTAACTTCACACTGAGATGAGATTGTTTTGTCCATCATGATGGCTGTGAGGTGTATCCATGCTGTTGCACATAGTAGTTCATTAAGTTTCACTTGTATCATGTTCCATTGTGTGAATATACCACATTTTATCCATTCTGATCTTGATAAGTATTTGGATTGCTTCCCGTTTTCAGCTAATATAGACATTTTTATTATTTTTAAGATTTTATTTATTTGTCAGAGAGAGAGAAGGAGAGAGAGAGAGAAACAGAGCACAAGCAGGGGGAGCAGCAGGCAGAGGGAGAAGCAGGCTCCCCACTGAGCAAGGAGCCCGATGCGGGGCTCATCCCAGGACCTCGGGATCATGACCTGAGCCAAAGGCAGACGCTTAACTGAGCTACCCAGGTGTCCCAACATTTTTAATTTCTTAGTATACATATGTATACTATTTTGTTATGCATATTCCCCAGATTGCGTTTACTAGGTCCTAGGGTACATGTGTATTCAGCTATGATATCTGCTGCCAAGTAGTTTGCCAAAGTGGTTGTACCAACTCACACTCCCACCAGCAGTGTCGGAGAAGTCTGTTTCCTCCACTTCCTTATAAACACTTAAGTTAATGTCAGTTTTTGGTCAGTCTTTCCAAGTTTAGCCATTCTGCTAGGTAATAGTAATTATGATTTCGATTTGCATTTCTGTGGTAACTAATGAGATTGAAAACCTTTAAAAAGTTTTCTTGCCATCTGGATAGCCTTATTTGGGAAGTGTCTATTCAAGTTTCTTGCCCACTATTTAATTGGATTGTCTGTCTTTTTCTAATTGATTTGTAAGAGTTTATTATATATTGGTGGTAAACAGAAGTTTTTAAATCTCTTCTTTATGGCTGATGGCTTTTATGTCTTATTTAAAATATATTTGCCTTCAGGGCACCTGGCAGGCTCAGTCGGAGGAGCATGTGACTCTCGATCTCGGGGTCGTGAGTTTGAACCCCACATTGGATGCAGAGATTACCTAGATAAACTTAAAAATACACACACACACACACACACACACACACACACACACACGCCTATCCTGAGGTTTCTTCCAGAAGCTTAATAAACATATTAGTTTAATTCAAGAACATTTATAGTCTACCTTGTTCCACAGAGGATTTGAGACAATTGATATGAATAGTTAGCAAAATATTCTTCCTTTTAGAACAAGATGAATCTTGAGAAAAAATTAGATATTCTATAATTACCCCATAGGCCATGCACCAAATAAGCATAGCATATTTTAATCTCATTGTCTCTGGAGAATTCATATGCATGTCTTGTCCTTTTCAGTTGGGTTCATTTCAGTTGGAAGCAGGCCTCTGTCAGCAGTTCCCAAATTTTTAGCTTCAATTAATATTTTAGGGTTCTGTTTTTTTCCTCAAATATTTGTTGCCTTTGGCTTTAAAAACTCCATATGGTAGGAAAATCAAAATGTGCAAATGCATGTCATTATTAACTTTGTTCAACATATATTATGTGGAATTGTAACCTTTTGGAGGAATGCTTAGGAAGAAATATTTACTGTGTATATACAAGGTGGACTATGCCTATATATACTTACATGTATTCATATGAATGCATTTATGTTTCTGAATCCTTCTACATATATAGTGACTCGAGTAAAGAAATTAGCTCCAGAAGCCTTCCAGGGAAACAGTTTTCATTATTTTATGATACATATATCTGTTTCTTTCTCTTTTTTTAGAGTGCCCACTCTGTTCTTTTAAATTGCCAGGGAATAAGAATCCATATTTCCTCTTGTTTGTATTTTCTGATGCTTTGTGGAGTGTCTAAAACATTGACTATGGAATAAGTTATTGGTATGAGAAACTTCTTTTTCTTCCCTTGTTTGGTTTCCTTGCCTTGGGCTCCTAAGTGTCAGGAGGAGGGGAAATATGGGTTTGCTCAGGCCTGCTGGAGAAGTTGATGGAAGAACAGGAATCTTTCATCCCATCATGTTACCCTGCTCAGACTTCTGGTCACTATCACATATGGCTGGGAAGCGCCTGGAGTTTGTATAAGTCCATGGCCTCTTGGCTTTACCTCATCTACATAAATAGTGAAAATAATAAGAAATATAACAACAATAACATTGTTGAACATCTGGTTTTTACTATACGCTAAGCTAAGCACTTTATATATTTTATTTTGTGTGATTGTCATAATAGCCCTACAAGTTTGACATTATTTTATCATAATATATGACTTTTGTCCTTATTTTTTAGCTAGGAAAACTGAACCTTATAGAAATGAAGTAGTTCCCCAAAATCACTATGCGAATAAGTGGCAGAGAAAATAGGCTTGTGCGAGTCTATGGCCTGTACTCTTTACCACCATCCAGTATTGCCTCTGTGGCAGAAAACCATGGGTTTAGCTGAAATCTATCTTTGGTGTGGAATCTGGCTGTGCCTTTGTGCTGGGATCATCTCTTCCTTGGTTTCCCCTTCTAACCGGATGTGGTAGCTGTTGCACCAAGAACACACAATGCAGCATCTATTAGAATGACTGGTAATAGGGGCCCAGGAGCTATGAGGGTAAGTGAAACATTTCATTGGCAGTCGGACTGCTCACAGCAGATGACAAAACTGAATTTGTAGAACCATTTACTTTCTAGAAAGGGATCTGCCATCCCTCTCAGTTGGAAAAGAAGAGCATTCAATTCCGCTGTGTCCCACCGAGTCAGTGCCTAGAATCTGTCGTTTGTTGGCTTATCAGTATCTTTCTTTCACTTTCCTAGGATTGTAGCCGAGAAGGTAAAGGACGTTCTGTATATGCGGCCCCGGAAGTACATCCGCTGCTCCAGCTCAGAAACCACAGAACCTGGCTATATCAACATCATGGAGTTGGCGGCATCTGTGTGTCGCTATGACCTAGACGACATGGACATCTTCTGGCTCCAGGAACTCAATCAAGATCTCGCAGAAATGGGTGAGTTGTTTTCCCACAAGTAAGTTGTTCCTTGACTTGCCTCGTGATTTTTTTTTAAGCTGTCAGGACCATTTAGCTTGCTTTTATCTTGTGGCTTCTTTTCTTTTCTGGCCTTTTCGTTTATTTTTCTCTTTGATCTTACCTTAATGAGGCATTTTTTGAAATGCATAAATATATTGAAATAGAGCAATAACATTTAAATCTAACCTTTTCTTTCCTCGTTCATGGTGAATAGCACAGATCAGGGTTGGCATGTGGGTTTCATGAGATTGTTTTCCAGTTCCAATTGTGAGAGTGGTCACGGCTGATGGCACTTCTGGTTAAGGAGGATTCTGAAGCTGGTTCCTGGCTCAGCCCTGAAAAGCACTCTGATCAGTGGGCCGGGCCAGGGGCAGCAGCACCTCTGCAGTCTCTGCTGGGCGGGGAGAAGCTCTGACTTCAGCAGGAGGCAGCACCCCTGCACCTGACAGGCCCGTGTGACCGGCATGCCTTCATGTGAGACTCGGGATCTTCCTGCCGGAAGAATGGCAGGCTTAGGGCAAAACATCCCCAAAGCGGTTCTTAGCGACCTCACTACCTTTAGTGAGTTCTGAAGTTGTCATGCAATTCTCAAAAACTTAAATTAAGCAAAGGCAAACGAACAAAAAAATCTTGGAAGTAGACCTAATAATAGTTTTAAAGTAAATGTGTGCCCTCCAGTACCATACCGGCGATGCTGGGAGGTGCCAGGCTAAAAGGAAGCTCACTTTACTCTTACACACAGCTCTTTGGCCAGTCTTCAGTCTGAGCGATGTTTAGGTCCAAATGGTCCTATGAAACTGGGGGTGGTTCTTAAGTCTCCATATGTGATACGGAGAAGCATAGAATTGATGTCATTTTTGTTTGAATCACATTTGTACCTTGTTAGTACAAGAATCGGCGGTTTTACTTTTCTTCCCTCCCTCCCTTTTTTTCCCGTTTCTTTCTTTTGAGGTTGGTATCTGAATGCCTATGAATAAAAACAGAAAATTGTATTAAATCCAGTTTAGCGTGATGGTGGTAGTTATTCTGTCAGTAACCAGTACTTCTTATTTTTTTTTTAAACTTTTTGTTTTATGTCTTCTCTTACTCTGCCTTCTAAGAGGAGAGAAGGGAGGTTAACTTAGGATGCGAACCCAAAGGGAAGAGAATAAAAGACTGACGGGGGGGAAGTCAGAGTATGAGAGCACGATCAAGTGGACTGATGGCTCAGTGTGCAGTTGTGTTTATGAACCGTATGACAGCCGTACACACTATGATCGTTACAGGGCTCCCTTCAACATGCCACCACCTCAGGACAAGGTCCCTTTGGTATTTTGCAGTTAGTCCCCTTTGGCTGACTTTTTGTAATCTACTTTTTAATTTTAGAATAGTTATAGATTTACAGAAAAGTGTACATTTAATACAGTTGCCATGTGCCCCTCACAGTTTCAGTTTCCCCTAATGTTAATAGCATCTTACTTGACCGTGGTACATTTGTCAAAGCTAAGGGAGCCAGCACAGGTACATTACTATTAACCAACTTCTAGACTTTATTGGGATTTCACCAGTTTTTCCACTAATGGCCTTTTTCTGTTCCAGGATCCCATCCAGGACACCACATTGCATTTAGGCTTGGAGGAGTTTTAAAAGAGGATTGCTTTATCTCAAGTTTTACTCTTTAGAGTAAATGATACTGTAGTAAGGCTCCTAAGAGCTTAAAATAAACTTTTAAAAACAACATTAAATTAAAAAATTAAAAAATTGAGTGCTTACTACATACTGGTCACCGTACTAAGCAGTGTACAAACATTACCTCATCTCAGCCTCACAAGACATCAGTGAGTTTGTATTGTCCTTATTTTATAGATAAAGAAACTAAGCCCTAAAGAGGATAAATAACCTGTCAGGGGTCAAGTTGGAATTTGAGTCCAAGTACTCTTATAACCAGACACTGTCCTCCTCCACTCCAGAAAAAAAAAATGTGTAATTTGTCTTGGCTGGAAAAATGAAACATACTGCCTGGGTAGTTTTTGCTTTCATAAGTATCTACAACACTAAAAGGGTAGTTTATATGGGATGCCAGAGTTTCTTCGTGTATCTTATATAACAAATGAAGTGGGATATTTGGGTGAATTTGTTTTGGATCATTTGCAGAATTATTCCTGAGTTTACAAGCTGTTAAATATGTATATGCTCTCACAAAATCATTAGTCCCCTAAAAAGAAATATGTTTAGTTGTTGCCTGTATCCACCATACGAATCTTTAGTTGGGTTTATTAAGTTTGGAAGACTAAGAAAAATTAGAAGTATAGAAGGAAAGGAAATAAAGAGGCAAAAAAAAAAAGGTAATTTCAGAATTTGCAGTTAGACTTTTGTGGATGCTAATAGATTTCTTTTATATATAGTTGCCATTGGAAAATATGATTGGATATTTTTAGAAGTCAGATTTAAAAAACAAAGTATTTCATATGTATAATGACATACATAGTACCTAGAATTTTCTTTTATAACTTAATATCGTTTTGTATGAAAATTTTCTCATATAATCGTTAGATGTGCTCATTGGGATTAATATGCTAAAAATGAATTATTATTTATGTCTAAATAGTTATGTGATCCTAATTATCTTATTCTATAAATTGAAGTGTTCAAAATTATAAAGCTCAGTGAAAGTTCGCCCTCAGTGGGAATAAGAGAAAACAGAGATTTAGGAGGAGATTGGTTAGGATGTAGACAGAAAATTGAAACGGTCTTACAAGAAATGTGGTAAAATGTATTTCTCCTTTAACGTGTCAAGCACTAATATGTGATGATAGGTAAATATTAGAAAAGTTCTAGTAAAAGATTCTTTGAAATCTAGTTGTTTTAGATCAGGGGAGAGATGGTTTTATCTTTTAGAATCCCTCCATCCCTGCACTGGGCTCACAGTAGGTAATTTGGGAATGACAGCTGACTGATGGGTTGATTGATTGTTTGTATTTCTGTGCAGGTTGTGGGCCAGTTGATGAGAATCTTATGGAAAAGACAGTAGAAGTCCTGGAACGCCATTGCCATGAAAATATGAACCATGCTATTGAGACAGAGGAAGGGCTAGGCATAGAGTATGATGAAGATGTGATCTGTGATGTGTGCCGGTCTCCAGACAGTGAAGAAGGGAATGATATGGTGTTCTGTGATAAGTGTAACATCTGTGTGCATCAGGTTAGTGAGAGTGGAGACCGCCACCTCCCCACGGTCAGCCTTTCTGAAGCTCAGTGATGCTCTCCAGCACCCATATCTGGGTAGCAATTTGCATTTAATAAGGGTAAAAATAAAGATTTGGCCTGGCTGTTCTTCAGTAATTCCTTTAGAAACAGTACTTATGATTCCCCAAGGTGACTTACTTACTAACTTTACCCCAGGAGTTAAACCCAGATCTTTATTGTATCCCTTCATACTTAATGCCATTGAGTTTGCCTTGTTCAAGACTTTTATAGTCCCCTGGGGAGTCTCCTTGTTGCCTGCCTAGGAGTCTCTCCTCCACCTTCGAATCCCTGTTACATCATCAGGTTACACTCATGGTTAGTAACCTTGATGAGATTATACTTCCTCCAGGTGGAAGTCCAGACTCTTTATCCTAGCACCCAGAGCCCTCTCCAGTTCTCCCGTTATATAACTCCCAGGAAGCTAAGTCCACTCTGCTTTAAAGATCATACAGTTTTAGGACTGTAAAAGACCATCCCACTCCTCAGTTTTACAGATAATACCAGGAAAGATTAAGTGACTACCCAAGCCCTTACAGCTAGTTTGTCATCCTTTCTACCACAATGCCTTTTTAATTGAAGATGATGATGATGATGATGATATCAACATTCTTTTCAGCTCTTTCCTTTTCTTCCCCTCATAAGCCCTACGCTCCAGCGAAATAAGTTTACTTAAGGGGAAAGTGATGACTGTTCCTGTCACTGTCCTGTCTCCATGTTTTGGCCACACTCCAATTTAAAATGCTTTCTCCCACCTTCATCTATAAAAAATCTACAGAACTTCCAAGATTTGATTTAAATCTTTTCTTGAACTCCCCTACCCAAAGTAATTTTTCCCTCTTCTGAACCTGTTGTGTGTTTCATTTATCTCATTAATTTATCTAGCAAGTAGGTATGTGACACCATCCCATGTGCCAGGACTGTGCCACATGCTGAAGACACAGTCCGTGACGAAGAGGCAGACATGGTCTTTGCCCCCTGGGGTCATCAGAGTCTGGTACAGGGGCTACAAGGGTACTGCCCAGCTCGCACAGTAGGCCAGGTATTTTTGTAGCTAGAAGTCCATGCTGCTGTGAAAGTGCATGGGAGGGATGGGGATCACTGACAGCTTCTAAGAAGTAGCATCCAAGCTGAATCTAAATGCCACAAAGAACAGCAGGTTGTGTTCAGGCAGAGAGGAGAACCAGGCAGGCAGGGTAGTGAGAGCGGGCAAAGTATATCAGAGGCAACTCTGGAGCTGTTGAGAGCTGCAGAAGGTAGTGCGGTGGAGTAGAGAAGGATGGAGACTGAGCGCAGAGAGGGGTATGAGAGCCACAGGAGACGGGCCTTCGCTGACAGACTAAGGAACTTCGGTTTTGTCCTGTCAACCCTGAAGGCTATGAGTTGTATTTTAGAAAGATCATTCTGGCTACAAAATGACTAAAATGATTAGGTGATGCAGTGGAGCACCTGGCTGGCTCAGTCAGTAGAGCATGTGACTCTTGAGCTCGGGGTCATGAATTTGAGCTCCATGTTGGGCATAGAGATTACTTAAAATTTTTTAATAAATAAATAAAACAAATGACTAGGTAACGCAGGAGATTGAGAAAAAACGGGGCTTATGACTTTATTTTAATTGCCTGGGCCACCTAACCTAACCCTCTGTACTAGAAGGTACTCAGAATTCCTCTGTGACCAATTGGATCTTCTTCTTCATTTTAGTTGTTTCCTTTAAAAGAGTGAACTTCGAAAAATTTATCATCACTCTACCAGTTGTTGGCATTAATGTCACACCTTTAGTGAAAGAGGAAATATCATTTAAGTATGAACTTAAATATTTGATAATACAGGTCCACAGTCCTTCCTCTACGATTCCAGAAATTTCAAAAGCTCTGAAAACTGCGAGGTTTTGCTTAAGTTTGACACCAGAACTGATTAGGGGCAGTACTAGAACTCACCCAAGATGAGGCTATTTATAGTCTTTATCCCATTTTGTATAAATGCTCATATAGTTTGCTAGAGAAATATTAATGTATTTGATAATATGGTACTGCCCCTGGTCCTATTGGGATTTAGGTAATATACCATGTATGTACTTACTACTTCCCTAAGATCTGAGCAGTTCTGAATTTCCTGATGTTTCTCACCCTAGGGTTTTCAGATAAATGATTGTAGGCCTGAAGGGAAAATAGTACAGAGGTCAGCGGTATATATTTTAAGTATCTGTCCTTCACAGTTGGGACCAAATATTAAGGAATTATTTTCAGATTCCTTGACTCAAAAATGAAATGTAGCTTAATAATTCTCCTCAAATATTATTTTGTTTTGAAAACATATTCAGTAATGACTATAAATGACGCGCTTTCCTCACGTAGAAAGTGATGACAGTGACACCTGACCAGGCCTTGCAGAATATAAGCTGGTATGTATTAAAACTGGATGTTGGTGCCACATAAAGTTTCATATAAAAGAGATTCTTCCAAAGTGAGTATGTTCACTTGACTTCTGAAGTGATACTTAGGTTAGAGCTCCCTCTGTTGACTGAAAAGTGACTTAAAATGATTTGGAGGATTTGGTTTACTCCTTAACAGAATCAGGGACATGTTGACATCTGTATTTATTACACATAATTTTTCTTTCTTACTGCCACCACATCATGTCAGATGTTTATTCCTGTGTGACTGTAACACACTTGTGTCAGTACTTTAGAAGAGAGGTTTACATCAATAGACTTGAGATTTTAACATTAAAAATGTGAAAATTGGGAGCATTCCAAGTCCCTTTGTATGTTGCATTCTTGGTTCTTAGCCCAGGTATTGAACACTCAAACTGAGGCCTAAATTAATTTGTCTTAAATACATGCTCATCGTTTTTTATACCTGCCATATATATGTTTGCCACTGAGTTTTAATAACCCCCTGAAATTATATGTAGAACATATGTCTATGCATGTGTAGAATTTTCTCAAGAGAGCCCACAGCCTTCATCATGTTGTGGTCTAGAAAAAACTGAGAACCACTGCTATGAAATACAAGTTTCTATGATCCTATGACCATGAATAAGTCTACACAACAGCTCAGTAAATGATTTTCTGTCCAGTGGAAGGACCAGGAGATAAAGGGTATTCCTAGAACCACTGGTTTTTCTTCTGCTGGTCTGAAAGAGGTTCTGTTTTAGGAGGAAGTTTGCTTTCATTTCCTAGCAAACTTTCTGGACCTCAGAGAAAGAAAAGCTTTGAAGGTCAGGAACCTTATACAATGATGCCCTACTGTTGTTAGAGCAGCCTGGTTGGAGTTCGGCTTCAGTTCTTGACCTAAATTAATCTGTACTACCAAGCCGCCTATTTGATCTCAGCATAGAAAGCATTCCAGGGGCGCCTGGGTGGCACAGCGGTTAAGCGTCTGCCTTCGGCTCAGGGCGTGATCCCGGCGTTGTGGGATCGAGCCCCACATCAGGCTCCTCCGCTATGAGCCTGCTTCTTCCTCTCCCACTCCCCCTGCTTGTATTCCCTCTCTCGCTGGCTGTCTCTATCTCTGTCGGATAAATAAATAAAATCTTTAAAAAAAAGAAAAAGAAAAAAAGAAAGCATTCCAGATAAACTGATGATAAAAGACCTATCCCCAGTGACCTTACAGTCTCACTGAGGAGATGAAACATAACAGCCAAAGTAGAGAAGAACACATGTTGCCAAGCACGTACCTGGTGAGGGAAGCCGTGTTGAGTAGGGAGCAGGGGTCAGGAAGTGGAGCGGCACAAGGGGCTGTATGAACTGAGAAGGGAGGGGAGGAACATCAGGCTTTAGATCAGAAGCCCGCAGACTTTTTCTTCGAAAGGCCAGATAGTAAATATTTTAGACTTTGAGGGCCACATACAGTCTCTGTTACATATGCTTTTTTTTAAACATCACTCTAAAAATATGAAAACCATTCTTAGCTTGTTAGCCTTACAAAACAGGCCTCAAGTAGTAGTTTGCCAACCTGTGGTTTAGACGAGGGTGGGGGTGAGAACAGAAGGAATTTCTAGAGGGTTTGTTGCTGTGGAATGGAATGAAATCTTTGTTTTAGTAAGAAGAACATGGCAGCCACATAGAAGGAGGATTGAAGGTGTGAAGGGGGTGGAAGAGAATTTAGGAATAAATCAATCCAGGCATAACATGATAAGGACTTGGATGGATGGAGCAGTGGTGGGGATGGAGAGGAAGGTCAGGGCCTAAGGCCGCTCCGTAGGGACGACTAGCATGCCCCAGGGGTAGTAGATAAAGGGAAGTAGATAATACGAGTACAGGAATTTTGGATCTGGAAGCTGGGAAGTTTGTGGTGATATGGATAGTTTGGGAAAGGGGCCAGTTTGGGGGTAACATGATAGTAACTATTGGAACCCGAATCCGAGCCGTGTGTGAGCCTCCTGGGGTAGGCACAGAGTTTGAAGCTGCCTTGGAGAACCAGTCAGTGGTGGAAAGTGTACCAGGCCACGTGGGGAGCCAGGTGGCCCCCAGGTTTAGTCCTTAATGGTGGGAGTAGAGCAGTAAGGAGGGGAAAGATGGGCGAGATTGGAGGTAGTGAAAAGGAAATCTAGAATGTTTTCCAAACTAATCTCCCCTCCCCCCAGTGATTCATTTATTTGTCCAACTTCATTCCATGACGGATTTGAAGCAGCTTCCAGAACTCATTATGGAGTATTGTGATTAGTCTAATAGTCTATTCAATTCAGGGTTCATTCACAAGTCCCCTTTTCTTCAACCCAGGCAAGTAATTGCTGTGATTTGCTGAGTGCTTTTTATGCACCAGGCTCTGTTAGGCTCTTTAAACATTAGTTCGTGGGCTGCTCAGAAGCTTCATTCTGTGTCCTTCTTAACACTCTTTTCTTGATTACAACAGTGCATGACATGTACAAGTTATTCAATGAGTATATGACCAAGTATAATACATAATCATTGAAGAAACTTTAGAAAGCAGAGGCAAAAAAACAAACAAACAAAAAGTATATAATCCCCAAACTCAGACAACAGTTGGGCCAGCCTTTATGTGTATTTCCTTCTGGTCTTATTCTTTTGTCCTTAAAGTCAGTTCTCATAGACAGACATGCTCATCTTAGAACAGATGCTGGAAGTTGCCTTTTCTTGAGTGTTTTAAAATTACTAAATCCCAGATCTGAGCTTGTTGGGCCTTATTTGCCTCTTTCTCCTAATAGCAGAGGATACTCTGTGACTGTGTGCCAGAGCAGACATCAGTCTTGGTGAGAAGATGCTAACCACTCTCCCCTCTCCTCCTCGTGCCTCCAGGCCTGCTACGGCATCCTCAAGGTCCCAGAAGGCAGCTGGCTGTGTCGTTCCTGTGTCCTGGGCATTCATCCGCAGTGTCTGTTGTGTCCAAAGAGAGGTGGGGCCATGAAAACTACCAGGACCGGGACTAAATGGGCTCATGTCAGCTGTGCCCTGTGGATTCCAGAGGTAAGAACTCATCCAGGCCTGTGAGCCCGTGTGCTCCAGAGGGCCCCTGTTTCCCACAGCATCAGGCCAGCCTGGGCTTCATGGAGATGCTTCATGCCTGCCCATGTTTCTGAGGTGATAGTGCTTCCACTTGAGCTCCCTCACATCCTTCTCGGATGCAGGTGAGCACGTAAGCCCGTGCGGATTGATTTATAGGTGGCGATACCGGTGCTACTGGATCGATTTGTATGAGAAGAGAGGCACAGAAGACCAGGATATGAGCAGATTTTTTTCAAGGTGAAACTTACCTTAAAATACCAAATAACGAAGGTCCAGTTTCATGACTTTTTACACCTATCTGTAACTACAACCCAGACCAAGACCTGGAACGCCCCAGAAGTGGACATAGAACACCCCAGAAGGATCCCTCATACCCACTTTCCAATCGCTATCTGGGTCTCTATTTACCATTGCGATTGCTATCACTATAGATTACCTTAGTCTGTTTTTGAACTTCATATAAATGAAATCATACAGTGCGCACTCTTTTTCTGTCTGCCTAGCACTCCATGTTGTAGTGTGTATCAACACGCATCCGTTTCTGTTGTTGAGTAGTATGCTACTGTATGGATATACCATGATTTCTTTATCCATTCTTCGATGGGCATTTCAGTTGTTTCCAGTTTTAGGCTATTCCAGATAAAGTGAGCAATAGCTCTTTCACCCACTATGATGGTTGCCCTTTGATTTTTGAAGCTCTTTTCAGAGCTTAGACTCACTCAACGTTTGTCTAAGAGCTTCTTTATTCAAAACTCCATCCCTCATAATTTAATCTGGTCCTTCAGTTGCTGATATTTTATAAGGGGCTGTGTGCGCACTAAGTTGATTGAAGAGAGCTTCCAAACATTACTTGTCCTTACTTCTTATGGCTGCCTTTTTTTTTAACCCATTTGAACATCCCACTCACATCCTCTTTCCCCAGCCCCTCTCCAAGGCAGCAAATTTGTTAGGCAGTTTAACTGCAGGGCAAGAGCGACTTTAAAATTCAGTTCATGGGAGAGCTGATGATACTGTATCGGTTATTCATTCCCTTTTTAAAACTCCCCTGGCTTTATTCTTGTTAAAGGCAGTTCCAGGGGAGTTAACTGTCTAACAGTCGAGCTCAAGCTCACAGAGTTAAACTGTCCACGGTAAATACTATGGTGTTCTTATGGATAGAGAAGTAAGTGTTTTTAAAAATATTTGAGTAATGGTTTCTTTTTCATACCAAGAATGTCCAGCTTATAGACTGACATGACCTCTCAGGTTTCTGGCCTGAGAGTGACTAGTTTCCCAGCAAATGCTCCAGCTGATAGAGCAGGCTCTCTCAGAATAATGAATTTAGAACATGACAACTGAAGAGTCCTTTAGAAATAAAAGAAGCGGGGCGCCTGGGTGGCACAGTGGTTAAAGCGTCTGCCTTCGACTCAGGGCGTGGTCCCGGCATTCTGGGATCGAGCCCCACATCAGGCTCCTCTGCTATGAGCCTGTTTCTTCCTCTCCCACTCCCCCTGCTTGTGTTCCCTCTCTCGCTGGCTGTCTCTATCTCTGTCAAATAAATAAATAAAATCTTTAAAAAAAAAAGAAATAAAAGAAGCTTTCTTATGTATTGACTTTGTCTTAGGGTTTTTAGTGCCTTTTGGGTTGCTCAAGATCGCTCTGATCTCTCTACTGTTGGTTTCTTGTTGTGAGTAGAACTTGTGCTAGTTTAACTAGCTTTATTCAACAGTCCTTCCCTCTTTTTTAAAGTTGTGGCTCTCTTAGAAACTCACGTACACATTTGTAAGACAGGGGGAGAACACTTTTTACCAGAAGTTTTCCATCTTTTTTTAAAGCCTGCCTTCCTTTCAGTACTCTCCCAAAGACTGATTTCGCTTTGAGGCTACTTTGGCTGAAAGAGTAGAGCAAACTGTTAATAATTACATGATTTCAAAGACTGTGGTTTGAAAATGTTATCATCCTCATCCTTCCTGCTTGTGTGCTGCAACCTCTTCATAACCCGGGTTGCTGCTACTTTCCCACAATATCCTGCTTCTTTGTAAGCTGGACTGAAAGGCTTGTCACTGCCTGTCTTTTATCCTTAGTTGATTAAATGACAAAACAAGGCATGTGGCACCATCTCTAACATATAATAGATGCTAGATTTTGTGAATTTTCATTCCTTTCCTTAGTGGCTGTCTTTGGCTCCTAAGTAAAGTGTAGATAGATATCTTGGGTTCATTAAGGTAACCGTGTTCCGTCTCCACTCCTGCCCTCTCGTTCTATATATGAATCATTTACATTACTGGAAATGATCAAAGGTCTGAGCAGTGGCTAGGGACAGGTTTTATTTATTCTTGGTTCCATAGTAACCTTAAGAGATGTGGCTCGTCTCATCGTTTTGATGTTCTGAGCTTTGCGTAATATTATTTGTGGTTTGCGAAAGGTACTTCTGGAATGCCTTGGTGCCTCTGCCTTATGGTGGTGTTTTATTTGTAGGTCAGCATTGCTTGTCCGGAGAGGATGGAACCTATCACAAAGGTCTCCCACATCCCTCCCAGTCGCTGGGCCTTAGTCTGCAACCTGTGCAAGTTGAAGACTGGGGCTTGTATTCAGGTAAGTCACCAAGAGAAGTGGTGGAGTGGGCTACCCCTGAACTGGCCAGACTCCGCTTCCCAGTGAGAGCCGCCTCTTAACCGAAAGTTTACTCGGGAGGCCTCCCACTCACTCCTAGGGCTCTGCCATTGCACAGACCATTCCTGGAGCCATTTTTTAGACATTGCCCCTGGGCGCTTCAGCGTACTCTTTTCATCCGTAGTGGTAGTTAATTTCCGTCCTTCGCTGTCAGATGTCTGATGAATTAGGTGAGTTCTGAAGCTAGATGATACCATCCTGGATGGAAACAAGCCATAACTCTAAAACAGCCAGGCCCGTGTTCCTGTGCAGCTCACCCAGTAACTATGGATGGACTCCGGTTCCAGGATGATTTAACCAATGACTTTGTTGCTGGACTGAGTACAAGTCATTTTGGTAGGGAAAGAAGCATCTAAATGTATAAATCCTGGTAGGTGGGTTTGGAAGTCATTCTCACAGACACGTTTGTTGTATACGGTGGTACAAGTGAAGTTTTCTGAGACGTCTGGGGTACAGGAATTGAGCTGCATGAAGTGGAAGTAGTAGCTGGTGCACTCGACGGCAGCAGTTGGGGGATGGCGGATGAGACTGGGAGAGGCCAGTTACCTCCGGCAAAGGCAGAAGGGTTGACCCTTCTACTCCCCAGGCCTCCTGCAGAGGAGCTACAGGTTGGTTAGAGTTAGATTTGCCTGCTAAGGTTCCTCACAGAAAAGGAACCACATGATGTCATCACGTAGGAACAGTGGCTCTGGGTTTTTCCTGAGGTTTCCTGCTGTCTGGCTCACCTTGTAGATTTCTTGCTGCAGACCTGGGATCAGCCACTCCTCCAAGTAAACCTGGTTCTTCTACTGAGAAATAAAGAACACAATCTGAACCCCAAAGACCCTTTTAATTCTTTAAATTCATTTTTTACATCTGACAGAATTGGATACTTTGTCCTGCCTTTTTTTTTTTTAACTTTTTTCTGCTGGTATTATTTAAGTACAGCAGTTACAAAGGACAACAATTTAAAGGAACACTAATCCCACGGAATCTACTACCTTCCCACATTGCCTGTTTAGGTTTTCCGAAGCTCTGTCCTGGTTGCTTCTCATATGTGAGCCCCTTGGGGGCCAGGGTTGTGCATCATTCTTCCTTGGATTTCCCCTCACACAAAAGGGAGTGCCTGCCCGTTGTCAGTGCTCAGTTGGTGTTTATTGAATAAATATATCCATATTTGATTGTATCATAGATGATTTGTTTATAATAGTCATTCTCCCCACTAAAAAATGAAATATTTTCCATGCTTTTATAATTATTAGCCATTTAAAAAAATTTTTTAAGTTCTCTTTATGCCCAACGTGGGGCTCAAACTCACAACCCCAAGATCAAGAGTCATACACTCCACCGACTGAGCCAGCCAGGCGACCCACTATTAGCCATTTTATAATAGCACATTGAATTTATATCCTTTAATTTACTTACTTTCATTATTGTAGTACCTGTATTTTTCTCCCTATCTTTCCTGTTTTAAAGGATGATTTTTTAGAATAGTTAATAATTGGCAGCATGACTGTGGTGAAAGAAAACACTGGCCTTGACCTTAGCGGACTTGAGTTTGCATTACAGCCCCACGTTACCACATTCTGCCACACTGTCTGAGTTATTTATCTGAGATTTACCTTCCTTAGTAGACTGTAAGCTCAGACTGTTTCATCCTCAGATCCCCCATACCCCTGACATGGCAGGCAGACAGTAAAGATTAGATTGATGGGTGGATGAACAGATGGATGGATGAAGCATTCTGGAGTAGGTTTTTCATCTGCAGGGCAATGGTTCTTTCTTTTATTACTAAAGATCTTACCAAATTAAGACTTAAATTTTTTATAAAGAATTACATTTATTCAACAAATATTTGAGTGCCTGGTTGTGTGCCAGGCACTGTTCTAGGCACTTGGGATTTATCAGCGAGCCAACAAAGAACCTTGTGCCGTGGAACTTAGGGTTGCGTTGGGAGAAACAGAGAATAAGGACTAGAAACTAAATGGTGCGTGAGAAAATGGGAAGTGCTATAGAAAGGAAAACCGCGGAATACAGTCAGAAGATGGGGAGTGTGGGGCAGGGGGCATGCATCACGGGCTTAACTAGAGCGGTCAGAGTAGGACTCGTGGTAGAGGCGACATTTGAGGAATGACTTGAAGGTAAGAGAAAATAATGCAGATATTTCGGGTAAAAATATTCCCAGCAGAGGGCTCAGCCAATGATCGGAGATAGGAGTGTTTGAGTGACAGGAAAGAGGCCAATGAGGCTAGAATGGAGTGTGTGAGAAGAGAATATCAGAGAGATCATATGGGAACTTGACTGATTAAGGCAGGGGTTGGCAGTTTTTTTCTGTAAACGGCCGGAGTGTAAATATTTTAGGCTTTGCAGGTCATACAGTCTGCGACGCAACTATTCAACTCTGCCTTGAGCGCGAAGACAGCCACAGACAATACTTCAGCAAATGAACGTGGCTGTATTCCAGTTAAACTGTATGGACTCTAAAATTTAAGTTCCACATTAGTTCACATGTCGTGAAGTACTCTTTTTATTTTTTGCATCATTTAAAAATGTAAAAACATCCTTCGCTCCCATTCTTAGCTCTTGGGCCACACAAAAAGAGACAGCTGCTGCATTTGGTCTATGGGCCATAGTCCGCCAGCCCCCTGGTGTGGGGCTTCCAGGGCCCTTATGAGATCTTTTGTTTTTACTTTCAGTTTAAGGGGGAGCCATTGACAGGCTTTGAGTAGGCAAGTGACATGATTTGACTTGTGTTTTTAAGGGGTCACTCTGTAGAATGATAGGCTCTCTAATATTCACTTCAAAATAATCTGGGGGCAGGGTACTCTGGGGGTTAAAGATGAAACAAGATTGGTCATATATTACTATTGAAGCTGGCTGATGAGTGTATGGGCGTCATGATTAGTATTCTCTGTGCTGTTATATAGGCTTTTAAATTTCCATAGTAAACAGTTAAAAACAAAAATAAGCTCTGGCTGCTGTATTTAGAATAGACGGGGGAGGGAAGGTTAGAAACAGGAAAAGCACTTAGGAGGCTATTCTAGTAATCCTTGCGAGATGGTGGTGGCTTTGACTGGAGTAGTAGCGCTGGAGGGGTTGAAAAGTGGTTAGATTCAGGATGAATGGTGAAGGTGGAGCCAACAGGATTGACCGTGGATCAGACGTGAGGTGTGAGAAAAAGATAGGAGTTGGAGAGGCCTCCAGGTTTGGGGCCCAAACGGTGGGAAGGATGAGGTTGCCATAAACCGAATAGAGAAATCTGCAGAAGAACAGATTTGGGGGAAGAGATGATGAGTTCAGTTTTAGACATTGAAGTTTGAGGTGTCTATTCGACACCCTAGTGGCAATGTCAAGCTGGCAGGTATCTGTGTGAGTTTGGAGTTTGGGAGACGTCCTGGACTGCAGACGTGCATTTGGGAGCCGTGGGCCTAGAGATGGCTTTAGCCTGGACCAGGTGGGATCACCGAGTGAGGGAGCGGAGACAGAGAGGAGGACGGTACCGAGCACTAGGCCTGGCAAAGTGCAGCGGGATGGGAAGCAGCAGCCAGAGGGAAGACAGGAGGAGAACCGAGAGTGGGTCGCAGCCTAGAAGTCAAGAGAAGAAAGCATTTCGAGGAAAAGGAAAAGATCAGTGGTGTAAAGATGCAACTGAAGTAAGATGAGGGCTAGAGCTTGAGCCCTGAGTTTAGCAGTGTGATCATTGGTAATTGGGAGGAACCGTTTAGGTGCAGCAGTGATGGCAAAAGCTACATTGCCAGTGGTCAGGGCAAAGAAAGAGAGTAGGAGCAGTTCAAAAAAGTGAGGTACAGAGGTCTGGTCTTTAAGATGGTAGGAATGCCGAGTGTGTCTGTACACGTGTTCACACATAGAACATCGCAGTACGCATGAAAGGGAGTGATCCAGGGGAAAGGAAGAACTGCCGGAGTGAGGTCTTCAGTAGGTGAGAGAGGGTGGGGTGAAGCATGCGATGAAGGGGTGGCCTTGGGCGGGAGCACTGACAATTCTGCCCTGGGAACAGCCTTGAAGGTGGAGTGTAAGGTGCAGTATTACGTGTGTGTGTTGGTGGGGATCTGCAGACGTGTTCTTTTGATCGTTTTAATTTCCTTAGTGAGGCAGGAAGCAGGGCTATCAGCTGAGAGTGAGGTCCAGAGGTTTGAGGAGAGGTGTGAAATCCTTTTATGGTCTGGGGAAGTGCAGTGTCAGTGCCAGGCTGTATTTAAGACCCTCCCCCCTTGAGTAGGGGAAATGAACGTCGGGTGACCTTCTGAAGCATGTAATTCTTTTCCCACGTACATTCTACTTCTACTAATAGAGTGGTGTTTGTTTTCCATGGTTGATACCTAGTTTTCCTGTGGGAAAACAGACCAAAACCTTTTTCTTCCTTTTAAACCACCACTAAGGAAAGTTAATTCCAAACTCATTAGTAATTTGATGTCTTGTTCCCTGTATGTGAATCAAAAACATAGTAAACAAATATAGTAACTCAGTAGGGGTCAAGTTTTATTAGCATCATTGTTCTTGGGAGGTTTATTTTAAGTCTTTGTGATTAGTAATGTATTTGGGGTATTTTGTTTTGTTTAACTCTTTATGGATCTCTTAACTATCTGTGAATTGTGTTTATTCTTCCTGTTTCCCAGCAGTGGGAGTCCATGTATCTGTCCTCTTTTGATTTGGGAACATTCACCAGGGAAGGATAGAATCCAGCACTGGTGCGTTTGGGGTCTAAATATAGCCAACGTCTACAGCTTCCGTATCTGGGAGCTAGAACCTTCTCCTGAGCATGAAGTCGTACAATAATCCTGAACCAGGTCATAAAGACTAGATTCAAATGAGATGCCCCAGACAGCTCTGGATTTTGCCTAAACTTTGGCCACAGTCCCTCTAACTGCTGGCTTTCCAGAATTCCTGTAGGGTCCTTATATGTCTTATGTTCAGGCCCCATTCAACCTAGGTCCAGAGGCTTTAGGTTTTCCCTGAAAAGAAAGAACAGTGGTTAAGAGTATGACCTTTGAGGGTGCCTGGGTGGCTCGGTTGGAAGAGCATGCAACTCTACATCTCAGGGTCGGGAGTTCAAGCCCCATATTGGGTGTAGAGATTGATTAATTGATTGATTGATTGATTGAATACACAAATACACTTAAAAAAAAAAAGAATACGACCTTTGGAGCCAGACTCCTGGGGTTCAAATCCTGGTTCCACGTCCTTGCTTTTTATACCATCTTAAGGAAGTTACCTACCATAGCTGTGCCTCAGTTTCCCTATCTATAAATGGAGATGATAATAGTACCTACTTAATAAATGTGGTAAAGAGCTTAGCACAGTGCCTAACATTGAGTAAATATTCAGTAAATATTAGTGGTAATAGTAGTTGTACTTGTTTTTAATTATTCATATTATTATTCCTTGGAGTCAGTTGGACTTTGCTGATGGAAAGCTGTAACACTCATCCAGCCAAACTGAGTAGAATCATCAAACACTTGGTGCTAGATAAGTGTCCCTTTTGACAGTAGAGGGATGTGGTCATGTTTGAAATCACATGCAAGTGGAATGAAGTCAGGATAAATCAGTGGGCTGCCATGAGTTTACTGTTAGGCTAATAGGAGTTTGATTATGAGAAAAGTGAACTTCTTAAAAACAAATGAAAATCTTCAGCAAGTGGGGAAATGCAAGTATGCCTACTCAGTGACTATACTTAATATTTTTTCATGTATTCCAAATTGTGTCCGTACAAATTGTTGTGGTTCTAAGGCATTTCTGGTCCCTGCCTTCAGGAGTTTATAGTCTACTAAAGGAGGCCACATATAAACATGGGAAAAGTTAAATGACAGTGAAGTGACATCTGCCCTCCAACCTTGCAGACCCTGAGGGATAAGAGGTCAGAAGGGCTGGTGGCCACTGTGGGTGCTGGAGTTCAGGTATACAATGGCTGCAGTAGGTTTTGTAGGCTGGCTTGAACCATTTATGACATGGTTTCGGTGACAAAGTTTTGAGAAAATTGCTATGATACCACCCAGCTGTCTGTTTGCAGATTATTTGGGATTAAAGACAACCAAATGGGCACTGACCTGCAGCAGGACGGGAGCTGCCGAGGACATATGTGCCAGGCCGTTGCTGTTCCAGGCAGGGGTCATCCCCTTTTGAGGAGGACACACTATTTTCTTTGGGGGATGACAAAATATCTCGTAGCTCATTTCTTTCCTATAATTTCTGAAGAATATGTAGAAAATTATTCTCCCCCCCCCTTTAAAAATAAATAAACCACAGAAATACCACTTCATACTCACTAGGGTGCTGATAATCGAAAAGGCAGGCAATAACAATTATTGGCAAGAATGTGGAGAAATCGGAACCCTTGTGCTTTGCTGGTGGAAATGTAAAACACGCGGCCACTGTGGAAACCAGTTTGGCGATTCCTCAACAGGTTAGACGTAGAATCACCATAGGACCCAGCAATTCCACTTCAGTATCTACGTGCAGTTTGAGAGGTGTCCAGGACCACCCTTGGGTTCAATAATTCACTAGAATGACTCACAGAACTCAGAGAAGCCACTGTACTCATGGTTCTTGTTTATTACAGTAACAGGATGCAGATTAAAAACAGCAAAGGGGGGGCGCCTGGGTGGCACAGCGGTTAAGCGCCGGCCTTCGGCTCAGGGCGTGATCCCGGCGTTCTGGGATCGAGCCCCACATCAGGCTCCTCTGCTATGAGCCTGCTTCTTCCTCTCCCACTCCCCCTGCTTGTGTTCCCTCTCTCACTGGCTGTCTCTATCTCTGTCAAATAAATAAATAAAATCTTTAAAAAAAAATAAAATAAAATAAAATAAAAACAGCAAAGGGGAGAGGCACATAGGGCAGGGTCCAGGAGAGATTTTATTCAGAGATTTTATCAGGAGTTGGTGACTTAGACACAGTTGACCACCCGCATGGCTAACTGGAGTCTCCAGTCCCTCCAGAGGTCAGACTGATCCCATGTGGCCCAAAGCCTCCACCATAAATCACATTGTTGGTGTAGATTATCTGACATGGCCAAGGACCCCAGATAAACTAAGACCCTCTTATCAGTCAGGACATTCCAGAGGCTTAGAGGTTACCTCTTAGGAGCTGGGGGCACAGGGCCAAACATTTCTTTGGGCAAGGTTCATCCTTTAATGCACCTTACCAAAGAGAAATGAAAACATATGTCCACACAAAAACTTGTACACAAATACTCACAGCAGCATTCCTCATAATAGCCAAAACGTGGAAACAACTCAGATGTCCATCAGGCGATGAATGGGTAAACAAATGTGGTATGTCCATACGATGGAACATAATTTGGCCACATTTTTAGAAGAATGAAATTCTGACACATGCTACAACATGGTTGGACCTTGAGAACATGCTAAGTGAAAACAAAAACAGACAAAATGCCACATGCTGTACGATTCCTCCTGTATGAGATGTCCAGGACAGGCACATCTAGTGAAACACACAGTTAGATTAGTGGTTGCTTGGGGCCGGGGTTGGAAACAGGAAGTGACTACAGGTAGGCATGAGATTTCTTTTTTGGGGTGATGAAAATGTACTAGAATTATGTAGTGGTGATGGTTGCAAAACTCTGTAAACATGCTAAAGCCATTGAAATGTATACTTAAAATTGGTGACTTTTATGGCCCATAAACTGTATCTCAATAAATCTGTTATTTTAATGGGCATCATAATACCTCCTCTGTCACCTTAAGTGGTTACAGTAGAAATAAAGGAGATGTATATAAAGGCATTTTGTTTAATAGAATGTTCCAAGTATATGTTTTTGGAAAAAAGTAAATAGGTATTTGATTGCCACCAAACTTGGTTGGCATTTCTCCTTTACCACCAAAATATATATAGACCTTCAGCTGTAAATATCATAGAATGACCTTTTTTTGCGACTGGATGGATTTTTTGGCAGAGTTTCCTAAGGCCATTCCATTTTTCATCTAAGTACACAATTTTTATTCATGTATTGTCTTTTATTTTGAGTAATTTATAGTTATGTCTCTACATATGTCTATAAATTTCACCTGAGATGGTCTGTTTTTACCTTCCTTTTCTTAAGATTTCATTTATTTATTTGAGAGAGAGACAGAGCATGAGCGGAGGGAGGAGGCAGAGGGAGAGGGAGAAGCAGACTCCCAGCTGAGCAAGGAGCCCGACGCGGGGCTCGATCCCAGGACCCGGAGATCATGACCTGACCCGAAGGCAGACCCTTAACCGACTGAGGCCCCCCCGCCCCCCGCCGGGCATCCCTAGCTTCCTTTTTTTTTTTAGATTTTTTATTTATTTATTTGACAGAGAGAGAGAGACAGCCAGCGAGAGAGGGAACACAAGCAGGGGGAGTGGGAGAGGAAGAAGCAGGCTCCCAGCGGAGGAGCCTGACGTGGGGCTCGATCCTGGAACTCCAGGATCACGCCCTGAGCCGAAGGCACACGCTTAACGACTGAGCCACCCAGGCGCCCCATCCCAGCTTCCTATCAGCCGTAGTTTCATGTCACACATTCATCCCCTTGAATAGGAAAGAGTCCTTTCGCTTTCTCTGCCCATATTTTTATCAGTTACTGAACAGCGAAAGAGTACTATGCCCAACACTTTCAATCCTTTGCTAAGGAATGCCTTTTGCTATGTGTTCTCTAAATGACTGGCTAGTTTCTTAGCCGAGTGATAACAAAAGGTGCCCAAATAAAAGTACATTTTTGGCTTTCATTATCCTCGTTTTCATGAGGTTTTTCAAATACGTGGACATTTTGAGGATACAGATTTCAGTGTAAAGTAACAAACTTTTCCAGTGGAGCTGTCCAGAGCTGGGGTGGGCTGTCTCAGGAATGCAGTTCAAGTGACTACAGTATCACTTACATGAAAAGTGGAAGGAGTTGAGGGGGGCACGGCAGTGGAGGCAGAACATCAGGTACTCTAGAGGGAAGGACAAGCAGTAATAAATGTGGGGCTGGGTAAGATGATCTTAGAATTGTATTTCATCTCTGAAATTCTTTATCCTGTAAAATTAGCCGAAATGGAATCTGTCCCCATTAAAGCTTTGATGGTTGCCAGTATTATCTTAGGTGTTGAATTTCTCAATCTATTATAAGGAGACCTGTCAGGGTTTGCATTTTTTTGTCTTTAATCATATCCAAGGTCATTCCCTATTTGTAGTTATCCAAAAACCAAACATACAGGTAATTGAGCAGTCTGCCGTCCAGACGCTGGCTTCCGAAAGAGCTGAGACTTGGCTTTCACCATGGGAAGTCCCACTGTTTTTAAGAAACAAATCCCCCATTGCTTTCTGTCCCTCCTCTGTGTAAGCATATACACACACCCATGCCTTTAAAGCCTTTGGAGGGAAAGCTGTAGCACTGTAAGCAGAACAAATGGTAACTGGGCCTAAGTGAAGCACAGCGGCACGGCGGTCCTGGCCCGGGTTCTCCCTACTCCGGCGCCCTGCGCGCGCAGTCCTCGGCGCACGCCACTTAGCGAACGTGCTGCATCTGTGAATGGCGGGATATTATAAACTCAGTCTCAGGTGGTCTGTAGCCCTAATTACCCATAGAACTTCCTGCAGTGATAGAAATCTGGGCTGTCCAGTATGGTTGAAATGTGGCTAGTGTGACTGAGGAATTGAATTTTTAATTGTATATCATTTTAATCAATTTAAGTTTAAATAGCTACTTGTGTCTAGTTGGCTACCATGTTGGACAGCAGCCCTTTATAAGAACAATCTTAAGAAGTTAGGCTACTTAGATATTGGAGATCCGGAGGCCTTTTTAGAACGAGTAGATGCTCTGACAATAAATACTGACTTTGTTTTTTCTTTTGTTTATTTAGAAGCATTTCTTTTTTTTTTTAGAAGCATTTCTTGAGCACCTGCTTGTTCAAAAGTTGATGGCGATGCAAAATGAATGACACAGCTTCTGTGTTTAAGAGCTCTAGTCAGGGATTTGACATTTACTGTAACTGCAGATAAAAGCACATAATAAGGGGATGTGGGGGACACAGAGAAGATACAGCATGACTCTTCAGAGGGGTCAAGGAAGACTTTTCAGAAAAACTTAGTGCTTGAGCTAAAATCTTAAAGGGGAGTTTGATTTTTTTTTTTTTTTTTTTTGCCTCTGTTCTTTCTGTTTTCTATACAAGTAGATTTCCTGGGTTAGTTGTAAAGCATCTGTCATGGCCAATTTAGGACCAGGTTTCTCCCTGCCTTTCCTTTGTTTCCTGTGAGCTCTCAATCGGAGCCCAGGGATATAGGGTCTCCCTCCCCCGCCAGCCCTGCTGCCTTACCACACCTTTTCTGCCTACAGTGCTCTGTGAAAAGCTGCATCACTGCCTTCCATGTCACCTGTGCCTTTGAGCACAGCCTAGAGATGAAGACCATCCTAGATGAGGGGGATGAAGTGAAGTTCAAGTCATACTGCCTCAAGCACAGCCAAAACAGGCAGAAACTCGGAGAGCCTGAGTACCCCCTGCACAGGGCTGCAGAGCAGAGCCAGGCCAAAAGTGAGAAGACCAGCCTGCGGGCACAGAAGCTTCGGGAGCTGGAGGAGGAGTTCTATTCCCTGGTCCGTGTGGAAGATGTGGCCACAGAGCTGGGGATGCCCACGCTAGCCGTGGACTTTATCTATAACTACTGGAAACTGAAGCGGAAAAGTAACTTCAATAAGCCGTTATTTCCTCCGAAGCAGGACGAAGAGAATGGCCTGGTGCAGCCAAAAGAGGAGAGTATTCACACTCGCATGAGAATGTTCATGCACCTCCGGCAAGACCTAGAGAGGGTAAGCTGCTCGCCGGTGGCTGCTGTTCAGGCTCGGCCTGCAGAGGAACGGTGGCCCTGCTTCCGGTTTGTTTGTGGGTTTCTAAAGGTCAGCTCACGTATAGTGCGGGCTTCTGTGTCCTTGCTCGTCTGCTGACCGCACTGTGGCCCCAAACATTAGACTCTGTTTAAATTTTTGACAAGCACTTTCAAGGGAATTGGAGAGCCCTCACTTAACTGCTGTATGACCCTTAAATCCGCAATAAATTCTCATTTGGTTTACTTTTTATTCACTGCTGAGCCTAAATTGGCTCAGCTATATTTTACTGACACATGACACTATGGACTGAGGAGAGAATGAATTTTGTTGAGGAAGGAACTCGATCCGAGTTTCTCAGGCTCGGCACTACTGACATTCTGGCTGGGTCGTTCTTGTGGGGGCTGTGCTTTGTTGCGGGAGGATGCTGTAAGATGTTTAGCAGCGTCCCTGGCCTCTACCCAGTAGCAAATACCCGCCCGCAACATACCCAGTTGTGACAACCAAAAATGGTTCCGGATCACCAAATGCCTCTTGGGGGGTCAAAATCGCCTCTGGTTGAGTACTCTACACCAGATAATTCAGTTTAACTCACTTATTCAAAGATAAGTTAGGCCCTGTGTTTACCCTAGAAAATTTTATAATCAAGTATAATTATAGAGATGGCTTGTTTTTCTCTCTGCTACCAGAATTTGGAAGGGAAGCGATTTGGCTCACTTTGTAAAATTTAACTCACACATCTATAGCACTTACTATGTGGCAACACTGTTCTAAGCATTTCATAAATATTAACTCCCTTAACCCTAGCATGCCTGGGAAGAAAGTACTGTCGTTAGCCCTATTTACAGACCAGTGAACTGGGCCACAGAAAGATGGGGTGATTTGTCTGGGTGGGGTGGGGAGTATGGGAGCATGAGGGTCGCACCCTTGTGACTGTGGAGATTTGGCTGAGCTGGAAGCGTGAGCAAAAAAGCCACTTTCAGTGTTCCCAGCAGACCTTTATCCTGCTGGTCCAGCACTCATTTGAAGATTGTACTGGATGCAGCGTCGCCATTGTTTTATGCGGGTCTCTAAAGGGGAGGCCAGAATGTTAAGTCATCACTGGGCCTTCCCAGCTGGGCTGTGCAGATGAGCACTGAGCCCGTCGCCCCACCGGGAGAGTAGGTTTCCGCAGGTGGCTTAGGGGTGTTTTGCTTGTGTTGCTGATTGATGTGGGGACCATGGTGCCCTGACTGACCGTGCTACGTGAGTTCCTGTAGAGTGGCCTCTCGCAGCTTTTTGTTCTGTTTCCTCTCCTCGCCCACCCCCGTTCCCGGCTTGATTTTAGTCGTCTTCATTTTAGCTAAACAATTTATAAGTGTCAGGTTTACGTAACATGACAAAAATCTCTGTTTGCTGTGGGCTGGGCTTTCAGGTCCGAAATCTGTGCTACATGATAAGCAGGCGAGAGAAGCTGAAACTATCACAGAACAAACTACAGGAACAGATCTTCGGTTTGCAAGTCCAGCTTGTTAACCAGGAAATTGCTGCAGGTAACCTTATATTAAAGATGTCCTAATATAGACTCTGGTTACATCCTATTTTAACAATTTGAATTTTATGTCAATTGTTTTACTTAAAAATGTTTTAAAATTCTTTTCAAATATCTCATTTGCTCTAGTCCAGCCCTGATACAATATGGCCCTTTTCACTGTCAACTCATGAAGCAAGAAATCCCAAGGTGGGGTTGGGGGGCTTGCAGGTCTAGGGCAGATGATCCAGGTGTGAGACAGATATCAAGGGCCACTAGTTAAAGCCATGAAATTATTCTGTAACCATCAGATTCATGGAGAAATCAGTAGGATAGCATCTAATCCTAGTTTCCAGAAAACATTTAATTCCATCTTAACAATAGTTTGTGAAAACAAACCCTTAGCCAGTAGTTAGGCGATCTGGGTTCTGTCTCTTA
This sequence comes from Ursus maritimus, assembly GCF_017311325.1. Classification (NCBI taxonomy): domain Eukaryota; kingdom Metazoa; phylum Chordata; class Mammalia; order Carnivora; family Ursidae; genus Ursus; species Ursus maritimus. The sequence continues at coordinate 84,180,811 of NW_024423319.1, read as the reverse complement.
TTTACTAATATTTGTTGAGTACCTACTGTGGACTAAGGACTGAGCCAGAGAGTAGAGCAGTCAGCAAGACACAATCCCTGCCTGTAGGGTATTATGCTGCCCACTTGGTGAGAGAGACGGGTGAGCATAATTACAGTGCCCTGAGCATGGGGAGTGTGGCTGCAATGACAGTCATGTTCGGTGACATTTGTAACCTCCCTGTACCTCATTTGATACAGAGGTTGGAGGCAGAGCCTGGGCAACCAGGAGTCACTACGCAGAGTGCACAGACTCTAGCTTCATCTAAGGGCCCCCCAGGGTCCTTAGGGTAAGAGAGATATCCCGAAATGAGGTGTCAGGTAGGCATCAAAGGCTCTGGGGTATTTGTAAGTGTCGTGGGTCACAGCAGAATGCTATAGCAGGGGGAGCAGGGCTGCTCAGCCACAAAGACTGGAACAGACAGGACAGGGAGAACCGAAGGACGGCAGGGAGGGCCCCTGCGTGCCAAGGGGATTGGCCCCCAGACCACGTGGCTTCTGACTGGTGGGACCCAGCCCCAGACCTGCTTGTGCTATCAGCAGGTGGCCATCCCTGGTGGGGATGGGAGCTGTCCGTATTCGCCGTGCACCCACAGGGAACACATGTCGCCTAGGCACCCACTGGTTGTCCTCCCATGGGCAAAGATCAAGTCCCTATGCAAGGAGGAGGTGTTCGGTAGGGCTTTTTTTTTAATCTCAGAGCACTCAAAGTAACAGAGAAAGGAAGATCTGTTCCAAATATGATCCTAGGATGACGTAACCAGGTACCTGATTGCCAGTACTCCCTAGGCCAAGCCCGTAGCAGGCCATGGGCAAGAATGTTGTGACTGTTTTCTGCTGGCCTTGCTGCTACAGAACCTGCCCACCCCCCAACCCCCCCCCCCACCCCCGCCGTGATGGCCATTCATCGTCAGGAGATTGTTTTAGGTTCAGGACGTAAAATACACGGGAACCACCCACTACCATTCCTGCTATTGCCAGGTTAAAACACTCTTCTTTAAAGCCTACTCTTCGTCCATCGAAGCCCATGCTATATCCTTGGGGGTTTATATCTGACTTGCTTTAGGAAGGGCAGAAGAGATTGGAAGGTAGAGTCTGAAATGTCTTCTTAAGACACATCCCAAGTGCTGTACGGTACTCACACACGCACGCGCACACGCACACACAGCTAGGCAGACCCCGTTCTAAACCCCGGCTAGTGACATTCTTCTCAGAAATGGAGGGGGCAGAGATGGGGCTAGAGGAGGTGGCACACCCGTCTCTGGGATCCCTCCACGGACTGGGAGAGCAGAGGGGAAGAGGCTGAGCGTCACACAGTGAACAGTGGCGTCGCCGACTTTGCCGCCTGTGGTACCCCCGCCCCCCTCTAGCTCAGCTCACTGCAGCTTCTGTACCGTGATGCACACCCACGGCAGAAACGGGGGCTCGTCAGACACTTGGAAGGGCGGGTGCGTGAGCTCACTGTGCCGTAGTAAGCACGCGCGCCGTGGTTTCAGTCGGTTGTTAGAATGAATCTTTCTTTTTGCTCTCAGGACTTCCTTCGACAAATGCACTAGAAAACTCATTGTTTTACCCACCACCAAGAATTACCTTAAAGTTAAAAATGCCCAAATCAGCTCCAGAAGACTGCCGAAACAGCTCCGCAGAGACTGGTCACGGACCCCTGTCTCCCGCCAGCAGCGCTCCTGCTCACAGCGTAAGGAGCCTGCAGGTGCCTCCGCAGTCACTAGAGGTGCGAACGAAAGCCTACCTGAGACATCCACTCGAGAGCAAGAACCACCGCCGTTTGCTGGCCAGTCTCAGCCATCCCAGGAGCGAAGCGAAGGATCCCAGCCCTGCGTGGAGAGCTCCCTCTCCAGAGTTCTATCGCGGGCAGTCGCTGGGAAAGCCTCTGGTCCTTCAGGCTGCCCTGCATGGACAGTCTTCTATTGGGAACGGGAAAAGTCAGCCTCCCTCCAAGCTCGCCAGATCCAACGGCCTGGAGGGCAGCTGGTCCGGAGACGTCACCCAAAGAGACAGCTCGAGTGAGACGTTCTCTGACCAGGGCTCCACGCTCAGCTCCCACTTGGCCAGTCAGGGGGGCACCTTTAGAAAATCTACCGTGGAACACTTTAGCAGGTCCTTTAAGGAGGCCACCAACAGGTGGGTGAGGACCACAGAGGACCTCCAGTGCTGCGCAAAGCCAACCAAGAATACTATCCCCAAGGAGCAGCTCTGGGGCAAGCAGCTTGTCAGGCGGTCTGCAGGGAGAGCTCCCTATCAGGAAAACGATGGGTATTGCCCAGACTTGGAGCCGAGTGATTCAGAGGCAGAAAGTGATGGGAATAAAGAGAAAGTCAGGGTAAGGAGAGTTAGCTCCGACAGGGAAAACCCTCCCCGTGACTCGCGACGGGATTGCCGCGGCAAAAGCAAGACGCACCCCCTCTCCCACAGTTCCATGCAGAGGTGATCAGCAACCTCCCAGAAGAGCTTAATCTTTGCCTTTGCCCCACACACTGGGGAAAACCCCCACACCAAAAGAATTCTAGCATATGTTAGGAGGAATTGTAGTGAAAAGAATAAAACGTTTCCACAGTAAATTGGCTTGCAGTTTTTGAAACAATTTCAAGTCTAGTTTTCACAAGCACATCATAAGAATTGCTGATTATCCGGAAGTTTTCCTGCCAGAGGCTGTTGAGAACAGCTGGGCCTAGAGTACTTGCTCAGTAAATACTTGGGGACAGCTCTCCAGTCACATTAACACACTGATGCACATACGTACTACAAGTCCTTGCGTCCTTCGGGGATTTGCAAGAGACCATGATTACCAGACATTAAAACTACTTATCTTTTGAAGCTACAGCACGTGACTCCCAGAGCCCCTGTCTGTAGGCAGTTTCGAACTCCACTGGTATCTGGAAACCCACTTCCGGGAGAGACCAGGGACCAGCAGGGACCAACATCTCAGATACTGTCAGACTCACTCCCCTCTTCCTTTGCTCTGCACAAGGTTGAGCTCCTCTCACAGTATCTTACCTTACCGTGTCAATACTCCTGATGCTTCTGAGTGCAGTGCCTGTTCCTAGACTTGCTTGTTGGGGACGCACTTGTAACTATTTCACCCGTCTAACAAGCATGAAAGGCTAACTTGTGGATAGTGTTTACAGAGGTACAAAAAAAGTACTACTTCCAAGGAAAATGCCCTGAGTCTCTCAGCTTAGGCGTTTGTGAAGGATCCCAGAGCCTTTCCCAAAGTGAGACCAATTCTGGGGGATTTGTACCAGGTCAGGGTTTTTGTGTTATTGTTTTCGAATCAGTTTGACTTAAGTAAGTTTGGCTGACAGTTTTTGTATACCTGCTTTAATGTTTATAAAATTTTTATTGAGGTATAATTAAAATATAGTAGAATGCACAGAGGTTAAGTATTCTTACCTGCTTTAATTTTGAAACAGATTTTTATTGTCAAACAGAATTTGAAAGCATGTGTTTAACACATGGCTATAATTTAGCTTTGTACCAACTTTGAATCCGAGGCAGTTTCCCAAACAAAAAGGCTGGAGCCATTTTTCAGAAGTTGCTTATACCCTGTTCCCAAACTATCAGCCTTGATTGATTTCTGGGAGGAAGAGAATAATTACATGTTGGGGGGGGATAAAATGTGTCTGCTTCCCATTTAAAGAAGGGGGAAATGTTACAGTTTTTAAAATGTGAAGCCGACTATAGTTCTCTGCTCTCTTTTCTTCTTAGCCTTAAATTAATATTCTCTTTCTTCTAGTTTGGGAAAGTGTAGTGGGAGTTTTCAGACAAAAGAGGCCATTTTTAGATTTTTAACGCTGCTTGCTGGTGAACAAACAGCCCTGCTGCACTAGGCAGCCCGGGCTCCTCCGCTCTCCACCCACGTGGGGACACTCAGCCCTTTTCCAAATCTCCCCGCTTTCGTTCCCGCAGTCTTGTTCGTGGGTTCCGTGGCTTTCGCGGCTTTCGTGGCTTCCGCGGCTTTCGCTTTGTTCCTCCTTTTGGAAAACTGCATTTTGCCTCCCCTTTGGCCACACCTTGAAAATGTTTCTCTTACGCCTGTGTACGTGTGTGAACACGCCGTAGCATGTGTGGTGGACACCCTTGTTCTGTTCGAACGGAAACAGCGAGGAATTATCCGAATGAGGAAGACGGTTTCTCGCATGTATGCACTAGGTTCCTCTGCTTTTTCTCTGAGTTCTGCTGGGGTGGATATGAATTTGACACCTTCCTGGGAATGAAATTGTAATGGATCTGTGTTCTAAACTCCTGTTGAAAGCCAGTACCACAGCCTGTGTCCTTTCACACCTTTTGGTTCTGAGTGAGTGCGAGGAAAAGCAAACATTGAAAAAGTGCTTCAGCCAAATTCCATGTGTAATGCCATTGGAAGAGGATTGACTAAAATCATTTCAGTCAGGGAAATATAGTTGTAATATTTTTGCAGGATTTTCCTAAGTAAATGAAGGAGCCTTCAGTTGTGTAAATTTCAATGCCCCAAAATGTATTTGCTACATTTTGCTGTTGTTTGAAGTATTACCTCTTAACCTTGTTTTGTTAATTTTTTTTTCATTTTGTCTTATATAGTCCAGTTTTCCAAGATAAACTCAGTCTTTTTCCAAATGTCACCTTTTTACCAATACTTTTGCATTAAATTATGAAAACTGCTAACTGCTGTCAGTGTGGTAATTTCTTAATTTGGCATATGGGTTTTAGAAAATCTTACATATGTCCCTTTTTATATTTAAAAAATCTTATTCATTAAGCAACACAGATGGTGGGGGAAAGGACAGAGCACGAGGGGGAGGAGGAGGAATTGAATGTTTAAAAGCACAAATTCATGATTCATGTCAATACCAGGGACCAGAGAGAACTCTGGGGCTTTGGACTCTACCCCAAAATCATGATTTCATCAGGCTAATCAGACAGAACCTTAGGATCATCATTTAAAATCACCAAGCAGGGGCGCCTGGATGGCTCAGTCGGCTCAGGTCACGATCCCGGCAGGGGTGGTGGGATTGAGCCCTGCACGGGGCTACCTGCTTAGCGGGGAGTCTGCTGCTCCCTCTCCCTCTGCCTGCTGCTCCCCCTACTTGTGGTCTCTCTCTCTGTCAAATACAAAATCCCTTAAAAATATATAAATAAATAAAAGAAAATCGCCAAGGAAATGGATCCTATCTAAAGTCACAAAGTCCAAAAGGCTTAGATCAGGCATCACTTAAATATACACTCTTTACAATATTCATTCTATTTGGAGTCATGTGAGTCTATTAATGCAGTTCGGGTGTTGTAGTGTCATGGGGGGACTCTGAGAGCATTATAAACATTTTCATTATGTTTGAGGAATGTACTTACTAGAGGTCATTGGGTAAATCAGTAGTGAAGATAGGTAATAGCTTAGATTGTTTCTCTCCCCCTTCCTCCCTCCTGCCTCCACACCCTCGCTCTCTGTCTCTCTCCCCCCATCTCCCCCTCCCTCTGTCATTAATGGCTAACTCTTGATTCACTACATTGTTAGCTAAGATGTTGGAGAACTGAAACTATAAATATAACCTGTTGTAGCCAACAAAAGCTTTGGTTTTTTTTTTTAAGATTGTATTTGTTTGAGAGAGAGCATGAGGGGTGCAGAGAGAGAAGCAGACTCCCCGCTGATCAGCGAGCCAGATATGGGGCTCCATTCCAGGACCCTGGGATCATGACCTGAGTCAAAAGTAGATGCTTAACCGACTCAGCCACCCAGGCGCCCCAAGCTTTGGGTTTATACCAATGTGTATATTGCCGGTGGGAGATGAAACCTTTATCTTTGTGTTGAAGAAACTTTTCAATTCAGAGAATAAACCAGGTGATGCATAGCCCTGGGGTTCCTTTCCCCCCGCCCTGGGCTTTACAATCCTCAGCACGTTTGCTGACCCTTAAGCACTGAGGAAAAAACACTTGATAGGAGTAAAACCTTACCACTGAGTAACTTTCATGTGATATTTTCCAAAACTGTATCTTATTTATAATAAACATTTATTAGATTTTCACATCATTAATTCAACTCTTTTTCAAGTTTTATGAAAAGCAGCGACTGTGTGTTGATTTTTTTACAAAATAACTTTCAGTTGATAAAGGCCTGCCCGGAGGCTTCTCTCCCACTCAGGGGGCTCTGTACACACAGCACTGCTTTTAAAGGAGGCTTCTGTGAATTCAGTTCGCACTCCCTCGGGGATCGCAACAAATCGTATGGCCTGGAGCTGTGAGGATAGTTGTCCTTGAAGTGAGTTGAGGTGGGAGGGGGACTCAAGACCCAGACTGGTGTCCCCTGCCCGGTTCGGTCACTGATGAGTTCTTCCACCTGAAGCTCCCTACATCTATTAATCGTCTAGATAAACTGTCAGAGCAGCGAGCATTTCTCATCTGGCTGAGATGGGTTTGGGCGTAAGCATTCCAGCCTCCAGGCCTGGACACCCCAAGCTCTCAATATCCTGTGCCTCCCATGCCACCTTGTCGATTTCACCCACCACCTTGTCGATTTCAGGTAGGCTGCCGGGAGGTCAGGCTGCCACCAGGCACTCATCACAGCAAGTTATCTGAACGTGGAAAGGGTCTCATTGTTTCATAGTCATTTCTCACATGATGAAGAAACTTCAAGCTAAGAGTGGCTGACATTTTGAAAATGATAACCTCATTGACTTAATCACCTCAGCTTCAAGAAAGAAAGATCCTTCCGGTTGTGCAGTTAGCGTTTCAGATCTTGCAGCTGCTTAGGGGAGAACACGTTACACACTTACTCCTGCTTCACATCAGCCTAGCCCGTGTACCAGGGTTCTGGTGACAGACTTCTTTCCCTCCTAACTCTCCCTTCTTGACTTTCGAAGACAGGATCTCTGGGTAACTCTGCCCCCTCCCTCCTCCAGCCCTGCAGACTGGCGGTTTTACCAGAGGGGTAAACCCCACAGCGGTGTTCACAGTGCTGTGGGCTGTATGCGGTACCGTGGCCACTCGCCACTTTTTCCAGTCCTGTCTTCCCACAGGGATAACAATGAACAAGATCAAACGGGGCTGCCTGCATCTTAGGGGCTGAATTCGTGCCAGCGTCCTTGTCCCCTCGTCCTCCAAGATGGGCTGGGAAGCACACTGGCAAAGATCAGGCTAACGGTCAGTTTCAAGACAACTACTTAAGTCCCTTAGGGAAGCCAATCGAGACCGAAACCCTTGGTAGGACGGTCCCCGAAACTTTTTGGGACCAGTCAAGCATTCAAATAATAAGAATGGCAATATTCCTTGAGCCCTTACCCTGTGTCAGGCCCTTTGCTAATTAACCCTTTTACATGAACAACCTTCTATTTCGTTCTCATGACAACCATATGATGGTGATACTACAAGCTCTATTTGCCCCAGGTAAAAACAGGCCAGATGGTTAAGACAGTTATTCAAGGTTCCACAGCTAGTATGCAGCAGGCTTGGGACTAGAACCCATGAGGTCGCCTCTACACCTCTTACTCTTGGCCACTTTGCTTGACTCTATGCCCCAAGCCCCTTCTCTAAGTGTTCCTGCTCCGCTTCTCCCTGAAGAAAGCAACCCGAGTTAGGGTTTAATCCCATGAGTTCTGTACCATTGATCCTTGCCATCCTGGACAGAGATGATTGGACCAGAATTAGTCATCTGGCACAAAGGCGCACAGTTCAAAGACTCACGTCCAAAGAGCAAGATAATTCACGCCAATCTGGACAGGACAGGTCTCACGGGGGAGCTAGGACCTGGTGGACTTGCCTTCTGCATAAATGGTCTGCCCTGTATCTGAGTGTGGTAGGCTAACCAATGGCTCCCCGAAGAGGCCCACAGCCTCATCCCTAAAACCTGCGACTGCGTTATCTTGCACGGTAAAGGGGACTTTGCAGGGATAATCAAGGTGAAGGACCTGAGACGGGGAGATTATCCTTGATGATCTGAGTGGGACCAACCAGTATAAACACTGACAGAACTATGAGAGAATAGATCTGTGTTGCTTTAAGTCACCAAATTTGCAACAGCAGAAATAGGAAACGAATACACTAGGCATACAGCAAGTGGTCCTCGCCCTCAGAGGCACATTCCTCCCTCCCAAAGGGCCCACCTGGGCTGTGGCGGACCGCTCTCGCTTGCGCCCAGACTTTCTCTCCTGGTTGACACACTTGCTGGAAATGGAAAATACGTGCTTCTTTTTTTCTATCAATAAGATCCTACCCTGTAGAAATTAGTTTTATATTTCCTGCCCCCCTATAGTTTTCCAAGGGAGCCTTTGGTACTTCTCAGGTAGCCCTGAGGTAGTCTTCCGTGGGCCTGATGGGTCCCCTGTGGCTGGATCTGGCACTGGCCGAGTAGTTGCCATAGGTCTGGACGTCCCCGTTGTCGGAAAACCTGTTGTGAGAAAGTGGAAATAATTCTCTGAGTGTTACCCCAGTGGGGAGGTGAAAGAAGGCAGGTGGGGCTCATCATGAGGAACGATGCTCTAACGATCAGACCCTCCTCCAAGGAAGTGGGTAGCCTGCAGAGTTAGAGAGTCCTTGAAGAGCCCAGACACTGGAGCAGAGCTTGGGGTCCAAGAATGCAACTCTATGCTGCCTGTAAGAACCCCACTGTTAAATAGAAAGACACAACTAGGTTAAAACGGAGAGGATGGTAAAAGATGCCATGCTAACGATAAGCGATAGAAAGCTGGAGTGGCTGTATCAACACCATGCAAGGGCAAACTCGTCAAGAGGACGTACAAATCCTCGGTGTTTACGCACCTAATAATACAGCTTCAAAACACACTAAGGAGAAAGTGATAGAACTGCAAGGGAAAATGAATAAACCACCAATTATGGTTTGTCTATAACTAATAGAAAAAGTACACAGAAAATCAGTAAGAACATAGAAGATTTGAGGGGCGCCTGGGTGGCTCAGTCGGTTAGGCATCTGCCTTCGGCTCAGGTCATGATCTCAGGGTCCTGGGATCAAGCCCCAGGTTGGGCTCCCCGCTAAGCAGGGAGTCCACTTGTCCCTCTCCTTCTGCCCCCCCCCACCCGCCGTGGTCTCTCTCTCTCTCTCTCTCTAAATAAATAAATAAAATCTTAAAAAAAAATAAAAGGGCATAGAAGATTTGAACAAAACTAAGAGCCATCCAGATTTAATTGACATTTACCACTCCATCCTGCAAGAGCAGAATACACGTCCTTTTCAAATGCAAATGGGGCATTTACCAAGATAGGCCATTAAACAAGTCTTAATAAATTTAAAAAGATTCAAGTCAAAGCATGGTTGTCTGACCATAATGGAGTGAAATTAGAAATCCAGAAACATCTCTGGAAAGGGGGCGCCTGGGTGGCAGAGTCGTTGGGCGTCTGCCTTCGGCTCAGGGCGTGATCCCGGCGTTATGGGATCGAGCCCCACATCAGGCTCCTCCGCTATGAGCCTGCTTCTTCCTCTCCCACTCCCCCTGCTTGTGTTCCCTCTCTTGCTGGCTGTCTCTGTCTCTGTCAAATCAATCAATCAATCAATCAATCAATCTTTAAAAAAAAAGAAAGAAAGAAACCTCTCTGGAAAATGCAATCACTGGACACTAAACAAACTTCTAAATAACACATGAATCAAAGAACTGAAATAGGAAATTAAAAAGTATTTTGAATGGAATTGGAAAGAAAACACAACATGTAATTTGTGGGATGGCACTAAAGCAGCACCTCGGAGAAATTTTATAGCACTAAATGCCTACTTTAGAAAAGAAGGGTCTCAAGTCAGTGACTGCACCTTTCATCTTAAGAGAACTAAAACAAGAAGAAATGAAATCCAAAGTAGAAGAAAGGGAATAATAAAAGAGCCGAAATCAGTGAAACAGGAAAGAGAAAATCACTGAAACCAAAAGCTGGATCTTTGAGAAGATAAGTAAAATAAAGTTTTTGATAAACCTCTAGTGAGACTGATCAGAAAAAAAAAGAAAAAGCCAATTACCAATTTTAGGAAAGAGAAAAATAACATTGCTGCAGATTCTACGGATATTAAAAGGATCATAAGGGAATATTATTAACAAACTTATGCCAGTAAATTCAACAACAGAAATGAAATGGACACAGTCCGTCAGAGACACAAACTAGCAGTCCACATTCTAGAAAAAAAGAGATAACCTGAAAACCTTTTTATTCTTAAATACATTAGAGTTGAAAGCTTTCTTACGAAGAAAACTCCAGGCCCAAATGACTTTCCTGGCAAATTCTAACAGACATTTAAGGAACAAATAATACCAATTCTACACCAACTTCTCAAAAATTGAACAGGGGAGAATAGTTCATTCTTAACTCATTCCATGAGGCCAGCATTACCCCGATACCAAAACCACATGGACATTAATAAGAAAACTACAGGCCAATGTCCTTCATAAAAGTAAATGCAAAAATTCTTAGAACGTTAACAAATTGAATCCAATAACATAACAAAAAGATGACACATCAAGACTGTCTTAGCTTGGGCTGCTTCAACCAAAAACTGGCTGGCTAGAACAACGGAAATGTATCTCTCACAATCTGGAAGCTGGAAAGTCCAAGATCAAAGTGCCATCAGACTCCTGTCTGGTGAGGGCGCACTTCCCGGTTTGTAGACAGATGCCTTCGCACTGTGTTCTCGCATGGCCTTTCCTTGGTGCATACTCACAGAGAGAGAGAGAGAGAGATCTTAAAAGGGCGTGAACCCTGTCATGAGGGTCCCACCCTCATGGCCTAATCTAAACCTAATTAACTCCCAAAGGCCCCACCTCCAAATACCATAACACTGGGGGCTAGGACTTCAACATTTGAACCTGGGGGGACATAAACATTCAGTCCCTAGCAATGACCAAGTGTGATTTATCCCGGAAGTGAAAGTTTGATTTAATATTCAAAAAACAATCAATGTAATTCATCATATCTCAAAGATACATGAAAAGCATTTGACAAAATCCAATATCTATTCCTGATAATAATGCTTAGCAAACTGAAAATAGACGGGAACTTCCTGAATGTGATGAAAGATACCTGTGAAAAACCCATAGCTAACATCACATTTAATGGTGAAAGACTTAATGCTTTCCCCTAAGATCAGGAATAAGACAAGAATGTTACTACTTCTCTTCAACATTATACTAGAATTTCTAGCCAGTACAATCAAGCAAGAAAAAGACATGAAAGTCGTCCTGATTCGAAAGGAGGAAATATAACTCTCTTTGTTTTCAGATGACATGATTATCTATGTAGAAAATCAAATGGAATCTCCCCAAAAAAGCTACCAGAACTAGTAAGTGAGTCTCTCAAGGCTGCAGGAAAAAGGTCAATTCACAAAAGTCTACTGTATTTTATATACTAGTAAGGAACAATCAAATTAAAATTTTAAAAATAATACCATTTATGATAGTACCAAAAAATATGAAATTCTTAGGTATAAATCTGACAAAAGATATGAAAGACCTGTACAATGGCATCAATAAAACATTTCTGAGAGACACAGGAGACCTAAATAAATGCGGAGATATACCATGTGCATGGATCAGAAGGCTCAATATTAATATGTCAGTTATCCCCAAGCTGGTCAATGCAATTCCAATCAAAATCACACCAACTTCTTGGGGTGGGAATTGACAAAACGAATTTAAAATTCATATGAAGGTGCAAAGGACCTAGGGTTGGCAAAAACACTTAGAACAAAAGGAATGAAGCTCAAAGACTGACACTACCTGATTTCATTCTTGGAATGGTAATCAAAAAAGTGTGGTATTGGTGTAGAGATAGACATACATCAATGGAATAGAATTAATTCAGAGTAGACCCACACACATATGCACAACTGATTTTCAACAAAAGTACACAGCAATTTAGTGAAAAGAAGATTGTCTTAAAAAATCTTCCCTTGGGAAGTCTGGGTGGCTCCGTTGGTTAAGCATCTGCCTTTGGCTCAGGTCGTGATCCTGGGGTCCTGGGATCAAGTCCTGCATCGGGCTTCTTGCTCAACAAGGACCCCGCTTCTCCCTCTGCCTGCAGCTCTCCCTGCCTGTGCTCTCACCCCTCCCGTCTCTCTGGCAAACAAATAAACAAAATCTTTTAAAAAATCCTCTTCCCTAAAAGAGGAACTGGAACAATTGGATATCCATATAGTGAAAAATAGAAGACCTTCAATCCATACCTTCCACCATATATAAAATTAATTTTAAAATGTGTCAAAGACCTGGGCACCTGGATGGCTCAGTCAGTTAGGCATCTGACTCTTGATTTCGGCTCAGGTCATGATCTCAGAGTTTTGAGATCAAGTCCTAACGTGGGGCTGGGCATGGAGCTTGCTTAAGATTCTCTCTCTCCCTTTCCCTTCCTCTCTTAAAAAAAATGGGTCAAGGACCTAAATTTAAAATCTAAAACCATAAGGCTTCTAGACAAAACACAGAAAACCTTTAAGACCTTGGTTAGCCAAAGATTTCTTCGATATGCCACCAAGAGCACTTTCCATAAAAGAACATTGGTAAATTGGACTTCATTAAAATTGAAACTGCTACTTTTTTGAAAGACACTGTTAATAGGATGAAAAGAAAAGTCACAGACTAGGAGAAAAGACTTGCAAATCATTTATCTGATAAAGGACTGGTATCCAAAATATGTCAAGAATCCTCACAACATAATAACAAGAAAATAACCTAATTTTTTTAAATGAGCAATCTCAACGGCCACTTTGGTGAAGATACATGAATGGCAAATACTCACCTGAGAAGAGGCTCAACACCATTAGTCATGAATGCAAATTAAAACCACAATGAGAAACCACTGCATACCTATTAGAATGGCTAAAATTTAAAAGACTCACCATACCAAGTGATGGTGAGGACATCTAGGAACTCGAACTCTATACAAGGGTGGTGGGGCTGTAAAATGACACAACCACTTGGGAAAACAGCTCAGAAGCTTTCTACGAAGTTAAGTATACACCTACGTAAGATCCAGCCATTTTGCTCCCATGATCTCAGAGTTTTGAGATCGAGCCCTAATGTGGGGCTGGGCATGGTGGGATCGAGCTCTGAGTCGGGCTCCGTGCTCAGCGTGAAGTCTGCTCGAGAGTCTCTCTCTCCCTCTCCCTCTGCCCCTCCCCCCCACTCTCTCTCTCTCAAATAAATAAATAAATCTTTGGGGAAAAAAACCTTAAAAGGACTCCTTCCGTGATATCTTTGTGTCCCTAAGAACTTTGTTACATGGGCCCAGAATCAGGAGGTTTTATGCAGCCTCTGATGGCAAATGGTTGGCCTTCAGCCTGATTCTAGAGACACAAGATTGCACGAGCACCATCTTTAAGGCCCCTGGAAGTTCTCATGGAGTCTTCTGGATCCAAAACTGCAACTCAAGCCCCTGCTTCCTTCATATTTTCCTAGTATCGTGTTCTCTGCCTGACATAATTTCTCTAGGGTCAATTTCAAATCACCATGGCCACATTGGGGAATTTTTGACGTGAACAAGATTGTTGATTTAAGGGGCACCTTAGAACACAAAGGGAAGAAACCCCCATGAGGAGATCGTTCCTACCTAAAAGAGAAATTCTTTTTTTTTAGGAGAGGAGGTGGGGAGAGGAGCAGTGGGAGAGGGAGAGAGGGAATCTTAAGCAGGCTCCACACCCAGTGTGGAGCCTGACACGGGGCTCGATATGACTCTGAGATCATGACCTGAGCCAAAATCAAGAATTGGACACGTAACTGACTGAGCCACCCATGTGCCCCTAAAACAGAAATTCTTTTTATGTTTAACACAGGAGACTATGTTGGCTTCATTTCTGTATTTCAAGGATTAATGGATGGTAGCTTTAAAATTAAATTTGTGGGGCGCCTGGCTGGTTCAATCAGTGAATTGTGCAACTCGATCTCAGGGTCATGAGTTCGAGCCCCACACTGGGTGTAGAGATTACCTAAAAATTAAATAATCTTTATCAAATTATTTAGATTGGTAAAATTGTCAGTGGCTGGTTATTGTCTAAACCAGCTGTGATCCCAATATCTATCTCTTTCTCTCTCTCATGTTTGTCAAAATGGGTTTTCTGTATCTATACATTCTTCCCTGTCCTTCAAGAAGGAATGATAATTTCATATTTGTCTGAAGCTGGCTCCCTGTTAATTTTTTGGTTTCTCTCCCTCTCTTTTACACCAGGGAAATTTGAAAGATTAACTGATCAAAAAAACATTCAGTTGTTATGTATATACTCTAGGAATATCTAGCCCAGACACACTGCCAAAAAAGTCTAAAAAACTAAAAGAAAATGTGGGGCACCTGGGTGGCTTAGTTGCTTAAGCATCTGACTCTTGATTTTGGCTCAGGCCATGATCTCAGAGTCCTGAGATCTGCTCCGTGCTCACTGGGGAGTCGCTTCTCTCCCTCTCCCTCTGCCCCTCCTCCCTGCTTTCGCGCACGCGCTCGCTCTCTCTCAAGTAGATAAATAAAATCTCTAAAAATAAAATAAAATAATAAAAGGTGTTATTAAATTATGTGTCTTTTTGTGGACACTGAAAAGTGTATTTTTTTAAAGATTTTATTTATTTATTTGACAGAGATAGAGACAGCCAGCGAGAGAGGGAACACAAGCAGGGGGCTTTTGATGGGACCGAGAGTTTTTAAAAATTAGTTTACCGTTTAAAAATAATGTTGGCACAATAGTTTGGTTTGGACAAAACCAGGGTTAGAATTTTAACCTTCTGGGGCACCTGGGTGGCTCAGTCAGTTGGGCATCTGCCTTTGGCTCAGGTCATGATCCCAGGGTCCTGGGATCGAGCCCCATGATGGACTCCCTGCTCAGCGGGGAGTCTGCTTCTCCCTCTGCCCCTCACCCCACTCTCGTGCTCTCTCGCTCTCTCTCTGAAATAAAGTCTTCAAAAAATTTTTTTAACCTTCTAAAATCCCTATACTGGTTTTATGAGTTAAGTGAGTTACCATTGTTTCCATTAGTTCGTGTGTGTGTGTGTGTGTGTGTGTGTGTGTACAATTGACCCTTGAACAATGCAGGGGTTGGAGCAGCAACCTCCCCCAACACAAAAATTCACATGTAACTTTTGACTCCCCAAAAACATAACTACTAAAACCTACTGTTGACTGGAGGCCTCGCTGGTAACGAACAGTTGACTAACATGTATTTTCGATGTCCTATGTATCACAGACTGTATTTTTCACGCTGGAGAAAAGACAAAGTTATTAAGAAAAATCATAAGGAAGAGAAAATACATTTACAGTACTGTATTTATCAAAAAAAGAATCCACGTATAAGTGGACCCACACAGTTCAAATCTGTGTTGTTCAAGGGTGAAATGTATATATTAACAATAAAATGAAATGATTTTTTGAAGAGTTTAATTTTATTAACTTCTTAAATTGCTACAAAGCCCAAAGATTTAACATGTCTGCTAAAATTGAAATTTCTGGATCCTAACTTTCAGACCTTAGGTCAATGATTAAGGGGTTTTTTCCCAAGTTTTTATTTAAATTCCATTAGTTGGAGCACCTGGGTGGCAAAGCTCATTAAGCATCGGGTTCTTGGTTTCAGCTCAGGTCATGATCTCAGGGTCGTGCTCCATGCAGAGCCTGCTTAAGATTCTCTCTCCTTCTCCCTCTGCCCCTCCTGCTTGTGCTGTCTCTCTCTCTCCCTCAAATAAATACATAAGTCTTTTAAAAAATAAAATAAACAAATTCCGGTTAGTTAACATACAGTATAATATTAGTCTCAGGTTTAGAATTTAGTGATTCAACACTTCCACACAGCAGCTGGTGCTCATCACAACACGTGCCCTCTTAATTTCCATCACCTGTTTAACCCATCCCCACCCACCCACCTCCCCTCTGGTAACCATCAGTTTGATAAATGATTAAGTTAATTGATAAGTAATGTTTGGATGCCTGGACAGTTTCTTTTTTTTTTTTTTAAGATTTTATTTATTTATTTGACACAGAGACAGCCAGCGAGGGAGGGAACACAGGCAGGGGGAGTGGGAGAGGGAGAAGGAGGCTCCCAGAAGAGCATGGAGCCTAATGTGGGGCTCAATCCCAGAACCCTGGATCATGACCTGAGCGGAAGGCAGATGCTTAACCACTGAGCCACCCAGGCTCCCAAGCATACCTTGTTTTATTGCCTTTTTTTTTTTAAAAAACAAACCTGAAAGCTCATGGCAACCCCGCATTGTATGTTTTCCCAACGGCATTATGCTCGCTTCACATCTCTGAGCCACATTTTGGTCATTCTCGTAATATTCCAAATTCTTCCATTATTATTGTATTTGTTACAGTGATCTGTGCTCAGTGATTACGACTCACTGAAAGCTGAGATGATAATAAGCATGCGTTAGCAATAAAGCATTTTTAAATTAAGGCGTGTACCTTTGTTCAGAGACGAGGCTACCGCACACCTCATCGACTACCGTATAGAATAAGCATCACTTTTCCATGCATCGGGAAACCAAAAAATTCATTTGACTCACTTCGTTGCGAAATTCACATTGTTGCAATGCTCTGGAACCGAACCCGCACTATCTCTGGGGTATGGCGGCATCGCCATTTCCCTTGGTGGCAGCAAGACCTGTCCCGTCTGAGATCCCGAAGTTATTTCCTAGCGAGTTAACAACGGGTTGCCCCCTGCACTTAGAAAGTGTTTCCAATCCTAGCCTCTAGCCTGTTACCAGAGGGTAGGACCAAGTGCCGCGAGGGACGCACGCCTCCAGTTCTATCACCGACGGGTCCAAGCTGCGTTTTCAAAACACCCACCTGAGCAGCCTGTGCGTGACTCAAACCGGAAGGTCTGGTTCTCTCTCAAAACTGCCCTTGAGCGTCGGTGGGAAAGACCTTATCAGGCACTGTTAGCAACTGACAGAGCAATAAAACTCCAAGGCCGTGACACTTAAGTTCACGTTTCCCGATCTAAAAGATACACATCACTCTACCCTGACTACCGGATGGCCATTCCACTGGGACACTAAACGCGATTCTTAGGAACCTTCCAGAAGCCGCTGGCTACAGAGGGGGACAGCTTCTGCCCCAAGGTTAATTTTCTGATTCTCCAGCAGCCTCCTCCTTCCCCTGACGCTACCTGTCATTATGCTATTACGGTATTTGACACTCCCCAGGAACCGGCTAAAAGGCTTCCCAGTACGTTCTCCCTTATCTTCCCCCTGTGACTTTTGACCCTCTGTGATAGGTTTTTCTCAGACCGGAGCTACTGCTCTGAATTTGCTGACAAAAATGTAATCATTCTTCCTTTGAACGTACCTCTGAAGAAGGTTCATTTCCTCTTAGAGGCCCCCTCTGGTTCCAAAGCTTCCCTCACAGCATCCATCCCAAACTCTGGTCACCTCGCAAGTGACCTGACATCAACAGAACGCTTCTGCCGAGGTCATCAGCAGCAACCGCCAGCCCATCAGGGATGGGGACTAACATGGGGGCTGTGCGTGGGCGACGGTAGTTTGTTCCCGTCAAACTGGTCTCAGGAACTGCCTAACCCCACTCCCGTTACTGGAGGGGACATTTCAAGGGACATATAATTAGCTCATTGCCATACACTCCCAGTCGGGGCTGTGCCCCCATTACGATACCATCTCCTACGTGGACCCCGGGCTTACACCCACCTGCTACACGTGCACTTATCCAGCATATTTGGGATAATTCTTAGAAACTTTCAGACTTTTGAAACTACCACCCCTCCTGTGGAACATGTTTTCCTGAAAAGAAGAGACAGGTGCGGGTGACTGTGGATAAGTCCCGGGAGGGAGAGCCGAAACTTCGTGCACGCTCTGTGAGCCGGAATTCGCACAATAGTGAAAAGATGGTCCAAAACCGGACTCTGACCTCACCGGCTGCCTGAAATGACACGGTTTCTACTCCCGAAGACCGCCCCCTCCCCAAACCAGTTTACACTCATTAGCCGGAGTTGCCAGGGGGGAGTTCAGGCTTCAGCAAACACTTCTTGCTGCACTTATAAAAATACTACGGGTCAAGGAGACCAATTTATTTTTTTTAAGCTTTTATTTATTTAAGTCATCTCTACACCCAACGTGAGGCTTGAACTTACCACCCCAAGATCGAGAGTCGCACGCTCCTCTGATCGAGCCGGCCAGGCGCCCCCAGGTTGAACAATTTTTCGGATCAGGCTAAAAGAAAAATCCATCTGGTTCTCGACAAGAGACCAGATGGGCTTTGGGACGTGTGTCCATGGCCTAAGTCTGGTCTGTCTCCAGGGTCTATGACAAGGACTAATCATCATCTTGTTTCTGGGAACTGCCTGCGGGACCTTTGGCTGCTGCATCCTGTCCAGAGTCTTAAATGCCACTGTGCGGCCCTTGTCACTTCAAGGGAGTCAACAACCCACCCTGCAGCCAGAGCAGGAGAGACTGGCCCTAACCCTACTGCGGACGGCTTTCCCCGAGCCATCCCCAGATCAGCAAAATCTGGGCAGTGGTGATGATCAGAATATATAGACTTGTGTCCTGGGGCCTGACTTCACCTGATCTTGGAAGAAAGACGGGAGTGGGAAAGCAATGAAGCCCCTGACATCCGCGAGCTGGCTGGGAACTCACAGCAAGGCCTTGGCGTTCTCCCTTTGAATGTGAACAATTTCACAGACTGCCAACGTCAGACCAAAGCACTCTGTGTCCGTGATGGAGCAAGACAGAAACGAGACTAACAAACATCGACCAAGTCCCGCAAATGACTAAACATCACCCTCTCCTAGCTCACACGAATGGGTGCTGCTTCTCTATCCATCACTCCATTCTCCCCACCTTCTAAAAAGAACGAAGATACCCAGTCATAGAACTACCCCACTTTCTGACAGTCTCCAATCCTTGGACTCACCCCCAAATCACCTAATAACAAAGCCACATCCTATAATAGGTTCTTTCTAACACCTTCTAACCAAGACATCCCACGATTCCCCCCACGGTGGGAGTTCTCCCTTCTTGCGAGGAAACAATGAACCCAGATTTGCTGGAGTGGAAGTGATCTTTGAACGAAGGGGTTTATATCATGATAAAAGATCCAAGACTTACCCTGAGGGTTCATGACGCAGCAGGAGAGACAGACGAACCAACAGTTCTCACTCAACGTGGTGAACATCGCAATAAAATATAAAGACAGGACGCTGCGAGGGCAACGGGTCAAAGCCAGGGCAATCCCCGAAGGCTTCCTGGTGGACGGGACACTGGCTGAATCTTAGGTAGGAGTGAGCCCAGTGCAGAGGTAGGGGTTGGATTAGAGGGAGGGGTGAAGTGTTCTAGGTGGAAGGAGTAGCAAGTTCAGATGCAAGAAGCAGAAAGGAGACGTGGCTAGACCATCACTGAGGTCAGGAAGGAACTACTAGCAAGTGTGAGGGGCTTTATATGCTCTTGGGTACGATTAAATTATCAAGATTCAGTAGGCACATACCGTGACCATGGTTAACAAGTCGCCATCATTTGCCTCCAGACACTTCGGAGGACACAGCATCACTTTTGTAGTATTGCCAAACAGGCATAACCGGAATTAACCCTGAGGAAAAACCCAAACAATCCCAAAATAAGGAGCATTCTACATTTTGAACTCCAAAAATGTCAATGTCATGAAACAAACACAAAGCTTGCTCCTGGATTGGATTTGGGAACGGAGTACTTTCTTTCCTCCTATTGTAAGGGACATACATCTGTGGGACAATCAATGAAATTCAGCTAGGTAATATTGTATCGGTGTTAATCACCCGATCTTGTTAACTGTGCTGTGCTTATAAAGAGAATGTCTTTTTTCAGGACATGCACACCAAAGTCTTTAGAGATAACAGAGCCTCTCGTCTGCACCTTACTCTCTAACCATTCAAGAAAAATAAATATGGGGCGCCTGGGTGGCTCAGTCATTAAGCGTCTGCCTTCGGCTCAGGTCATGATCCCAGGGTCCTGGGATCGAGCCCCGCATCGGGCTCTCTGCTCTGCCGGGAGCCTGCTTCTTCCTCTCCCACTCCCCCTGCTTGTGTTCCCTCTCCCTCTGTCAAATAAATAAATAAGAACTTTAAAAAAAAAAAGGAAAAAGAAAAAGAAATATATCGGGGCGCCTGTTGGCTCAGCGGGTAGAGTGTGGGACTCTTGATCTCGGGGTTGTGAATTCGAGCCCCACGTCGGGTGTAGAGATTACTTAAAAAATAGATAAATATGGTGATGGGTAGTAAGGAGGGCACGTATTGCATGGTGCACTGGGTGTTATACACAACTAATGAATCATCGAGCCTTACATCGGAAACCGGGGATGTACTGTATGGTGACTAACATAATATAATAAAAAATCATTAAAAAAATAGATAAATAAATGAACGAATGAATGAATGAATAAATAAATAAATAAATAAATAAAAATCAAGAAAAAATATGTTTACATTTATACGTAAATGAGAAAGACAGCAACAGTAGACCCATAACATCGGAAGAATCTAGGTAAAGGGTAATCAGGAATCCTTTATAGGATTTTTGCAACTCTCTGTAACACTGACATTTTTTTAAAACAAAGTTCTCTCCTCCCTACCACACACACACACACACACACACACACACACACA
>NW_024423319.1:84114375-84160248 GCF_017311325.1 Ursus maritimus | reverse complement strand
CACACACACACACACACACACACACACACACACAGCAGGTAGCTGAACGGCCTCTATGTGTCAGTACCACGGCCGGCCAAGCTGAGGGTGAAGGAGACGCCCTCCCCGCCCTACAGGACTCCCCATCTAGTGGGTCATTTGGGAAGCAGATCCAAAGGGGTGAGACAAGCCCTCCAGGGAGCTGACAACAAGCCTGGCAAGAAACGGACACTTCTCCCGCAGTCTGTTGGTGGGACCCTGGCGGCATTCCCAGGTTTGTGGAGAATAAAGGGATAGGTTTCCGACAGCCCAGCGGTGCAGCTGAGCAGAATATCTGAACTACAGGCCTGTAGTTTGGGGGAGAGGGCTGGGCTGAGATACAGTTTGGGGCGTCGTCCGCATTAAGGAGGTAGAAGAAGCCACATGATGGGAAGAGGGCCCAACAAAAACATTGCAGGCCCTTTGTGCACCATTATTCGAAATAATTTCTCTTTGTTATATCTCTAAATTTTGGCCAAAGTGATTTTTGTGTTTGGGGACATTTTATTTTATTTTATTTTATTTTATTTTATTTTATTAGACAGAGAGACAGACAGCAGGGTGGAGGGAGGGGCAGAGGGAGAGGGAGAAGCAGACTCCACACGGAGCGGGAGCCTGATGAGGGGCTCAATCTTACCACCCTGAGATCATGGCCTGAGCTGAAACCAAGAGTCAAAGCTCAGCCGACTGCACCAGCCAGGGGCCCCCAAGTTCTTATTACTCTGCTGACGGTTTGGCCTATTTGCCAGGTTTCTCCCAGCTTTACGTGTGACTTTGGGAGTCTCCTCACTTTGTAGACTCGTGTTTTCCCATCTGTAAATGGGGACATGGGAGAGTAGTTGTCTTAAACATCTCCCAGGGTGAAGACGGAATGATTGAGGCTGTTTAAGTGCCCGTTACTCTCAGCAACCTGACACTTTGAGCTGAGACTGCCGCAAACATCTCCTGCCTGCCGAGAGCGAGCCTCGTGCCCTTGGAGCTTGATCTCTGGCCCTCCCTCCCAGCGAATTCAAGGGAACTGGATTGCCACAGTGATTGTGACTAGAGTGTGGGTTTTAGGACAGTGCAGATGGCCGCGAATGCGTGCTGGACTGAGAGAGATCAATAAGGAGATAGCGCGGGGGCCCTGGCGGGCGCAGTTGGTAAAGCGGGCGACTCTTGATCTCAGGGTCATGAGTTTGAGCCCCACGTCGGGCAGGGAGCCTATGTAAAAAATTAAAATGATAATGATAATGAGGTGGCACTGACCTGGCGTTCAACCCGTACAATAAAATGCACAAATCTCAAGTGTCCCACCGTATGACTTTGGACAGGACGCACTTCTGTGCAACTCAAGCCTCCATTCAGATAGTCTCCATCACCCCAGAAAATTCCCTTAACCCTTTCACGGTTACTCCTGGCTCCCATTTCCCAGAAGCAACCCCCATGTTTACCTCCCTCCCTTCATTTTTTTAAATGTTTTAAACTTGTAGGTTATTTGGAGACAGTATGGACGGCCGGGTAGGCTCTCAAGGGAGAATGTGAAGCTGAGCGCTGCTTAGGATCCTTTATTCCATTTGATTTTTTTTAAATCCAATCAAATAAAGCCTTTTCTCTTCCCCCACCAAAAAACGCTTTGCAAGAGCTGGCCTCCAGCCAGCAGTCTTTCTTTCTCCCGCTAGAAAAAGGGTGGATTTGTTTAACCGCTTTGTTCTTTCCTTTTTAACCTGCTTGTGTTTAACTGGACCCTCGACCCCAATCTGTTAGGCATTCTAACAATTTTTCTTGTTTAAGTAAGAGATAAACTTTAGCTCTCCGTCCAAACTCCGAGGCTGCGGCTCACCGGGCTCCAAGCCTCTGCCCCGCCCCCCTCCCCGCCACCCCCATCCCGGGTGGCTTTGTAGGATTCTTCCAGGAGCCACGGAGGAGGGGGACAGCGTTGGGGGTTGCGTCCCCAGCCCGCACCTCCAGGCTGCTGCCACCCGCCTGCCGAGCGGCCGCGTCCCCCACCCAGCCCTCCGGCTCTCCTGCTTGACCTTTGCGCCTTCTGGAAGTCACCAGCTCGGTGAGTGCCGAGG
The DNA here is from genome assembly GCF_017311325.1 of Ursus maritimus. Classification (NCBI taxonomy): domain Eukaryota; kingdom Metazoa; phylum Chordata; class Mammalia; order Carnivora; family Ursidae; genus Ursus; species Ursus maritimus. The sequence continues at coordinate 84,158,173 of NW_024423319.1, read as the reverse complement.
TCGCGCCAGCCTCTCCGCCCGCTCCCCAGGGAGGAAGGATCTGGCCACAGCCGATCCAAAGTCGCTGGGGCAGGCTGGAAGGAGACCGCCCCCCGCCCCCGCCCCCGCCTACCCGGGTACCTGGGCCCCGCGCGCGCCCCACTTGGCCGGCCCGGGGACGAGGCGGGCTCGACCTTCAGCTTCTCGGGGCCTCGCGGTCGCCCGAAGCTGCAGCGGCGCCACCGGACTGTGCCAAGGCCCCTCCGCCGCACACGTACGGCAGATGAAGCGTGGGCACCTGCCGCCGCGTGCCCGCTCCCCGGGGCCCCGGCCGCCAGGCTCCGACGCCCGGGCAGGGAGGGACAGCTGCGGGCCCCGGGCCCCCGGCTGGCAGGCCGGAGCTCCGGGTTAAAAGTCGCTATTGCCAAAGTCCCGCATCTGATCCTGGGCCTTAATCTCAGATCGATAACATGAAGGCCTTTGGAGCCCGTGCCAAATTTTCACAGCCAGCGAGGACTGCAAATGCTAGGACGCTGGCTTCAGGATTTAAGATTTGATACGTGTTTCTTACATTAAAAAAAAAAAGTTACGTGTCGAAGGGAATATGAAACCAAAGATTACTTTCCTTTCCCCCCGTCATGCATTCGCCCATGCGTGGATGAGAGCACTGCCTTCCAAGCAGCAAGGCGCCTGCGGAAAGGTTGACGATGCAGACAATGTGGGTCGGCATCTGGGCAGAGTTCGGGAAAGAGAGGAGGCTCTGAAAAGTTGCCTCGTTTTCCTCTCCCCCGGGCTTTCTTAGGTAATGTGGTTTTTTTTTTCTTCTTCTCTGACAATTTTTGTCTGTCTTCTCCCTGTTCGCTGGTCACACTCTGGCCTAAACCCGCAGAGTAGAATGTTCCCTCCTGTGGAGTTCAAGACTCCTTGCCAAACTGGCAGAATGCCTTCCCGGGGTGGCAAGAAATAGCCAAGCGGCTGTCAGTTCCTCCGGTGGCGCCCAGCCCTTGTCCTCTTCTCCAGCCTTTCCATGGTGCCAAGTCGAAAAGGGGTGTCAAGTCTAATTTCGTGTATTATCACTGATAAACATATTTCTAAAAATGCACTTCAGAAAAATGCAGAGTGGGAAGGTTCTGGCCTTTGAGCCGTCGTCGGAGAAGGGAATCGGCAGCATCAGGGGATGGGGGAGGGCAGCAGGAGCTGGTGACCTGCAGGCGGGGGAGGGGCCACCAATGAGGGAGCTGCCTGCCCCCCCCACCTTCGGGGGCTAGGGCGCAGGCATAAAGGGCGGCCTTCCCTCCCCGGAGCAGCCAGCTCTTCGAGGGTCACGGACACCAAGGTAGGGATATTGGGGTGCTGTGGGTTTTATCTCTCTTTTTTAAAGACAGCTTGAAAACGTGCCCAGGTAAGTCGATGGAAGATGCCTCACCTTAGGGACGATCAGCCCTTTCTTCATTCTCCTGTCTCTTCCTGCCACATCGCCTATTTCGTTCAGATTGAGAGAACGTGTTTTTCCAGTTCTGAGAAAAACTCAGTCTGTGTTGGGATCTTACCAGGGCCTTAAGCCAGGTGTTTTGTTGAATTTGCTCCACGCGACTACATTTTCCCTCGATCTCTGCTACCTTCCGCAGAGCTCCCCGTTGACCATGTCTTACATTAAGATCGAGTGTGTTTTGCGCGAGAACTGCCGGTGTGGGGAGTCTCCGGTGTGGGAGGAGGCATCCAACTCGCTGCTCTTCGTAGATATTCCTGCAAAAAAGGTTTGCCGGTGGGATTCGCTCAGCAAGCGCGTGCAGCAAGTGACTGTGGGTAAGGATGAAGGCCCCACTGTGCCCAGACAGCCATCTTTTCCCTGGGGACCCAGGAAGGGGGGTCCCCTGATGTGTCATTCCCCGGAGAACTTGTAGAAGCCTACTGGATACGCTTTAAAACTTCTGGATGGTCAGGCTCTCTCAAACCACACTCTGTGTCCCCCCCACTTGGACTTGGACCCAGGAGTAAATTCTGGATGGTCCGTGGGGTGAGGGGGACAGTCCCCATCTGGTGTTGCTGACAGGCACGGAGAAGCTTTCCTTAACAGCTTCAGATCACGGCTTTTAAGGTCGGAGACCCCGTTTGCGGCACAGCGAAGGCTGTCTGCCCTGGGTCAGGCCAAGCCCTTAATTGGCAAAAGAAAAGAAAAAAACGAGTATGTCCCTTCTTTGAATGTAAAAAGAAGAGCTTTCGGATTTAGAAAGCATCAACCAGGACTATCTGTTCACCGAAAAAATCAGATTCATCACAAATTCCGAGGGCCTTTGAATGTGATTCTGTTTATGGCCCTGTGATTCCCAGAGGAGGGGTTTCTCATTCTCTGGCCCAAGTGTAGGAGCTTGATTAGAGATAAGGAAGCTTCTTGTTTTGTGTTAATGCGAAGAGATACCAGGAATTCCTGTGACCTTGGGGCAGTCTCATCCCAAAACAGGCAACCTCAAACTTTTTCTTTTTCTTTTTTTTAATGAGAGAGAACAGCTGCTTTTTTTTTTAAAGATTTTATTTATTTATTCGACAGAGATAGAGACAGCCAGAGAGAGAGGGAACACAAGCAGGGGGAGTGGGAGAGGAAGAAGCAGGCTCATAGCAGAGGAGCCTGATGTGGGGCTCGATCCCATAAAGCCGGGATCACGCCCTGAGCCGAAGGCAGACGCTTAACCGCTGTGCCACCCAGGCGCCCCGAGAGAACAGCTTTTTAAGTCACCCAGGGATGTGAGTACGACTAGCGGCCAGAGCCGGTCCTTCCCTAGTCTCTTTTTGCCAGCATGCAGACATTAGGGGTATATTCCCACCCCTAATCTGCAGCCACCCCCAAACCATGGAAAGGGCTTATGATATCGGTTCACTTAGGAAGTTACAGAAGTGACCTGACAAGTCCCGGGGCACAGGTCGGGATCCACGAAGAGAATGTGACCCTCCCAGGACTGTCCTGCAGATTCCCTGGGTCCCTCAGTTGGCTGCAATCAACTTTTGAATGGGGCTTTGAGCTAAGAGCTGCTCCCAGAGTACCCAGCGCCTTGCACTGCCCAAATAGGTGCTTGGAAAACGTTTCCAAGGGACCAACTCTTGGTTTTGGCTCAGGTCATGATCTCGGGGTCTTGGGATCAAGCCCCGAGTTGGGCTCCCCACTCAGGAGTGAGCCCGCTCCTTCCTCTCCCTCTGCTCCTCCTCCCCCACTTTCTCTTTCAAGTAAATAAGATCTTAAAGAAAATGTTTTCCAAATAAATTCTTTTTAAAAAAGATTTTATTTATGTATTTGTCAGAGAGAGAGCAAACACAAGCAGGGGAGCAGCAGAGGGAGAGGGAGAAGCAGGCTCCCCACTGAGCAAGGAGCCCGATGTGGAGCTCGATCCCAGGACCCTGGGATCATGTCCTGAGCCGAAGGTAGATGCTTAACCAAATGAGCCACCCAGGCGCCCCACAACTTTGAATTAAATACATAAAATAGGGCCCCTTAAAAAAGACAAGCCCTGGATCAGAGGGAGAGAGAGAGGTCGCAATACCTAGCTGCCGAAACTACACACGGTTTGTGTCCGAATTTCCTGGAGATACGTGAATCAAGCATGGCTTGCTCCATGACAGCTGCTCTGAACTCCCCCTCTCCCCCCATCCCAGTTAGGGACACCCCCCTCCCGCCCTTTGAACTTGATGTGGCGCCTGCCTCAGTGTATGGTGTCTGCGACCATGTGACTGCCCTGCCTTTCCCACTAGACTAGAAGCTTCCAGAAGAGTGGGGTTTCATTCACCTTTCTATCTCTGCTGCCCAAGGGTACTGCTCAGCAAATACACTGGGTTCTGTAGCCTTCACCATTCAGCAGAAGGGAGAGGGCACTCGCATCATCAAAAGAGCCGGAATCCTCTTAGAGATGCCAGGTGGCGGGATGCCCGTGGGCTGCTGTCCACCTGCTGTCTTCTGATTGCTGGCTTTTGCCCCTGCAGAGGCCCCCGTCAGCTCCGTGGCCCTTCGCCAGGGAGGAGGCTATGTCGCCACCATTGGAACAAAGTTCTGTGCTTTGAACTGGGAGGATCGGTCCGCGGTTGCCCTGGCCACGGTGGATAAAGACAAGAAGAACAATCGGTTCAATGATGGGAAGGTGGATCCCGCTGGGAGATACTTCGCGGGTACGCACGCTTTATCTCGAGCCGTATTGACCGAGCTTGGGAGAACAGCGGGACTTAGGAATGTCTCTCAGTTGTCGGGGTAAAACGTTACTCATAATGCGTCTTGGGTTCTTCTTTTCTCATTACTTGAGTTGCTTTTCACTTAAAAAAAAAAATCCCAAGGGGCACCTGGCTGACTCTGTCGGGAGAGCGTGTGACTCTCGATCTTGAGGTGGTGAGTTCGAGTCCCACGTGGAGGTAGAGTTTACTTAACAAAAATGTAAAAACAAACAAAGTCTATTAAAAATTGTTAAAAATAATTAATTTGATTTAATTTAAAATAACTTAAAACTTTTTAAAATCCCACGAGAAAAGCTTCAGAAATACTCCTTTCAATTTCTGACTCTGGCAGAGACTAAAATATGCGTGGTACTTTTGTAGTTTAAATGAGCTTTATTTTTTAATTTTAAAGATTTTATTTATTTCTTTGACAACACAAGCAGGAGGAGAGGCAGAGGGAGAGGGTGAAGCAGCCTCTCCACTGAGCAAGGAGCCCTATCCAGGGCTCGATCCCAGGACCCTGGGATCATGACCCGAGCTGCAGGCAGATGCTTAAGCAACTGAGCCACCCAGGTGCTCCTAAATGAGCTTTAAAACAGAGGCTTTGTGGTTGCTGGTGATCTTTAAATTGGAAATAATTTCAAATTTACAGGAAAAAAAAGTAAAAATAGTACAAACAACACCTGTCTCCCCTTTACCAAGATTCACCTATTGTCAGCGTTTCGTCCCATTTGCTCGCTCGCTCTCTGTATAATCATACTTTTCTCCAGAATCATTTGGAAGTAAGTTGCATCTATCACATGCCTTAACCCCGAAAAATACTTCTGCGGGAATTTCCCAGGAAAAACGACATACCGTCGCATGACCACAGTACAGCTATCACCTTAAAGAAGTTTAACATCGTTGCAGTTTTTCCTGATGTACTAGCTATACTCCAGTTTTGTCCATGAACCAAATAATGTCCTTTACAGCGTATTTTACCCTCCGGTGCAGGGTCCAGTCTGGGATTATGTATTGCATTTAGTTGACGTGTCTCTTTAAACCTCTTTTGTCTGGGACAGAACACAGCCTTTCTGGTTTTTTTATGACACTGTTGTGTTTGAAGAATACAGTGCCACACAACTCCCCCCATTTAATAGAATATTCCTCACGTTCCTCTTATTTTTGTGTTTGTCTAATGTTTCCTTGTGATTAGATTGATGCCGGACATTTGTCGCTAGAACACTGCAGAGGTGACGCTCTGTCTCTGTCCAGGTATCCCACCTGGATACCATGTCTCTCGTGGGTGATGTTAGTGTTGATCACCTGGCCACGTTCTTCTCAGATCCCTCTACTGCATAGTTACTATTTTTTCAAAGATCGGATTTATTTTATTTTATTTTATTTTAAAGATTTTATTTATTTATTCAACAGGATAGAGACAGCCAGCGAGAGAGGGAACACAAGCAGGGGGAGAGGGAGAGGAAGAAGCAGGCTCCTAGCGGAGGAGCCTGATGTGGGGCTCGATCCCATAACGCCGGGATCACGCCCTGAGCCGAAGGCAGATGCTTAACTGCTGTGCCACCCAGGCGCCCCAGAAGATCGGATTTATTTTAGAGAGAGAGGGCAGAGGGGCAGAGGAGCAAGGAGAGGGACAAGCAGACTCTGCCCTGAGCACAAGCCCATCATAGGGCTCGATCTCACCACCCTGAGATCGTGACCTGAGCCGAAAACAAGAGTCGGAGGCTTAACCGACTGAGCCACCCAGGCGCCTCCATAGTTACTATTTTTAATTGTAATGTATAAACATTTTGTGGGGGTTATTGGTTATCTATTGCTGTGTGACAAATTACCCTGAAATTCAGTGGCTTAAAATAACAAACATTTTTTATCTCACATAGTTTCTGAAGGTTAAGAATCTGGATGTGAGTTAGCCAGATGGTTCTAGTTCAGGGCTCTACCGTGAAGTTGCCGTCAAGCTGTTGGCCGGGGGCTGTGGCCTCTGAAGGGGGTCTGTCAAGGGGCCTGGAGGATTCGTGTCTAGGCTCACTCACATGGGGTCGGCAGGGGGCTTCAGTTCCTTACCACATGGGCCTCTCCATAGGGCTGCTGTGCACATGGCTTCCCCAGGGCCAGTGATGAGAGAGGAGAGAATGAGGACACCCAAGACAGAGGCTACGGTCTTATAACCAATCTCAGAAGTGACATAACGTCATTTCTGCCATGTGCTCTTGGTCACACGATGATAGAAGGGATCATTCTGGAAGGCAGGGATCATTCGGGGCCATCTTGGAGGCTGGCTACAGCACTGGGGGAGATACTTTAAGACCGATCAAATATCCTGGTCCTCGTCAAAACATCTCCCTTGGGTTTTACATTTGTTGATGACTCTTGCTTGAACCAATGTTGACTATGATGGAGAATGGCTTACGTCCAGCTTTCCGTGAATGTTAACTCTAGCCCAATTAAATAATGCATTTCACGTATGTTCTCATTTACTTCCCCTCAAAACAAGTTAGCCAGAGTCGATTCCAAATCCCTGCTCTTTCCACCTCCCCGTCCCCTCACGTTCTTGCTGCCATGGCTCCATTCACTCTCAGCATGGAAGTTTCCTGAGGTCTGAGCAACCGGCTATGGCTTGTTCCCCGTCTTCCCGGGCTTTACACAACCACAGATCTAGTCCAGGACAGGTCGAAAGATTAAAGATGAGAATCTGTTGGAAGCCCTTCTGCCACTGATTTCTGCAGGACAAGGAAATAGGATTGGATACCCTACATGCCATTGAAATTGAGTTTCTCTCTCCCTTACGGCTATAGTTCACAGTTCTGTGGCACTTTGTGAGACACAATAAAGGAGTCCTCAGAAGCCTGAGTCCTTAGCCTGAAGTCTCCAGTTCTTAATTTGTGCCCTGAGGAGACCCCTTAAAATTGTAGGCATTATTGTGGGTGTACAAACGGGTCTTGCACATCTGCCGAAAGCACCGAGAACCCTTTTCTAGAGAGTTCGTAGCTTTCAGCAGGTGCTAGGAGGTGTCCCTGGACCAGAAAAGGGTAGGGTCATTTGATAGTCAGGATGGAGTCTCGAGGTGGTGGGTAGAATCCTGAAGGTGTCCCCACATCCAAGGTCTGGCCTGTCTGTGTCCACTACGAGGTAGTGACGTATAAGCCAGGGCTCCATCTTGTTCTTTCCCACTAAGGTAGAACCTTTTCCAAGCAGTGCAGAATTCACATCCATGTTCCAGGCATCTCTTCCTGTGAGGCAGACAGTGGGGAGGAATATTAGTGAAACAAACGCAACAGCCCATAGCTGTCTCCTCAGGGCAGGAAACTGCTGCGTGAACATCTTCTGCCCTGGGAGGGAGGATTTATCCTGTCTTGCTTGCTCTTCAGGCTTCCCAACTTTTGTCTATTTTCCTTTAACCCACTCTTATTTCAGATGGAACTTGGTACACTAGATGAACTTTCCAGTTTCTTCATTACAGTCGAATTCTGCTCTGTCCCCCAAGATCACACTCAAGTCTAAGTGAATATCCGATGTGCACTTGAGAAGAACGTGTGCTCCGCTGCTGTTGAGTGGGGTGTTCGGTAAATGTCACTTAGATCGGTTGATGCTGTTCAGTTTATTTCTTTGCTGATTTTTCTATCTACTTGTATCTATTACTGAGAGAGGGATGCTGACATCTCCAACTGTAATTATGGATTTGTCTATTTCTCTTCAGTTCTGATTTTTGCTTTGTGTATTTTCAAGCTCTGTTGTTAAGCACCTACAAGTTCAGGATTTCTACGTCGCCTCAGTGAACTGACCGTTTTCACCATATGGAGGACCTCTGTGTGTCCCTGATAGTTTTCGTTGCCCTAAGTATATTTTGTCTGATGTTAACATAGCCCCTCCAGCTAACATTTTAATCAATATTTGCATGGTGTAGCTTTTCCCATCCTTTCACTTTTACACGATCTATATCATTATATCTGAAGTGAGTTTCTTAAGGCCAGCAAACAGTTCGATTTTTAAAAAATTCATCTTAACAGTATCTTAGTTGGTGTATCTAGATTATTTACGTTTAGTGTAATTATTAATATGCTTTGACTTAGATCTACCACGTTGTTACTTGTTTTCTCTTCGTTCCTTCTGCATTTTTTGTCTTCCGCTTCCCTTTTCCTGCCTCCTTTTGGGCTGCGTGAATCTTCTTTTGGAATTCGATTTTAATTTATTTATGGTGATCTTTCACTGTATCTCTCTATTTCGTTTTTTAAGGGCTTCTGAAGGGATTGCAAAATATACAGTTAACTTTTTGCAGTCTATCTAGAACCAAGATTTTACCACTTCAATTGATTATCGCTTCTTTATGCTATGGTTGCCTCTATATATGTACATATAAATCCTGTCAGAAAAATGTAATTTTTGCTTTTAACCATCAGAAATATTTTAAAGAACTGGGGCACCTGGCTGGCTCAGTTGGTGGAGTTTGCGACTCTTGATCTCGGGGTGGTGAGTTCAAGGCCCACGTTGGGTATAGAAATTACTTCAAAATAAAAAATTTTAATCTCCTCCAGTCCCATCCATGTTGCTGCAAATGTTGTGAAATCATTCTTTCTGATGGCTGAGTAATATTCCATTGTGTATCTGGACCCCATCTTCTTAATCCAGTCATCTGTTGAAGGACATCTTGGCTCCTTCCACAATTTAGCTATTGTGGACAATGTTGCTATGAACATTGGGGTGCATATGGCCCTTCTCTTCACTACGTCTGTATCTTTGGGATAAATACCCAGTAGTGCAATTGCTGGATCATAGGGTAGCTCAATTTTTAACTTTTTAAAGGACCTCTACACTGTTTTCCAGAGTGGCTGTACCAACTTGCATTCCCACCACCAATGTAGGAGGGATCCCCTTTCTCCACATCCTCTCCAACAATTGTTGTTTCTTGCCTTGTCAATTTTTGCCATTCTAACTGGTGTAAGGTGGTATCTCAATGTGGTTTTGATCTGAATTTCCCTGATGGCTAATGATTTTGGTTTCACTCATTTATGGAACATAAGAAATAGGAAGATCGGTAGGAGAAGGAAGGGAAGAACGAAGGGGGGTAAATAGAAGGGGGAATGAACCATGAGAGACTATGGACTCTGGGAAACAAACTGAGAGATTCAGAGGGGAGGGGGTGGGGGATCGGGATAGGCCAGTGATGGGTAGTAAGGAAGGCATGTATTGCATGGTGCACTGGGTGTTATATGCAAGTAATGAATCATGGAACTTTACATCAAAAACTAGGGATGTACTGTATGGTGACTAACATAATAAAAAATTATTATAAAAAATAAAAAATCTTAAGAAAAATAAAATCTTTAACAACAACAACAACAAAAACACTTTCAAGAACTAAAGAGGAGAAGAACAGCCTATTGCATTTACTATCTCTGTTGCTCTTCCTTCATTCCGATGTTCCAAGATGCCTTTTCGTATCTTCCCCTTCCCTTTAGCAGGTCTGCTGGCTGTGAAGTTTCCCAGTTTTACTTGATGTGAGAATATCTTTATTTCACCTTCATTCTTGAAAGATATTTTCACTGAATATAGAATTCTAGGCTGACACTTTTTTTTTCTTTTAGCAGATGAAAAATGGGTCCCTTCAAGGGCGCCTCGGTGGCTCAGTCGGTTAAGCATCCGACTCTTGATGTCAGCTCAGGTCTTGATCTCAGGGTCATGAGTTCAAGCCCCCATGTTGGGCTCCATGCTCGGCAAGGAGCCAGCTTTAGAAAAAAGAAAAAGGAAAAAAAAAAGCGTCACTTCCTTCTGACCTCCATGGCTTCTCATGAAAAAATCAACAGTGATTGAAATCATTATTCTTCTATATGTCATTTTTCTTTCTTTCTTAGGGATTTCTATTTGACTTTAGTTTTCAGAATTTTGATTATGATGTGTCTGGGTATAGGTTTCTTTGGGATTATCTCCTGTTTCGGGCTTATGCTGCTTGAATCTGTGGTTTTCTGCAATGATGTTCACATTGGATAATTTCTTTTCTTCATTTTGTTTAAGATTTTAATTTTTTTACAGTAATCTCTAGGCCCAACGTGGGGTTCAAACTCACAACTCCAAGATCAAGAATCACGTGCTCTACTGACTGAGCCGGCCAAGCGCCCCTGGATAATTTCTATTGACCTGTTATTCGCTACACTGCCTCTTTCCTTTGTCATCTCTATCCTGCTAGCAAATCCATCAGACAGTTTATTTCAGTTATTTTTTTTTTCTCAGTTCTAAAATTTTTATTTGGCTGGTTTTTGTGTCTTCGACTTCTTTGCCTTGCCAAGTATAGTGGATGGTATCCTAGACCTTTTGACTATTTCTTTGAGACCCTAGGTCTTGTTTAAATCCTATGCAGAATGTTGATATATTTGTCCTCATAAGCAATCTATATATGTTTAGGTTCAGAAGGTTTAACAGAAAAGCTCCAGCCTGCTCTCTCTGAGGTGCCATTAGGATCTGGCCCACATGTGGGCCACTCCGTGGCTGGCCTGAGACTTAGGAGTTTAACCACAGCTGCATTCTCAGTCTTTGGTATGCTAATTAGAACCAGATTCGTGCGCATACAAGTAGAAGATGAGCCCAGGAGATCATAAACAGCTTTATGGAATTGCATTCCTGAACAATGTCCCTCTTGACTATCTCCAGGTACTTTCCATTTTCCTGGAGCTGTCCTTGTCATTCGTCCAGCCTGAAACCACCCATTTCTAGGACGGTGCTGTCTCCAGGGCCAAGCAGCAGCAGAAGGGGGGGGGAGGGTGGATAAAACCACACGTAAAAGCAGCAGTATTTGGCTCTGCCCTTCTGGAGCCACAGCTTCACCCCGTTGGAGAGGAATGTCCCCTTCCCCTGAGTCTTGATTCCTGCAGTTTCCTGTTGTCCACCACTCTGCTGTTACTACCCTTGCTGCAGGATAGCCTGAGGACCGGAGAAAGGAGTGGAAAAGAACCAGGGCATTTCTTCCACTCTCCGAGCCTCAGGAGTTTCCTCTTCTGCTCCTTGAGCCAGATTGAGAGGGTTTCTCTTGGCTCTCTGTCTTCCCCACAGTGCTCACGTCCAGGTTGCGGGCTGCGTCGAGTTCAGGCTGGGACATACTGGGGAATATAATGGAGACCTCGCCACCAGTTAGGCGGCCCTGCAAATTCTACTGTTCTTCCCCGAGCTGCCCGATTCATTTCCTTTTCAGAGTTTCTCAAATAGCTCCACTGGCTGTTTTGTCCAGATTGTATAGTCGCGCTCAGTGGGAGAAAGTGGGGTTGGTGGAGATGTAGTCCTTCTTATCCGGAACCGGACCTGTCAGTGTAATTTTCATTTGCATCATAAGCAAGGTAGTTGTCATATAAAGATGGTATTCATTCATTCGTCAGAGAGTGAGCACAAGCAGGGGGAGCGGCAGGCAGAGGGAGAAGCAGGCTCCCTGCTGAGCAAGGAGCCCGATGCGGGACTCGAGCCCGGGACCCTGGGATCATGACCCAAGCCCAAGGCAGACGCTTCACTGACTGAGCCACCCAGGCATCCTGTTGTCATTTTCTTTTTAATATAGAACCCAGATTCCTCGATTCAGTGATGGGAAAGGAACCCTGGTCATAAAAGATGGTGTAGGGCATGGGGCAAGGTGTTGTGGAGCTAAACTCAGTGCTTTTGGGGTCTTGTAGGGACCATGGCTGAGGAGACGGCCCCCGCGGTCCTGGAGCGGCACCAGGGGTCCCTCTACTCCCTCTTTCCTGACCACCACGTGGAGAAGTATTTTGACCAGGTGGACATCTCCAATGGTTTGGATTGGTCCCTGGACCACAAAATCTTCTACTATATTGACAGCCTGTCCTACTCCGTGGACGCCTTTGACTACGACCTGCAGACAGGAAAGATCTGTACGTACTTTTTCATTCTTTTTCTTAATACTGCTGGGAGTGTGTTTTTCGTCTGTGTATAACTAGGAAGCTGCCTCTTCCTCGACTCGTATGAAAAGGCCCTTACTTGGCAAAGAACTGGCCGATGTGATGATTCCAACGTAGTCATAATTACCCAAACTCGACTATGCTGACAGTCAAACCATGGCCCTCAACACACCTAACCATGGCCACCGTCGGCGTAACGTGAATAGATCCTTATCCCCCTTTTTGCCACCATCCCTAGAAAGAGGCTCACTGTGCAATGGACCCTGTTCGACAAGAGGCGCCTATCGGCCAGTAATGCCCAGCAGAGCGAGATAAAGGAATGGCAAGTTAAGGTTTGAGGTTGAAATTGCTCCTTCGTACTTGAGTTAACCAGAGGCAAATACTCAGAGACGAATTAATAATCTTCCAGAATGGAAGAGTTTACAAAGTAGCTGCAGAGTGGTCAATCCCATCCGTGGGCTCAACGCGAGCTAGAGCTGGAAACTGGGAGGGAAGGAATTCTCGAGAAGAATTTAGAAGGGAGCACTTGAAACTGTTTTGTGAAAGGTGCCAAACCGCAAGAGCAAAACCAATAATAAAAGGGACTTGGAAAAAAAAAATCACAAGACTCTCGTGTAGATTTAACGAGAGGCAAGTTACTTCAGGACAGATGTTTTGCTTTGAAATACAGAGCGCTCTTTTTTATGACTGTTTTTACCCATTTTTACTGACACATGGTTTTAACATTTTTTTTTCCATTATGTCTCGATGCGATTACTATAATGACCAGAATTTTGTAGTGTAAAGTTCTCTGGGGTTTGATGGTTTTTTGGTATACTGTGATTCCCCCTTCTGGGCCAGCCAGTTGGCTCCCCAATACCCCTCCTTTCAGAAATAAGCTCTTTAATACTGAATTTTGATAAGATGATTTTGGAGCATTGGGTCGGGCAGAAACAACGCGAACGTCTGACTACTTTTTGTGTATGAACCGTTCATATGGTACCATTAAGTTGCCTTCTAGACCTTGGACTTCATCACAAAGTCGGCATTTTTATAAGGAAAACAGCAACGGTCTAACCACAGACCGAAATGTATCCAAGGTGGGTGTGCAGACCTTCAGTTCGGGTCAACCTCAAAAAGAACTATGGGTATTTTATTAAGAATTCTACTTCCTTTCAGGGGCGCCTGGGGGGCTCAGTCGGTGAAGCATCTGCCTTCGGCTCAGGTCATGATCCCAGGGTCCTGGGATCGAGTCCGGAGTGGGATCGAGTCCGGAGTCGGGCTCCCTGCTCAGCAGGGAGTGTGCTTCTCCCTCTCCCTCTGCAGCTCCCCCTGCTTGTGTGCTCACGCATGCAGTCTCTGTCAAATAAATAAAATCTTAAAAAAAAATTCTACTTCCTTTTCTTCTCTCCTCCCCTGAAAGCTTATACAGATATGTCTGTACCCAGACTAAAGAGAATGTAATCGCCCTCCAAATCATGTAAAAATCCTTTGTTGAGGAGTGCCCACTCATGCTTCTGGACATTTTTGCTTTTTTAAAAAAAAGGTTTTTTTAAAGATTTTATTTATTTATCTGAGAAAGAAAGCACAAGCAGAGGGAGAGGCAGAGGGAGAAGCAGACTCCCCCCACTGAACCAGGGAGCCTGAATCAGGACTCGATCCCAGGACCCTGGGATCATGACCTGAGCCAAAGGCAGACGCTTCACCGACTGAGCCCCCCAGGCGCCCTGGACATTTTTGTCGTAGAGTTAGGAATTCTTCTGAACCGTCCCACATGCCAGGCCCTGGATACGCAGAAGAGATCAGGATAGACAGCTTGAGAGCTCCTTGTCTGATGCTCGGTATTGAGTGGCCTGTTGTTTTGTCGTGTGTGTTTGTTTGTTTTTTTTACCCTAGCCAACCGCAGAAGTGTTTATAAGCTGGAGAAAGAAGAGCAGATTCCAGATGGAATGTGTATCGATACGGAGGGGAAGCTCTGGGTGGCCTGCTACAATGGAGGAAGAGTGATTCGTTTAGATCCTGAGACAGGTAGGCCTGCAGCAAAATTAAAAAAAAAATCCCTGCCATGTCTAGAAAAAACGAGACACTAGCGACTAGAGAAACTTCGTTCCTAGTAAAGTCACATAGAGATCCATTCAGAGGTCTCAATAGGATGATTTTGGAAATAAAGGCCAAAGATAGGGTCCCAAACTTAAGAGTCAGAACTTCTTTTCCTGTGGAGGTAAATGTTTTTCCCCAAAACAAATTGTCAGGGAAGGTAGGTTAAACACATGGCTGAGGGGCGCCTGGGTGACTCGGGCGGTTGAGCGTCAGCCTTCGGCTCAGGTCATGAGCTCAGGGTCCTGGGATCGAGTCTGGCATCGGGCTCCTTGCTCAGCAGGGAGCCTGCTTCTCCCTCTGCTTGCCTCTCTCCCTGCTGGTGCGCTCGCGCTCTCTCTCTCTCTCTCTCCCTCTCTCCCTCTCCCTCTCCCTCTCCCCTGCGCACGCTCTCTGTCAAATGGATACGTAAAATCTTTAAAAAAACAAAAACAAAAAACATGGTTGAAGTCTGACCTCCACAATCCTTTTTGAATATCCCTAATCCTCTGCAAAGGGTCCGAACGGTTGTGCAGGTTGGAAATGTGCTAGAGCTGGACTTTCAATAAAATATTTGGTGATCTAGGGAAAAGACTCCAGACTGTGAAGTTGCCTGTTGTTAAAACAACTTCATGCTGCTTCGGAGGGAAGGACTACTCTGAAATGTATGTGACCTGTGCCCGGGACGGAACGGACCCCGAGGGTCTTCTGCAGCAGCCTGAAGCTGGTGGAATTTTCAAGGTGATCTGGCTCGCTCTTTTATTTTGAGGGTGAGGTGGGAGGTCCTTAGCTAAGTGAGTGATTATTGCTTTTCCTTTTACGTATTTATGTATTTGAGAGAGACAGTGATCACGAGAGAGCACGAGCCGGGGGTGGGTGGGGCAGAGGGAGAGGGAGAAGCAGACTCCCCACTGAGCAGGGAGCCCGTCGAGGGACTGACTCGATCCCTGGACCCTGGAATCATGACCTGAGCAGAAGGCAGACACCCAACTGACTGAGACACCCAAGCACCCCGATTAGTGCTTTTTCATACTTCCAAAACATAATTCTATTTAGCATTTTTTTTCTAGAGAGAGAGAGAGAGCAGGTATGTGCGCTTGCGCGCTCGAGAGCAAATTAGGCCAGGGAGGGCGGAGGGAGAGGGGGAGAGAGAAAATCTTGAGCAGTCTCCACACCCAGCACAGAGACTGACCCAGGGCTTGATCTCAAGACCCTGAGATCATGACCTGAGCCGAAGGCAGACGCTTAACCAGCCGAGCCACCCAAGCGCCCCTCTATTTAGCATTTTTAAGCTCATCATGCTAGACTTTTAAAAACGTTTTATTTAGATTTCCCAAACATAAGTCCAAGATCATGTGTTTAGCCTACTTTGTGCAGTATTTCGAAACAGTTTTGTGTTTCAATAGTGTTTGCCGAAATTCTGTAAATCAGTAGAATGGGCTTGGAAAACCAGTGTTTGAAACATGCTCATGAGATCAGTTGATTGTTTTGATGCCACAGGAATACCTTTGGGTTTCTTAACTTCTTTTTTGCAACAAAATGAACACTGATAAAAATTATGGACATCTCAGACTGAAAAGAAATAGGAATTGGAACGCCTGGGTGGCTCAGTCGGTTAAGCGTCTGCCTTCGGCTCAAGTCATGATCCCAGGGTTCTGGGATCACATCAAGGTCCCAGATCAGCGGGGAGTCTGTTTCCCCCTCTGCCTGCTGTTCCCCCTGCTTGTGCTCTCTCTCTGACAAATAAATAAAATCTTAAAAAAAAAAAAGAAAAGAAATAGGGTGACGGTAGAAATAAATTCAGTTTTAAATCCAAGTTAATTGCAGACGGTTGCTAGTTGGATTATTACCAATGTGAATAATTGGGTTGGACCTGACCTAATCAGGTAATTCCTTTTTTTCCCCCATATTGAAGTCTTTATTTTTTTTTATTTTGTTATATTAGTCACCATACAGTACATCCCCAGTTTTTGATGCAATGTTCCATGATTCATTATTTGCATATAACACCCAGTGCACCATGCAATATGTAGGTAATTCCTTTTTATGATAGGAAATAAAACAAGGATAATTGGTGGCTAAATATATTACTATGAATCGTAAAAAATGCTTTTGAAGAATACTTGTGAACTACCTTTTAGCAAAGTTTCTCTCTTTTTTTAACAGATAACTGGCCTGGGGGTCAAAGGAATTCCTCCCTATCCCTATGCGGGATGAGTGGCAGGCCTTCTTTCCTACTGGAGGAACTTTTGAAGACACGTAGAAAATTCTAGAGCTGAAATTTCAATCTAGTTGCAAAAAAATTAAAGAAATGGTATTATTAACAGGGTTAATTTTTTTACGATTTTTAAAAGGGCATCTTAGTAAGGGACAACAGGTAGTTTTGATAACACACTAAAAAGCCTTCTGCAAAGGCTTTATAGAAATACAGAGAATCGTTCAGCTGTCGACCAGCCTCTTGATTCTTTACAGATTGCTAGAAGGGGAGGGGGGGACCATGTCTGTTTTGGATTCCGTTCTTACTATACCTAACGCTCAAGAAAAACTAATAAATAATGGCTTAGTAATCATTTGTTATGATTATGTTCCTTTTTATTTTCATCGTAAGCTTATAAAACACACTACAGTGCTAACCTACCTTCATATTATTCTTCCTACGTGCTATTTTTTGCAAGCTAAAATGTTACTGGAGAATAAGAATTAAACATTGGCAAAATTCGTGGCTCCAACTGCCACCTCATAAGTGTAAAAGCAATATATCACTTTAGAAGATACTTTTTAAAAAATAGCTTTATTGAGGAGTGTCTGGGTGTCTCAGTTGGTTAAGTGTCTGCTTTCAGCTCAGGTCATGATCCCGGGGTCCGGGATCGAGCTCCACGTCGGGCTCCCCAATCAGTAGGGAGCCTGCTTCTCCCTCTCCCACTGACCTTCCCCCCAACTCATGCTCACTCGCGTGCTTTCAAATAAATAAACTCTTTTTAAAAATAGTTTTATTGAGTTACAATTGACCTACACATATTTCAGGTATACAATTTGAAAAATCTGACATGTATACATTAATGAAACCAACACCACAAGCAAGATAATGAATCTGTCCACCACCCCAAGGTTTTCTCTGTGTCCCTTGGTAATCTTTTCATTTGGTCCCTCTGAATGTCTGCCCTCATCCCCAGGAAAACACTGATCTGATTACTGTCACTATTAATTAACCTTAAAATTGAGCAGTGTGATTTCTCCAACTTGTTCTTTTTCAAAATGGTCTTAGCTATTCTAGTTCCTTTGGTCTTCCATATAAATTTTAGAATAGCTTAACTATATCTACAGAGGGCACGTGGGTGGCTCAGTCCTTAAGCGTCTGCCTTCGGTTCAGGTCATGATCCCAGGGTCCTGGGATTGAGTCCCACATCGGGCTCCCTGCTCAGCAAGAAGCCTGCTTCTCCCTTTCCCACTCCCCCTGCTTGTGTTCTCTCTTTCTGTCAAATAAATGAAATCTTCAAAAAAAAAAAAAAACTATATCTACAGAAAAAAATCATGCCGCAATGGTTTTTTTCTTAAGAGCATGCACACAGGATCCAATGGGGGGGTGGGGGTGGGGGACAGAGGGAGTGGGGGAAAGAGAGAAGCTTAAGCTCCATGCCCAGCCCTGAGCCCAGTGTGGGTCTCGATCTCACCACCCTGAGATCATGACCTGAGCCAAAATCAAGAGTTAAACGCTTGGGGCGCCTGGGTGGCTCAGTTGTTAAGCATCTGCCTTGGGCTCAGGTCATGATCTCAGGGTCCTGGGATCGAGCCCCACATCGGGCTCCCTGCTCAGCAAGAAGCCGCCTTCTCCCTCTCCCACTCCCCCTGCTTGTGTTCCCTCTCTCGCTATGTCTCTGTCTCTCAAATACCTTAAAAAGTTAAATGCTTAACGACTGAGTCACCCAGGCACCCAGTCATGCTGCAATTTTAACTGAAGTTGTTTTAAATCTGTAGAACAATTTGGAGAGAATTGGCATCTTTACCATTTTGAGTCTTCCAGTCCATGAGCACAGTGCATCTTTTCAACTATTTAGGTCTTCTCTGACTTTTTTCAGCACCATTTTGTAGGTCTCAGCATATAGGTCTTGTACATGTTTTGTTAGATTTATATTTGAGAATAATGTGCATTCTGCTGTTATGAATGGAGTGTTTTATAAATGTCAGATTCAGTTGGTCATTGGTGGTGGTCAGTTCTTCTATATCTTTCCTGAGCTTGTCTTCTAGTTTTATCCTTCAATGAGGAAGGATTGTTGAAATCTCTAACTATAGTTTTGGAATTTGTCTGTTACTCTATTCAGTTCTGATAGTTTTGGATTTGTGTATTTGGGAACTCTGTTGTTAGGTGCATACACCTTTAAAATTGTATGTCTTTTCGGTGAATTGACTTTTTTTCAGTATGTAATGTCTTCCTTTAACCCTTGAAAATCCATTGAAATCCATTGAAAATTCGTCATTACATTTTTAAAAAATTTTATCTTTTAAGTAATCTCTATACCCAACATGGGGCTCAGACTTAACAACCCCAAAGTCAAGAGTCAGATGCTTTACTGACTGAGTGGGCTAGGTGCCCCGTCAAGGTTAAATTTTTTGCTTTCAACCATCAAGCATGTTTTGAAGAACTCAAGAAGAAAAGAATAGTCTATTATCTTTACCAAGATATTTACCATTTCTGTTGTTCTTCCTTCATTCCTGATGTTTCAAGTTTCTTTCTGTCTCTTTTTTATTGTCTGAAGAAATTCCTTTAACAGTTCTTTTAGAGTAGGTCTGTTGGCTATGAATTCTTTCCGTTTTACTTCATATGAGAATGTCTTTATTTCACCTTCATCCCCGAAGGCTATTTTCACTGGATATGGAATTCACAATTGATAGTTATTTTCTTTCAGTCTCTTGGCACTTTAAAAATGTGCCATTATCTTCTGGCCGTCATGGTTTCTGATGAGAAACCTGCAGTCTTTGAAATCATTATTTCCCTACAGGTAATGAGTAACTTTTCTCTCGCTGATTTCAAGATTTTGTATTTGTCTTTAGTTTTCAGTGATTTGATTATGATGTGCCTGGATATGTATTTCTTTGGGTTTACCCTGTTTGGGGTTTGCTCTACTTCTAGAATCTGTAGGTTTATGGTTTTTTTACCTAACTTGGGAAGTTTGGGCAATTATTTCTTCAAGTATTTTTTCTGCCTCACATTTCTCTTTCTGGGACTCCAAAGACTTGAACATCAGACTTTTTATTGTTGTGTAGCAAGTCTGAGTTTCTGTTACATTTTTTTTCAATATTTTTTTCTCTCTGTTGTTCTGTTGATCAATCTTCAAGTTCACGGGCTCCTTTCTCTGTTCTCTCTGCTATTGAGTCCCTCTGGTTATTTTTGTTGTTGTTATTTTTCCGTTCTAAAATTTCCATTTCCAGTTCTAAAATTTCCATTTCTATTCCAATACTTTCCACTTTGATATTTGTTTGGAGAATATTCATGATTGCTCAATCATTTTTATATAATAGCTTTTTTAAAGTGCTTGTCAGATAATTCCAACATCTGCATCATCTCACTCTTGGCACCTGTTGATTGTCTTTTCCCATTTGAATTGAGCATTTCGTTATTCTTTGTATGATGAGTAATTTTAGATTGTATCCTGGATGCTTTGAATATTACATTATGAAACTCTAGGTCTTGTTAAACCCTATGAAGAATGTTGATATATTGGTTTTATCAGACAGTCTACATAGTTAGGTTTGGTCCAGAAGTTCCATACTATCTTCTGTGGGTGTGGTTCCAATGTCAGTTGTTTTTCCAAGCTTTGCAGTGTTATTTGGGTCTGTCCCATGTGTGTATCACCAGTGGTCAGTCTGGGAACTGGGAAAAGGTCTAGCATTAACTCAGTTCTCCAAGTCTTTGATATGTTAATCAGGTTCCAATTCATGTGCATGCAAGTCAGGAGCTGTGAAAAGCAACTCCATAAAGTTGTTTATGAATGCCTGGGCTCAAACCCAACCTGCAAAGCCCTTTTCGTTGAGGATCTCCAGGGAGCATGGTGGATCTGAAGCCCCAGGACAGCTTCCTCTCCAACCCTCACTGCAGTCCACTGATTGTCTGATCCCTGCTTGGTCCTTTCCTATCCTCATTTCTCAATTAAAGGAGTTCAGAGAGCAATAAGGCTGCTGTGGGGCTACTCCCAGGGCTCCAAAGAGTGTGCAGCAGGCCTTTTTGTAGGTGATCAGGAGACCAAAGATGATCTGAAGCACAAAACTGGGGACCTTGCTCTCCACCCCCATGTTACAGTTGGCTGCCTCCTAACTCAGTCACTTCCTGCGCATTTCTCATTCAAGGTAAGTCAGAGTGGTGGAATTGCTGGGGTGCTCCAGGGGCCAAGGTGGAGTGTTCTGAGGACTTTGAGGAAGGGATCTCCTAGAATTTCAGGTGATCCTAAGCCCCCAGAGTGGCTCTCCTCTGTGCAGGACCCCTGAACCTGAAACTCAACCTTGTGGGACCCAGGCTAGCCCCCATCCCTGGTGGTGGAAGCCTCCCCCATGACAAACATTAAACCCCTGCACTATCTGAGTCTCTTCTGGCCAATTACTCAGATAGCCATGTAGTTAACCAAACTTCTAAAAAGGACAGCTGCTTGACAGTGAATCAAGATATCTGGCCAACCTGATTTACCAAAGGCAATCTGCCATCATCCCTGAGGATTGCTGCACATTTCTTGCTGGCCATGCCAAGAATGCAAGGCCATGACCACTCTTTTACACAGGCCACTTCTCGGACTTGTGTTTGTAGCAAGCTCTCTTGATAAATAAGATTTCCTGACAGACAAAAAGCAGGCTTGTTAATACTCAGTGTAGGAGCGATCAGTCTTACACATTCAGTGTGCCCCTCCTGTAACACAACTCAGTACGCATGCAGGCGTGCATCCAGGCCCACCTGTGTTACCCCCTTGGAGAATGAGCTCAAACATCTGACACTCTGGCTACTGCTTTTGCTCTGAATAGTAAAGCTCTTAATCTCTGACCCAGGAGTCTCATGTCTTCTACTGTGTCCGTGAAATAGGATGGCCTGTTAGCTTGCAAGTAGAATAAAACCTCAGGCCCTTTACCGTTCTGGACACTGACCTGCACCCATCAGACATTGAGTCCAAGGTCTTCAGGCCAGGCACCAACACCAGACTCCTCATACCAGGCACTAAATCCTGTCTTCCTCCTGCCAGATGCCAGCTCCCCACCTATGCTGCCAGCTGTTCCTTCCCCGACTCCCCCTGCAGAGGCTAACTCCACACTAACAGGTCCAGAGCCTAGCTCCCACTTTTTGCTTCAGATACTGAGTTCCGTCCTCTCTCTCCAGAGAGTGAGTCCTGACCGCTCCTGCCAGGAATCAAGTCAACACTCTGCCACCAGGAGCTAGGTTCCCCAGTGCTCCCTCCAGAGACCAAATCTCTACGCCTCCTCCGAATGCTAAGTCTTGATTTCAGCTTCAGAATCTAAGTCCCTACTTCTTAGTCCTGAGATGAAATCTCCAATTTTCACTGCAGAGGTGAAGTCCTAACTTGCACGAGTGGTCACCAAAGCTGTCTAATGGCCTGACGTCAAACAGAGCATTTCACGACACCATGACTCATGCAGGGGAGAGAGGAGTAGAAGGGACTGGCGGAGGTAGGTGCTGGAGCCTTCCACAGAGGGTGCAGAGTCCTTTAGAACTGATCCTAGGAAATCCAGGAACAATAAGAGACCTGAGCAGGCCCTTCCTACCCTCTGTGGCTGGTTGGTCTTTAGATAATGACCCAGGCACCTGGCAGTCCCATTTCTTGGGTAGAGAAGGTTGGAGAGCAGCAAGACTGACACAGAACCGCCTCAGGGGCCAGGACCAAGGGTGTGGAGGCCTTTTAGGAAGGGTCCACTGGGGAAAACAGGTAAACCCAAATACCAGCCCGTGCTCCCCCACCAGAGTTGGCTGGACATGAACTTGAACCCGGGTATTTAACGGTCCCATCTCTTGTGCTGGGGAGGAAATAGTTGGTGTGAGTGGGGATTCTCCATGGTGAGTGCAGTGGCCTTTCGGTGGGGGGCACTACAAGAACTGGAAGGATCTGGAGCCCTAGGCCCCACCCTGCCCCCCATGCTCCACATCCAGCTGCTCTTCCAGTAACTACTAGGGATTTATGGCCCAGTTTATCATGTGGGGGAGGCTGAACAGTGAAATCGCATGCGACGACCCCAGAGGCCAATGTGAAGGTAAAGAAATCTTTCAGAGGTAACTTCTGCGGAACAGGGACTGTTTGAAACCTCATCTAAGCTCCACCCTTTTCAGCCACTTAGCCCCCCGATATTGTCCTGGCCATTCTCTGTTGCCATGGTCTGGAAGGTTGATTGACTTGCTCAGCTTGACTCTGGAAGCCAGACTGGCTTAGCCCTCAGGGGCCTCCACACAGGGTGCATTATTCAGAAGGGTACAAATTAGTGTGTGCATGTGAAGAAAATGCCTGAGGCCAAGGAGAGACCCGTCTGAAAGGATTAGAGGGAACAGTGGCTGGCACTCACACAGGTGAAAGAATAGTACCTGTTCCCACCAACCAGACTGGAAAAAACCACATCATTCATGAAGCATTGAGTGCAGCCCTCAAGGTCTTGTCCCAGTTGTGGAGAACAGCCCTAGACTCGGACTGCTCCAGGACCCCATCTAACAAATCATAAAGGCAAGACCTGAAAGAATAAAAAGATTTCCAAGAAACTTAACTGCATCCCCAGATGAATTTCGAGAAGATAATACAATACGACCAGGCACCTGGGTGGTTCAGTCAGTTAAGCATCTGCCTTCGGCTCGGGTCGGGATCCTGGGGTTCTGGGATCGAGCCCCGCATCGGGCTCCCTGCTCAGCGGAGAGTCTGCTTCTCCCTCTGCCCCTCCCGCCCATTCTCACCACTTCTTTTTTTTTTTTTTAAGATTTTATTTATTTATTTGACAGAGACAGCCAGCAAGAGAGGGAACACAAGCAGGGGGAGTGGGAGAGGAAGAAGCAGGCTCATAGCGGAGGAGACTGATGTGGGGCTCGATCCCATAACGCCGGGATCACGCCCTGAGCCGAAGGCAGACGCTTGACCGCTGTGCCACCCAGGCGCCCCTATCACCACTTCTATTCAACATAGCACTGGAAGTCCTAGCAAGAGAAATCAGACAAGAAAAGGAAATAAAAGGCACACAAATCAGAAGGGAAGAAGTAAAATTATCTCTCTTTTTGGATGACAAGATCCTATATGTAGGTACATGAAAAGAGGCTCAACATCACTCATCATCAGGGAAATGCAAATTAAAACCACAATGAGATATCACCTTACACCTGTCAGAATGGCTAAAATGAAAAGCACAAGAACTAACAAGTATTGGCCAGGATGTGGAGAAAAAGGAACCTTCATGCACTGTTGGTGGGAATGCAAATTGGCGCAGCCACTGCGGAAAACAGTATGGAGGTTCCTCAGAAAATTAAAAATAAAATTACCATATGATCCAGTAATTCCACGACGGAGTATTTACCCAAAGAAAACAAAAGCATGGATTCGAACAGATAGCTGCACCCCTATGCTTATAGCAGCCTTATTTACAATAGCCAAAATATGGAAGCAGCCCAAGTGTCCATCGATAAATAAATGGATAAAGATGTGGTATATATACAGTGGAATCTCATTCCGCCTTAAAAAAGAAGATCCTGGGGCGCCTGAGTGGCTCAGTCATTAAGCGTCTGCCTTCGGCTCAGGGCGTGATCCCGGTGTGACCCTGGGGAGGTAGGGGAGGTAGGGGAAATGGGAAGATGTCAGTCAAAGTTTACAAATTTGCAGTTACGTAAGAGGAACAAGTTCTAGCGATCTAATGTACAGCATGTGATTATAGTTAATAATAGTGTATTGTATACTGGAAATTTGCTAAGAGTAGATCTCGGGTTCTTAATACTCACACACACACACACACACACACACACACACACAAAGGTAACTACGTGAGAAAATCAAACTGTTAATTGGTTTGACTCTAGTTATCATTTCACTACGTATATCTACTTGCCTTAGTGGCTATTACCAACGGTATATGAAAAATGCATATATGTTTCTCCAGAATACTTTTTTCTGTCTCTAGGAACGCTGGAAGGGCAAGGGCTCTGCCTGTCTTCAGTGCTGAGGATACATAGCCAGTGACTACAAGTGTATTTCATATTCAAGAACTATCTTCCCACGAGGAAAACAGTAAGCCCACATGGCTTAAAGTTCAAGTTGGGCAATGCATTCAAGAAGCAGTTCATTTGAGGCTATATAAACTCTTACAGAGAATAGAAACAAAAGGGTAAAACCCCCAGTCCGGTTTATGAAGGTAGCGTAGTCGTTTCCTAGGGGCTGCCGTAACAGAATGCCACGAACTGGAGGGCTTCAAACAACAGAAATTTATCGTTTCAAAGTTCTGGAGCCTGGAAGTCTGCAATCAATGTGTTGGCAGGGCCACGCTCCCTCTGGAGCCTAAGGGTGACCCCTCCCTTGCCTCTTCCTAGTTTCTGGCAGTTTGCCAGCAATCTTTGGCGTTCCCTGATTCCCGGCTGCCCAACCCCACCCTCTGCCCTGTTACCACATGGCAGTCTCCCTGTGCCTCCCTGTCTTCACATGGCTGTCTTCTTTATTTTTTTTTATTTCGTAAGGATTTATTTCTTTATTTTAGAGAGAGCGAGTGAGTAGGGGGAGGGGCAGAGGGAGAGAGGAGAGAGAGAATCCACAATCCACAAGCAGACTCCTCACTGAGCAGGGAGCCCCACGCAGGGCTCGATCCCAGGTCCCTGAGATCATGACCTGAGCCCAAATCAAGAGTCCGCCCCTTAGCACCTTAACCAACTGAGTCACCCAGGCACCCCTTAATTTTTTTTTTTTTTACATAAACTCTTTGCCCAGTGTGGGGCTTGAACTCATGCCCCCAAGATCAAGAGTTGCACGCTTTCCCTACTGGGCCAGCCAGGCGGCCCCTGGCCGTCTTCTTATTAAAAAGCAAGTCATATTGAATTAAGGTCCCGCCTTACAGCAATATGACCTCACCCTAACCAATCCCTGTGCAATGACACTATTTCCACATTAGGTCACATTCTGAGGTACTGGGGGTTAGGACTTCAACATCTTTTTTGCAGGAGCACAATTCGACCCATAACAGTATAATGAACAACAACAAAAATTTCGGGTGTATCTCATTTGCGAATATAGATGCAAAAACCCTAAATGAAATATTAGCAATATATAAAAAGGGTAAGGTATCATGACAAGTTGGGTTTATCCCTGGAATACAATGTTGGTTTATTATTGGAAAATTGAATAATGTAAGTTACCATATTTACAGATTAAAAGAGAAAATTCGTGATTGCTAAGAAAGACACAGAAAAAGTATCTGGGGGCGCCTGGGTGGCTCAGTCGTTAAGTGTCTGCCTTCGGCTCAGGGCGTGATCCCAGGGTCCTGGGATCGAGCCCCGCATCAGGCTCCTCTGCTATGAGCCTGCTTCTTCCTCTCCCACTCCCCCTGCTTGTGTTCCCTCTCTCGCTGGCTGTCTCTATCTCTGTCAAATAAATAAAATCTTAAAAAAAAAGAAAAGAAAAGAAAAAGAAAAAGAAAAAGAAAAAGTATCTGACCCGTTTTAGCAGCCATTTATAATTTTTAAAAAAACTTAGCAAAGTAGGGGCACCTGGGTGGCTCAGTCGGTGAAGCGTCTGCCTTCAGCTCAGGTCATGATCTCGGGGTCCTGGGATGGAGCCCTGCATCGGCCTCCCTGCTCAGCGGGGAGTCTGCTTCTCCCTCTGCCTCTCCCCCCAACTCATGCTCTGTCTTGCTCTCTCTTGCTCACTCTTTCCAAATAAATAAAATTTTTAAAAAACTTAGCAAAGTAGGAAGAAATGGGAACTTCTATAACCTGGTAAGGATCTCTACAAAAAACACGTTATTCTCAGTGGGCAATGTTGAAAGATTTCTCTTTAAATAAAATTTCAAAAATCCCGCAAGGGTTCTACTTTCAATGTTTCTCTCCACGACGGTACTGAAAATTCTAGCCAATTCAGTAAGAGCAGGAAAAAAGGGTATAAGGATCAGTCGTCTGTAGGGTTGTGGAGAAGCAGGTCGGTGGGGCTCAGGTCAAGAGCTTGGGCTGCAGGGTGACACCGTTAGGGATACTTACAACAGAGCTCCTGGATATTTCAGTGTAAGCCCTCGGGAACCTACACGGCCTCCTTTCTAAGCTAACACATTTTAAAACTTCCCGGGTACCTACCTGGGGCTAACAACCAAGAGATCTGTATCTGGACTGTGACCATGCTGGCTTTTCTCTGAGCCAAACCGCAGAAGCTGATAAGACACATGGAGATCAGATTTACCACAGAGAGTGAGGGAGTGTGCACCCTTCAGTTCGCTACAGACCTGCTTCACCAAAAGCCACGCCCTCTCTACATTGTCCCCCCCATCCTCCAAGTCCTGAATTCCCAGCGGTATACCCCAGTATGTTATCCTTTTCCCCCCAAATCATGCATGCTCTTACACTCTGGCCATGCTGAGGATTTTCCACGATAATATTAAGATATTATGGGGCACCAGGGTGGCTCAGTCGGCTAAGCGTCTGCCTTTGGCTCAGGTCATGATCCCAGGGTCCTAGGATCGAGCCCCACATTGGGCTCTCTGCTCAGCAGAAAGCCTGCTTCTTCCTCTGCCCCTCACCCTGCTCGTGCTCTCTCACTCTCTCTCTCTCTTTTTCTCTCGCTTTCGCTCTCCCCCTCTCTCAAATAAAAATAAATTTTAAAAAATCAAATATTAAGATATTATACACATTATATACTATATATATTATATGATATATGACCTCCATTTTATAGATAAGGAAACTGAGGCTCAGAAGGAATATGAAATCTGACCAAAGTCAAACTATTCTGGCATGAGATAATAGAAAATATATATATATTGGTCTCTGCCTCTGGGTTTCTGGCACAGAGCTCCTCACACCCTTGAGTTTCCTAAGTGATAAAAAGCACTAGTAGCATCTCTTGTTCTAATACTTGCCTTTGACCCCAGTTCCTGACACAGGGCTCCTGAAGCCCTTGTAAATTCCTAAGTGGTAAGAACAGGAGGAACAGGGCACCTGGCTGGCTCAGTCGGAAAAGCATGTGACCTGATCTTGGGGTCATGAGTCTGAGCTCTACTTTGGGTATAGAGATGACTTAAATGAATAAAACTTAAAAAAAGAAAAGAAAAGAACACTAGGAGCATCTTTTGTTCTAATGAGGTGACTCTGGGTGAGCTCCTGGGTGGCGGCTGGCTACCAGAAAGACCAAGCCGTGGTTGGAAGCCCGGGATTGTCAGCCCCACCCTCCCCCAGTTGTCCAGAGAAGGGAAAGGTCTGGAAACGGAGTTAATGATCAATCATGCCTCCCTGAGGAAGCCTCCATCAAAATCCCAGTCGCATGGGGCTCAGGGGGCTTGCAGGGGGGGTGAACACATCCACATACCGAAAGGGACGGAAACTCCTGTGTTCGAGACCCTTCCAGACCTTGCCCTGTGTATCTCTTCATCTGACTATGTTGTTCACCTGTATCCTTTATCGAGTCCTTTCATAAACTGATAAATGTAAGTAAGTGCTTCTTGGAGTTCTGTGAGTCATTCTGGCAAATGAATCGAACCTGAGGAAGGGGTCGTGGAAACCTCTGATTTGTAGCCACAACTTCTGGGGGTAACCTGGGGACCTACTACCAGGGATGGGCATGTGTGTATGGGGGGGCAGGCTTGTGGGACTGAGCTCTTAATCTGTGGGATCTGACACTGTCTCCAGGTAGACGGTGTCGGAATGGAGTTTGATTGTAGGACGCCCACCTGGTGTCACGGAGAATTGCTGGATGTGGAGAGAAACCTCCACACCTCGGTGACCAGCCCCATCGGGAGTGAAGTATTCTGTGTACAAGTAAAGGAAGAAAGAATGAAGGAAACAAACCCCAACTCAGGCCCACATAAGCACCAGCACCAAGGCCCCTCTCCCAGGGACTGACAGCCCCAGAGCCTCAACCGCAGCCCCACAGGCCTCCAACCACTAATTACCTCAGGAACTCGAATCCTTGGGGCCACATCCCTGACACCACCAGCCCTGATCTCTGACCTTCAAAAACTGCCAATGGCCAAACCATAGGGAATGTCAGAACACACAGAAGAAAAAAAAAAATCCCTCAAGTCTTGACTATCAGGGTCTGAGACTTTACCCTCTGGGAAACTACAAGTTTTATAGCTGCTGACAGAAGACACGAGAGTCAGAATTTTCCAGAGACTTTTCTCCTCAGGGCGCAGCAGACAGCACGCACAGGACTCCATTTCCTCCAAGTCTCGAAGGGGTGACGCAGAGGGGCCGTGGTTTATGCTACCCATGCAGTGAGTTTCCAGTACAGCCAAGAAACGCTGAGCTTGGAGAATCCAGCCTGCTCTTTGTCCCAGAGGGAGACATTACCTCATCCTTCAAGGTTGCTCGCTGTCAACACAATCCTGAGAAATGGCCAAGGTAATGAGTGGTCAGGGCCTTGTATCCTTACACATCCAGGAAGTAGTCTACAGCCAGGCTATTATACCGCAACCCCACACAGAGAGGTTTAGACTGATTTGTTGGTGTTTGGTGTCACTGTCAATGATTACAGGGAATACTACATGGGTCCGAAAGCAAGCTCCATCCCCAGTGGAAAGATAGTCTGTTCCCCATTCTTTCCCCCCATATACAGATCTATAACCCAAAGGGCACAGTTTATTCCAGTCCAGGATTTGTTGTTAAACTTGATTGGAAACGCCATTGCATTGGTTTGGTTAAGTCCCATGGGTGGTGGCATCAAGGACCTGTAGCCAATTTGCTGAGCTACGGCATCATCTGAGGCCACTCAGGTGTCAGGAGAAGAGGATGAATTTGCATCAGTCAGATCTAAACAAGGCCATGCCGGCTCACGTGCGTGTGTGTGTGTGTGTGTGTGTGTGTGTGTGTGTGTAGGTATAAGGGAGGTTCAGAAGCTGACATTGATGCATCAGGCACAGCAGAATACTTTAGGACCCGCCATGTCCACATGAGTTTTTTCTGTTTTTGTCATCCCAAGGAAGTGATGACAGACCCGGCAGGAGGTCAGATTGCCAGCTGCATCTGCTGCTTGACTCCAGGCGACCGCGTGATTGTTTTTCCAGGCTTCAGTGCTTGATCTAGGGGGACAAAGAAAGGATTAATCGTCTCCTCACCTCACACCTCTCAGAGGCTAACCCATGTGCTCCCCAAGGCCTCTCCTTCCATGGCCAGGGAATCAGCGTGTCCCATCCCAGTGCCTGGAACTTCACTTTTATACGACCATCTCCTACTTGCACCCAGATCTTTCATCCAGAAGGGTCAGGTACAAAAAGACCAAAGGCATTTTTATAAAATTTACAGGGTTTTTTTTTATATGTCTTCCATCTTGGGCACTGGGGGTCACTGTAGGGGAACTCAGGGAGCATGTACTCAATCATGTGATCCTTATCCTTATGATCTAGCACCATGTCCATCCAACAAGAGAATCCAGGTGACTGAACCAGAAAGAAGTTGGAATCTCCTAGGCCTCTTTTGGGCTGAGCTGCCACCCAGATGGTCACCAACCAGGTTAGCCTGGGCTTGCCATGAGGAGGAAGAAAGATACATGGTGTCTGGGAATGGCAGAGCCGTGTCCCTGATTTTCCAACTAGGTCTCTAAGACCCACCCCTTTTGTTCTGATGGTTATCTAGGAGGTATCCAATAGGAGATGATCCCTTTTTTGGTGACAGCCACCTTCAGTGATCAGTCTGCCTTACTAAGGTGTGTGCACCGGGAGGAGGTGAGAGGGGTGGAGTCTGAGATTCTCCTGAGTCCATTTTTGAGGAGTTCAATGTTCACCAGCTATCTGCCAATGGTAGGGAGCTTGGGATGTCTATCAAATACTTTGACTCTTGACCCATTGTGGGGTGGCTTTTGTAACAAAAGGTACACCACTGTCAAGAGCACAAATGGTCTGCATCAGAAACATAGTCTTTAACTTTGCGTCCAGTCTCGGATGATGAATGCCCTGCTGTGTCTAGGGGACAATGGCCGTGTTTTGGGCAGCGCCGATCCCATCAGCCATTTGATTCCAGTCGGTCCCATCAGAGAACAGGCCCTTACTGTGGGCGTCTACACAGGTGACCCAGACTGACCTCAACCACTGACCATCCATAACTGATCCCCACAGGCCCCATCATTGCCCCCTAAGCCCCCATCACTCACACCGGAGAGCATCTATCAGACAAGACCCGCCCACCCCCCACAGTCTCTCAGGTCCTAAAACCTCAAATCAACTTCCAATTTTTTGCCAATTGCCTTTAAGCTGCTTCTGAGAACCACTTCTATTTCCGGTCCCCACCTCTAAGCCCACCTTCCCTGAGAGCCGCTCTTTTTCACAGGTGCAGTGAGACTGCACTTTCTGTGCAGCATGGGAAAGCTAAATTGTTCTAAAGCTATGATTTTCAAACTTTTTAAAAGTATCATAAGTCCTCTCAAAAACAGATAAGGCCCCTCGTGGGACTGGAGTTTCCTCCTTAAGCAAAACGAGGTCAAGAACAAGACCCCGCCTTTTCTGCACCCAGTCACCCCGACCCAAGCTCTAGTAGACATTCTTATTGGCTGATAAGCGTGTCAGTCAAAGCAAGACTCTCCCCTTGACAGCCAGAAGACACGTGCTACCTAAGGGCAGCCGGGCTCAGACCTTCTCACTGGTTAAAAAGACTATCAATCAAGTTCCCAGTCCCGCCCCCTGGCCACTGAAGAGCCACGGGTCGGGATCCGGCGCTCCTGGGCAAGCCGGCTTGTCAATCAGCTTTGTACCCTCTAGCTCCGCACACTCCGCGACTCGGCAGCCAGAACTCTTGATTGGCTGCCCGCTGCCCTTTAGCCGGAGAGCCCACCCTCTAAAGGTGTCCTAGCTGCTCTGCTGAACTGCTAATTAACCCGAGGGCGGCCACCGGCCCAAGGAGCGGTCATAGCTGGCTCCGCCTCTGCCTGAACACCTAATGGCACCAAGACAGGCGGGCCTGCAGAGAGGCTCTGAGCCCGGCCCAGCTTCTCTCTGCTGGTCCCCTAAGGTGTCGGGTTCGGTGCCCGGGAAGGGAGACAGTGAGACAGTGTTGTAAGCGCGCAGTGGGGCGAGGAGTCTGCGCGGCAGCCACGCTAAGGAACGCAAAAACCTGGGGGCAGGTGCAAGACAGCTGGGAAGAGTAACTCAGGAGGGCTGCTACTTTGTTTCTCATCGAGCGCAGAGGGATTGACTTGGATTCAGACCGCTGGTGTTCCATCCCAGTACAGGAAATTTTACCCGCGTGTGTGCGTGTGTGTGTTTTAAAATATATATATATATATTTACACGTTATGTAATTGTGTTTTCTATATGGTTTTGTAATATGGTAACGGTGGTACTGTAATTAGCTTACAACTCTAGTTTAAAAGTTAAAAAACAGGGATGCCTGGGTGGCTCAGTCGGTGAAGCGTCTGCCTTCGGCTCAGGTCATGATCCCGGGGTCCTGAGATCCAGTCCTGCACCCTGCATGGGGCCCCTTGCTCAGCAGGGAGCCTGTTTCCGCCTCTGCCTGCCCGTCCCCCTGCGTGTACTCTCTCTGTCTGTCTGTCTCTCTCTGACCAATAAGATAAATAAATAAATAAATAATAAATAAATAAATAAAATCTTTTTTAAAAAGTTAAACGTAAAAAGTCATAACTGTTATAATCTGTTATTGGTTACACAATATATAATATGTAAACTGCAACATCAATAACCTAAATTGTGAGGGAGAGGAGAAGTAAAAGTGTAAAGTAAACTGCTATTGAAGTTTAGGTTTCTACCAGCTTCTAAGAGGGTGTTGTTATAATTTGAAGATACTGTATGTAAGCCTCACGGTAACCACAACGGGAAAACCTATAGTAATTACAGGAAAGAACATGATAAAGTCAAAGCGTACTGATACCAAGACATCAAAGAGCCAAAAAAGACCGTAGGATAAGAAACAAGGAACAACAGATCTACAAAAGAGCCAGAAAACGACGAACAAAATGGTGATAGTAAATCCTTACCTATCAATAATTACCTTACTCTGCTTGACTTATTTCACTTAGCATTATCTCCTCCAGTGCCGTCCATGTTGCAGCAAATGTTGAGAACTCGTTCCTTCTGATGGCTGAGTAATATTCCATTGTATATATGGACCACAACTTCTTAATGAAAGACAACTATCATATGATTTCTCTCATCTATGGAACATAAGAACTAGGATGATCGGTAGGGGAAGAAAGGGATAAAGAAAGGGGGGGTAATCAGAAGGGGGAATGAAGCATGAAAGACTATGGACTCTGAGAAACAAACTGAGGGCCTCAGAGGGGAGGGGTGGGGGAATGGGATGGCTGGTGATGGGTAGTAAGGAGGGCACGTATTGCATGGTGCACTGGGTGTTATACGCAACTAACGAATCATTGAACTTTACATCAAAAACCAGGGATGTACTGTATGGTGACTAACATAATATAATAAAAAAACATTAAAAATAATAATTACCTTAAATGTAAATAAATTAAATTCTCCAATCAAAAGACATTAAATGGCTGAATTAATTTAAAAAAAAACAAACAAGATCTCACAATGCACTGTCTACAAGAGACTCACTTTAGCCTTAAGGAAGGACACACATAGACTGAAGGTGAGGTCATGGTGAAAGTATTTCAAGCAAATGGTAAGCCATAAAAGCAGGTATAGCTATATTTATATCAGACAAAATAGACTTTAAACTAAAAATGGTAAGTTTTATTAATCAAAAGTCTTTCAGATCCCAAACTGACCCCTCTGGCTTGTTTTTCTTTTTTTTTCCCCCAGAACAAAAGCTTCCCCCAGAGAGGCCCCATCTGTAGGGCAAGTGGAATCTTTCTGGAAAAGGGAGAAAGCAGATTCCAGGTGAGAAGAATGATGGCCCAGAGGTCGATATGACTTAGAATCTTGGCAGAAGCAGAGGCTGAAAAGTGTGCGCAGAGAGGTTTTTTTCATTTAGATGGCGTCCATGCGAAGCCATACACGTGTGCGCACCAAACCTCGGTGTGACATTCAGAACCCTGTGTGATCCAGACCCAAACCACCAGTTCTGTCTTCTCTTGATGGATTTAGGGTTTTTGAAGATTTCCTTCCTCCCTGCCTCTCTCCTCTTTCTACCTCCTCCCCTCCTCCTTCTCCTCCTCCTCCTCCTTCTTTCTCATTAACAGTTTGCTAGTTTACTTTGGTTTATTTTTTGGTAGCATGACCACAGTTAAAAGGACAGCACACCCAGTGACACACTTCGTGTGTGCTGAGGAGAGGGGGGAAACTCAACAATCAACGTAGAGAATGAACAGCAAGGGGGATTAAGATTTTAAATAAGGGGAGTCATCTCTGAGAAGCTGATCTTTACCAAAGACGCAAAGGAGGGGAGGGAGTTGGAAAGAGAATAAAAAGACAAGACGAAAGCATTTCGAGGCCCCCAGAGGTGTACCTGTCCTTGACACCTCGTGGCCTCCATTGATGGCTGCTCTTTTCCCAAACTTCAGCTGAGACCCTGGATCCTCATTCTGACCCTGGCACAGTTCCCCAGACCCTCTCTACCTTTGAGATGACTGACTCCCAGAATCCCGCCACTTTTCCGACAACTACTGCTAAAGCCCTGATTGGCCTGAGTCGTTTTTCAAACCTTGTCGTCAGAAACTGCCACTTTCCCTACCCGACCCCAAACCCCCCAGAAGTGACTGCTAGGGATTCCGAAACCACCTTCTATTTCAAGTCCACAATCTAAACATCCCCCAAACCATAATTACCACGATTTCATTTTTTTAGGGCACTTATTTAAAAACTTCCATGGTCACTTTCATGTGAATAAGGATTCATTCATTCAACCAATATTTACAAACACCTAATCTGTGTCAGGCAATGGTATAAGCACTCTCAAATTAACCCTATCAATATACTTAGGAGGGAGTTAATGTCATTAGCCCCTGCCGAGTAAAATGGGGTGGGAAGCGGGGCGGGGGGCGCCTAGGTGGTTCCGTCAGTTAAGTGGTGAAGAGGTTGCTTTCGGCTCAGGTCGTGATCCCAGGGTCCTGGGATCGAGCCCCACATGGGGTTCCCTGCTCAGTGGGGAGTCTGCTTCTCCCTCTCCCTCTGCCCCCCACCCAGGCTGTGCTCTCTCTTGCTCACTGGCTCTCAAATAAATAAATAACATCTTTTTTTAAAAGGAGAGTAAAATGGGCACATAAGGTCACACATTTGGGGAGGGGGCTGTGATTTGAACCCAGACAGTCTGGCTCAAGAACCCATGCCTCTAACCACCATGATTGTCTTGCCCTCACAGCTCTTGTGTCAAAGTTCTCTCTCCAGTTAGATACCGCCTTTAGGCCCTTCTCAAATGTCATCTCAGAGAGGCCTTTTTCCTGGCCACTTTAGCTAAAATTCACACATTCTCTCTCTCTCTCTCTCACACACACACACACACACACACACACACAGACTCACTTTACCCTTTCCTGTGTCATTTTTCTCCTTCACATTTATCACTGTATTATACATTTTACTTATTGATCGAGCGATTAGCATTACTCAAAATTGCTATTTGTTCTTTACATTTGTTATCTGTCTTTTATAGAAGTCAGCTCCCAGAGGGCAGAGATTTTTACCTGTTTTATTCACTGCTGTAACCCGTATCGCACAGTAGGCAATTGGTAAATATTTGTGGGATGAATGAATGAATGAATGAATGAGGGAATGAACCCTTCTGATGATGGTTGATTCCAAGGTGCCTTGTCTGGATCCTGGTTGGCCCTGGATTTGCTCTTCTGACTCATGCAGAGTCAGAAGAGTCAGATTTCGGGGTCCTGGGTTCGAGCCCCGTGTCTCAGCTCTGCACTCAGCGGGGGGTCTGCTTCTCCCACTCCCTCTCCCTCTGCCCCTGCTTCTGCTCACATGTGCTCTGGCTCTCGCTCTTAAATAAATAAATAAAATCTTTCAAAAGAGAGAGAGAGAGAGTTTGCCCTGGCATGAATTATGAGCCGATTTAATTCCTTGTTCCATGCCCTGCAGGGAGGCACTTAACCCAAAGCCAGTTTGAGCCATTTTCACTTTTCTCAAACTGTTTACAGTGGGATGAATCACTTTCGGGTTCATTTTTACAGTGACAATTCGATTCGTGCATCAATGTTCTTGTCTGCATCTTTTTTCAGCAATAATGGCTTTGCCCCAGATAGCTCCTTGGAGTCAGGCTGCTCCTTGAACAACTCAGGAACATTCTTGCTTCGGTGACCGTACTCGTTGTTCCCTCTGCCAGAAATGCTCTTCTATCTCTATAGCTCATCTCTTATTTCCCTCACATTTCTTTCCTGAAAAAAAAATCATCTTTCTTTTTTTATTTTATTTTTTTTTAAAGATTTTATTTATTTATTCATTTGACAGAGATAGAGACAGCCAGCGAGAGAGGGAACACAAGCAGGGGGAGTGGGAGAGGAAGAAGCAGGCTCATAGCGGAGGAGCCTGATGTGGGGCTCGATCCCAGAACGCCGGGATCACGCCCTGAGCCAAAGGCAGACGCTTAACCGCTGTGCCACCCAGGCGCCCCATCTTTCTTTTTTTAAAAATCCTTTTTCAACAAGGCCTAAGCTGACTACCCTATTTTTTAAATATTTTTAAAGATTTATTTAGGGGCACCTGGGTGGCTCAGTTCGTTGGGCATCTGCCTTCAGCTCAGGTCATGATCCCAGGCTCCTGGGATCGAGCCCCGCATCAGGCTCCCTGTCTGCTTCTCCCTCTCCCTCTGGCATTGCCCCTGCTTGTGCTCTCTCACTCTCTCTGTGTCAAGTAAATAAATAAAATCTTTATTGAAAGAGTTATTTATTTATCTGAGAGAGAGAGAGGATGAGAGTGGGGAAAGAGGCAGAGGGAGAGGGAGAGAGAGAATCTCAAGCAGACCCCCCACTGAGCACGGAGCCCGACATGGGGCTTGATCTCACCACACTGTGATCATGACCTGAGCCAAAATCACGTGACTACCCTATTTAAATACAAGCTTCTGTCACCTTACACTCCTGATCACCCTTGAGTTTATTTGTTTGTTTGTTTATTTTTCAGTAATCTCCACACTCAGTGTGCAGCTGGAACTCATGTCCTGGAGATCAAGAGTGGGATGCTCCCTGGACTGAGTCAAGCTGGCACCCCCTGGTCCCCCCAAAATTTAATGCATACTTACCATCTCCCAACATACAAATAACGTCATTGGTTGCCTTGTTTATTGTCTGTCTCCCTCTGCTGGAACATAAGCTCTAGGAAGGCGGGAAGTTTTGAATCTTCCGCTCCCTGCTGTCTCCCCACTGCTTCTAACAGTGCCTGGCATCCCGTAGGCACTCAATAAATATACATTGGATGAATAGCTCCTGTCATGCTGAGCTTTTTTTTTTTTTTTTTTGTGGCCAGTTTTCACCGAGTCTAATATTTCAGGATCACGATGTGCAGGCTCCCGTTTTGTGGAGACCATTTGATCCTTCCACGAGTTTTCCCTCGACACATTTTAAAGCTCAGAGTTTTCCGGGCCGTCAGTTTACCCCGTGGTGCTTCTGTCAGCAACAGCCGTGAATCTGGTAAGATATTTCGTTTTTATTTCCTAGGTAATCCATGACAGAAAGTGTAAGCAATGCCCCTTACACAGTCCAGAATGGTCTGAGACGAGCTTTGAGAAAGCTTCTGGTCCACTAGTGTATAAAATCGGAACTTCGAACCGTGGCTCCCGACCGCCTCTATAATGTCATCTCCAGCCACTCTTCCTCGAAGAGCCCAGGGTTTCCAGTAAGCACCATATTCCAGCCACACTGGTAGAACTTATCTCATCCGTGGACTTCTGTGTTTGTGAACTCCGGTCTTACCCACCACCTTGAGGGAAACTCCTTGAGGATCCAGACTGTTTTAGTGGGGCTGCCTACAGAAGCCGTCCCTGACCCAAGAATGGAAGCCAAGTCTTTTATTCAGGACGGAATTCCAGGAAGCACCTGTAGGGCCGTGGGGAAGTCGGGCAGCAAGACAAAGAAGAGAAGGCAGCCAATGGAGACTGTTAGTAAGCAACTTAGTGTTGGGGGTTAGCCCGAGCGTGTTCGCACTGAGGAGTTCTGGGGGCCAGGGGAGAACGGACACCTTAGAGATGTCCCATCTGAGGACCGAGGGGGCAAGGGTACTTATCTACCTGCTCTCATCAGTCATTGGTTAAGGGCTGCTGCCGAGGGATGTTCATTGCCTGGCCCTTCCAGCCTGCCAGGCCCACAGACAGAAGAGAACGTCCTTCTTGCAGCTTGAGAGGAAGCCCTCCAGCGAAGACACACAGACCCTGGCGGTTGGCAGTTGGCCAGTGCACACTGGAGCTGTAAGGACATGCGGATACGGGCAGGGAACTGACAGCATCTGCTACAGGGCCCGTGACTGTCTTGTTCGCTGGGCCTTGCACATAATAAATGTCCTATGAGACTGAAGGATGAAGGAGGTTGGTATGTTACGTCGCCAGAGCAGAGCTGGGTCCAATGGATCAAGGTTCAAACATCCCTGGGGTCAAACAGTAGGATGAAAGTCCTCTGTGTTTAGGCCCTCTGACCACTCGCACCAGCCCGTGCCATCACCCCCACCCTGGGAAATGCCAGAGGACAAGGATCCTGGTATGCATCAGTGTCTGGTTCACTGTCAGAACTTGGCACAGGGCAGGCAACAAACTTCCACCTCTTCATCTCAGTGTGGTCCTTAAAAGGTCAGTGGCTCACCAGAATGGCTACAGTGAGAATGATGGAGGGTGCTGAGCGATGGGGGGGATGTGGTGTTCACCCCTGAGGGATGTGGAGATTGGAAAATTGGCGTCATTTACTAAAGCTGATCCTATTTTGCCCCATGACTTAGGTCCTAGGTATATGCCCAAGAGAAATGAGTGCATCTATCCATCAAAAGGTGTATACAACAAGGGATGCCTGTGTAGCTGAGTTGGTTAAGCGTCTGCCATCAGCTCAGGTCATGATCCCAGGGTCCTGGGATCGAGCCCCACATCGGGCTCCTTGCTCAGCGGGGAGCCTGCTTCTCCCTCTGCCTGCTGCTCCCCTTGCTTGTGCGATCTCTGACAAATAAATAAATAAAATCTTTAAAAAATGTATACAACAAAAAGACGTGTGTAAGAATGTTCACGGAATCGGGGCACCTGGGTGGCTCAGTCAGTTAAGCGTCTGCCTTCAGCTCAGGTCATGATCCGGGGGTCCTGGGATGGAGCCCCACATTGGGCTCCCTGCTCCTTGGGGAGCCTGCTTCTCCCTCTGCCTGGCGCTCTCTCTCTCTCTGTCAAATAAATAAAATAAAAAGAATGTTCACAGAATCATTCTCAATAGCCCCACACAGAAAACTACCCAAATGCCCATCAACACTGGAACGGATGAAGTGTGATCTAGTCACACAATAGAAGAAATTACAGCAATGAGAACAAACTACCGGTTATAAAACAACATGGCTCCACGTCACAATCATGCTGAATAAAAGGAGCTGGACAGAAAAACGTATGATTGCACTTATATGGAAGTTCCAAACTAGACAAAACTAACTGACATTGTTCGAGGTCAGGAGAGTGGTTACCCTCAGAGTGGGGGTGAGGGTGGGGGGGTGGGACTTGAAGGGAGCTTCTACTGTTTGTTCACGTTCTCTTTTTTGACCTGGGTGCTGGTTACGTGGAAGTGTCCAGTTTGTAAAAAGTAAATGAGCTTTGAAGGCTGTATGTACATTTTTTTTTAAGATTTTATTTATCTATTTGAGAGAGAGAGAGAGCATGAGTGGTGGGGGCGGGGGAAGACACAGAGGGAGAGGCTGACCTCCCACTGAGCAGGGACACCCCCCCCCCACGCCCACCCCACGCAGGCTCAATCCCAGGACCCTGAGATCATGGCCTGAGCCGAAGGCAGATGCTTAACCGACTGAGCCACCCGGGTGCCCCTGCATGTACATTTTATTTTAATTTTATTTTTTTAAAGATTTATTTATTTATTTATTCGACAGAGATAGAGACAGCCAGTGAGAGAGGGAACACAAGCAGGGGGAGTGGGAGAGGAAGAGGCAGGCTCACAGCAGAGGAGCCTGACGTGGGGCTCGATCCCATAACGCCGGGATCACGCCCTGAGCCGAAGGCAGGCGCTTAACCGCTGTGCCGCCCAGGCGCCCCTGCATGTACATTTTAATTCAATGGTCAGAACAAAGAAGTTTTGAGGTGGTGGGTGTGGCTGGGGGGGGGAGGTGGTATTGTTGCCATCAGGAAGGGAGCAAAAGTATGGATTTTAGGATTTAGTCTAAGTGCAGGCTCCTGTTTGGCCAGAATGGAGGTCTCTTGAGATCCTGGGAGCTTGGTGAGGAGGCAGGACTGGGGGGACTTGAAGTGCGCAGCCTCAGTGGCGTAAGCCTGAGGGGCCTTGGTGGTAGGGCACGGCACCTGTACCAGAGGTAGCAATTGCACGTTTCTCAAGCACATACTGTACCAATCCCTGCTCTAAGCGAACGGGCATGCCTGAGTACCTGCCCTCATGCAGCTTACCGCCCGGATGGGCTCAGTGGGGGGACGGGTTCTCTGGGCCGATGGTAGGGCATGGCGGCAACAGGCTGAGGTTTACCATAGGGAGTATTCCCCCAATATACTCAGGTACTTGGTGGCTGGGACAGCATGTCCCTTTCGCTTCCAGTCCCAGTAACTGCAGGCTGGAAGGTGGAGAGTGCTCCCTTTACGCGTTAGGATTCTCCGCTTCGGGGCCTATCCTCAGATTGGGAGACAGGCCCCACGATGAAGCACTCAGGAAGTGAAACTGCTCACTTCCAGGAAGGCTCACGTGGACATTGCTCCCACCTTAGCCACAGACCAGTGGACTAGGGCTCCTCCTGAGACTCAGCAGCAAGGGGTAGAGACATCACCTCTAGCAGTGGGTCCATTGGGACAGATTTTCTTCTGGTAGCCAGTGACTGGGGGCTCCTGCACTCTCCGAAGTCCAAGCAGGGACACGCACAGAGATGGTAGCAATGAGCATGTAATGTGGAGTTTTGAAGTATGAGCTGTGGAACGGGGCCACCGGGGAAAGGGCAGAGATGCCAGGGGCATGAAGGGGAGCCCAGATGTCCAGACTTAACGGGAATTTAGGAGAGACTCCCTGGAAAGAAACAGACAGCCAGAGCAAGTCTCCTGGGTTCCATCTTCCAGAACGCAGAGAGACAGAGAGAGACAAAGACAGAGAGAGCCTGAAAGAATGAGCCCCTGCTGCAAGGAGACAGCCTATTCCCAGAGAAAGAATGTGCAGGGGGAGAATTCCTGCGAGGGGGAGGGGGAGAAGGGGAGCAGGCAGGCAAAGACACAGACACGCATGCACACACACAGATGTGCGTCTTGAGTATGAGGCCACCCAGACCAGGACAGAAGGGAAAAGAGAGGCATCCAGACTCACCAAGACACAAGACGGGCAGAAACTCCAAAGTGCAGAGAGAAACAGAGAACGTGGCGAGGGAGACAAATGCTCGTTCTCAGCAATAGAAAAGCCCTGCTCCGACACACCACCCTCAATCCCCAGTCGTCCCAGCCCTTTTTCTAAGATGGCTGCCACTGATTTCTTCCTATACGCCACACCTCCATCCAGAGGAGCCCTGAGCCACCCTATAAGGAGCCCGGACTATTCTGCTGGAGAGAGATGCCACATGGAAGAAGACTGAAGTGCCAGACGTGCGCATGAAGAAGCCACCTCGGACGTCCGTCCCAGTTAAAGACGCCTCCAGCCCCCCGCCACCATCTGACTGCAACCACCTGAGGCCCCAAGAGCCACCTAGCTAAGCCCAGTTGATCACAGGACCATGAAAGAGAATACTAAATTGTCATCTTAAGCCACTAAGTCTTAGGGTGTCTGTTACCCAGCAACAGATAACCAGAACACCCAGAAAAGGCTGCAGTAGCCTTTTAAGACCTGACACACCTGTTCCCACATTCCCCCCCTCCAACAAAACCAACACCAGCCAGTCAGACTTTTAGTCCCTTTAATTAGGTGCTCTGAAGAAAGGGCAGAATGACAGGCAGGCGGTGGAGAAGGTGATGTTTCTTGGGCCCCGCTTGGCAACGGGTCAGTCCTCATCCTCCGGCAGCTGGATCTTGCTAGGGTCAAAGCAGTTGGATTCCATGATGGGGAGCCCATTGGCCTCTCGGTATTTAACAAGCCTCTCAGCTTCTCGGCGGGCCCACTCCTGCATTCTGGAGGCAGCAGCATGGGGGTAGATGTGAGGGAGCCTCACTGGAAACCAAACCCCATCTTAGCTCCCCAGTCCCCACTGGCACAAAGAACAGGATACCTGGCACAGTCCCCTTCAACCTCCACCCCCACCCATTCCACTCTCTTGGACACCCCCCATGCACCTGTAATCAGGCAGATAAGCTATAAAGGTGCTGCCAAGGACCAAGACAACAGAGAAGCCAAAGAAAAAGACGACCCGCATGTTCCAGAGGTCCACAACAGGGTCCTTGTCATAACCGTGGGAGTCTGGGTTCTGTGGCAAGAAAAAGAAGAGGTCAATGAGGGCTTCCTGTGGCTCCACAAAAGCCTTATGCTGGCCCTGCATAAGCTGGTCTCCAATTTCACCTCAGACCAATCTCCCCTCTCTCCTTTAATTCCTCTTTCTAGTCTTAGGCATTGTCAAACTCCTTCCTACCACAGGGCCTTTGCACTTACTCTTCCCTCTGCCCAGAAAGGCTTTCCCCCAGATCTCGTCATGGCTAGATCTGTCTTCTCACTCAAAGTGTTGGCTTC
Organism: Ursus maritimus; assembly: GCF_017311325.1. NCBI lineage: Eukaryota > Metazoa > Chordata > Mammalia > Carnivora > Ursidae > Ursus > Ursus maritimus. The sequence continues at coordinate 84,116,172 of NW_024423319.1, read as the reverse complement.
ATAATCACTTCCCTTAGGACGCATTCCCTAGTCACCTTATCCATTACTTGTCTTAAACTATAGGAAATTGCCACTTTTATAGGTTAAAAATGGTTGAACACTGCCAATTTCCTATGGTTTCACCGAACAAAATTATCCCCTACCCCCAAGTCACTCCCCATCCACTTATCTTGCTTTTTCTTTCTAGCAGTTATTAGTTTACCAAGGTAGCATCTCCCCAGACCCTATCACATTATTTTATTACATACTCAATATTACTGTTTCCAAATATTTTACATGTTTATCTTCTGTGTTCTCCATTATCATATAAGCTCTACGAAGAGCAAGGGCTTTATCTGATTTCCACACTGCTGAACCCCTAGGGCCTTGAACTGCACCTGGCATACAGCAGGCCCTGGCTCCTTATTTACAAAATGAATGAATAAATGAATAAGCATCCTATATATCCAAGTCAGAGGATAGTACTGATGAAGAACCTACTGTGTGCTATACACAAACCTCACAATATCCCAGTGAGGCAGAAAGTAGCAACAATGATTAACACCTTCTAATGATGAATACTAGGTGCCGGCTGCTGTTGGGAGCATTTTGCCTCATTTAATCACATGAGGCAGACGCAGCATTTTATTTTCTAGAAGGTGTCCTAATACTTTCCCCATTTTACAAAGAGGCACCAAGGAGTCAAGCTACTTGACCAAGGTCACAAAGATGAATAACTGTCAGTGCTTGTATTCCAACCCTGGCATTCTGATTTCAGAGTCTCTGCTGTCACCACAGCACAGCGGACCTGGTTCCGCCACACATTCAGTTATGCGAGTTTGGGCAAGTCACTTAACATCTTTATGCTTCCGTTGCCTCGTCTGTAGAATAGGTATGCTAATAGTACCTACTTCAAAAGAGGGTTGTTTTGAGGATTAGATAAGATAACGTACATAAAGTGTTTAGAGCACTGGCACCGAGCAAGCACCATATGGGTGTTTAGTATTATTGTCGTTATACTATGTTGCTTCCAAAGTGTTTTGAGCGTTGCCCGCCTCAGGTTTGATATCTGTCTGCAAAATAAAGCCAGTCTCGCCCCTGGCCCTGAACTGAAGATTACGAGGGGACAAAGAAGTAACTCAAGGTAGGCAAAGTTTCCAAGTCTTAGAGGATTTCACCAGCAGCGCAGTCCTCAGCCGCCTAAGAACGTCCTCTACGGCGCCCCGTCCGCCGGCCCCCGATTGACCCTTTTGGCGTCCCGTTTCCCCTCCCTCTCACCTTCTCATAGAGGTTTTCGTCCTCCGGATCTGGGTCCTCCTGCCAGCGTACGGTCGGTTCCGGCATTCGCTTTCCTGCCACAGCCGACGGGGCGATCACGGCCCTGGACGAGCTGGATTCCCAGCGAACACGGGCAGCCGGGAGCCCTCGCGTCGCCGCTACTGCCAAAAGGCGGCGAGAGCACAAACCTAACAGCCCGGCCGCCATGACAGATTGTACTGCAGGATCTCAGGGGCGGGGACGGAAATGCGACTACGCGCAGCTGCAGTTGGCCCGCGCGCGACAATTGTCGCTCCGCCCCCGCCGCACTAAATAGGTTCCGAGTCTGGATTTGGTTTTCAAATGAGGTGAAGTGCTGAGTAGCCCTCTTTCCTTCCCTCTGTCATGGCAGCACGGGGGTGACCATTTTCCTAACCTCGGTCAGGCTAAGGAATTTCTGGCTGATAGGTCTGCCCATTTCCTTGATAAGAAAGCGTTGACATTTGGGTGGATGCAGGTCCCAGCCAATGGCACGGAGATTTCCCTCGTCCTGGGGGGGGG
>NW_024423319.1:84112837-84114365 GCF_017311325.1 Ursus maritimus | reverse complement strand
ATTTTACATGTTTATCTTCTGTGTTCTCCATTATCATATAAGCTCTACGAAGAGCAAGGGCTTTATCTGATTTCCACACTGCTGAACCCCTAGGGCCTTGAACTGCACCTGGCATACAGCAGGCCCTGGCTCCTTATTTACAAAATGAATGAATAAATGAATAAGCATCCTATATATCCAAGTCAGAGGATAGTACTGATGAAGAACCTACTGTGTGCTATACACAAACCTCACAATATCCCAGTGAGGCAGAAAGTAGCAACAATGATTAACACCTTCTAATGATGAATACTAGGTGCCGGCTGCTGTTGGGAGCATTTTGCCTCATTTAATCACATGAGGCAGACGCAGCATTTTATTTTCTAGAAGGTGTCCTAATACTTTCCCCATTTTACAAAGAGGCACCAAGGAGTCAAGCTACTTGACCAAGGTCACAAAGATGAATAACTGTCAGTGCTTGTATTCCAACCCTGGCATTCTGATTTCAGAGTCTCTGCTGTCACCACAGCACAGCGGACCTGGTTCCGCCACACATTCAGTTATGCGAGTTTGGGCAAGTCACTTAACATCTTTATGCTTCCGTTGCCTCGTCTGTAGAATAGGTATGCTAATAGTACCTACTTCAAAAGAGGGTTGTTTTGAGGATTAGATAAGATAACGTACATAAAGTGTTTAGAGCACTGGCACCGAGCAAGCACCATATGGGTGTTTAGTATTATTGTCGTTATACTATGTTGCTTCCAAAGTGTTTTGAGCGTTGCCCGCCTCAGGTTTGATATCTGTCTGCAAAATAAAGCCAGTCTCGCCCCTGGCCCTGAACTGAAGATTACGAGGGGACAAAGAAGTAACTCAAGGTAGGCAAAGTTTCCAAGTCTTAGAGGATTTCACCAGCAGCGCAGTCCTCAGCCGCCTAAGAACGTCCTCTACGGCGCCCCGTCCGCCGGCCCCCGATTGACCCTTTTGGCGTCCCGTTTCCCCTCCCTCTCACCTTCTCATAGAGGTTTTCGTCCTCCGGATCTGGGTCCTCCTGCCAGCGTACGGTCGGTTCCGGCATTCGCTTTCCTGCCACAGCCGACGGGGCGATCACGGCCCTGGACGAGCTGGATTCCCAGCGAACACGGGCAGCCGGGAGCCCTCGCGTCGCCGCTACTGCCAAAAGGCGGCGAGAGCACAAACCTAACAGCCCGGCCGCCATGACAGATTGTACTGCAGGATCTCAGGGGCGGGGACGGAAATGCGACTACGCGCAGCTGCAGTTGGCCCGCGCGCGACAATTGTCGCTCCGCCCCCGCCGCACTAAATAGGTTCCGAGTCTGGATTTGGTTTTCAAATGAGGTGAAGTGCTGAGTAGCCCTCTTTCCTTCCCTCTGTCATGGCAGCACGGGGGTGACCATTTTCCTAACCTCGGTCAGGCTAAGGAATTTCTGGCTGATAGGTCTGCCCATTTCCTTGATAAGAAAGCGTTGACATTTGGGTGGATGCAGGTCCCAGCCAATGGCACGGAGATTTCCCTCGTCCTGGGGGGGGG
>NW_024423319.1:84094984-84112827 GCF_017311325.1 Ursus maritimus | reverse complement strand
GGGGGGGGGAGGGGCGGAGCTTCCGTTTGTCTTTCATCTTCGAAGGAAGCCAAGCTTCTAAAAAGCGGGCCTCGCCGGATTGGCCAATAGCTACTCCTTTTCGCGACTTGCGAGCGTTCGCTGGGAGAGTGGGGAGGTGGCATACGCTTGCCAATCAGAGCCGGCCAGGGCTGGCCGTCGGCGGCCGGCGACCAATAGACGAGGCCGGCCAGAGCGCGCTCCCTTAGTAGGTGGATGGTGGTCGAAGCGCCGGCTCCCTTCTCGTCGTCGCCATTTTGTGCTGGTGATTGCGGCCGGCTGGGAGTAGGCGGCAGTGGGTTTCCTGGGGAGGGTAGCGCGCTTGGCGCTTCTCCCCTCCCCGCTCCTCCGCCCTTCTGCCTCCGGCCTCGGACTTGGCGGTGGTGCAGGCCGGCTCCGGCAGAGCTGGGAGAGTTGGAGGAGGTGGCGGCGCGCCGAGGTGATGTCCGGGAGCCCTCCCTTGACAGCCCGGGCCGAGAAGGTGAGCGTCGTCGCTGGTCGTGGGGGCGGAGGTAAGGGGCCGGGGGCGGGCGGGTGCGGAGAGGAGGCGCTAGGGCGGACTACGGGACGTGGGCCTGGGCTACGCGCGGAACCGAGGGATGTGTGCATGGCCTGAGCCCGGGAGGGGGTATCTTCCCCCCGCTTTTGAGAGCTGAGGCGCGTGCGCGATTGGGGCACGGGAATGGGTGCACGCGGGTTGGGGGAAGGGAGGGACCGATGGGAGTGGGCTTCCGTGGCTTAACTGTGTCTGCGACACCGAACTTTATCCGTGGAGGGGCCCGAGGTCTTTATCCATAGGGGAGGAGGGTGTGCTGTCTCCTCTGTGTGACTTGGGTACTTACCTATCCATGGGGAAGCATTCTGTGGCTCTGGTCCTCCTTATTCTTGGGTGGGGGAGGAGGAAAGACGTCTGTATGACTCTGGTCTTTATCCTTGTAGTCTGTGCTGTAACTGAGGTCCTTATCCATGGGGAGGAGTCCTTATCCATAGGGAGTCTTCTTGGGACTGGCCCTAACCAACCCACTTGGTAGGCGGGGAGGGAGTGCAAGAACTGTGTGTATGACTTACTGCCCCTTCTTTGGGGAGGAGTTCGTATCTGTGACTCTGACGCTCATCCTTTGAAAGGGCCTCGGTGTGTGATTATGGCCCGTACTTATTGTGGGTTCCTGTCTTCTGATTTTGGCCCATAGTTATTCGGGGCTCATGTCTGTGACTTTGGTCCCTATCTGTCGTGGATACCGGTGTGTGACTCTGACCTCTTTGCCAGAGTCTACTGAGGGTTTTGTATCTGGCTCTCATCCACTGGGGCCCCTGGTTGTGTTTCTAACTCTTATCCATCTGGGAGCAGGCAGCTCTGGTTCCCTGTGGCTTAAGGAGAAAGAGAAAATTGGTTGTGTGTATACGTGGAGGGGAGGTGTGGTGGCAGCCTAGTGTTGGGCAGGTGTTGTTACTGCCTAGCTTTGCCTGAGTCCTGCTCAGAGGGTGGGTTCTGAAGATTCTGGGATACTTCTTGGTGACCCTTGGCCAGGTCATGTGGCTCTGGGGACTTACGTAGTTCTCATGGCAGCCCTGAGGGTTGGGTGAAATGACTGCCCTTCATCCCTGCAGAACAGCACAGTGGTTGGGAACAGCCTCAAAAGGGTTCCTTTGCCTCTGGATAAGTTGGACCCAGAGCCCTGGGGAGAGAACCACCTTGGGACCTGGCTGTGCATAAGAGACAGAGCTCGAGGCTGAGCCAGTTGCGGAGTGAGGGCCAAAGCTGTGTTGGCCCGGAGCCCAGCGAGGCGTCAACCATCTCACTGCCAAGTTAGCCCCTTTACCCTCTAGGCCTTTCGTGGTCTCTTGCTGTCTTGTAGGGGGCAGCCAACATCTTGTTGGGAGGATGAAATGGCACCTGGGGCCCCATGGAAGGAGCTTGGTGGGTGCCTACAACTCCCGTTGTGAAGTCTTGCCTCTGTGCCTAATGTGCCTGATCTTAGACAAGTCATCCAGCACCGAGAACCCCCTGGGCAGGTAGCTAGCTCCAGGCTCAGACTTGTCTACTGGTCTCAGATGGCAGAGCCTTGATCACAGAATAGGTGGCACCACCAGGTCTCTCTGCAGGATGCTCCCCTCTCTGCCAAAGGCCTTGCTATTTCTGTTTTATTTAAGTAAGCTCTACGCCCAATGTGGGGCTTGAACTCATGACCCCGAGATCCAGAGTTGCATATTCGATTGACTGAGCCAGCCAGGTGCCCCTGGCCTTGCTATTTTAGGGCTGGGGGCCGTAGCGTCATGTCTGTGGAGAAGGGAAGGAGCAGGCCAGGTAGGGGCTGTCTTCCTACTCTGGTCCACAGGAGCACCAGGAAGTTGGGAAATAATGTCCCTGGGCTAAGGGACAGCAGAGACCCTTGACAACAAGGGTTTCTCAAGGAGGCCCCAACTGCCTTGACCCCTTTCTTCCTTCTACTCTCCTCAGAGTCCCTGCAGGAGGCATCACCCAGGCTGGCAGATCATGGTGGCAGCAGCGGGGGTGGCTGGGAAGTGAAACGGAGCCANCCAGCGGCTGAGGAGGGGCCCCAGCAGCCCCCGCAGGCCCTATCAGGACATGGAGTATGAAAGACGGTGAGTTACCCACTCCCGCCCCTACCAAGCATCCTAGGCTTATCCCCGTGTAAGAATTGGTCCGGGAAGGTGCTAGGAGGGGACTTCCGGGCAGAGGAAACAGCACAGCAGATGATTGGTTTCTTTTCAGCAGACATTTACTTGGCACCTGTTGGAAGCCAGGCCCTGTGCTAGGCTCTGGCAGTGTAGTGGTGAGTGAGACAGATAAGACTGCAGCCTTTTTCCTCAGGGTCTCACAAGGGAGACCACACACTTTACAGGTGATATTAAGAAACAGCTCGATAGGTGCCATGGTTGGTTGTGGAGTTGGGAAAGGATCAAGAAAAAGGGAGGAATGGAGGCCGAGTCCCAGGTTCCCAGTTTGGGTGACTCAGATCTTCACCAAGGTGTGGACAGCCACTGCAGGAGGAGAGGCAGAGGTGGGTGGCGGAGGGGTGGTGGGTTATAAGTGCCTGTGGCTTCTCAGGGGGGAGGTGTGGGCTATAGCTTTGGGTTGAAGGGGTGGGTGGGAGTGGTGCCTTCAGAGTGAGGCATTTGTGCAGGGTAAGTATGGGGCAAGCCAGGTCCGATAGTGGGAGACTTCAGGAACAAGGTGGGCTGAAGCTGGCGGGACACTTGTCCTAGTATGGGACACTCTCATATGGTTATTTTTATTTTATTTTTCTTCCCCGTGTGGTTATTTTTAAACTGGTACGAACAGGAAATAGTCGGAACATTTGGTAAAATACAGAGATCCTGGGCCAACCCTCACCATTCTGGTGGATCACTCCAGTTGATGTCTCACGCAGATGATCTGTTCCTGACATATTAAGAGTGCTTAGGAAAGTAGACCTAATGCTCCCAGAAAGCCTCTATTAAAAGTCAGTAGATTTATAAAATGTCAGGGAGGAAGTAATTTTTTTAAATGTCTTACAAAGTGTTTCTTCTTCCACCACCCCCTTTAAAAGTGTTTTCTGAAAAGCGAGCCCAAGTTTGAGATGTGGTCATCATCTAGTGTTAGTCAGTCATCTTTTAAAAAATATCTTTTGAAAGCATTCAGGTTTTGGGTGGTATTCTCTCGAAGTGCTCTGTGGCATTTTGAGTAGGTGACATACTTCCTTCAGACTTTATAACGAAATAAAGCCACTGTCTGTCTTCTGGCTTTCAGAGGCCCTCAAGTGCAGAGGTTTGAGTTAAATCATACCTTTTCAGTTCAAGGTGGGTTTCTATCATAGGTCATTACAGGGCCTTCTCTTGCCATGTTTGTGTTTTCCTTTTTATTTCTGATTCCAATAGCTGTAGGCAGCTGCTCTGTCCTGTTTGAAATGTATCCTTCTAGAATATGTAGCATTATTTTGAGCTTTGTGTTTTCAGTTTGTACAAACGACTGAGTGCTACAGTTTTCATTTTGTTTCCTGAACTTTGTAGTACTCAGCACTGCGTCTTTAAGATCTGTCTCCTTTGCCATGTGTATGTGAGTGCTTTGCTTCTAATTGGCCCCAAGGACACCGTGGTGTGTGCCTGTTGCCTTTTACTTAATGATTCCCTCAAGGATGGGTACCTGTAAAATTCATCATTTTTTGTCTTGTAATCTGTGCTTTCAGAAACTTCTCTGTTCCTGCCTCTGGATCACAAAGATTGTGTTCACTCTATAGTTTTCCCTTTCACATTTAGATCTTTAGTAACATTTAGAGTACACTTCTGCATACGGTATAAGGCAGGTTCTGGTTTTGTGTTCCTCCATATAGTAGGCAGTTTTCCCAGTACCTTTTAAATAGTCCATTCTTTCTTTATTGATTTGTAGTACGTCATCTCATTTCAAGTTCCCTCATGTACGTGGATCTGTCTTGAGTAATCTGATTTGTTTCATTGGTCTGTTTGTTTAATTCTCACGCCAGAACCTTACTGGTTTTGTTATTATGGCTTTATAGACTCTCTTAGCTCCCTCTTTGCTCTCTTATCAAAGTTGATTTTAGCCATTTGTGGGACTTACATTTAAAGAAATGTATCAAGTCCCTCAAAAACATTCAAGAATTTTGATTAAGATTGCATCAAATTATTAATTTGGGGAGAATTGTCATCTTTTTTAAGTGGTGATCTGATCCAAGACCTGTATGGAGAATATTTTAGAATTTGTTTAAAGGACATACAAATCTATGGGGCATCTGGGTGGCTCAGTCAGTTAAGTGTCTGACTCTTGATCTCAGCTCAGGTCTTGATCTCAGGGTCGTGAGTTCAAGCCCCACATTAGGCTCCATCCTGGGCATTGAGCCTACTTAAAAATGAATGAATGAACGAATGAATGACATTCAAGTCTGAATAAATGAAAATACAACTCTTGTATAATTCCTAGGTGCTTCGATAGTTTTCATTGACGTCTTATTTTCTTTTATATTTTCCAAGCTTGTGTTTGCTGGGGTAGAGGAAAGCTGTTACTTTTTCTAAGTTATCTTACCCTTGCTGTACTCTCTTATTATTTCTGATTATTCATTGTTGATTCTGATGGTCTTTCTAAGTAATTGGTTATGCTGTATGCAAATCAATTCTGTCACATTTCTTTTTCCTCGCTTATAATGTTGTCTAGGACTTTAGTACCATATTAAATAGTGTCAGTGATGCTGGGTGCACAAAATAAGATTCATTTTAGCAGGTTGTAACAGAGAATCTGAAGAATAATGGCTTAAACAATGTAGTTTATTTCCTTCCTCATAAAGGACATCTGCAGATAGATGAGACATTTCTGTCTCATAAAGGACATCTGCAAGACATCAACAGTCAGTCCCGGCCTGATAGGCAGCCCCGTCTGCTTAGCCATCAAATTGGATGTGTGCTGTAGGCTATTAGAATGTAGCCTTTCATAAACCAAGGAAATTCTCTAATCTTAGTTTGTCAAGATTTATCAGAAATGAGAATTGGGGGTGCCTGGGTGGCTCAGTCAGTTAAGCATCCGACTCTTGATTTTGGCTCAAGTCATGATCCTCAGGGTCCTGGAATTGAGTCCTGCATCAAGTCTGCACTGAGCTTGGAGTCTCCTTAAGGTTCTCTCTCTCCCTCTCGCCCTGTGCTCACACGCTCTCTCTCTCTCTCAAATAAATAAATCTTAAAAAAATAATCAGGGGCACCTGGGTGGCCCAGTCGGTTAAACATCTGCCTTCAGCTCAGGTCATGATCCCAGGGTCCTGGGATTGAGCCTTGCATCAGGCTCCCCACTCAGCAGAGAGCCTGCTTCTCCCTCTCCCTCTGCCTGCTGCTCCTTCTGCTTGTGCTTGCTCTCTCTGTCAAATAAATAAGTAAAATCTTTAAAAAAAAAAATAATCCATGTTGGGTTCGATGGACATTAAAAAAAAAAGAAATGAGGATCGAACTTCATAATTACATGCTTTTTTCCTCCTTTTGTCCATTAGTTTCACAAATCACATTAAATTACATCCTTGCCATTGTTGAGATATACCTTCCTTGGTGTGTATGTGTATGTTTATAACTTCTTATTTTGAAAAAAAATTCTAATTTTCAGAAAGGTTGCAAGTACAGTAAACTCCCATATATCTTCTCCCCAGAACCACTAATTATAAACATTTTGCCACATTTATTTTACCTACCTACATGCCTCACCATGCCCTTCTTCCCCCCATCTCTCTCTATATATATAGGTAGAGATACAGCTGTATATCAAGGTATCTATGTATAGGCAACTTTTTTTTCCTGTATCATTTCAGTTAGTGACTGACATGACCGTTAAGTATGACAGCATGTACGTCCTAAGAACAAGGACTTTCTCTTCTGTAACCACAGTACACTTCTGAATATCAGGGAACTGAACATTGTTGCAGTACTTTTATCTTCTAAAAAGTTCGTATTCTGATGTCATCCCTTGTCCTTTACGGCATTGGTTCCCTAATCTAGGATCCTGTCCAAGATCACACGCTACACTGTATGGAGCTACTTTGTATTTTTGGTTCCCTTTACTCAGGAAGTTACTAAGTCTTTCTTTTTCTTCCATGGCCTTGATATGTTTTAAGAGCACAGTTCATTGGCTTTGTAGATGCTTCTGAATCTGTTTTCCTAATGCTTATTCATCAGTTGTTGGCAGAAAAATTATTTAATATGTATGTTTTTAAAACACTGTTACATTTGGTTAGGTACTGTATTACTAGGATATTTGCGTCTGTGTCACCTCAGTGAAGTGGTCTTAATGATTTCCTTTTCTAGTATCCATCTGACACTGAGTCACCGTAGCCTCATTGCATGATTTGGGCAGCTTTTGCCATTTCTCTCTTTATTGGAGAAACTTGTATAAAAAGTATCTGTCCCTTGAAAGCTTGTTAAAACTGAGCTTTAAAAGGGCCTGGATTTTTAATGATCATTTTGTCTAGTTCTTCTGCCAATTTTGGCAGTTTTTGATTTTCAGAAATATATTCATTTTGCGGAGGTCCTCGCATATTAGGATTCAGTCCAGCTTCGTGGAAATGTATTATGAACAGGGTCTGTCTTTGGAAGGTATTTTGTCAAAGTGTTCTGTGGCCAATGAAAAGTATCCCTTACTGTCCAAATCTGTTCTCTTCCCAAGTTTAGATAGCAAGAGTTCAGTATGGAAATTTATTTGGTTTAGGGGCACCTGGGTGGCTCGGTCAGTTAAGTGGCTGACTCTTGGTTTCAGCTCAGGTCATGATCTTGGGGTCCTGGGATTGAGCCCCTCCTCAGGCTCCATGCTCAGCAGGGAGTCTGCTTGAGGATTCTTTCTCTCCCTCGCCCTCCTCCCCCCTGCTCACATGTGCTCGCACTCTCTCTGTCTCTAAAGTAAATAAATCAATCTTTAAAAAATTTATTTGGTTTAGATGCTGAGTGTCAGAGTTCAGGATTTCATCTGAACATTTATTCAACTCTGTTCGGTTCTTAAATTCTGAGGACCAGAGTTCAAGTATTGGGGGATAACTGTGGTAAGCAAACACAAAGAAACGTTGCTCACATCAGAACCCTTAAGGGGCACGTAGGAGGTTCAGTCGGTTAAGCATCTGACTATTTTGGCTCAAGTTATGATCTCAGGGTCGTGAGATCAAGGTCTGTGTCGGGCTCTGCACCGTGCATGGAGCCTGCTTAAGATTCTCTCTCTCCCTCTCCCCCACCTCCGCTTCTCTGACAAACAAACAAAAAACCCTTAAAAATACATCACTCATACCAGCCACTTCCTGTCCAGGCATTTATCGTAAAGAAATAATTTGGGTTCCAAGCCAAGCTCACAAGGACAAGGGACTTCATTTTATTCACAGCAGTGTCCCCAGCACTAGAGCAGCGCTTGACACATAGCAAATGTTACATTAATATTTATTGAATGAATAAATGAACAATTATGAAATATTGGAAACCAAGCAGATATCTGGAAACATTTTATTTTCCCCATTTGTTAATTACCTTGAGCTTTATGGTGTTTTTCCAATGTTTTATTATGAAATTTCAAACGTACAGCAAAGTTGAAAGAATTTTACAGTGAATACCTCTATAACCATCTGCTGGATTCTACCATTAACATTTTTACCATGCTTGCTTTATGACATGTTTATTTGTTTGTGGTAATTTTTTTTAAGGATTTTATTTATTTATGTGACAGAGAGACAGCCAGCGAGAGAGGGAACACAGCAGGGGGAGTGGGAGAGGAAGAAGCAGGCTCCCAGTGGAGGAGCCCGATGTGGGACTCGATCCCGGTACGCCGGGATCACGCCCTGAGCTGAAGGCAGACGCTTTAACGACTGCGCTACCCAGGCACCCCGATGTTTGTGGTATTTTATAACGCGTTTTTTTTTTTAACATTTTTTTTTGAGATTTTATTTATTTATTTGACAGAGAGACAGCCAGAAGGAGAGGGATCACAAGCAGGGAGAGTGGGAGAGGAAGAAGCAGGCTCTCAGCAGAGGAGCCTGATGCGGGGCTCGATCCCATAATGCCAGGATCATGCCCTGAGCCGAAGGCAAACGCTTAACGACTGAGCCACCCAGGCGCCCCTTTTAACCTGTTTTTAATAAGTTTTTACAAAGCCAGATTTATCAGGTTGTTTTTTTTTTTAAATGACTTCCAGGGTTTCGTCTTGCTTAGAAAGGCCTTCCATGAGGTGATTCATTTTTTTCTTATGTTTTCTTTCTAACGTTTTTATGGTTTCTATTCAGGGATTTAAATTTTTGATTCATCTCGAATTTACTTGGTATAAGAAATGAGGTAGATAAACAACTTTTATTTTCTTAAACTTCCTTCTGTGAAGGACCAGATAGTAAATATTTTTGACATTGCAGACCATGCCGTCTCTGTCACAGCTGCTCGGCTAAAAGCAGCCACAGACAATATGTAAATGAACAGGTATAGCCGTGTTCAAGAGAACTTTATTTGGGTGACTGGATTGGGTCCACTGGCTGTAGTTCACTGATCTGTAGCCCAGACCATTACTGCAACTGGTGTTTATTGACTAATCCATTTTCCCCCTGTTCGTATGAGTTGCAGCCTCTGGGTTACTATAAATTTCCATGTATGTTATTGTGTAGTATGGACTCTGTTCAGTTTCACTTATCTGTCCATTTGTGTTTCAGTTGTTCCACCTTTATATATAATATGTTTTAACATTTGGTGAGGCTCTTCTCCCCCCTCGTTAGTCTTTTTTTTTTTTTAAGCAGAATTTTTCTGACTCTTCTAAATTGTTTCTTGTCCTTTGCCGTTACAAACAGTGCTGTTGAATGATGTTTTTGTATGTGTGCAAGTATATTAGTATATTACATTTCCAGGAAAATTGGGGGTTAGGGTAGATTTTTAGTTTTTACCAGCTATTGCCAAATTCCCCTCCACAAGGGACTGTTTCCATTTTCACTCCTACCAGCAGTACAAGAGTGCCTGTTTCCCATACAGCCTTACCAAGAGTGTCTTGTCAAACATTTGGACTTTTACAGATCTGTCACATTAGAAATGTTCTATCACAGATCTTTCTTACAGAAGAATTCCAAATAATATATGTAGATACTCCACATTCCAGAAGGTAGAGCTTAATTTTCCTCCTCTTGACTGTGGGCTAATCTTAGTGACTCACTTCTAAAGAACAGAGTGTAGAAACGGAAAAAGAGAAACTATAGTGGAGGAACCTGGCAGACCCCACCACAACCACATGGTCAAGATCAACATCGGCAGTGATAAGTCACGTTGATATCATGGGCCCCCTTATACAATGCGATCAGTAGGGCAGGTCAGCTCTCTTGTATTCTTCCCCAAAAAACCATAACCTCCATAACCTCAAGTCTAATCACAAAAACACAATGGACAAACCCAAGTTGAGGTACATTCTTCAAAACAGCTGACCAGTGCTCTTGAAAACTGTCAAAGTCATTAAAAAAGGGGGGGGGAGACTAAGAAACCTTCACAGGCCAGAGGAGACTAAGGGTGCATGATGACGAAAAGCAATGTGCCATCCTGGATTCGATCCTGGAACAGAAGGTGGATAGTAGTGGGAAAACGGGTGAACTCCTACAGTTAATTAACTTCTTAGTTTTGACAAATGTACTGTGGTTACATTTGTCCCCTGTTAACATTAGGGGAAGCTGGGTGAAGGGTATATAAGAATTATGTTACCTTTGAACTTTTCTATAAATCTAAAATTATTTCAAAACAAGTTTAACTTCATCAAGATTAGAAACTTAAGTACGTCAGAGGACATGGTTCAAGAGAGTGAAAAGACAACCCACAGCATGGGAAAAGGTGTTTGCAGGCCATATATCTAGTCAGGGACTCACACCCAGAATAGAAAAAGAACTCCTGCAGCAGCCCAGGAAAACCCAGTTCAGAAGTGGGCAAAAGACTCGAATAGACATTTCTCCAGAAAAGACACACGAGTGGCCAGGAAGCACAGGGAGCGATGCGGAATGACAGGTGCTGGTGAGGATGTGGAGAGATTGGAACTTGGGCGCGTTGCCGACGGGAACGTGAAATGGCGCAGCTGCTGTGGAACACCGCCCAGGGGCTCCTCGAAAAATTAAATCTGCAGCTACCATGTGGTCCAGCAGTTCCACTCGTGGGTATTTACCCAAAGGAATTGAGAGCAGGAAGTCGCACCGATAGTTGTACACCAGTGTTCATAGCAGCATTAGTCACAACACCCAAAACAACCAGAAGGTGGAAACAGCGCAGCCGGCCCCGAGCAGATGCACGGCCAGACGAAGCGTGGCGTGTGCCATGCCTGCGTACGTGTGCGGCCACAAGAAAGGAAGTTCTGACGCAGGCCGCGACACAGGCGGGCCTGGAAAACATGACGCGAAGCGAGAGCAGCCGGACACGAAGGAACGGATATTGTATGGTTCCACTTACACCAGGTACCAAGGACAGGCAGATTCACAGAGACTGGAAGTAGGATAGAGGGGGTGGGGGGGCAAGCTAATGTTCAGTGAGTAGGGAGCTTCTGTTCTGAGAAAGGTTTCCGGAAACAGACGGTGATGATCGCTCAACATCGTGAGTATATTTTGTGGTAAATTTCGTGAGATCTGTATTTTACCACAATAAAAATGACTAAAAATATACGAAAAATAAATTTTAGACGTTTATTTTAAAATGGCCTGTCCAGGGTAGTTTTGATTTTCATCGTTCAAAATATAAATCGTTTGTATTTCTTTCCTGCGAATTCTGTTCCTCTTCCTCTTCCCATACTTTTTCCCAGTTAGTTTGTCCTGACTGGGCTCATGATGGTTTTTTTTCTTTTCCAAACAGAAGTGTTTTATTTTTATATAGTTAACTTTAATAATCTCTTCTGTGGCTTCTGGATTTGGGTCATAGTTTTCCCCCATTGCAAGATTATCAAGAAATCATCTCGTGTTTTCTTCTACTTTTATGGTTTCAGTTCTTCTATTTAAATCTTTGACCCATTTTATTTTTTTATTATTTTATTATTGGACCATGCACTTTCTTTTTTTCACATTTTCCTGATTATTTTTTTTAATTTTTTAAAGATTTATTTATTTTACAGAGAGAGCACATGCACATGCAAGTGGGGGGAGGGGCAGAGGGAGAGACCCTCAGGCAGACTCCCCACTGAGTGTGGAACCCATCGTGGGGCTCGAGATCATTACGAGCTAAAATCTAGAGTTGTCCACTTAACCAACCGAGCCACCCAGTCGCCCCAATTATTTAATTAAAAAAATCTCTTCAAACCCCACCCCCCATTTCCCCCATCTCCCCCACCTCCCTCTGGTGACCATCAGTTTGTTCTCTGTAGTTAAGAGTCTGTTTTTTTGGTTTGCCTCCCTCTTTTTTCCCTTTGCTCATTTCTGTTCCTTAAATTCCACATAGGAGTGAAATCATATGGTGTTTGTCTTTCTCTGACTGATTTATTTCACTTAGCGTCATACTCTCTAGCTCCGTCCATGTTGTCTCAAGTCTTTGACCCATTTTAAGCGTATCCTGGTTTATATGTGGGAAGTATAGTCATAAGATCTTGGCGCTTGTCTAGGTATTTAACCTTTTTGGTTCAGTCATACTTGGGATCTTCCCATTTCTAAACGGTGCCTCTCTGAATAGAGGCAATGTATTTATTTCTGCATATTACTTTTGTACCCAGCATCCTTACTGATTTATTGGTTGTAATCATTTTTCATTTGATTCACTTGGGCTTACAGGCATATCCTCATATCATTTACAAACAATGGTAATTTTACCTTCTCCTTTCCAGCTTTTAACCTCTTTTCTTCATTCTTTTGGTTCAGCTAGTGCCTTAGAACACTGTTCATAGTGGTGTTGATACTAGACATTCTAACAGTGTTGTTCCTGACCAGGATGGGGACCCTGCTAGCAGTAGTCGACTATGATGTCTTTTTTTTTTCTTGTTTTAAGTAAACATGTATTGGTTGCTTTTAGAATACTTTTTAAGGCCTTATTTCATCAAACAAAAATTCTTGGGCATCTACTAAGTACCAGGTACTAAGCTAAGTTTTGAGGAGTAGGGCCATGGACCCTCTGGATGTGGTCCCCTCTTTCCCAGAACTCACAGTTTAGTACTTTTTTAAATCATCAAAGAAACGCATGTGAGAGGTGCCTGGCTGGCTCAGTCGGTGGAGCATGCGACTCGATCTCGGGGTTGTGAGTTCGAGCCCCACTTTGGATGTAGAGATTACTTAAAAATAAAATCTTAAAAAAAGAGAGAAATGTACATGAAATCAACTTCGAGATAATTATTTTACAGTAATCACAGTAGGAAAAATTTTGACAAAACAGCGGGCAGGGCTAGCAGGGTGATAGTGAAACAGAGGGTCAGGGTAGCACCACGCACAATGAGGCAGAGGGAGAGAGGGCGGTAGGGACCTCACCCCACATACCCTGCAGACCTGGCAGGACCTTGGTGAGAATAAGAGGGAGCCATCGAAGGGAGTGCAGTCGTTGGGCTTGGTTGGCTTTGCCTTATAGAACACTTGCTCACATTCAGGCCATGGGGAATGAGCTGGGAGAGGCCTGGTGGAGGTGAGACCGGCCTGACGCCGCACCTGAGGGCCCTGTGAAGGAGGACAGGCATGGACCAGGGAGGTGGCAGAGGGAAGGAGAAGTGGATTGGATCTTTGAGGGGTGGGGCCCAGGTCACCTCATGGAGTCAGGATTTAGGGACCCCTGTCAGGAGTGGGATCTAGGGTCTAGAGGGATTGAGTGGGTGGGAGCCCCCCCCCACCTCTTGCACCTTGCAGAAAGGACTGCCCTCTGATCCCTCCCTGTTCTTCTTCCCTCAGAGGTGGTCGTGGGGATAGGACTGGCCGCTATGGAGCCACTGACCGTTCACAAGATGATGGTGGGGAGAACCGCAGCCGAGACCACGACTACCGGGACATGGACTACCGCTCGTATCCCCGAGAGTACGGTAGCCAGGAGGGCAAGCACGACTACGACGACTCGTCTGAGGAGCAGAGTGCAGAGGTGAGGGCCAGGGAGGACAGAGTCCTGCAGGGCCTCAGCTTGTAGCACCATGTGCAGGTAGCTCTCGGCTCCCGTGCCTTCAGAGTGTGCTCAGTGGCTTTGCCTCACCTGGAGGGTCTGTCCCCACTCCCCTCTGTGAGGGCTCCTCTCCCGAGTTGGGTCTCCCTGACTTCCACATGCTTGGCTCTATACTTCTGAGGGCCCCTGGCCATCACCTCTCTCCCTTCTTCCCTGTTTTTTAATTTGGGTCCATGGTTCACTGCAAGCCCTTCACTGCCTGCTCCCAACCAGTTTGGGGCCCTTGAAGAGCCTCCTGCATGGGACCCGGCATGTGGGCTTGGGAGGGTGTAGGGGAACTGGGTATCACCCAGCAGAGTAGCCCTGGGAGGCCAACCGTTGGCATTCACAGGGGCGGCAGAGCCCCTCTACAAAAGGGAAAGACCCTCTAGGGCCTCTCCTTTGAGCTCAGGGGGTAGCCACTTCCATGTTGGGTAGTTAGCCCTAGCCTGAGGAGGGGAGGCATGATGTTTACCATCTGAGGAGAAGCAGCAGACTTGCCTTAAGGGAACCCCAGTTTGAGAGGATAGTCAGGGCCCAGGTCCAAGTAAGCAGGCAGGTCTCCTATCCAGCAGGGTGGGAAGTGTACTTTTGCAACCCAGCCGCTGGGGACAGAGTGTGGGTGTTCAGGCCTCCCAACTGGCAGCTGTGATCTGTGCCTGGATGTCTCCAGGGTACCAGGGGGCTCTGGGTGGACCCTTGGGAAGAGTGGGAGTGGGGTGCTGAGTTATCTGGTCCCCCCCCCCAGGGCAGAAGGGGTGTGGATCCTGGCCCGGCCTGCTTAGTCCTGGCGGGATGGCTTGGGCAACACCCAAGGACTCAGCGACCACACCCTGTCAGGAGGGAGCCTAGCGGTGGTAGAGGACTGGCCAGGCGGACGAGGATCGGGGCCTGGGGGCAGGGCTGTGGCCCTCACACCTTTGCAGGCCCCTGCTGACTGGCTCTGGATGAGATATTGAGCTACTCGTGAAACCCTGGCCCAAACTGGAAATCGTAAGGCATAAGAAAGAATTGTGCACATACTAGCTGAGCTGGTGAGGGAGGAGGAGGGAGAAACAGGGCAGGATTTAGTGTGCTGACCCCAGACGCGAGGAGGCTGAGGCGGCGTCTGGTCACCTGTCTGTGGGAGTTTCTCCCCCACAGTAATACTGCTACCGGCCTCTCCCCGCTCCCATCAAGGCAGCCCCCAGAAGGCATCCCAGGGACAGTTTCCCATCCCAGAAGGGTTGCAGTCCAGGCCTGACCCATTTTGCCTGCCCTGAGCCTTTAGCCGGAGCCCGCCCACCCCTGGCTTTCAGAGCCTGTCTGCCTCAGAGAGCCAGCGGCCAGCCCCTAGGCCCACCCCAGACTGACTGCCCGTCTGGTGTCTCTCGTCTCATTCTGTTGGCCAGGATTCCTACGAGGCCTCCCCGGGCTCCGAGACTCAGCGTAGGCGGCGGCGGCGGCACAGGCACAGCCCCACCGGCCCGCCAGGCTTCCCCCGAGACGGCGACTATCGGGACCAGGACTATCGGACCGAGCAAGGGGAGGAGGAGGAGGAGGATGAGGAGGAGGAGGAGGAGGAGAAGGCCAGTAACATCGTCATGCTGAGGATGCTGCCACAGGCAGCCACTGAGGATGACGTACGTGCCCCCCCCATGCCCCGGGCAGGCGGCAGAGCAGGAGGCCAGGCTGGGTCTCCTCCAGGGCCCTCAGCTTCTCGCTCACCCCGACCTCAGCTCCTTTTATCCCTTCTCTCCCCCAGCACTGTTCCGTCCTCTGGGCAGGCCTTTGTACTCTCCTGGTCTGGAAGGGAGGAGTGTCGGATAGGCTGGCTTGGCCAAGGGGCTGTGGTGGTGGGTGTGGGAGGGAACAGGGCATTCCTCTGGAACATTCCGCTGGTCATCCATCCATTCTGTATATGTTGATTGAGGGCCAGATGCTCACCAGACCCAGAGCCGGGTATTCCTGGTGGCAGAGATAATGCAGGGCCCTGCAGCCCTGGGGATAGGGAGGGTCCCCTGGGATTTTCTGAGGTTTTATTCACACTCTCTCCCCATACCCTCACCTCTGCCCTCTTCCGTCAGCAGCGCCAAATCTCAATGGCCTGGCCACAGAGTCCTGCGTTCTCTGACTTCCTTTGCTGCTACTTACAGCCTCCCCACCCTGTGCTCCATGACATTTCCTTCCGTATTCCTCCCTTTTCTTATGTTTCCTTCTCATAGAGGCTTCCCCTAACGAGCCCCAGTAAAACCCCAGAGGGCCACTAGAATAGTCTCCTCCCTAGCCTCCCTGAGTCTCCTCTCTGCCCGCTTGCCTGCGTTTTCTGCCCAGCTCTTCTCCAAACTCTACCAGCTGCCCATTTTGTCACAGAGAAAAATCCCACCTGTGTATTTGGCCCACCTGCCATGTTCAGGGTCAGACAGTAGCTCCGTGCTGACATGTGTTAAGGATTGATCACAGGGTGGGCCACAGGCCAGGTCTCATTTAATCCTCACAGCCACCCTGCAGGGAAGGTACTCTGCGTGTTTCCATCCTACGGATGAGGAAGCCAGGCCCCCAGCAGTGAAGCAGCTTGCCCCAGGTCCCACAGGCAGTGAGTGGCAGGCCAGCGAGTGGCAATGGAGCTGGGGTCTGGCCCCGGGCAGCTGGATTCCAGAGCCTACATTCTTGCTGTTTCCTGAGCCCTCCCTGAGTATTTGCAGTCCTAACGAGCTCCTCCGTGTTTCTTTTCATTCTCACGTGTTTCTGTGTGTGTGTATGTGTGTGTGTGTGTGTGTGTGTGTGTGTGAGAGAGAGAGAGAGAGAGCGAGAGCTCCTTTTTTTTTCACCTGATGAGGAAACTGAGGCCCAGAGGCAATAAGATTGCCGCCCGAGAATGCCCAGGACATGTTCCCAGGCTTCTGCAAGAAGCACCGCTGGCCTAGAGACCCTACTTCATCTGGTCCAAACCCCAGACTGCCTCCGCAGCTTCCCTCTGGCTTCATCCAGAAAGCTTTCCAAACTCTGTCACCACACCTTTTGGTCTCCACCCCAGGATACTGCTCCACGCATGGCCTGGGGGCACACGGCCAGGCTCTGCTCAGACCCGGTCCTGCCCTTGTGGTCCTGCCCTTTGTGGTATTCGCATAGCGGGTCTCTCAGGGCAAGCCCCAGCTCCCCTCACCACGGCGGCTGCACCAAGCCTGTCGTCAGAGTCCCCCCCCACCCCCCCGCAGGCCATTCTTCAGCTGCTGGCTTGGCTCCCTCTTTCCTTGCTCTCTGCCTCTGAGGGTCATCACGCTGCCATGCCCCCGCCCCCACACCATGCCCCTTTCATTTCACTCACTCTCTGCAAGTCTGGGGCCGAGTGCTGAGAGCAGGTGCTGGTGCGGGCCCAGGGCTGTGGCCACTTGGGGACAAGGCCCAAGAGAGCGAGAGGAGGCAGTGCGTGCATGTCGCCGGCAGCCCTCCAGGGTCCCGGAGGCCTCCGGTGGCCCCCATGTGCTGAGCCTGCCCCCACCCATATCTCCCCGTACAGATCCGGGGCCAGCTGCAGTCCCACGGAGTGCAAGCACGAGAGGTCCGGCTGATGCGGAACAAATCCTCAGGTGAGCTTTTGTTCCCAGTGCCTCCCCTTCCGCTGGCCAGCCTCAGCCTCCAGTCTCCCTCCTGCTTCTGCCTTCTCCCTCACCCTCCCTGCCCTGCCTTCCTGCCACAGCTGGGAATGGGCAGCTTGGGGGTGCCCTCTCTTCTTCTCTTCCCCTCAACCCATACTCCTCACAGCTCTGGGGCTGTCGGGGAGGGGGTGCAACACTGAGCTGAGTGCTCCCCGGGGGCAGGGCCAGGGCCAGGCTCCGGGGAACCTCCTCTTTGGGACTCTGAGTATCTGAGGTGGTAACCGCCTCCCCATATACTCCCTTCCCTTTCCCTTCTTCTCCTTCCCCTGCCCCTCGATCTCCCCCACATTTTTCTGGTAACAGCCTGTGACCAGAAAGTAGGTCTGACACGGTCCCACTCACGTGTCCCAAGAGGGGAGGCAGGGGATGGCTCTTATCCAAGGGTGCATCCCAAGGAGCAGCCAGGATTTCTGGCCTCGCTTGTTCCCTCCCTCCCTCTTGCAGGCTGCTTGGAGCTGGCCTGAGGTTAGCAGGGTGGTGGGGGGGAGTCGTCTCTGCAGGACCTCTGGCCCAGGCTCCCCAAGGCAGGCACAGTGGGGCTTCACTGCCTGGGCTTCTCTCGCCATCTCTCAGTCTCTCTCCTCCCCACACCTCCATATCTCTCTCTCTCTCTCTCTCTCTCTCTCTCTCTCT
>NW_024423319.1:84091526-84094974 GCF_017311325.1 Ursus maritimus | reverse complement strand
CAGAGTCCTGCGTTCTCTGACTTCCTTTGCTGCTACTTACAGCCTCCCCACCCTGTGCTCCATGACATTTCCTTCCGTATTCCTCCCTTTTCTTATGTTTCCTTCTCATAGAGGCTTCCCCTAACGAGCCCCAGTAAAACCCCAGAGGGCCACTAGAATAGTCTCCTCCCTAGCCTCCCTGAGTCTCCTCTCTGCCCGCTTGCCTGCGTTTTCTGCCCAGCTCTTCTCCAAACTCTACCAGCTGCCCATTTTGTCACAGAGAAAAATCCCACCTGTGTATTTGGCCCACCTGCCATGTTCAGGGTCAGACAGTAGCTCCGTGCTGACATGTGTTAAGGATTGATCACAGGGTGGGCCACAGGCCAGGTCTCATTTAATCCTCACAGCCACCCTGCAGGGAAGGTACTCTGCGTGTTTCCATCCTACGGATGAGGAAGCCAGGCCCCCAGCAGTGAAGCAGCTTGCCCCAGGTCCCACAGGCAGTGAGTGGCAGGCCAGCGAGTGGCAATGGAGCTGGGGTCTGGCCCCGGGCAGCTGGATTCCAGAGCCTACATTCTTGCTGTTTCCTGAGCCCTCCCTGAGTATTTGCAGTCCTAACGAGCTCCTCCGTGTTTCTTTTCATTCTCACGTGTTTCTGTGTGTGTGTATGTGTGTGTGTGTGTGTGTGTGTGTGTGTGAGAGAGAGAGAGAGAGAGCGAGAGCTCCTTTTTTTTTCACCTGATGAGGAAACTGAGGCCCAGAGGCAATAAGATTGCCGCCCGAGAATGCCCAGGACATGTTCCCAGGCTTCTGCAAGAAGCACCGCTGGCCTAGAGACCCTACTTCATCTGGTCCAAACCCCAGACTGCCTCCGCAGCTTCCCTCTGGCTTCATCCAGAAAGCTTTCCAAACTCTGTCACCACACCTTTTGGTCTCCACCCCAGGATACTGCTCCACGCATGGCCTGGGGGCACACGGCCAGGCTCTGCTCAGACCCGGTCCTGCCCTTGTGGTCCTGCCCTTTGTGGTATTCGCATAGCGGGTCTCTCAGGGCAAGCCCCAGCTCCCCTCACCACGGCGGCTGCACCAAGCCTGTCGTCAGAGTCCCCCCCCACCCCCCCGCAGGCCATTCTTCAGCTGCTGGCTTGGCTCCCTCTTTCCTTGCTCTCTGCCTCTGAGGGTCATCACGCTGCCATGCCCCCGCCCCCACACCATGCCCCTTTCATTTCACTCACTCTCTGCAAGTCTGGGGCCGAGTGCTGAGAGCAGGTGCTGGTGCGGGCCCAGGGCTGTGGCCACTTGGGGACAAGGCCCAAGAGAGCGAGAGGAGGCAGTGCGTGCATGTCGCCGGCAGCCCTCCAGGGTCCCGGAGGCCTCCGGTGGCCCCCATGTGCTGAGCCTGCCCCCACCCATATCTCCCCGTACAGATCCGGGGCCAGCTGCAGTCCCACGGAGTGCAAGCACGAGAGGTCCGGCTGATGCGGAACAAATCCTCAGGTGAGCTTTTGTTCCCAGTGCCTCCCCTTCCGCTGGCCAGCCTCAGCCTCCAGTCTCCCTCCTGCTTCTGCCTTCTCCCTCACCCTCCCTGCCCTGCCTTCCTGCCACAGCTGGGAATGGGCAGCTTGGGGGTGCCCTCTCTTCTTCTCTTCCCCTCAACCCATACTCCTCACAGCTCTGGGGCTGTCGGGGAGGGGGTGCAACACTGAGCTGAGTGCTCCCCGGGGGCAGGGCCAGGGCCAGGCTCCGGGGAACCTCCTCTTTGGGACTCTGAGTATCTGAGGTGGTAACCGCCTCCCCATATACTCCCTTCCCTTTCCCTTCTTCTCCTTCCCCTGCCCCTCGATCTCCCCCACATTTTTCTGGTAACAGCCTGTGACCAGAAAGTAGGTCTGACACGGTCCCACTCACGTGTCCCAAGAGGGGAGGCAGGGGATGGCTCTTATCCAAGGGTGCATCCCAAGGAGCAGCCAGGATTTCTGGCCTCGCTTGTTCCCTCCCTCCCTCTTGCAGGCTGCTTGGAGCTGGCCTGAGGTTAGCAGGGTGGTGGGGGGGAGTCGTCTCTGCAGGACCTCTGGCCCAGGCTCCCCAAGGCAGGCACAGTGGGGCTTCACTGCCTGGGCTTCTCTCGCCATCTCTCAGTCTCTCTCCTCCCCACACCTCCATATCTCTCTCTCTCTCTCTCTCTCTCTCTCTCTCTTCCTCCTCCTCCTCCCCCTCTCCCTATTCTTTCCCCCCCCCACTTTCCTCTCTGTCTCTCTCTTCTTCCCTCCCTTCCTCCATCCCCCACCCCAGATCATACTATTTCATCCTCCTGTGCATCCTCACAGTTACTCTTATGGAGATCAGGCATGCCCCCCCCAAGCCCTGCCATGTCTCAGCCTCCCCGTGTGTGTACCTGCAGAAGAGAAGCAGCTCTCCTGCAGCCTCAAGCCCTGGATCCCTTTCCCAGCCCTGGCCAGGCCTGGAGTCTCTCTTGGTAGCATGTAGGTCTTGTTCTGCTTCACCCCAGCCAAACTGCACAGTGGCAGGGTTCTGGTCTCTCTCTCTCTCTCCATAAGGTGGTGTCCTAGGTGCGGCCCCTTCTGGCACTTCTCCCAGGCACCCAGTGATTCTTTAAGGTCTGCCTGGCCAACCCTGGCCCCCATTCTCCTGCTGTCTAGGAGGACTTGCACTGTGGGTGGCTGTAATCTTCCTAGCTTGGCCCTGAGGCTCCCTGGTAAGGCCCACCTCCCCTGCACTGTGCTAAGGCCGAGGCGACGTTGTGTCCCTGACTCCCCCTGGTTTCTGATGGGCCTGGAGCCCTTCCTAGCCTCACCAAGCAGCCTGGCCCAGGTTCTCTTTTGCTGCTTTGATGAAACACCTGTCCCAGGACCCCTCCTGGGCAGTGGCCTCATGCTGGGCCCCACCCTTCAGTTATTTGTTCTGGCCCATGTGGAGTCAGCAGCCTGCCCATCCGCCCTCTGTCCTCTGACACAGATCTCTACTTGTCCCCTTTCCCTCCCACCTCCTTTCCGTCTCCGTCACCCCAGGCAGCTCTGCCTGAGCCCCTCTCTCTGTCTTTCTTCCCAGCTGGCGTGTGTGTATCTCCCCCTCCCCCCCACCTCTCCCACTCAGTTATCCTCCTTCCCCCGTCCCTCTTTCCTGACCCTCCAGGCCATCTACCTTGCCTCCCACCCCCTGGTCTTTCTCTGATTACTTCTCTCTCCCCCTTTTTTCTTTTCTCCTCTTCCCCCCCTTCCCTCTCTGCCCCCCTGGTCCTCTCCCCTCGGGTCCCACCCCCGGGAACGCCGTGTGTCCAAAGCTGTTGACTAACCCACTGCGTCTGTATCTGAATGCTGTCTCCAGGTCAGAGCCGGGGCTTCGCCTTCGTCGAGTTTAGTCACTTGCAGGACGCTACACGATGGATGGAAGCCAATCAGGTTGCTTTGCCGCACTTGAACCCCCCCCCAAACAAATACTACTTTGTAAT
>NW_024423319.1:84085569-84091516 GCF_017311325.1 Ursus maritimus | reverse complement strand
CCCCCCCCCAAACAAATACTACTTTGTAATCGAGCGCTCCCCATCGCCTGATTCTTACGGACACAGTTCCCTGCCCTGTGGCCCTGTGTCCCATCCCCCCCGCCCCCTCTCTCTCCCCCTTCCTGACCCTCACTATCTCCTCTTCCCATCTCTTGCTACCCACTGGGCTTCCCATCAAGAACCCACACTCACCACTGGCCCCTTCCCACCACCAGGCACTAGCGCTGCCCCTCCACCTCCCAGCTGAGCTTTTGGAGAGAGGGCCACCGGGGAGGGGGGAGGTTTCCTTCCATGGAGGCTCCCACTCCTCGGGGACCACCCTGCTCCGGGGTTTAGGCAGAGCCAGGATCTCGTTCCACTCTCAGGCATCACTGGAAGTCTAGCCACTGGGGAACTTAGTTGTTGGCACACTAACTAGCAAGTCCCGTTTTGCCAGCTCTCTGCATGTGAGTTTGGCCTTTTGATTTCCATGCGAGAGGCCAGCACCGCTCTGTTGATCTAAAGTACCAGCCAAATGCGATAGAACTCACTTCAGATGCCCTAGCCCTCCCCCGCACCTACCCCCCACAGGAGTCACCACTTGCCCACTCCGCTGGGGGCAGGCCTGCCTTCTCAGCAAGGAGTCATGCTGTCAGGAAGGGAAGGGAGCCTGCTCCCCCACCTGACACGGTCTCCCCACCCAGCAGCTTTGGGACCATCAGAGACCCAAGGACCTGCTCTGCTCACCTACCCAGAGCCTGGCTCACTGGTGTGGGGCACGGAAGGAAAGCGTCAGGGGAGGAAGGGTCAGATGTGGTGGAAGCGGGGCTCCGCAGGGCGGCCCTGGGGCCAGCTCTGCCCTAATGCCGTGGGCCCAGGACCCAGCCAGCCCCGGGAAGACAGCCTCACAGCAGGAACTTCCATCTTTTAAATATGGCTCTTTCTTTTTCCCCTTCTCCAGCACTAGCGCGCGTGCGCTCTCTCTCTCTTTCTCTCCCCTCCTCTCCCTCCCCTCCCCGTCCCCCTCATCCCGAGTGTAGCCTGTGTAGTGCTGGCCCTGGGTGTGGCCTGGCAGTGTCAGGGTCGAGTGGGGGGTTTTCCCCACTGTCCGGCAAGCGTCGGTCAGCCGAGCACTGTGTGCCTGGTGGCGTGTGTTCACGTGTGCGTGCGCGTGCCCGGAAAGGCAGCAAACAGCTGCGCCCAAGGGCTGTGGCGCTTTCCCTCCCTCCTTCCCTTCCTTCTTCCCTCGTCCGTTCTCCGACCTCCCTCCGTTCCCTGTCCCTCATCCATCCAGCTGAAGGGCTCGCTCACTCTCTTCTCCTGTGCTGAAACGGTGCGTGGGGCACTGCTGCCTGGGCCTCACTGTGCTCTGCTTTTTCCCGCAGCACTCCCTCAACATCCTGGGCCAGAAGGTGTCCATGCACTACAGCGACCCCAAGCCCAAGATCAATGAGGACTGGCTGTGTAATAAGGTACAGGGGCGGTGGGCAGCGGTTGCCATGGATAGAGACAGCGGCGGTGGCGGCAGCGTCTGTCCCCCTGGGGCCTCTGAGGTGGCATAGGTGTTGGGGACCGGCTCAGCTCAAGTAGCCACCGTCCCTTGCCGCCTGCCCACCCACCCAGGTGTACTGGGCTTTCACTCGAAGCCAGGCTCTGCCCTCAGGAGGCGCAGTCCTGCCTGAAGTCCGAGTAGGCTTTCCACAAGTTTTTACATAAGCGACTAACTAGTGACGGTGGAGGCATGGCGTGGTGTGTCAAGTGTGGACTTCTCGAGCCGGGCTGGCTGGAATTGGAGCCTCCCACATCCTCCTTGGTCTCTGCCTCACTTTCCTCACCTCCAAAACACGAATAGCGATGACCCCTCTCCCCCAAGGGGGTTGGGAGGATTCCGGTGTGGCGCTTGAGAGGGTAACCCTTGGGACAACGTCTAGCCCACGGTTAGCTCCCTTTAGCGTGCGCCTGTTCTCCCAAAGGAAACACAGGCTGCTTTGGGAGCCTGTGTCAGGTGGCCCAACCTTGACAGACACTCTGACAAAGCCATGTCTACCTGAGGCTGAGGCCACAAGCTGTAGGGTCTTGCAGTTGTATTCCCTACAAGGAACCTGAGGCTCAAAGGGGTGCCACTGTGGGTTACCCTTGAGGCATGGCTTGCACCCGATCACAGGGGACGTGGATGGTACCCTGGGTTTGGCTCTCCCCTGGGGCCAGCCTCCCAAGCAGCCCGGAGGTAGCCTTGTGCTGCCACAGCCCCACCTCCCGCAGCCAGCTGGCAGCCCTAAGACCTAAGGGGAGGACTGAGAACTGGCCGAGCCCCCCACCCTCCCCACAGTAAGAATTCTGCCTACCAAGGGAAGTGGCACCTTTTTGTTTTAAAAGAGAGAGTGTTATCAGAAGGCAGGTGTCCATTGTCTCTGCAGGGGTAGGGACGAAGTGACGGTGGCACTCTGTCCCTCCTATATTTTCAGAGACTCCTCAAAACCAGGGAATTCTCTCCTTTACCCTCCTGTAATTCCCCGCATCCTGTTGGTCACCAGGTCCTGACGCTTCCATCACAAAAATGCTCTCCCTTGCGATTCCCGCTGCCCAGACCAACCGTCACCCTCTCCCTCAGTCGCCGTGGACCTCTCCTCTGCTGTGCTGGCCCTTTGTGTCTTTCTCTCGCCCTCTCACCCGTAACATTCCTCGAAACCACCTCTAACCACGCCCCTCCGCCTCTGCTTAGAACCCACCCCCCAAGTCTGAGCTCGAGCGTGACCACCCTCCATAATCCAGTGTCACCTGCCCGTTCCAGCTTCCACTTCTGCCTCTTTCCTCACCCTCCTGCGCCAGCTACAGAGAATGTCTTGTTCCCTTTGCTAGCACTAGCTTCCCAGCAAAACCAGACCGAACCAAAGCAAACTTCTGGGCCTCCCAGATCAAACATCCCACCAACTGTCCCCAGCTGAGCGAGCCATGCCCCTCTTGGACTGTTCCCCTCCCCGGGTCCCCACAGATAAAACCTGCCCCCCCCCCGCCCGTGCTACATCTGCTCCCTGCTGTTAGGCCGGGGGCTAACGTCCTGGGCCTGCGGGGCAGAGCCTGGCACAGGAGCAGTGCGTGGGGCCTGACCGTGGGACGGAGATAGAAATGTAGAACCTCCAGGCATAGAAAAGCCGGAGGCTCCTGGAGGCTGCCATGTCCAGGGTTGGGTTCTCGGGAACACCAGCGTAGTCCTCGAGATAAAGGAGGGATGGGAGTCTGGCCAGAGAGGGGCTACTGGCTTTTAGGTGTGGAAACACTGAAGGTTTCTGAAGAGGGAAGCAAGTTTTAGGAAGAGGAACCTGCTAAAGGGACAAGAAAGGGGGCGGTCCTGGCAGTTGGTACCTCAGAGGAGGTGGCACTTGTCACGGGTGGGGGAGTTGTTGATTTCCTGAGTTGAGGAGGTGGCACTGAGGGACAAACTTGAGACCATGTGAGGTGAAGAGTCACAGACTGGGAATGACAGCCAGGGCCCCCTGCCACCCCTGACCCTGGGACCTTCCTTTCTGGGGCATGGTGGGGTTCCCTGGGGGATCTCTGGATCCAGGTTTGGAGGGTGCAGTGGAAAGCCACACCCACTCTGACAGCCTGGCCTGTGCCTCGCAGTGTGGTGTCCAGAACTTCAAACGCCGTGAGAAGTGCTTCAAGTGTGGCGTGCCCAAGTCAGGTGAGGCCCTCCTCCCTCCCCACCTCCCCGGGACATGGGTAGAAGTGGGGAGAAGGGTGACCAGCCTTGGAGTCTGCCTCCCCCTTTGTCACCGGCCTGTCTTCTGCTGCCCCTGACAGAGGCAGAGCAGAAGCTGCCCCTGGGCGCGAGGCTGGATCAGCAGACGCTGCCGCTGGGTGGACGGGAGCTAAGCCAGGGTCTGCTCCCCCTGCCACAGCCCTACCAGGCCCAGGGAGTGCTGGCCTCCCAAGCCCTGTCACAGGGCTCGGAGCCAAGCTCGGAGAACGCCAATGACAGTGAGTCAGTTGTTCCTTCCTTTCTCCCTGCCCTAGGGTGTCTGGGCTGGGCTCTCCAAGGCCAGAGAGATGGCGGTGACCAAGAATTAGTCCTCCCAGGGTCTCTGCCTGGTGGGGGGACCGACGTGATGTAGGGAGAGCAGGGGAGGAGCATTGCCCGACTCGACTTTGGGGGTGTGTTGGGAAGGGTCTCGGCAGGTGAGCGACTGAGCTGGGACTTGGACTGACAAGCAAAGTTTATCCAGGAGGAAGAGGTGAGAGGAAGCAGCAGGTGCAAAAGATACGGAGGCCAGAGGAGAGGGGTAGTGGGGAGACACCAGAGGGTAGGGCTGGAGCAGAGTATCCGGGGTGCCCCCTAATGCTGGGCCCCTTCCCGCAGCCATCATTTTGCGCAACCTGAACCCACACAGCACCATGGACTCCATCCTGGGGGCCCTGGCACCCTACGCGGTGCTATCCTCCTCCAATGTTCGCGTCATCAAGGACAAGCAGACCCAACTGAATCGTGGCTTCGCCTTCATCCAGCTCTCCACCATCGTGGTGAGGGCGGCACAGGGGGGGGCCGGGCAGCCAGGGTCCCGGCCCCCGGGGCGGGGAGGAGGGACCCTAACCCCAGCCCCTGACCGCGGCTCCAAGCCTGGCAATGGGGCAATGGAGCCGGGGGCCTCCCCGGGCCTGACCCTTGTGCCCCTGCCTCCCCTCCTCCCGTTCCAGGAGGCAGCCCAGCTACTGCAGATCCTGCAGGCCCTGCACCCGCCGCTCACCATCGACGGCAAGACCATCAACGTTGAGTTTGCCAAGGGTTCTAAGAGGTCAGGACCCCACCTGTGTCCCTTCCCAGCCGGCCCCCCAGCCTGGGGCTTCTCATCTCACTCCTAGTCTCTGACATCCTCCCCAGGGACATGGCCTCCAACGAAGGCAGTCGCATCAATGCTGCCTCTGTGGCCAGCACTGCTATTGCCGCGGCCCAGTGGGCCATCTCACAGGTACTCAAAGACTCCCCTCTGCCCCAGCATCCCCACACTGGGGCCACAGTCTCGACCCTCCCGCGCCCTCTCTGCAACCAGGAGGGCTGGCTTGCTGTCTGGCTTTCCATGGACCCCAAACCCTCACAGTGGCTGCCGTGGGCTTTGGGGGCCTCGCCGCAGCTCCCTTCCCAGTCACCTCCTCCCAGGCTTTCAACTTCAACACCATCGTGGCTGCTTTTCGCTTCTATTTGGTTATTTTATCATCCTGAATTGTTACAACTTCTTTAATAAAACGGAATTTATAAGTGGCTGAAAGAAAATTGGGAGATGAAAATAAAGAAGGGGAGGACGGTGTCTTCCTTGACCTGACACCCAGCGCTTGAACTACGCCACACATGTACCAGTGTCAGCCCTGGGAGCATTTTGGCACGAGTCTTCGGTCAATTCTTGTTTTTGCCGCTGCCCTGCCCTGCTGTGGCCGGGCGGCCCTCACACTTCACTTGTCTGAGGCCTGCATGCTTTCTGTCAGCAGACAGACACTAGCCTCACCTGTGGGCAGATGCTTCTTAGCTGGTTCCCCTCCCCCTGCGCCCCTTCCTCTGCTAATAAGCCCCTCCCACTGCCCCTCAGGCCTCCCAGGGTGGGGAGGGTGCCTGGGCCACCCCCGAGGAGCCACCGGTCGACTACAGCTACTACCAACAGGATGAGGGCTATGGCGGCAGCCAGGGCACAGAGTCCTCTCTCTATGCCCATGGCTACCTCAAGGGCACCAAAGGCCCCGGCATCACTGGAACCAAAGGGGACCCATCTGGAGCAGGTGAGCCCCAGCATCTTTCCCTGAGCCTGTGGCGGGGGGTGGCAGGCATGGGGTCCTGGGCCCCATCATTCACAAGCATTCTCCTTCCCTCCCTGTCCATCATTACAGGTGCGGAGGCCTCCCTGGATCCTGGGGCAGACCCTGTGTCACTGCAGGCTTTCTCCCGCGCCCAGCCTGGTGCCGCCCCTGGCATCTACCAGCA
>NW_024423319.1:84080341-84085559 GCF_017311325.1 Ursus maritimus | reverse complement strand
ACGTGATGTAGGGAGAGCAGGGGAGGAGCATTGCCCGACTCGACTTTGGGGGTGTGTTGGGAAGGGTCTCGGCAGGTGAGCGACTGAGCTGGGACTTGGACTGACAAGCAAAGTTTATCCAGGAGGAAGAGGTGAGAGGAAGCAGCAGGTGCAAAAGATACGGAGGCCAGAGGAGAGGGGTAGTGGGGAGACACCAGAGGGTAGGGCTGGAGCAGAGTATCCGGGGTGCCCCCTAATGCTGGGCCCCTTCCCGCAGCCATCATTTTGCGCAACCTGAACCCACACAGCACCATGGACTCCATCCTGGGGGCCCTGGCACCCTACGCGGTGCTATCCTCCTCCAATGTTCGCGTCATCAAGGACAAGCAGACCCAACTGAATCGTGGCTTCGCCTTCATCCAGCTCTCCACCATCGTGGTGAGGGCGGCACAGGGGGGGGCCGGGCAGCCAGGGTCCCGGCCCCCGGGGCGGGGAGGAGGGACCCTAACCCCAGCCCCTGACCGCGGCTCCAAGCCTGGCAATGGGGCAATGGAGCCGGGGGCCTCCCCGGGCCTGACCCTTGTGCCCCTGCCTCCCCTCCTCCCGTTCCAGGAGGCAGCCCAGCTACTGCAGATCCTGCAGGCCCTGCACCCGCCGCTCACCATCGACGGCAAGACCATCAACGTTGAGTTTGCCAAGGGTTCTAAGAGGTCAGGACCCCACCTGTGTCCCTTCCCAGCCGGCCCCCCAGCCTGGGGCTTCTCATCTCACTCCTAGTCTCTGACATCCTCCCCAGGGACATGGCCTCCAACGAAGGCAGTCGCATCAATGCTGCCTCTGTGGCCAGCACTGCTATTGCCGCGGCCCAGTGGGCCATCTCACAGGTACTCAAAGACTCCCCTCTGCCCCAGCATCCCCACACTGGGGCCACAGTCTCGACCCTCCCGCGCCCTCTCTGCAACCAGGAGGGCTGGCTTGCTGTCTGGCTTTCCATGGACCCCAAACCCTCACAGTGGCTGCCGTGGGCTTTGGGGGCCTCGCCGCAGCTCCCTTCCCAGTCACCTCCTCCCAGGCTTTCAACTTCAACACCATCGTGGCTGCTTTTCGCTTCTATTTGGTTATTTTATCATCCTGAATTGTTACAACTTCTTTAATAAAACGGAATTTATAAGTGGCTGAAAGAAAATTGGGAGATGAAAATAAAGAAGGGGAGGACGGTGTCTTCCTTGACCTGACACCCAGCGCTTGAACTACGCCACACATGTACCAGTGTCAGCCCTGGGAGCATTTTGGCACGAGTCTTCGGTCAATTCTTGTTTTTGCCGCTGCCCTGCCCTGCTGTGGCCGGGCGGCCCTCACACTTCACTTGTCTGAGGCCTGCATGCTTTCTGTCAGCAGACAGACACTAGCCTCACCTGTGGGCAGATGCTTCTTAGCTGGTTCCCCTCCCCCTGCGCCCCTTCCTCTGCTAATAAGCCCCTCCCACTGCCCCTCAGGCCTCCCAGGGTGGGGAGGGTGCCTGGGCCACCCCCGAGGAGCCACCGGTCGACTACAGCTACTACCAACAGGATGAGGGCTATGGCGGCAGCCAGGGCACAGAGTCCTCTCTCTATGCCCATGGCTACCTCAAGGGCACCAAAGGCCCCGGCATCACTGGAACCAAAGGGGACCCATCTGGAGCAGGTGAGCCCCAGCATCTTTCCCTGAGCCTGTGGCGGGGGGTGGCAGGCATGGGGTCCTGGGCCCCATCATTCACAAGCATTCTCCTTCCCTCCCTGTCCATCATTACAGGTGCGGAGGCCTCCCTGGATCCTGGGGCAGACCCTGTGTCACTGCAGGCTTTCTCCCGCGCCCAGCCTGGTGCCGCCCCTGGCATCTACCAGCAGTCAGCAGCCGAAGCAAGCGGCAGCCAGGGTGCTGCCGCCAACAGCCAGGTGAGGGAGCTGGGGGGATCTTGGGGGGAAGGGGCGCGCAGGGGGCATCGGCAGACACTGAGCCCTGTTCCCCTGTCCGGCCCTGTGACCAGCCATATACCATCATGTCACCCGCTGTGCTCAAATCTGAGCTCCAGAGCCCTACCCATCCTAGCTCTGCCCTGCCACCGGCCACCAGCCCCACTGCCCAGGAGTCCTACAGCCAGTATCGTGAGTAGCCATGGCCTGCGGGTGGGGTGGGGTGGGGGACGGGGCGGGGAGTTCCTTAACAAAGCAGAGAGGAGTGTGACCCCCCCTTTCTCACCCCCCCACAGCTGTTCCTGACGTCTCTACCTACCAGTACGATGAGACGTCTGGCTACTACTATGACCCCCAGACTGGTCTCTACTATGACCCCAACTCCCAGGTGATAGGGTGGCCCAGGAAACGGGTGGGGTCTGTAGTTCCCCCTCTTGAGGTCTCCCCTCATGCCCCCTCCCTTGCCCCTCTCCCAGTATTATTACAACGCTCAGAGCCAGCAGTACCTATACTGGGACGGGGAAAGGCGGACCTACGTTCCTGCCCTGGAGCAGTCGGCCGACGGGCATAAGGAGACAGGGGCCCCCTCGAAGGAGGGTAAAGAGAAGAAGGAGAAGCACAAGACCAAGACAGCCCAACAGGTGAACACTGGGGGCCCAGCAGTCACTGGCTAGCTGTTTGGTGCCTTCCAGTGAATGCATTTCTATCCGCTTTAAGCCTCCGCTGCTGGGGGAGGGGCAGTTGTGTACATGGCAGTGACTGTGCTCGAGAGAGACCAGGCTGCTAGCCCAGCTCTGCTCTTTGATGTATGACGTCGAGCCAGAGCAGTCTCCTCAGTATGTGGTAGGGCGGCCCACCTCCCTGAGTGGCCAGTGCCGTCCATCTGGGCGAGCTCAGTCAGCTTTCCTGTCCCCTGGTGGGAATCCTCGCATTGCTTGCATGCCAGAAGCCAGGCTAGCCCTGCCTGTGGAAACGAGTGGGCACACAGACCTCCTTTGGGCCCAGAACCCCACTCGTGGGTATGTGTCCAGGTCTGTCTCCCCCAGAGAACTTCTTACGGGCCCATCAGGGTGTGGAAAATGGCCATTGCAGCATCTGGTAGGAGTGGGCAGTTGGAGGGAACTTCGGTGTCTTTCTGTGGAGGAAGAGTATGACAGTCTGGGTGTAGCACTTAGAAGCAAGAACTAAGTGTTCCCTTGGCAACCTGGTAAATTCTGAAAAAGGTGTCGACCCCGGGGAGGCGGACAGAATATGGAATGTGGCATAGTATCGCATGTAGAAGTTAGAGAAAGCCACCACCTGCCCCGTAAAATGAGAAGATGAAAGCGCACAAAGAGCAGGGTCACGTGGGTGCTTGGGAGGACAGGCACAGCCCAAGAGGGCTTGGCCAGGGGCACTGACAACACAATGATGAGAAATGGGGACTTTCACCTCCACCTCCTCACCCCTGCTTGAGGCCACAGGGCAGGAAGGGGCAGTGGACGGAGTTGGCGGTGCCAGCCACTGGAGGGCCCCTGAGAGCCTCACCTCCACCCTTACCCCTAGATTGCCAAGGACATGGAACGCTGGGCCCGCAGTCTCAACAAGCAGAAAGAAAACTTCAAAAACAGCTTCCAGCCCATCAGCTCCCTGCAGACGCGGCCGAGAGGCGGGGAGTCAGCCACCGCAGATGCCGGCTACGCCATCCTCGAGAAGAAGGTGTGTTGTGGCCACCCCTCTGTTACCTGCCCCCAGTCTTGTCATTTCAGTGGTCCCTCTGTGGAGTCCCTGAATGTGTGTGTCCTATCCACCCCAGGGAGCACTAGCCGAGAGCACACCAGCATGGACCTCCCGAAACTGGCCAGCGACGACCGCCCAGTGAGTGGCCGGGCAAGAAGAGCAGCGGAGGGTGGGGCTCCAATCTAGCTGGGCCTGACCTCCCTCCCCGACCCTCGCATTCTCTAGAGCCCACCTCGGGGCCTGGTGGCAGCCTACAGCGGGGAGAGCGACAGTGAGGAAGAGCAGGAACGCGGGGGTCCCGAACGGGAGGAGAAGCTCACTGACTGGCAGAAGCTGGCCTGTCTGCTCTGCCGGCGCCAGTTCCCCAGCAAGGAGGCGCTCATCCGCCACCAGCAGCTCTCCGGGCTGCACAAGGTAACTGAGGGAGGATTGGCAGGGAACCTTGGCTCGGCTTGGCCCGGCCCGTCCTGGCCCAGTCCGTCCCGGGCCAGCCGCTTCACGCCGCCTCTTGTCTGTCCCCTTGCAGCAAAACCTTGAGATTCACCGACGAGCCCACCTGTCAGAAAACGAGCTGGAAGCACTGGAGAAGAATGACATGGAGGTGAGGTGTGACCCATTCCTGGACTCCATCCCCTCTGTCCCTTGCCGAGTGCCTGTCCCCTCAGGCAGCTGGTGCTCCAGTCCCTCAGCTGCATGGCTGCTCGCACCCACGAGATCCTGCCCACAGGACCTCAGGCCTGTTAGCCAGGTCCAGCTCCGTGGGGCCCCTGGTGTTTCCTGCAGAGAGTGATCAGCTCCCCCATTCTCTCTCTCTCTCTCTCTCTCTCTCTCACACACACACACACACACACACACACATGCACGTGTTTTCAGCAAATGAAGTACCGAGACCGCGCAGCCGAACGCAGAGAGAAGTACGGCATCCCCGAGCCACCAGAGCCCAAGAGGAGGAAGTACGGCGGCATGTCCGCAGCTTCTGTGTAAGGGCGAGGGGCCATGGGGAGGGGCCATGGGGAGGGGCCACGAGGAGGGGCCCGGGGCCCTCCGGCCGTCACTCACACTATCCCACTGGCCCCTGCAGGGACTTTGAGCAGCCCACCCGGGATGGGCTGGGCAGTGACAACATTGGCAGTCGCATGCTCCAGGCCATGGGCTGGAAAGAGGGTAGTGGCCTGGGCCGCAAGAAGCAGGGCATTGTGACACCCATTGAGGTGAGTCTCCCGTGATCCCATCCCCATCCTCCAGCATTCTCTCTCTGCTGCACCCCCATCCCGCAGCCCACCTGACAGCCTTCCTCTCTCACGTAGGCCCAGACGCGGGTGCGGGGCTCTGGCTTGGGTGCCCGAGGCAGCTCCTATGGGGTCACTTCAACTGAGTCCTACAAGGAGACACTGCACAAGACAATGGTGACCCGCTTCAACGAGGCCCAGTGAGCAGCTGCAAGAGCTCTACATATGTCGGGTGTCCAGCCCGGGGCAGGGGAGGGTAAAGTGGTGGGTGGTCTGAGTGGGGCCCTGCACCTGTCTACCAGCCCACTCCCCAGCCAGAGAGGGCCTGACCAAGTCAGA
>NW_024423319.1:84021844-84080331 GCF_017311325.1 Ursus maritimus | reverse complement strand
GAAGCAAGAACTAAGTGTTCCCTTGGCAACCTGGTAAATTCTGAAAAAGGTGTCGACCCCGGGGAGGCGGACAGAATATGGAATGTGGCATAGTATCGCATGTAGAAGTTAGAGAAAGCCACCACCTGCCCCGTAAAATGAGAAGATGAAAGCGCACAAAGAGCAGGGTCACGTGGGTGCTTGGGAGGACAGGCACAGCCCAAGAGGGCTTGGCCAGGGGCACTGACAACACAATGATGAGAAATGGGGACTTTCACCTCCACCTCCTCACCCCTGCTTGAGGCCACAGGGCAGGAAGGGGCAGTGGACGGAGTTGGCGGTGCCAGCCACTGGAGGGCCCCTGAGAGCCTCACCTCCACCCTTACCCCTAGATTGCCAAGGACATGGAACGCTGGGCCCGCAGTCTCAACAAGCAGAAAGAAAACTTCAAAAACAGCTTCCAGCCCATCAGCTCCCTGCGAGACGACGAGAGGCGGGAGTCAGCCACCGCAGATGCCGGCTACGCCATCCTCGAGAAGAAGGTGTGTTGTGGCCACCCCTCTGTTACCTGCCCCCCAGTCTTGTCATTTCAGTGGTCCCTCTGTGGAGTCCCTGAATGTGTGTGTCTATCCACCCCAGGGAGCACTAGCCGAGAGACAGCACACCAGCATGGACCTCCCGAAACTGGCCAGCGACGACCGCCCAGTGAGTGGCCCGGGCAAGAAGAGCAGCGGAGGGGTGGGGGCTCCAATCTAGCTGGGCCTGACCTCCCTCCCCGACCCTCGCATTCTCTAGAGCCCACCTCGGGGCCTGGTGGCAGCCTACAGCGGGGAGAGCGACAGTGAGGAAGAGCAGGAACGCGGGGGTCCCGAACGGGAGGAGAAGCTCACTGACTGGCAGAAGCTGGCCTGTCTGCTCTGCCGGCGCCAGTTCCCCAGCAAGGAGGCGCTCATCCGCCACCAGCAGCTCTCCGGGCTGCACAAGGTAACTGAGGGAGGATTGGCAGGGAACCTTGGCTCGGCTTGGCCCGGCCCGTCCTGGCCCAGTCCGTCCCGGGCCAGCCGCTTCACGCCGCCTCTTGTCTGTCCCCTTGCAGCAAAACCTTGAGATTCACCGACGAGCCCACCTGTCAGAAAACGAGCTGGAAGCACTGGAGAAGAATGACATGGAGGTGAGGTGTGACCCATTCCTGGACTCCATCCCCTCTGTCCCTTGCCGAGTGCCTGTCCCCTCAGGCAGCTGGTGCTCCAGTCCCTCAGCTGCATGGCTGCTCGCACCCACGAGATCCTGCCCACAGGACCTCAGGCCTGTTAGCCAGGTCCAGCTCCGTGGGGCCCCTGGTGTTTCCTGCAGAGAGTGATCAGCTCCCCCATTCTCTCTCTCTCTCTCTCTCTCTCTCTCACACACACACACACACACACACACACATGCACGTGTTTTCAGCAAATGAAGTACCGAGACCGCGCAGCCGAACGCAGAGAGAAGTACGGCATCCCCGAGCCACCAGAGCCCAAGAGGAGGAAGTACGGCGGCATGTCCGCAGCTTCTGTGTAAGGGCGAGGGGCCATGGGGAGGGGCCATGGGGAGGGGCCACGAGGAGGGGCCCGGGGCCCTCCGGCCGTCACTCACACTATCCCACTGGCCCCTGCAGGGACTTTGAGCAGCCCACCCGGGATGGGCTGGGCAGTGACAACATTGGCAGTCGCATGCTCCAGGCCATGGGCTGGAAAGAGGGTAGTGGCCTGGGCCGCAAGAAGCAGGGCATTGTGACACCCATTGAGGTGAGTCTCCCGTGATCCCATCCCCATCCTCCAGCATTCTCTCTCTGCTGCACCCCCATCCCGCAGCCCACCTGACAGCCTTCCTCTCTCACGTAGGCCCAGACGCGGGTGCGGGGCTCTGGCTTGGGTGCCCGAGGCAGCTCCTATGGGGTCACTTCAACTGAGTCCTACAAGGAGACACTGCACAAGACAATGGTGACCCGCTTCAACGAGGCCCAGTGAGCAGCTGCAAGAGCTCTACATATGTCGGGTGTCCAGCCCGGGGCAGGGGAGGGTAAAGTGGTGGGTGGTCTGAGTGGGGCCCTGCACCTGTCTACCAGCCCACTCCCCAGCCAGAGAGGGCCTGACCAAGTCAGACTTTGAGTTGGTGACTTCTGTTGGAAAACTGGGCTGGGATCATGCTCTTCTTTTTGTAATAAAAGCTGAAAAGTCCATAGCTTCCATGTCTCTTTCTCACGCACCAGCATGGTTTGTGGCGCACACACAGGGACATAAGCACAGGTGGACAAGGGGCCTCATCAGGCCGACGGGGGTGGCAGTGGTAGGATTCACGGCATCTGGTGCATGGGGGCTACCAGCTTGGGATGAAGGTGGGGGGTTTAACAGGAACTTCTGGCCTGTGCCCCAACCCACAAGATCCTGGTCACAGCCCCCTCGCCATTGTCAAGTCCAGCAGGTCTCCATATACCAGGAAATCCCACACCAGCGGGGCACCATCGGGCTTCAAGTCCCCCTTAGAGCCAGCACTGGGAACCTCCCACCCCCTGGCCTTGCCTCCGAGCAGCAGCTGCACCCACTGTACAATTGCAGGGCTAAACCTCAACCATGCTTGGCCCTCCCTCGGGCTGGGGACTGCCCAAGGGCATCTCCAAGTGGACAACAGTGGGGCACTCTGGCACCCGTCACCCCTGTGCCCTCAATGGGCAGATGACCCCAGAGGGGTGGAGCTAGAGCAGCTCAGCCTGCCAGTCCCAGGTCACAGATGCCACATCAGGACCAGTGGAGCCCACACTTAGTCCCGTCCTCTCCATGTAGCACAGAACCCACCCCTCTGGTCACTACAGACCAGTCTGCACCCTGTGATGCCCAAGTATGTGTGTGCTTTCAGTGCAGGTCTGACTGCAGTGGAACATGAAGCTGAGGCTGCCCTCTCCTGGCCTTGAAAGACTGGGCGGGAAATGGGGCCGGGAACCGCCCCGCCCCCAAACAGATGCTTGTGAGGTGAGAAGGTGAAAGGGGAAGTACTAAGGGAACGCAAAGCCCCTCCCCCACTTACTGGCTTGCATTGTGACATCTCCCTGTACCAGCTGTAGGAGGCAAGGTTAGAAAGAAGGGGTCCCCTAGAAGTGATATGGTGGTGATTTGGGGTGGGGGTGTTGCCCAGGGACAGAGGAAGGGGGGTGTGGGAGAGGGCAGAGGGACAGGAAATAGGAACAGAAGGAGGTCACCTGTAAGAACCTGTCTCAGGATGGGTGGCTTTTAGCCTGGAGGCGCCCACATGTTCCCTTCCTGCTTCCCACCTACTCCCCCAGGGCTCTCGGAATCCCACAACAAGGAACCCTTACACATGGTCTGAAGTCGTAAATGATGCAGCCACTGTGGAAAACTGGCTCTTTCATATAAACGTACACTTACCCTATGACCCAGCAATTTCATTCTTAGATATTTACCCCCAAATAAATGCAAACGTATGCCAACAAAAAGACCTGTTACATGTACATGGAAAGCAGCAGCTGTGTTCACAGTAGCCAAAAACTAGGAACCCAAACATCCAACAAGAGGAGAGTGGATAAATTGTGGTCTACTCATACAGTAGACTACAACTCAGCAATAAGAAAGAACAAAATACAGATACAAACATCGACATCAATGAATCTCACAAACATGAGTGAAGAAAGACACAAAAGAGTACACACTATATAATTCCGTTTATGTGAAGTTCTTGATCAAAACATGTTGGTGGGGTACCCGGCTGGCTCAGTCAGTACAGCATGCAACTCTTGATCTCAAAGTTGTGTAAGTTTGAGCCCTGAGTTGGCTGTAGAGATTACTTGAAGTCTTAAAATTTTTTTTTCTGATGATAGAGCAGAGTGGAGGTGGGGAGGGTGTCTTTCACTAGAAAGGGTTGCACAAGGTAGCTTTCTGGAATAATGAAAAGTTTCTAGATCTTGACTGGGGTACTGGCCTCGTGGGTGTATATGTAGGTAAAAATTCAAGCTGTACAATTAAAATCTGAGCGTTTTATCATATGTAAGTTATACACAAAGTTGGAAAAAGACCACCAAAGCAAACCTCAATAAGAAGCAAGGAAATAGGGCACCTGGGTGGCTCAGTTGGTTAAGGGACTTCCTTTGGCTCAGGTCACGATCCTGGCATCCCGGGGTGGAGCCCCACATCGGGCTCCCTGCTCAGCAGGGAGTCTGCTTCTCCCTCTGACACCCCCCCCTCGTGCTCTCTCGCTCTCTCTCTCATTCTTTCTCTCTCAAATAAATAAAATCTTTTTTAAAAAAACAAGGAAATAAGAGAACAGAAATAGATGAAATAGGGGAAAAACAAACAGATTAGTAAAATCAAAGGCAGAATCTTCTAAACAAAAAGTAAGAGGAAAGACCTGGCAAGACTGATCAATTAAAGAAGACTGAAAATGCAAACACACCAAATACAAAATTAAAAAGGGGAACTTACTACAGATGCAACAGAACTTTTAAAAATAACAAACATATGTCTGAAAATCTAGATGAAATGAATACATTCCTAGAATAATATAAAATGCCAAAAACCATTCCATGAAGAAACAGTTAAATTGAGCAAAAAGTAATAAATTGAAACAGTAGTCAAAAGCTTTCCTCTCCCCACCAAAAAAAGGGGGGGGCAAATGGTTTTTATAAGTGTGATTTACCCAACTCCCAAGGAATAGTTAGTTGCTACCTTATAGAAGTTGTTCCAGGTACTAGAAAAAGAATAAAAGAAGTCTATTTTATGAAGTTAGTGTAATCTCTATCCCTGAAACAGGTGAGATAATACAAGCAAATTTCAAGCCCATTTCACTTATATCTGTAGATGTAAAAATCCTTAACAAAATCTTAGCTAAATGAATCCAGTAGTATATTTATCAAACATGTTTTGATCAAATAGGATTTATCCTAGGAACGCAGAATTGGGTCAACATCAGAAAAGGCTATAAATGTAGTTCTCTACGTTAATAGACCCAAAGTAAACAAAACATAATCATCTGAAACACAGAAACAGCACTTGATAAATCCAAGACACCGTGAATCCATACCTATATAAACGAATGGGTGAAAGAGTAAATAATTGGAGAATAAGGGAAATGTTTTCTTTACAGTAGAACATCAACTAATAATACTAATAATTGTCAACAATGATGGAGTTAGAAAATTCACGAGTGCTCAAATTAGGGGTTACACTAGCAGTCCAGTCGGTCACACTTCGATGAGAAACAGGATATTCACATAGATTCAAAGTATCTCTCCACGAAATACATGTTAGTTAATTCTAAAAGGAAAAAGAGTATCTTTGCAGTAGAGAAACCTGACAGCGAACATTATCGGTATGAAAATGAGCCATCTGAGAGAATGAAATGAGGAGTCAGCGACACTTCTGTGATATTCCTGTCCCAAATGCAGAACCTGAGTCCAGCCACGAGGAAGCACCAGACAAAACCAAACTGAGGGACAGGCTACAAAATTCCTGGCTTGTCCTCTTCAAAAGCGCCAAGGTCATGGAGGTCAAGGGAAGACTGAAGAACTGTTGCAGACTGAAGGAGACATGCCATTTGAAAGTTCAAATGTCACCTCCTTAATGAGGCCTGCCCTGTCTACCCTATTTAAAATTCCAAACCCTCCCCCACCATACTCCCTATGCCCCCGCTCCTTGCATTACTTTTCTCCATAACACTTCTCAACTTCTAATGTCCTCTCTATATTGTTTTCCTCTCTATATTGCCTCCTTCACCAGAACAGAAGCTCCATGAGGGAAGAGACTTTTGTCTTGCCTTGCTCACCACTGTGTCCCTAATGCCTAAAACAGGGTTTGGCATATACCAGGTCTTGGAAGTATGAATAAATACACCACAACCGTTCAAATCACCCTCACTTAAAAAAAAAAAAAAAAAAGACCAAAAAAAGGCTAATATATAAAGAATTCCTAAAAATCCATGAGAAGTACAGCAACCCAATAGAAATGAACAAAAGACAAACAAAATTCCCAAAAAACAAGAACCATAAATACCTTTAAATCTATGAAAAGATGCCCAAGCTCACTCCCGCAGAGTTCACAAGACACTCTCCTTCGTGGCTGGAGGCAAAGCGAAATGGCACACCTCTCTCTCACCCCCACCTCCCCCTCCCTGTCCTTTTCCTGCTTTCTTACCTCCATGGGCTTCTGCCCAAGCTGTTCCCTCCAACTGGAATGCTCTTTCTTCTCACTTCGGAAAGTCCAAATCCTGCCTCAGTTACTCCCACTGATCCATTTGAGGGCAATCAATTCTTCAGACAAGAACTGGGCCACACCCATAGCTTCGGCTGTCCCCTCCG
This sequence comes from Ursus maritimus, assembly GCF_017311325.1. Taxonomy (NCBI): domain Eukaryota; kingdom Metazoa; phylum Chordata; class Mammalia; order Carnivora; family Ursidae; genus Ursus; species Ursus maritimus. The sequence goes on along the minus strand of NW_024423319.1, from coordinate 84,074,015 downwards.
ACGGTCCCCAAATCCATATCTGCAGCCCCAGACCTCCCTCCATCCCCTGAATTTCACACCTGGTCCCCAACTGTTCACTCAACCAACACATACCACAACTTGGACGTCCAACGTGCATCTCGAATGTAACACATCCGAAAACAAATGCCTGATCTTGCCCTACACCTGGTCCTAGTGGAGAATTTCCCATGTCGGTTGATGACGCCATCGTTCCAGCTGCTCAGGCTCATAACCCGGGGGTCAGCCAGGACTCCTCTCTACTTTTCAAGTCCTGTATCTGATCTCTTGGCAAAGCCTGGCATCTTTACCTTCAAAATCAATCCAAAATTGCATCTTTCCTCACCCCCCCCCCTTTTACCATCTTAGTCTGATCCTGTCTCATCACTTCTGGACTCCTGCAGTGGCCTTTCCACTGGTTTCTCTGCTCCCGTCTTTCCCCTTAGTTTGTTCTCTCTCCACACAGAGCAACCAGCTTGTTTACGCTAAAATATAATTTATATAATGTGACTCCTCTGCTTAAAATCCTTTCATGGCTTCCCACGGATCTTAGAACAAAACCTAAACATCTCAGCCTGGCTTATAATACCCTCCTTGACATGGCCTCAGATCTCATCACCAGTGTGCTCCCTTCCTCCCTCGTCTCTGACTACACAGACTTCTGCACTCTTCCTCAGACAGGAACTTACAACCTCTAGGCTTTGCACCTGATGATCCCTCTGTCCGGAATGCTTTCCCCCATGTGACACATGGCCTGCTTCCTCACTTTTCACTTGCTGCTTCCTCAGAGAGGCGGTCTCTGACTACTTTACCGGGAGTATCTGGGGAGGTCTGTCTGAGGTGAGGCAAAAGATAAATAAGAAGGAAAAGATCTGATGGAACAGTGTTCTTGACTGTTGCAAGGGCAGTCTCCTTCGTATGTTCTTTGCTGTGTTCCCAGAGCCCTGCACTTAGTAGGCACTCAAGAAATCCCTTTCAAATGAATAAATTTGGAGGTTGTTGACAGGATGTGAGATACAGAATTTGCGTTAAGGTATTTTCTGTTAAACACCTTTGCTCAAACATCACCTTCTCAGCAAGGCCTTCTTTGATCACACGAAAAATGCAACCTGACCCCAGAGATTTCCCCTTATCTTGTTCTGTTTCTCTCCCTAGCACTTGGCAGTTGTCCCATACATATATACAACACGTATTTACGTATATCTTTAATTATATGTTCACGTATGAATATAGAATACACACAATGTACTTAAGACTTTTATTACATACAGATGTAAATTATTTACATATTGACACTAGCTATCATGTTATGTCAACTATGTATTTATATTTATATTTTATTACATATAATTTATATTATAGTCGCATATATCTATCATAATCTTTATATGCGAAACTATAATTTTTACTCATTTGCTATATTTATGGTCTATCTCTCTCGCTAGAATGTCTGCTCCGTGAGGGCAAGGAAGGAATCCCTAGCTCCTGGCCCACAGCTTGAACTCCATGAATGCCAAATGAATGAACTCCTTTGGCCCTCTGAGCCTCAGGCTTCCCATCTGTAGGATGGGTGTGCCTTTACATCTGGAGGTACCCCATGTTCCACTCCCCTTTCCCATCCCCCAGAGCACAGCTCCCAGAATTCCACAGCCCAGGTTTACATTTTCCCATACTCTGGGCGCTGTAGCCCACCACGTGCACCGGGCACTGGCCAGACAGAACTACCACCCCCAGCATGCCTCGCGCGCTCGGGAAGTACCACAACCCGTAGGGGTGTCTAGGTCCGACGCGGGCACCGACGGCGCGGGTGCAGGGGCGGGCGCCCCTCTAGCTAAACATCTGTGGTACGTCCCAAACCGGGGGCCCTTCAAGGCCCCGCGCTTCCGAGCTCCGCGCAAACTCTGGCTCTTGTACGACGGAGGTGGTTTGCTCTTCCGTTGCCCCGTGGCTTCGGCTCATCTCCAGCAGGAAGGCGAGGCTTCCGCCCGGCGCAGGGGGTGAGCTGGAGCACGGTGCCCCCAAACCCTAGACAGCATTTGGGGGAAGGGGCTCAATGTGGGGGATCCCCTCATGGGCACATTTGGAGCTCTGGGCCCGGGGTGGCTTTTCGGGGTGGCTGTTATTGAGGGGTCCCTTAGGAAGTGGTATTTGGGGACACCGGGATGGGATTTTGAGTCTGTTTTAGGGAGTATCACTGGGAGGCAGGATTTATATACCCCTCGGAGGCAGGCTTTACACCCCTCGGAGACAGGGTTTAGGGGGATGTTTGAGGAGACCCTTAAGGTCCGTGTATGAGTTCTCTGTCCATGAGGCAGGATTTGGGGGTCCTCCCCAAAGGGAGAGGCGAAGTTTGAGGTTCCTGAAGTCAAGGCGGAATTTTGGGAGAGCTTGTTTCAGGAAAGCTCCTGTGACAGTGGGAACGTTCGGGACCGACGTGGCATTGTGGATGTATCTATGGCCTTTGTGACCTCTCTGGTTCTATGATGAGGTCCCCCCGCGCTTGGGTACTCGCGGCGAGGCGACCGGGCAGATCGGAGCCCACACGTTCTTAGGGAGAGGGACCCCGAGGCCAGCCTGTGGAAGGGACGCCGGAGCCCAGTGTGCTAGGCTCTTCCCGAGGGGACAGCATGCTACCGGGCCTTCGTTGGCCGCGGCTCTTTTCATTATTCATAAGGAGGTGGGGCTGTTGAGGAAGCCCACTCTTGCCTCTTTCGCACCTGGTCCGCTCGAAGTATCGCCTTGTGAATTATTCACGAGGGGGCGGATCAGCGTGCTGGAGGGGTGTGCTGAAGGGGCGTTCTGCAGTCCGCCGGGCAAACTAGAACTCATTGATTCATCGTAAAGGTGAGTAGCGCCCCGAGTTTTCTGTGGCCTTTCTAGGGGCGTAATTGTGCATAATTCATGAGGGGTGTAGCTTTTATGGTTTCATTTGCATGACCCGCTGTTAGCTTTCCCTTACAGGTTCCAGGATTTAAGCCTTAGATCCAGCGAAGGGGCGAGGCCTCCTACATTGTTCATTCCTTATGGCCCAGTAATTCCAGATTATCAACACAGGCTCTAGGTTCAAATCCCATCGATCCTTGCCAGCTGTGTGATCTTTGGCAAATCTTTCCGTGAGCCTGCAAATGGGTATGGGCATAATGATAATCAGATGGGTTTATACTCATTTCACACTTTATTAGCCCATTTAATCCCCACAACAATCCTAGGTGGTAGGTTATTATTATCCCATTTTATAGATGAGGAAACTGGGACACCGGGAGGCTAAGTAATTTGCCTAAAGTTACTCACAGTCAGTGAGTGCCTGAGCCAGGATTCAAACCCAGTCAATCTAGTTCCACAGTCTATAGCCTTAGTCAAATGCCACAATGTCTCCCCCCGCCGCCACCACTTTAATGGCATGTACTACTACTAACGTTAGTCATATAGCACTTGTGCCTGGCACTGTTCTAAGCCCTTTCTGCCCATTTGCTCATTTCAACTCCATCACAAGGTAGGTTACTATTCTCATTTTATGGGTGGGAAAACAGTGGCCCAGAGAAGTGAAGTGTCTGGCCCCAGGTCACACAGCTAGTCATCAGTGGGTGGAAATGATTTTTGTGAGGGTTCAAGAACTCTCTAAGGAGGTCACCTTTGAACTAAAACCTGAAGGCCAGGAAGGAACCGATTTCCTGCTCTGAATTCCTGAGATCAGCGGCACAGGGCATGGAAAGGACACATCACTGTAATATGCGATCTGTTAATATGATCTGTTGTTATTTGAGAGAAATGTATTGGGTGCTTATTGTGTACCTGAGGCTTTGGTATATAGTTGTTTCTCTGGTGACCTGGTCCTCTATCCTACCTATTCAGTGGACATTGGTGGCCTTAGCATTCTATTTTCCATTCTCCTTCTGGGCGGTTGGTTGTCTCAAGGTATTGTTTTTTTTGTTTTTCTTTTTAGTCCTGAATAAGATTTCATTGTCTGGTCAAGACATTGTTTTTTAAATAATGCCCCAAGTTGGGGGTTTCTCTAGTGGCTGAGTACGCCCTCACCCATAACTAGTTTTATATTAATATAAATATATATTTACATAGTTCTTTTATGATAATATATAATACTTAAATTTAACAGCGCCCTGTGTCAGCACTGCCAGCTCACACCATAATCCATATTCTCTGATTTTCATAATAGCTCATTTTGCCTTTATGAGGTAAATGGGTTCCATTACTATCCCCATTTTACAGTTGTGGAAACTGAAGCACCTGCCAAAGGAATATTAGTCTGGATTCGGTTGGACCAAGGCAGCCCTGGTGTTAGTCACGGGTGGGGAGAAGGCAGCTACACTTCCCCTGGGTTTCCCCTGTAGCTCTGCAGCATCGGCTTTCATTATTCATGAACAGGAAGGCGTGGCTGCGCTGCCTTGGCTGGAGTCCTATAATCCCTACTAGCAGGGCAGGGCTGTCTTGAGTGTTTCGGTCCATCCAGCCTCATACATAATTCATAAGTAACTAGGTGGGACCGTTCTTGACCTCTCTGAGTTTCCAGGTTGAGCTGCTGCAGCATCATCATTCATTATTGATAAGCCGGGGGAGTGTGTTTTCCCTGTGGTAGCCCTTTTTCCCTGCTTACAGGGTATTAGATGCGGCAATAGGTGGACCTGTACCTTTTGTTCCAGCCCACCGGGCCTCATGCATTATTCATGATAAGATGTAGCCTTGGTCTCCTTGGCTTCCGGGAGGCTGTAAGGTTATTAATTATTCATGACAACGGGGCGTGGCTTCCATGTTTTAACATTGGCTTTTTGGTCGCAGGGAGTTAGTCCACCAGCCACCCGGCCTCATGCATAATTCATGATCAGGAAATGTAGCCTTGGGGTCCTTTCTTAGTTTCCTTGGCAGCCTGGCTGCAACAGTGTATTCATTATTCACGTTTCATGGGGCGTGGCCTCTATGGTTTTTGGTTTGTTTTTTTTTTTTTACCTGTTTTCCTAGTTGCTGCCACCTTGGCCACCAGGTGGAGCTCTTCCTCTTCGAATGAGTCACAGCGGGCAGGGACCATTATACATGATTCATGAATGGGCGCGGCCTGCCTGCATCCGGGTTCCTGGGGGGTGGGGCTCAAGGTTTTGTTCCGGCCTCGGGCTCTGCGGCCGCCATCTTGTGTCGGCGGCGGAGGTGAAGGAGGTGGTAGGGAAGAGCGCTACCACTACGGCCGGGGGAGGAGAAGGCGGCCCAGGCGGCGGCGATTCTAGGCGGCCCAGGCGGCGGGGAGGAGGAGGAGGAGAAGGAGGAGGGTGGCGGCCGGGCTTGGCTTCGGCTCCTAGAGGAGTTGGCGGCGGCACGACCCGGGGAACCGGCATTGGTAACAAACGGCCTTTCTCAGCGCCTTGGCCGGGGCAGGGGTTTCGGGAAGCATTAGAGGAGCCTGGGTCGGCGCTGGGCCAGGCTGTTGTCGGGATGGGCGGTGGTGACTCGGATACTAGGGATCTGTGGGGAGGGGGACAGATCTTGGGGCGGGGTCGACGTTTCCCATCGTGGACCAGCCCTCCGGCTCCGAAATCTGACCTTGGGGTCAGACCCCCCAGGATCTGGTTTTGGAGACTCAGGCCCAGTATCCCTAGTCAGGGACCGGGACCTTGTCCTGAACCTTGTATCTCAAGTCAGAACGCCCCTCAGTCGCCAGTAGAGACTTATGGGATTGACATTCCTGGTCGAAGCCCCCCACCAATGTATGCCATTAAAGCCCTACCCCAGAATCTGCTTTCAGACCCTCCTAGTCCTTCAGTATTTGCTCTCACAGCTTTTAAGAGGGGCTAGACCCCGGGGAGGGTCTTCGTTTCTTTAAGTCTTCTCTAGCAGCTTCCTTCAGATCGCTCTCCCTCCTCCCCCAACTCACACAGGCATTATCAACCCTCAGAGCCTCCAAGGGAAGGAGACCCCGTGAAAGACTATTTGGGCCTGGCTTCCATGTCAGAGACCCATTCTCCACATCTTCAACCCCGACCTGGCCCTAGCATCTTCCGTCAGAAAGCCCTCTGGGCCCAGCATTTCTAATCAGAGGTTCTCCTCAACATTTACCTTTAGAGACTCCTTTAATTTCTAGTATCTGCTTTTAGAGACTTCCTGTACTTTAAGGGAATGCCCTTTTTCACTGTCTCAGTATTCTCTTTGGAGACTACCTCTTGTGGGCCTCAGCAGCTCCCTGATCACACACTCCTTAACTCCCAGGATGTTCCCTCAGAGCCTCCCAGAGGACCAGATGCCAGGGCAGAACTGTTTGGATACATAATTCTCAGACTCACCTCAAACCCCACCCTTCACTCAACCTCTGCCTTCAAAAGCCAACCAGGGTTGCAGCTTCTCTCACAGATCCCTTAACCTCACATCAGGCCTCAGAATCTGCCCTCAGAGTCTTACAAGGTCCCTAGCATCAGTTAGAGGCCTTCAGGTTCGTAGGACCCCAACATCATTGTCATATGTCCCTTCCCCTAACAGGCCCAGTTGTCTTCAGTCAAAGTAGAAAATCTCCTTCTCAGCATCTATTCTCAGAGCCTCCATGGGATTCCACATAATTGATCAGAGAAACCCAACCCTACTTGGAGACCTAGCCAGTATCTGCTTACTGAACTTTTTAGGGCCAGGACTGTCTGGGCTCAGCCTCCCCTTTCCACTCCGTCAGAGCAGCTGCTGTACCTAGCATGTACCAATCAGAGAGCAATACAAGGCTTTTGTGCTCCATTAGAGATTCCTCCCCAACCCTACCCTAGGACTCAGCATTCACCTTAGAGCCTCCTGGGACTGTGACATTGGTGTCAGAGACACCTCTCTCCCCACAAGTACCTGTTAATTTTGGTCAGAGGTTTTTCTGTGCCAACAGCATCCATCTGCAGAGACCCCTAGGGCCCCAGCATCCTCCTGATGGAAAACACACCTCTCCCCAGACCCCTGCATCTTCCTGCAGCCTCCTTAGGGCCCCAGAATCCCCCACCCATTCCCTGTGTAGCTTCCATGGGGCGCAGCTGCTGCCCTCCTACCTCTTTGCAGCCTCAGGGGGCCTCTAGTGCAATTTCCTGGCCTTTCCCTAAAAGATCCCTTTCCAAAGACCCAGATATGGGTCTTAACAACCTGGCCTGGCCCTGCCCTGCCCACCTCCCATGACTTCTAACCCCCTTTTCCATTTCCGTCTGAGCCTCCATGGGCTCAAACAACTACCTCCTGACTCCTCTCTTGTATGTTCCCAGGGACTTCTCAGTTAATCCCTCCCAGGAGCCTTGACAGGCCCCAGCATCCTGTGCCCTAGCTTCTCCATCCTGATAACCTGACCCTGTGCCTGCCCCCTCTCAAACCTGCTCCAGGACTCCTACCTCAAACCTTCTTCTCTGGTTTGGGTGGGAGAGAATGCTCAGGCTTCAAAATCACCAGTTTGGAGACCTCAGGCAAGTTCTGAAACTCTCTAAGCCCCAGTTCAGCTTTGCTGAACAATGGATAGTATATACGTCCTAATTGGGGCCTGAGCATATGTTGAGGGAGAAAGGGTATCCATTTTGTACTGGGGGTGGGGGAATTTTTAGCTCCTCTCTGGGGTTTCTGCCCCAGAGTCCTCCTCCTTGCCTTGAGACTGGGCTGTTCCAAATCTCTGCAATTGAAATCTTTTCTGGAACAGTCACCCAAAACCTGCTTATAGACCCTGGCTGGCAGCAACAGGAATCCGGAGATAAAAAGTGCAGATATTAAAGATCTCTCTGGCCCTGGATCGTCCCTGATTTAGGAAGCAAGGGAGACGGTGTGTCCCAGACAGAGCAAACCAGTGACAAGGCAAATAGATAACTAAGTAATGGAGGCCACTGTGGGTGTCCAGGGAGGAGCTTACTTATGTCCACAGAAGTAGACCTTTTTAACCTTTCCAGCAGCACCTTGAGGATAGTTCTGTTTGTCCCTGCTTTTGGAGAAAATGGGGCTCAGTAAATGAGATTCCTTCCCTAGGTTAGAGAGTCAGTAAATGGAAAAATTATGATTTGCTTTTGTCTCTACTAATTCACCAACTTTTTCTTGTCCAGGTTAGTGCTTTGTATTCCCAGTCATTAAGTTGGTTGGCTCCAGGACCCTAGCCAGCCTCCTGCCTTCTGGGTCCTCCTCCCTCACACCTCATCCCTTAGCCCCTCTCACTGAGGGCTGGGTCCTGAGCTGGGTCCTGACTCTTCTCCCAGGAGGCATTTGGCAAACAGGCCCGCACCAGCTGCGTGACTGTGGGCAAGTGATTGAGTTCTCTGAGCCTTTGTTTTCTTACTTGTGATGTGGGCATGAGGTTATCTTGGTGGGCGTTGTTGGGATTAGACAAAGCCCTTTACCCTGTGATTGACAGGCAGTGAGCCCTTGGTAGATGATAGGGAGCTCCTGTCTTCTTGCCTAGTGTCAGAGTGTGACAGGTGCCAAGATGGAATTTTAGGTACAGTGGGGATGCTCAGTGTGATCGGGGGGGGGAGGGTCAGAAAAGGCCCAGTGTAGGAGGACAGCGACTTAGGAGAGCTTTGGTAGTGAGGGGAAATGATTGAGGGTCCTGTTGTCTCCGGCATGTGGATCCAGTCACACACAGATTTCACTCCCACAACAGGCTCTATTGTTCTGTTTCTGGGACCCAGTGTGTGTGATGCTCGGCAGGTTAACTTGACCTCGGGAGCTCAGGTTTTCTCATTTTTCTGGCAAGGGTGCTCAGCCCTGCTTTGTGGGGTCAGGACCGTTGAGGGCATGAAATGTGGTAACACTGGGCGGCAGCCTAGGCTTCTGGGTCAGCAGATCCTGGTCTGGGTCAAGTCCCCACCAAATGTCCCCAAGTGAATTTTTTTCCTCCAGTGTGAGTTGGGGGATGTTACTGATAGATAGTCCACATCTCATGGAGACGCCCTGAGGACAAAGTGAGGCAAGGCTCCTAAAGTGCTTAGTATGACATCTGGCACAGGGAGGATTCCTAATAAACGTTCAGCTGCCGTTATCCTTAACTTGTTTAGGGGGCTCCACATGCAGCCGGGGCTTGGGAAGTGTGTTTTCTCTCTCCCTGTGACCTCTTTCATTGGCCTGGGCCTTTCCCCTCCCAGAACTGGGGGGACGGGTGGGGTGGGCTTTGGAAAACTCTCTTCCCTGAGCCCCTCTGGGGACTGGGTCTCTGGCAAGGTGTCTCCCGCCATCATGCCACCCTGATGGAAGTCTAAGCCGCGTTTCCCTCCTGCGCCCCTGTCGCCGGGGTTAAGGGGGAGGAGAATGGCTGCTTGTTGTTGCCTACCTGCTCTGTGCCAGGCTCTGTGGTCTGGGCTCTCTCTCATCACTTCGGCAACTCCGTGGGGTAGGTAAGTGGCCCTGTCAGCCCTATTGCACAGGTGAGGGAACTGAGCCCACAGGGCTTAAATGAGGTCTGTCAAGGAGTGGCAGGGTCTGACCTGAGCCTACACCCTCCTCTGACTTTCCCACAAGGACATTCTTCATGTCACTCCTCTCACCCTGCAGGACTGGAGTCTCTCCCTCATGCTGGGCTGGGGAGAAAGGCGAATGGCCTAGTGGTCAGCAGCATGGATTGCAAGCCAGACCACCTGGGTTCAGATCTTAGCTCTGACAGCTGTGTGACCCTGGGCAAGTCACCTCACCTCTCTGTACCTGCCTCCTCTTCTGTAAAATGGAGATACCAGCCCTTAAGTCTTCCCTTCCCCCCACAGTCACCACTAACCAGCTGCAACACTCACATGCCCCAGGCTCACCTCTGACCCTTCTTTTCCCTTGCAGATGTCCAGCTCGCCGCTGTCCAAGAAACGTCGCGTGTCCGGGCCTGATCCAAAGCCGGGTTCTAACTGTTCCCCTGCCCACTCCGTGTTGTCCGAAGTGCCCTCGGTGCCAACCAACGTAAGTGTCTTCTTCCTGGACCCTGGCAGGCAGGGCGGTGGGAGTGGTAGGTGGGAGAGCCTTCCGTATCACCGTGCATCTGTCCGCGCCCTCCTCTGTGTATCTCCCCAAACCTGTTCTTCTCCTCTGTCCGTAGGGAATGGCGAAGAACGGCAGTGAAGCAGACATAGATGAGGGCCTTTACTCCCGGCAGCTGTAAGTGGGGACTACTACTTGGTTGGACCAAGCAGCGGCAGGGGCACTGGGAGGACAGGGTCTGGAGGGCTAGACCTTGACCCGGAACACACACCCCCCCCCAACCTGGCAGGTACGTGTTGGGCCATGAGGCCATGAAGCGGCTCCAGACCTCGAGCGTCCTGGTGTCAGGCCTGCGCGGCCTGGGCGTGGAGATTGCCAAGAACATCATCCTTGGTGGGGTCAAGGCTGTCACCCTGCATGACCAGGGCACTGCCCAGTGGGCTGACCTCTCCTCCCAGGTACCTCTTGACAGCCCTTCTTCTCCCTGGCGGGGGTGCCAGTCCCCCGGGCTCTGCCACCACTCCCTTCCTCCCTGGCTCCCCTTTGCAGTTCTACCTGCGGGAGGAGGACATCGGTAAAAACCGGGCTGAGGTGTCCCAGCCCCGCCTTGCCGAGCTCAACAGCTATGTGCCTGTCAGTGCCTACACCGGGCCTCTGGTCGAGGACTTCCTTAGTGGCTTTCAGGTACTTTGGGGGGCGCACCACCCAGCCTCCTGCCCAGTTTTCTCCAAGTCCATCTTTGCTTTGTTCATTAGTTCTCTGGTAAATGGGCCAGCCTCCGTGCCAGGTTTCATGTTGGGAACGCAGGTGGGATTTAGACCCTGGACCTGCCTTTTCGGGGGCAGGGGTGTGACTGGGCAGACCCATGGAGCGTAGTGGTTGTGAGCACAGGCTGGAGCCAGACTGCCCTAGCTTGGGTCTCCAGTCCTACTAGTGTGACCTCAGGCAGGTTGCTCGATCTCCTCTGCTTTATTTTTTTCTCGTTTGTGGACTTGGGACCGATAGTAATACCTACTTCATAGAGTTTTTGTGAGGGCTGAGTGCTTAGAATAGCAGCTGGCACGTGACAAGGGCCATCTGGTTATTTGTTAAATAAAAACTCTGAGCCGGAAAGAGGAGCTGTGGGAGCCGAGATTCTGCCCTGGGGCGTCCCAGCGGGGGCCCCGCTGCTGCGGAACCTGAGGTAGTTGTAGGAGCTGGCCCTGGTGGGGAAGGGTGGGTGTTCAGACAGAAAGCGAAGTCCCAAGGCACCCGCTTCAGCAGGCATTGTCTGGAGAATTGGGAGCAAGTGGGTGTGGTAGGAGTGAGCTCAGACTTTGGCTGCGGAGGGAGGTTTACTTCTGTGTTTCACAGGGCAAGGCAGGGTTGTAGGCAGGCAGCGGTGGGTGTGGGTGCGTAAATGAGTCAGCTCCTCTCCACACTCTCCTGGCTGCCTCGTTACCTTGCCAGCTACCTTGCCTGCCCTGATGGAGGGACTGGCATTTCTCTCTTCTCTGGGTTTCACCCTGGCTGAATCTGATACATAGTAGATACCTTGTGAGAGTATCTACTGAGCCATGGTAGATACTTTGAAAGCTTTAAGGACTCTTCTGAGTCCCCCAGCACCAGCCTTCTTCCTCCATTATTCTCTCCCCTTTGCCCCAGTGCCGGGCCCTTGCCCTCAGCCTGTACCTCTCCACAGGTGGTGGTCCTCACCAACACCCCCCTGGAGGACCAGCTGCGGGTCGGTGAGTTCTGTCACAACCGTGGCATCAAGCTGGTGGTGGCAGACACGAGGGGCCTGTTTGGGTGAGTGCCCCCACCCTGGTTCCCCGACCCCTGCCAGGCCCGGGCCAAGACCCCTGAGCTCTCACCGCCCTGCCCCTCAGCCACTCGGGTTCTGGATTCTTTGTGTCCACCTCTCCCCACGTGACATGAGCGCTATGTGATTCCCAGTAGTGATGGGCTGAATTTGCTCAGCAAGTATTCACTGCATCTCAAGGGACATGCAGATCCCCACGCGCATGGGACTCTGGGGCATCAGCCCTGTTGCCTCCCTTTACAGGCAGCTCTTCTGCGACTTTGGAGAGGAAATGATCCTCACAGATTCCAACGGGGAGCAGCCACTCAGTGCTATGGTTTCTATGGTCACCAAGGTGAGGAGACCAGCCTCAGGGGTCCTGGCAGGTGGATGGGCAGCAGCAGGCCTTCTTTCTGCTCCTGGTACCCCGAACCTGCCTCTGAGGGTCACTTCTTCTTTAACCAGGACAGTCCTGGTGTGGTCACCTGCCTGGATGAGGCCCGACACGGGTTTGAGAATGGCGACTTTGTCTCCTTTTCAGAAGTACAGGGCATGGTTGAACTCAATGGAAGTCAGCCCATGGAGATCAAAGTCTTGGGTGAGCTAGGGCTGTGGAGGAATCGGGCAATAGGAGGTATGACCCTGGGCTCTGAGTGAGGAGAGACATACCCCTCTGAGGTCCAGCCAGAGCTGGTGGGCCTGGGGTAGAGGTACTGTCTCGTGTTCGAGCTGTTTGTAGGAGAATAGGTCCCTGGTATCTGTGCTGGTGGGGAAAAGGTCTCTGGCGATTGAACAGAGTAGATCAGAGGATCCACTCGTGTCTGAGCTGATGTAGACAAGGAGCAGAGAATGTCTTCTAGTGTGGACTTGGGTCCAAGAGCACAGGGTCTTGTGGGTTCTGAGCCTGGGTCTTGGGCAGAAGGGAGATGGTTTCTGATGTCCAAGTAGAATCCGGGGCTGGGTCTTGGCTCCTGATGACTGAGCTCCCTGAAAATCCATGGATTTTTCCCTTATGTTGGGGGAGTTGTGGGCTTCAGGGAGGGCGGGTAGCCTGACTCTTTCCCTGTCTACCTAGGTCCTTACACCTTTAGCATCTGTGACACCTCCAACTTCTCCGATTACATCCGTGGAGGCATTGTCAGTCAGGTCAAAGTACCTAAGAAGATCAGCTTTGTGAGTGTGGTGGGGGTTGGTGGGTGGAGAGTGATTCTGGGCATTTCTAGGCTCTGATGCCCTGCCCCCCACAGAAATCCTTGCTGGCCTCACTGGCAGAGCCTGACTTCGTGATGACGGACTTTGCCAAGTATTCCCGGCCTGCCCAGCTGCACATTGGCTTCCAGGCCCTACACCAGTTCTGTGCTCAGCATGGCCGGCCCCCTCGGCCCCGCAATGAGGTGGGTGGGCCAACCAGGGAAGGTGACCTTGGCAGTGAAGGCCCGCTATGCCTCTACCTGTCTACTCTCCCTCCCATTTTCCCCTCCCCATCCCTCTTCCCACAGTGGCCTGACATGTGCCTTCTTGGTTTCTTCTGCCCCACCAGGAGGATGCGACAGAGCTGGTGACCTTAGCCCGGGCTGTGAATGCACGAGCGCTGCGAGCAGTGCAGCAGGACAGCCTGGACGAGGACCTCATCCGAAAGCTGGCCTATGTGGCTGCTGGGGATCTGGCACCTGTAAACGCTTTCATCGGGGGCCTTGCTGCCCAGGAGGTCATGAAGGTCAGCGTGGGTGGAGAAGGGCAGGGTCGGGAGGTGGGCCAGGCACCTCCCTGACTCCATCACTTATTGTCCATCTGCCCCGATTAACCACTGACTGCTTCATCTCTCCTCCCCAATCCCCAGGCCTGCTCTGGGAAGTTTATGCCCATCATGCAGTGGCTGTACTTTGATGCCCTGGAGTGTCTCCCTGAGGACAAAGAGGCCCTCACGGAGGACAAGTGCCATCCGGTATGCGAGTGGGGCCCATGGGGAAGACGTCATTGGGGGCATTTCTGGTGAGGCCCCCTCTGACTCTCCTCCCTTCGCACTCCTCAGCGCCAGAACCGTTACGATGGGCAGGTGGCCGTGTTTGGCTCCGACCTGCAAGAGAAGTTGGGCAGGCAGAAGTACTTTCTAGTGAGTGATCCCCTTAGATACCTGCACCTCCCAGGCCTCTGGCCACCTCTTCTGGAGTCTCCTGCCTCCCGAGAGAGGGTCTTTTGGTTCTTGTACCTCTGTTGCGTGCCTTTTGCCACGTTCTTTATCTCGAAGGAAGGCCTGGTGCGTCCTTCTGTTTCTGTCCCCCCTCTGGCGCTGCCTTCCCTCAAACGGCTCTGGGTTATTTCTTGTAGTTCTGGGACTTGGGGATGTGGCATTAGCCCCACTTTGCCTCCTCTTGCTGTCTTTGGGGGGAGGGAGGAGTAACGTGTACCCGTCACACTCACCTGTGTTACTCCAGCCAGCCTCTTGTCTCTCTTCTCGGCTGCCTCCTAGGTGGGTGCAGGAGCCATTGGCTGTGAGCTGCTCAAGAACTTCGCCATGATTGGGCTGGGCTGTGCGGAGGGCGGAGAAATTGTTGTCACAGACATGGACACTATTGAGAAGTCAAATCTGAACCGGCAGTTTCTGTTCCGGCCCTGGGATGTCACGGTGAGTGGGGTGGGGAGAGAGGGTGGGATTTTGTCCTCTGGCTTTGCTCCTGTCTTTTGTTTCCATTCTTTCTGGAAAGGAGGGAGGCCTTTCCACCTTTTTCGTTCAGCTCTTTCTCTTAGCTTTTCTGCGTCACTCATTCAGCAAACGTTTCTTGAGTATCCTTGCATTGAATCTGCCGTTTTTCATCTCTTTTTTTTTCTTTTTCTTTTTTTTTTCTTTAACCTCTTAATAGTGCCGGTTGGGACAGTGTGTTGGGGGACCCCCAAACAACCCCCAAGTTCAGTGATTGACTAGGAGAACTCACAGGACTCGGCTTATAGCCATATTCCCGGCTGTGATTTCTTCCAGCAAAAGGATGCAGAGCATAATCAGCAAAGGGAAAAGGTGCCCGGGGCAAATTCTGGGGGAGACCAGGCATAAGCTTCCAAGACTCCTCTCCCAGTGGAGTCGCATGGGATGCATTTAACTCCCCCAGTAGCGAGTTGTGACAACACATGTGAAATGTTGCCAACCAGGGAAGCTCATTAGAGACTCAGTGCCTAGGGCTTGTACTGTGGGCTGGTCACGTAGGCACCCTCTGCTGGGCACTTACCCAAATTCCAGCCTCCCAGAAGGAAAGCAGGAGTTCAGCAGAAACCACACTTTGCATGAGCAGTCTAGGTACAGTGAGCCACCCTTACCAGGTAAGGCATAGTGAGAACCCTCCCGAAATCCAGGTTCCCAGATGCCAACCAAGGGCCGGCCTTGCCAGCAGGCCTTCCCTAGGAGAACATTTGTGCTGGGTTCACTCTTCCCTGCCAGATGGAGCCTGGGCCATACATGGCTCGAGCTGTGAGGCCTTCCGTGTGCGGACAGTGCCATTTGTGCCTGCCCAGGATCTGTTCCCCTTTCCATTCATTGACTTAGTCACCAGGTAGCCATTGGCCTAGGCACTGCTCTCGGCACTTGGGGTACAGCAAAGAAACAAAGATTCTAGAGGAGGGAGGGCAGTCCATAAGCAATCAACATAGTGTAATTGTGAGGTTTGGAGTTAACGGTGAGGTTTGGAGTTAATGTTGACAAGTGCTGCGCAAAGGAAACAAACAAAAGCAAGTGAAGGGAAGTCGGCCAGGCCCGGAAGATGGGTAGGCAGTTTTGATTATAGTGGTTAGGGAAGGGCTCAGTTCTGCAGACCTGGAGGGTGGAAGGGAGTAGAGTCCCCCCCCTTTTCTGGGTTCAGAGCGCTCTAGGCCAGGATCCTGATGGCGGGGAGGAGGGTAGGAGATGAGCCAGGGGAAGTGGGGGCCAACTCCTTTTCCCTTCTGTGGAGGGGGGAGCCAGGGGAGGGTTTTTTTTTTTTTTTTAAGATTTTATTTATTTATTTGACAGAGATAGAGACAGCCAGCGAGAGAGGGGACACAAGCAGGGGGAGTGGGAGAAGAAGAAGCAGGCTCATAGCAGAGGAGCCTGATGTGGGGCTCGATCCCATAACGCCGGGATCACGCCCTGAGCCTAAGGCAGACGGCTAACCGCTGTGCCATCCAGGCGCCCCTAGGGGAGGGTTTTGAGCAGAGGAGGGACATTCACGACCTGACCTGGGCTTTGAAAGGATCCTGTTTTGTTCGAGAGGATAGATCCCAGCCCTGGGTGCTGTTATCTGAAAGAACAGTAGATGTTGGGTAGGCACAGAAGCAGAGTGGCTGGCCTCTTGCCTCCGGTCTGCATTTGTTCACTGCTCCCTTTCCACTGAGCCCCCTGCCACCTCTGTCACAGCCATGGTCATGTGGTGCTGTCGCAGACTGTCTCCTAAATCGGGAGCCTTCTGAATTCAGAGCCTGGTTCTTCCCAGGCATTAAGTAAATCCATGTTTAGGAGGACGGTTCTATAGAGGTTGTTGGGTGAATGCATGAATAACTGAGCCCCATGTTCCCCTCCCGCCCTTGTCCCCCTAGAAGTTAAAGTCTGACACGGCCGCTGCAGCTGTGCGCCAGATGAATCCGCACATCCGGGTGACAAGCCACCAAAACCGTGTGGGCCCTGACACAGAGCGCATCTACGATGACGATTTCTTCCAGAACCTGGATGGTGTGGCCAATGCCCTCGACAATGTGGATGCCCGTGAGTTTGGAGGCGGGCGACGTGGTCAGGGGCAAAGGTGGTGCACGTGTGTGCACGTGTGTAGGTGTGGGTGTGGGTGTGTCAGGGGTGTCTATCTTTCCATTCTCTATTGACGTTCCTTTCCTGACGCACGCATGGTCTCTCTCCCCCCCGCCATAGGCATGTACATGGACCGCCGCTGTGTGTACTACCGTAAGCCGCTGCTAGAGTCGGGCACACTGGGCACCAAGGGCAACGTGCAGGTGGTGATCCCCTTCCTGACAGAGTCGTACAGCTCTAGCCAGGATCCGCCTGAGAAGTCCATCCCCATCTGCACCCTGAAGAACTTCCCCAACGCCATTGAGCACACCCTGCAGGTGATCAGCTGTGGGGGGAGAGGGGAGGGGGCAGGTACCTTCTTGGCCGCTAGGCCACCTCGGGTGGCAAAAGTCTAAGTTCAAGATGTGCTTTCTCTCAAAACCTTCCTCCCTCGCTTCCCATCCAGCAGCCTGGGTTTTTTAAAGTGATTCATTCATTTTCTTTTATTTTGAGAAGTTTTGAACATGTAGAGAAATACAAAGAGTGGTATGGGTATGATGAATGCTCAAATATCATTTCTCACCTAGATTTAATAGTTGTTAACGTTTTGACACATTTTCTTCTTAGATTGCTGTATTTTTCCTTCTTTGTGCTGAAATGTATCACGGATATCCCAGCACCTCACTCCTTAATACTGTAACGTGCTTCTGCGAGGGAAGTACGCTCTGCGTAGCAGGGTTTCTTGACCTCCTTGGCATATGGACATGTGGAGCCAGCCGTTTCTTTGTTGATGGGGGGTGGCATCCTCTGCACTGTCCAGTGCTTAGCAGCATCCCTGGCTTCTGCCCACTAGATGCCACTAGCGTGCTCGCGCAGTTGCGACAACTCGGAATGTCTCCACCCATTGCCAAATATCCCCCGGGGCTGGGGGGCAGGATTGCTCCCAGCTGAGACCTGCTGCTGTCTAACCCAAACCCTACCTTCGTGCGGAACAAAATCAGTGCTAATTTCTTACTATCTCCTGTAGTAACTTAGATCTTTAATGCTTAGTTCCTCTTCGGGTGTCCCCAGCTGTTGCTCAAAATGGCTTCAGCAGCTGGTTTCTCAGGACGATCCTGTGTGTGTGATGGTGTGCATACAGCCCAGCGCGCCTGTCACCAGGCCGACTTTTTACCAAGGGAACACACCTAGGCACCTGACACCAGGGCCACAAACCAGAACCTAAGGGTGACCCGAGGAGAACTCTTGGGCTGTGAGAATGACCCTATAGTCTTCAAGAACAGACCGTTCAGAATGTTTAGTTAGGTGTGTGGCGGTGAGAACCAAATAGGGAAAAACCGGTTTCCTCGGCCACTTTCCCTTCTGCATGGAGTTCCGGAGTGGGCGTGTTCATATGTGTGTCCCCGCCATGGTCTCACTGTTTGACTTTGGACTCCAGCTCTCCTGCCTGACCCCTCCTCTGTGAAATGGGGCCGATAGCAGTGTCGGCCTCACGGTTTGGAAAGCACTTGGCATTACTATGTATCTGGGGCCGGTTTAGGAAACTTAAGGTAGACACATACTGCTCATTTCTTGTTTGCAACCCCACCACATGGTTACTACCAGTAAGTATCTGTTTTAGGAAGGAGGGTGCACAGGTAAGCGTTGCCGTATATTTCTGAAGTCACAAAACTAGATATTAGGTAGCAGAGCTGGGGATTGAACCTAGACGTCCTCTCCTCCAAACTCCCTCCCCAGTGAATGCATTTACTGTCCTCAGGAATTTTCAGAGTACAGAATATCTGTCTTGTTTGCTGCTCAGCCCCAGGGCCTGTATGGTGATCGTTTTTGGTTTGGGTCTGAATTTTTTTTTTTTCTCTTTTTAAATTGTGGTAAAATATACATAACTAAATTTTTTTTTAATCGAGATATAACATATCTCTAGTAAGGCACACAGATCCTTAAGAATAATTTTTTTTCACACATACACTAGTGTAACAACCACCCAGAAAGTTCGTTGGTTTTTAAATTGAGGTGCCGGAGGGTGGGGGAGTGGGGAAGATTGGGGAGCAGCGGTGGAGGTCTTCCCTTTTCTCAGAGCAGTGGTGTTCTTCTAATTGGATGCATTCGCTGATGGTCTTTCTAATGACAAATCCCCAGTTGTCAGCTGTCACTCCATGTCATGCATCTGTTCTGTCTTTCAGTGGGCTCGGGATGAGTTTGAAGGCCTCTTCAAGCAGCCGGCGGAAAATGTGAACCAGTACCTCACGTAAGTCACCCAGCGCCCCATTCAGCCTGTCCCCTGCCTGCCCGTCAAGGCATCCTGCCTGCTTTCTTCACCAGTGACACTCAGCACCAGGCACACTTTGCACACGGAGCAAGGAAGCCTCGGCCCTCATACCGCCGGGAGTCAGGACTAGCTTTCCGTGGAGAAAGTGGGGTGGCCCTGGAGCCCACTCCTGGGGCCGCTGTGTAATCCTGCCCCTCTGACCCCCTCCAATTCCTGATAGAGACCCCAAGTTTGTGGAGCGGACCCTGCGGCTGGCGGGCACCCAACCCCTGGAGGTGCTGGAGGCCGTGCAGCGCAGCCTGGTGCTGCAGCGGCCACAGACCTGGGCTGACTGTGTGAGCTGGGCCTGCCACCACTGGCACACTCAGTACTCTAACAACATCCGGCAGCTGCTGCATAACTTCCCTCCCGACCAGGTAATGCCCACTTGCCAGGTCCGTTTGGCGCGATGCATTTTCCCGACATAGGAACTTGCTGTGGGCTCCCCACATGCTCTTCCCCGTCAGGAGGCCGGCTGTGGCAGGTACTCCAGGGCACGGGGCTCTCAGAAGACGGCTTAAGTCTGACCTGTTTTTCCCGCTGCCTTGCCTTCGAGCAAGAGACCTGTGTTTCCGCTTCCTTTGCCTGTGGCGTGCTCTGAGCCCTGCTCGACTCCCACGGCCATACGGATTACGGGGGAGAAAGTTTGTAGTTGAGAGCACAGGAATCCGTATGGGTTCGCAGCCCAGCTCCATTCGCGCTTGGGCAAGGCACATAACTTTCTCTGCACCTCAGTCTTCTCACACGTGAAGTAGACATAATAGTAATCTACTTCACGGGGGGTTTTGTGAGGATTTATTGGTACTTACTAATAGTACAGTGCCTGGAAGTCTGTAAGAGTTTGTGAAATGGCTGCGTATCTTTCACAAAGCGAGTGCCCAGGAATTGGTGGTAGTTTTCTCAGAGAGGTCCCTGCTTCAGCCTGGCGTCAGAACTTCCATCTACAGGACCGTATGATCTGGGTCTTTCGTGACTGACTCCAGTGCCCTGCGTGTGCCCAGCCAGGAGTTAGGCTTGTTAGAGAGGCCTCTGCTTTCAGGTTCTGCCCCTCAAAAATCTCTCTGTTCCTTTAGCTCACAAGCTCGGGAGCTCCGTTCTGGTCTGGGCCCAAACGCTGTCCACACCCGCTCACCTTTGATGTCAACAATGTAAGTCTCTTCCCTGGGGTCTCCTTGGGTCAGGTGGAGGGCGGGTGGAGGGAAGGAGGCCGAGTCGCATCAGGCGAGAGCTGATGTCCTCACCCTTCTGGGCCCTGCCTTCCCCCAGCCCCTGCATCTGGACTACGTGATGGCTGCCGCCAACCTGTTTGCCCAGACCTATGGGCTGACAGGCTCTCAGGACCGAGCTGCTGTGGCCACACTCCTACGGTCTGTGCAGGTCCCTGAGTTTACCCCCAAGTCTGGCGTCAAGATTCACGTCTCTGACCAGGAGCTGCAGAGCGCCAATGCCTCAGTTGGTGAGGGTGTTTGGCCAGTCGGCCAGGAGTCACCACCTGCCTTGTCCCCTGCCCAGGCCAGCCGTTCTCTGCCCCTGGTTCTGCTCTGCCACCCCGGGCCTGAGACTTCCCACACCTTCTTTTGAGCCTCCCTTCTTCTAAAGTGTGAAGAAGGTCGGTCGGTCGGTTGGGCCAAATTGTCTCCCTCAGTCCTCCCCACTCTCTGGTCTTCTGTGTGTTTTGCCTTGGAAGAATCTCTGTGGGGTATGATGTCCATCAGTGGTCTCTCCCTTGACATCTGGCCCCTGTGTTCCTCTGTATGCTTCTTCACCCTAATATTGCCCTCCATATATCTTTCCTCAGCACTCCCTCCCTATCTCTCTCTCCATGTCTCTCCCCTCCAACTCCCATCTCTCTCCATCTTTCTTCCAGCTCATGCTGCATATTAGGTGAGGGGCCAAACAGTGACTCTCAGGCTTTGCAGGCCATAGAGTGTGTGCAGCTAATCACCTGTCGCGGTTGAAGCACAAAGCAGGCATATGCAATGTGTAAATGAACGTGTGTGGCTGTTTTCCAGTAAAATTTTATTGATGCAGCTGGTGGCGGGCTGACTTTGGCTCGGAGCCGTAGTTTGCTGACCCCCGGTCTGTGGATTTCTCTCTCTTCCCCTCTGTACCTCTCCCCATCCGTAGACTAGATACTGCATCTGCAGCTGTGTCACTGTCCCCGCATTTACCTTCCATGCTCCCCGTCTGCCTCTCCGTTGATCTTCTCCTTTCTCCTGTCATTTCCTCCGTCATCTCCCCATCTCCCTTCCCAAATCTCTGCCTGCCTCGTGTTCCTCTCGTATGTTTCTTCCTATCTTCAACATTTCCTCCATTTTTCTCCTCTCGTACATATGTACATACGTGTATGTAGCTGCATAACTGTACATGAGATCTATATAATGTATGTAAGGTATACGTATAATGTATATAAACGGTATCTATAAAGTATGTATGAAATGCATAACATCTCCATGTCTCGTGCCCCCATTCTCCGCTCTTCGTATCTTCTTTCCCCTTCCTGTATCTTTCCTCTATCTTCATGTCTGCATGTTCCCCCCCCAGTATCCCCTCTGTATGTTTATCCCCCTATCTGCGCCCCGCACCCGTATTCTCCATGTCTCCCCACCTCTTTCTGTGACATTCTTCCCAAGATCTGCAGCTCTCCCACCTGGGTCTGTCCATGTCCACCTCCTCCTGATGTCTTCCTTAGTGTCTCTGGAGAGCTCTCTGTTAATATACCTGCCCCCTTTCTGTCTCCTTCAGGTTTCTGCTCTCTCGTCCTGCTCTGCCTCTCTGCCTTGTGCCTCCTCTCTCCCAGGATAGTTTTCCTTTTTAAGTCGTCTCTACCTGAACATCTTTGGCCCTCCTTGCCCCCGCCCAAGCTCCTGTTTCCACCTTAGACACTGGCCTGGGATCTCAAGGGCCAATGGTATCCTTTTCTTCCTGCAGATGACAGCCGTCTCGAGGAGCTCAAGGCCACACTGCCCAGTCCAGAAAAGCTCCCTGGATTCAAGATGTATCCCATCGACTTTGAGAAGGTGCTGGGTGGGGGCCCTGGGCAGGCAGGGGGATGGGCTAGACAGAACGGGTCCGTGGGGATCTGGAGTCAGCCCCAGGCCTTTATGGGGATTGCATCATGGGCCTGCCACATGGCCCTGAACATAATAGATGTTCCCAGCCATGCCTTTGTGATGTGAGAGAGCCCGGCAGGTAATTGCAGTGGAGGATACTTCTGTCCCCGGGGGCCAGGAATCCTTTTCCTCCTCTGACTCTGATCCTCTCCTCATCTCCCCGCCCTTCCCCTTCCCCCTCCTCCACTCATAAAAGGATGATGACAGCAATTTCCATATGGATTTCATTGTGGCTGCATCCAACCTCCGGGCAGAGAACTATGACATTCCCCCTGCGGACCGGCACAAGGTGAGAGAAGTCTGGACCTGCTTCCGCCCCCGCCCACCAGGCTTGAGCTCTCCACGTTCGTTCATTCTCTGCAGGCTCTGAGCCTCTTCTTCCTTAACTATCATGTGTCTTGACCCTTCCTGCCTCACAGAGCAAGCTGATTGCAGGGAAGATCATCCCAGCCATTGCCACGACTACAGCAGCTGTGGTTGGCCTTGTGTGTCTGGAGTTGTATAAAGTGGTACACGGGCACCGACAGCTTGACTCCTACAAGAATGGTTTCCTCAACTTGGCCCTGCCCTTCTTTGCCTTCTCTGAACCCCTTGCCGCACCCCGTCACCAGGTAAGGGCCTTTATCAGGGCCTTCAGGTTTGTGCTCCGATGTTTCTCTGTAAAGCTGGCTTTAGTTTGCTTTCATGGCCCAAAAAAGAGCAGAGTAAGGAGGACTTGAGTACCAGGTGGCAAGGGGATGGTTTGGGGCCTTTAAATGTGGGATGGTCAGGAAAGGCCCTGCTGAAAAGGTGACCTGTGAGCCCAGTCTTGGAGGAGGGGAGGAGGTAGACCATGCAGGCTCCTGGGGGGAGAGCATTCCGGGCAGAGGGACCAGTCTCTCCAGGGGTCCGGAGGTAGGAGCATGCCTGGCATGTTTGAGGAAGAGTAAGTCTTTAGAGCAGAGTGAGAAAGAGGATGAGGGGGTAGGAGATGAGAACAGAACAGGATCCCAGTGACCATGCCATGTTGGCCATTGGTCACTGAAGGGTGTCAGTGCCCAGGGTGCCACGGAAGCCACATGTTTTTGACAAAAGAGGCTTGCAGTCTGACTTAACGTGTTAGCCTGAGTGGTGGTGGGCGGGGCGGGGGGCGAGGATAGGACTTCCTGGGGCTGGACCCTGCGGTGGCCCGCAGCCAGCTGTGGGGTTTTGATTAGAGCAGCCCACTCCTTGTCCTGCAGTACTATAACCAGGAGTGGACGTTGTGGGATCGCTTTGAGGTCCAGGGGCTGCAGCCTAACGGTGAGGAGATGACGCTCAAACAGTTCCTGGACTACTTTAAGGTGAGGCCCCTCCCTCACTGTCATGCCACCTGCAGGCAGAGTGTGCAGGCGAGGCTCGCTGGGCCGTCCACCCCCATGACACTGCTGTCCCCCTCCACCCCCCCAGACAGAGCATAAATTGGAGATCACCATGCTGTCCCAGGGTGTGTCCATGCTCTATTCCTTCTTCATGCCAGCCGCCAAGCTCAAGGAACGGTTGGATCAGCCGTGAGTTGGGGCAGGGGGCTCCACTTGTAGCTGTTCCACCTCAGTTCGCTGCCCGCACCTCCCCACCCTTCTCCCTCGCTTTTTGCCTCCCTGACTTTCTGCTCCCCCGCCCCCCCAGGATGACAGAGATCGTAAGCCGTGTGTCGAAGCGAAAGCTGGGCCGCCATGTGCGGGCGCTGGTGCTTGAGCTGTGCTGCAACGACGAGAGCGGCGAGGACGTCGAGGTCCCCTATGTACGATACACCATCCGCTGACCCCCGTCCACGCCCGTAGGCTGGCCCCAGCCCCCCACCCCCACCCCAGGGCTCCCATCGGGCCTCTGGCAGTGGCCCCGCTAGCCATGCCTGGTGTTCCCTCCTCATCCCCCTCCCTGCACCCCTCTTGCCGCTGCTTTCTACCTTGTTTGGAACCTGAATCCTAATAAAGAATTATTAACCCAGATGTGGCATGCGCTGCTGATTCCAGGGAAGGAAGGGACTTCCGGAGCTGTC
This sequence comes from Ursus maritimus, assembly GCF_017311325.1. Lineage (NCBI taxonomy): Eukaryota > Metazoa > Chordata > Mammalia > Carnivora > Ursidae > Ursus > Ursus maritimus. Next base: position 84,050,165 of record NW_024423319.1, on the reverse strand, counting down.
CGGTTCAGGTGGTAGCCCAAAAGGCTCAGCCCCACGCCAGCTGCCAGTTACCTGGGCAGAGAAAATGTGGGAATCGCCACTTCTTCCTGCCACCCTCCCCACTTGGGAGGAGATGGAGGCATAGGGTACAGGTACCTGGATCCATTTGACTGTATTTGAGCCGGGTTCAAATCCTACCTTGTCCAGCTCCAGCTCCTGACTGCCTGTCATGTTGATTTTGAGAGGTAGTAGGGAGTTGTGTTTGAGCAAGTCCTGTCACTTCTCTAACTTTGTTGCTTCCGTGAAGAAGAAAGTTAACTTCGACCCATCAGCCAGGGCTTGGTCGGCATGGCTTATGTCCTTGGGACAGACCCCTTCCCATCTGGTTTAAAGCACTGAGCCCCTGGACAAATCTTTACCATCATGGTTCGCAGCACCAGGAATGCCTGTGGTGCCCTTGTTCAACTTCTCAGCTGCAGGGGGGGCCTAAACAACTCTGTTGGACAGAGGAATATCTGTGACTATGCAGACTTTGCAGTTTTTAATGAAAATATTTGGTTGAGAACATCTGTGGAGGAAAAATCCCTTTCCCACTCCACCCTGCTCCCCCTCTGGCCTGGTCTGCTTGTCCCCAGGCCTCCTACCTTTGAGAAGAGAGCCAGCTGTGGGGTTTTGATTAGAGCAGGCTCACTGCAGCTCACTCGCCCAGGACTGCAGAGCTGCCCATGCTCCTTCGGCCCCGGTGTCTGCCACGTCTCCTTGGTCTGGACTGAGCGCTCCAGACAGTTCAAAGCACCAATCAGACTGGCTACCTGGTGCCTGGGGATGCCGCTCCTACCTCTCCCTCACACAGCCAGAAGCCAACTTCTCTCTCCCACTTGGAAACAGACCCCTTCATGCCTTCATTCAAACCTGGGTACTGGGAATAGCACAACCTATCCCTGAACCTGGCCTGACACTTGTCACAGCCTGCCCCCACATCTGCTGCCTCCTGGGCCAGCTTCAGACCCCAGGCACAGTGTACGCCCTTGTCCACCTCCCTCTCATGATTTTTTTTTCCCTTGGCCTACTCTGCTTGGGTGACCTCATCCTCCCATACTTCCTTTTTATTCCCCTCCAGGACGTTGGGGACTGAAGTGCTTTACCTCTGGCACCTATTTAGTGGTGATGCTAACTGTTTGGGTCAAGTGGAGAGGTTTTCCTGCCAGAGATACTTTTTCCATTGCTGCTCAAGAGCACGCCAAACACTCCACACCTTTGTCCACTGTTGCTACCATCTGAGACTTGAACACAAACTTCTGCTCCCCTTCTCTACTATCCCAGCTCCTTGTCCACTATCTCCCCCATTATAGCTCTTGATTCTCCAGACACTTGTCCCTTTGTTCACCACCCCAGCTCCTGGATCACCTTCCTACCTCATTGTACCTGAAGCACTTCTTTATCAAGAACAGCTTCAGGGGCGCCTGGGTGGCACAGCGGTTAAGCGTCTGCCTTCGGCTCAGGGCGTGATCCCGGCGTTATGGGATCGAGCCCCACATCAGGCTCCTCCGCTATGAGCCTGCTTCTTCCTCTCCCACTCCCCCTGCTTGTGTTCCCTCTCTCGCTGGCTGTCTCTATCTCTGTCGAATAAATAAATAAAATCTTTAAAAAAAAAAAAAAAAGAACAGCTTCAGCTGGAACCCCTGAATCCTGGTTGTATCTTAGTTCCCCCCACACGTGTCATTTTCTGTCCTGTTTGGCTACCACTGTAACACCAAGAAGATAGAAGTCCACAGTTCAGTGGGCAGGGTTCAGGTCACTTCACTGAGCCCCCTGCACCGGGCAGGCACAAAGGAAATGGTGGTACACAGTTGTCTCTTGTCTTGGCCTAGAGCCATTTGCCATCAAACATTTGCCACAATGTTTATGGAGTGCTTGCTATGGGCCAGACACAATATTCTAGGCATTGGAGACAGCAATGGATCAAAAAAAAAAAAAAAAAAAAGAATCCCCGCCTTGAGGGGTGTGTGTGGGTGTGTGTTGACGGGGGCTTATGTTCTGCTAGGGTGAGACCCAGAATAGACAAACACAAGTAAATTGTAAGAAGTTGACTGGTGTCATTCAAAAGGTCTGCAGGGCCAGGTCTGGGGGTCTCGAATGATGGGGGTGCAGGTAGGCATTTTTAAATAGGGTATTCAGGGAAGCCTTCATGAAGGTGACATTGAAGCAAGGACTTGAAAGCACGTGAAGGGATGAAGTATGTGGGTATCTAGAAGAATATTCCAGGCAAAGGGAACAGCAAGTGCAAAGTCCCCGAAGCTGGATTGGCCCTGCTTTATTCAGAAACAGCTTGAAGGGAACAAATGCATCTGGAGTGGAGTGAGAGGAAGAAAGGTAGGAAATGAGAATGAGGTCAGAGAAGTGATGGACCTGATGGTCTAGCCCGCGGTGGACTTCTGTCTTTGTCAAGTATTTCCACTCCCATCATGCGCTGGTAAATCCTCGCTAGTATGAACTTTACTTAAAACTCTAACCGGTGTGATCAAGGCTGCCATAAAAGGAAGCCCAGAAGAGGCGGGGAAGTTGGCTTTGGACTGGGGTGCAGTGTAAAGATGTCCCAGAAGGCCTGCCAAAAGCTGCCGCCATTTGAGCTGGGCTTGTTGATAGGGTAGGAGTTTTCCAGGCATAGAGTGAGGAATTAGGGGTGCTGGCAGTGCTTGACACACAACAGGCGCGCAATAAATAAAACCGAAAACCGCAGACCTGGGGAGAGCCACGGGCGGGGCTCTGGCAGGCAAGACGTAGATGAGAGGTGGCAGGCAAGAAAACCCAATTCAGGGTGCATACGCAAAGGCTCGCGTGAGGCAGAAAAAGAGGTCTGCTTCCGACCTGAAGTCCCGAGCATGCGCAGTAATGCACCCTCCCCTCTAAAGGTCCGCCTTTCCTCTTTTCTCAGCCTAGGCTCCACCCCGTGAGTCTTGCTGAAGGGGGGGGGAATGGGAGGGGTTAGAGGCGGGACGAAAGACGATTGAACCCTCTTTTGACCAATCATCTTGCGGAATATTCGGCCTATAGTGAAAGAGGCGCTCAGAACAAAAAGAAGAGCCCACCCCCAGTGCTGAAAGCCAATGAAAACCCGGCAGAGGCGTGGTTCGGGGGGGCAGTGAAATCACGCCTCTTCAGCTCAGCCACGCCCTTCATTCTTGCGCTGCCTCACCCCAGGGGGCAAATCCGATTGGCTGGGCGACAACCTCAAAGGGCGGGGCCGCACACGTTCACAGTGGGAATGAGCTAGCGGAGGGGGGGGAGCTGGGCGGGGCTAGACTCTGTCCTATCTAAGGTGGTAAAGGCCAATGATTCTCCAGGCCGCCTCTCCTAGAAAAGTCATCTTCTCGCGAACCTTTAAAATTCCTGCCTTCTGAGGCACCTCAAGGGACTCAGACTGACTGCTTCATCTGTCTTTTTCCTCCTTGCAAAAGTCCCGTTTGCCACCATGGGGATGTACCAAGTGAGACCACGTAGGGGGACCGAGTGGTGACCGGCACGCTGGTTACTGGCTGCTGCCCACTTCGGCGCTAGCAAACTTCTAGCAAGATCGGAACTGAGTACTAAGCAACCTCTACACTTCCCCCTGGCGCCGTTCCAGGGCTGGCGCCACATTCCCCGGTGGGCGCGCAATGGCCGCGCCCCCTCCCGCTGCGGACGGGTCTTTTGGTACATGCAGTCCGAGGTGAGTCCCCTCCTTCCCACTTCAGCCTTTTCGGCGCGTGCGTGCGCATGCGCGGAGCGCGGCGCGCGCGGCGGTTGGGCCGTTGGGTGTTCGGCCCTGGGATCCGCCGCGTCTCCGCAAGCAGTCGGCTCTGAGCCGCGAGCCGCCGTGAGCTCTCGGATTCGAGTGGGCACCAGCGAGCCCGGGGGCATCGCCCGCAGCGGCCAAGCTCATGGCCGGCTGAGCGGGACGCCGCCGCCGCCTCAACCACCGCCGCCGCCGCCGCCTCCTCCTCCTCAGCCGGCGGCGGCCCGGGCCCAGCAGCCATGGCCGAAGACTACTGGGACGGGCGCCTGCGGCGAACAGGAGGAGAAGGAGGTCGCGCGGCCTCAGCCCGGGCCGCCGCCCCAGGCGCCGCCGCGCCGGCCCCGCGGCGCTGAGGTTGCTCGCGCGCCCCCGCCGGTGAGCGCGTCCCCGAGACGTGGGGTGGGGGGCTGCCCTTCCTCTTGCAGAACCAACCCAGACCCCGGGCGGTGCCCAGGGGTCTGGGCTGCACCGCTGGCATGTGCCCCCTCCCCCAGCGAATTTCCCAGAGTGCACCGGGGCGGGGGTCATTCGGGGCCTCCCTGACCTTGGCCCCGCCCTGGGCCGGGTCTGGAAACGGGATGGGCAGTCCTGTGGGTGCTAATGGGGAGCAGGGTGATCAAAGGACCAGAGGTTGTGGAAGTGGGTGGTGAAAGGCTCGAGGTTTGCTAAAGGCCTGAGCTGTGGAGGGGTCGGAGCATGTGATAATAAGTCTTACCGCTGTGTAGGGCTTGAGGCCCAGCGTGTGCTAACGGGCGGGCGAGGCAGTGAAGGGCCCGGACGGTGTGTGATAGGGGAGAGCATGTCAGAGGAATGCTGAGGTATGCAAACGGGGTTATAGATGTGGAGAGACCCCGTGTGTGTTAATGGGGAATAAGGTGGTAGAGATAGCAGAAGGTATGCTAATAGGATCAGGGCTCTGAAACCCTGTGTGTGGTACGGAGCGTCAGGTTGGTGTTAATAGTGTGTATTTGTCCGTGAGGGACTGCAGCGTGCGGGGGTCCAGAGAGTGCTCATGGAGGTCAGGGTAGTGGAAGAACTGGAGTGTTGAGAGTGTGCTAATGGGGGTCTTAGGTGTAGAGGGTACATGTATGTGTTAATAAAGGTCTGGGTAGAGTGAGGCCCAGGATATGCTGATGGAGACAGAGTGGTGGAAGACCTGAGCCTGTGCTGCTGGGTACCAGGAGTTATATGGGGTGGGAGGGCACAGTGGTGAGGGAAATGTCTTAGCACCGTAAGAGGTTCAGTATATTAAGGATCAAGATGGTGTGAGGTCAGTGTGTGTGTGTGTGTGTCCATGTCCATGAGGACAGGGGATGTGAGACTCCAGGATGCGACAAGGGACAGTTATATATGAAACTCTAGTGACCATTGGTGTGGGTTTAAAGCCTTGGAGGTGCTTAAATGTGTGCCATTGGGGGGAAGAGTCAGAGCAGTATGGGGTCTGGAAAATGCTAGTGAGCGTCAGAACATTGTGAAGACAGTGTGTGCTTGTGTCCACGGGGGACTGGGGTGTGTTGAGGTTCCAGGGGGTGCGGTAAGGAGGATCAGGGTTGTGAAGGGATTCAGGTGTGAACCAACAGGCATTATAGGTGTGGAGGAGTTGAAGCAGAGAGAAAGGACAGGAATACGTGAAGGTCTAGGTGTGATAAAGTGGATTCAGAACCATGGAAGGCTGAAGTGTGTGCTAATGGGGCTCCAGGCTGAATGAAGACCTGTGTGCGCTAATGAGGGTCAGGCCATTATAGAACACTGTGTTTGTGTGTCCCTGGGGAATGGGGCTGAGTAAGGGTTCAGGGTGTGCTAATGGGGAGGCAGTGTGCGAGGCCCAGTGTGTGCTGATAGAGGTCAGGGTGAAGTGAAGGTCCAGCTTGCTCTGATGGGAGGTGGTGGGGACAGGGTAGTGAGAGGACCAGAATATGGGTTTAACGGTGGTTATAGCTGTGGAAGGGTCTGAGCGTGGGCAAAAACAGTCAGGTCAGGGATTGGCAAGTTTCACTTTGTGTTAATTAGATTCAGGGCAGTGTGAAGGTCCAGTGAGTGCTAATTTGGGTCAGCTGCAGAGGGTCCCAAGTGCATGTTAATAGGGGTCAGAATCATGCACGGGGAACAGCGTGTTAATAGGGATGAGTGCTTTGGAGAAGCTGATAGGCAGCTGGGCCTGGGAGGCGCCTAAGAATGTGGTGGTGAGAGTTAACTTAGAGGGGCCCGAGCCTGTGCAAACAGAGTTCTCTGCTCTGTTGGGGCTTCCTATGCTGATGGGGATTAGAAATAAATGGGGAAATTGCAGGTACTGGTAGTTAAAATGCAGAGAGGCCTTCTTGAGGGGCCAGTGTGTGCTTATGGGGGTCTGGACAGGATGAGGAGGGTGTGTCCTTGGTGGGAGTTGTGTGATGATTGTGATGACTAGAGTGTGATGACTGTGTCCTCAGTGGACAGTGTGGTGTGAGGTGATGAGTGCCCTTGGTGTGAGAGTATTCTGAGGATGGGTGTATGTCCTCGGGGGTCAGGAAGGACATATGCCCTTTTTTTGAGTGCAGTTGTGTATCCAGTTTCTTGTTCCCTCCTTCCCGATTCTGAAATCTAAAAAGCTCAGAAAATGGAAATAATAATATTTAAAAGTTTTATTGCATATTAATGTTCAAGTGTCTCTGTTCACAAAGGTCTGCCCAGGGCACCCCTGCTGGGAATGTTGCGTGATACACAGATTTTGTATCCTGTCTTCCTAAAATCCCCAAAAAACTGAACTCTGGAACATGTCCAGCCCTTGGAGTTTCCAGTTAGAGGTCATGGACCCTGGCTCCTTCTGGCTCCCTCCTCATCTTCCATCCAGCCCTACTTACCGCCCCCCAGATGCCCCATTCCCTGCCACAACAGGCAGAGCCGACTGGGTATTCGTACCATGGATGCAAGACTGCCTTTGGGGCTGACCATGCTTCTTCTTCAGCTTCAGGTCCTGTGTTTGGACTACTGGGTCAGGATTTTTGTTGTTATCCTGGGTTCTCTGAATGGACCTCATCCTCTTTACTGGGGTCTTTCTGCTAGGCTGGCCCCTCTACTCCTCCTGGGAGTGGTGAGGCCAGGTAAGTAGAACCAGGGTGTAGGGACCAGTGGGGTAAGCACCTGATTTCAAGGTAACAGATGACCCACTTCTCTCCTCGAATCCAGCCCCAGCCTCATCCTCCCACCTCCTATCTAGCTCCACTTCCCTTGGGCCCAGGGCCATCTTAGGCCCTGCTGTGAGTCCAGATGGTTCCTAGGCCAGGTCTTTCCCCCTCCTTGCTGGCCTGGAGCCCAGGAGGAAGCAGAAGAAGGCCAGCCTAAGCCTTTTGGTGGCCCTGTTCCTTCCAGCAGCCCCATCTAGGTCATCTTCCTGCCGATGCCAGTGTCCCTGGGCCACCTTTTCTGGAGTTGTTCACGAGTAGCAGACTTACCCTGTCCATCCTGGTAGAGATTGGTGTTAGGCCCTCAGCCCCCTGATTCATTAATTTCTGCCATAAGCACTTTTTGAGCATCTACTCTGTGTCAGTCACTGTTCCAGGTCCTCAGGATATAGCCGTGACCTAAACAGACAGAAATCTACCCTGGCGGAGCTGATCTTCTAGTTATGGCGGTGAGGAGACAGACAGTTAAGAATATAGAAACCAATAAGTAGATGGTATCATTTCTGAGGAGGTGATAAGAGCTGGGGGGATAATTTGGCAAAGTGAGGGGGAGCTCAGTGTGGTTGAGATTTTAAATAGGGTTTTTTGTGGAGGGTTTATCCATGAAAAAGGTGATATTTGAGCAAGGGTCTGAAGGGGGTGAGGGAGTGAGCTATTTTGAAATATGGGGGAAGGGTATTCCACGTACCAGGAACGGCCAGTGCAGAGGTCCTGAGGTGGGACTGCTGGGTGTGGTTGCAGATCAGCCACCAGCAATGGTTGAGGGGAAGGTGAGGCCAGAGAGATAATAAGGGGTGAAAAGGGTAAGACCTTGTGGGCCACCCTTGAGCACTGAGACATTTTTGGGGGGTGATAAGGGAGATGTGCACTCTCAAGTAGAGGAGAAATGAGGGTAGGCCTGGCTTATAAAAATCTTGAGTGGGACCCATAGGGTCCCAACCTGATTGAAACTTTCCAGCAGCCCTCAGGACAGCTGGCATCTCTTGAGATCCCCCCCCCCAACCTACCCAGTGGTTGGGTCTGGGCAGGACTCCCCTCTCTGTGCACCCCTCACTTGAGTAGACCAGTGGGGTAGTCCACTCACTGTGACAATGGTTGCTGGGGAAGGCGGGCGGGTCCTTGTGGTTGTGGGGAACATTCTGCCTTGGCAGTTGGGGGTGATGTGGGGCTGGTGCCGGTGGAACATGCCATTCTATGGGCGAGCCTGGGGCCGTATTGGCGGCCCCTCAGTCCTGGGCGAGCCCCTCGCCCCACCCACAGCTGGGACCATCACCACCGCTGCACCTGAGAATGCCTGCTGTAGAGGCCTTTGTTCCCGCAGTGAGGCTGCCCCCATAGAGGCCGACAGTCCACCAGTTGGGCCTTTGCCCTCAGCCAGCCACCCAGGCCTCAACACCCAGGTGCGCTACTTAGGACTAGGGTCCCCAGGGACTGGCTGTAGGTGGGCAGGCACTGACAAGGGTCCCCATCTGTGCCAGGTTTCCGGGAATCCCGAGTGGCTCCAGGCCTCCGCAGTGGTTGGGTGGGAACTGACACAAGTTCATGTCAGTGTGCCTCACTAAGTTGTCTTGGGCTTTAGGGGGCCCATGGTGGCCAGGCGAGTGCTAACGTGGGACCCATTCCCATCTATCCCTCCTGCTCAGGTCGCCATGGATCGGATGAAGAAGATCAAGCGGCAGCTGTCGATGACACTCCGAGGGGGCCGAGGTGTGGACAAGACCAATGGTGCCCCTGAACAGATAGGCCTGGATGAGAGTGGGGGTGGCGGTGGCAGTGACCTTGGAGAGGTACCCACTCGTGCCGCTCCTGGGGAACCTCGCTCTGGACGGGGCCCACTCAGCTCTGCACCAGGTAGGTCTACTGACTGCTCTTGCCCCCAAGACTGGTCCCCAGGTGCTGCCTCCCAGCCGAGTTCCCCTAGACTTGTGTTATTTCTGTTTTCCTTTCTCCATTTTTTCTCCCCTCCCTGCCATCCTCTCAACACCCTCTCTCTATCTGCCCATCTGTGTCCCTTTCCTTGGCTTTGTGCCCAGGCCTCAGGGGGAGGAAGAGTGCCCTGCCTGCTGCAGCTGCCCCAACCTTCCCTTTGCCCTTCTCCTGCACTCTGCTGTGGCCCCCTCAGGCCTACGGGTGCCTGCCTGCCCTGGGCCCGCCTTCCCAGGGCTTTTGGCTACTCTGCCGCTGCCTGCCTCCTGGCCCTGGGCCAGCACCAGTCTCAGCTCACCCCTGGAATGGGGTGCTCCACTAGGTGACTATTGCCCCTCCACCCCTTTTCAACCCGTCCCAGCCTGACTGAACCTCCCTGGGCCTTGCCACTCTCTTCCTGAGGGACTCCAGGCTGCTCTGGGGGCTTGTGTGTACATGTGTGGTGAAGGAATGTGTTATGCTGGGGAGGGGGTTCCTGGGGCTCCAGACCTCAACTGGTCTGCCCTCCTCCCCCCTGTCCTCACTGCCAGAGATTGTACATGAGGACTTGAAGATGGGGTCTGATGGGGAAAGTGACCAGGCTTCAGCCACGTCCTCGGATGAGGTGCAGTCGCCAGTGAGGGTGCGCATGCGCAACCATCCCCCACGCAAGATCTCCACTGAGGTGCTTAACCCCCTGTCTGGCTGGTGGTGGGGCTAGAAAAGAGGGTTAAGCCAGGGGAGGTGGAGCTCATGGTCCTGTTTCCCCCCTCTCTTGCCTGCTAGGACATCAACAAGCGCCTGTCACTACCAGCCGACATCCGGCTGCCTGAGGGCTACCTTGAGAAGCTGACCCTCAATAGCCCTATCTTCGACAAGCCCCTCAGCCGCCGCCTCCGCCGTGTCAGCCTGGTGAGCGTCTTCTGTTTCTGTCCTCTCCTCCTCCCACTTCTCTCTTCCCTAGTCCCCTCTCATGAGCCTGCTTCAACCTGCCCCTTTACCCCACAGTCTGAGATTGGCTTTGGGAAACTGGAGACCTACATCAAGCTGGACAAGCTGGGTGAGGTGAGAGACAATCATGAGGCCTGTGGTGGGGATGGGGTCTGTGAGAACTTTCTGCAGCCTCCAGCTCCCCTCCCATCACTCTTCCTCACACCCCAGGGTACCTATGCCACCGTCTACAAAGGCAAAAGCAAGCTCACAGACAACCTTGTGGCACTCAAGGAGATCAGACTGGAACACGAAGAGGGGGCACCCTGCACCGCCATCCGGGAAGGTACAAACACCTAGGAAGGCTGTCCCAGGCTTCCCGGGCTCTCCCCATGGCACATACACACACGCTCCATAGTGAGAACAGGGACTGGGGGTTTTGAGACTTCCCTTCTGACACTCTGGGCTTCATGAGAAAGTGCCCATCATGCAGATACCTAGATAATAATCAGGGTAACCAGGAATCTGTTCCCATTTGGAGAAGAGGCCAAGGAATTAGAAAGCAGGGTGCTTGCTTTGGTTCTGAGAGCACCCACGAAAGTGCTCACCAGTTTCCTTGACATGACAGTTTCTAGTCAGACTGTCACACAGAATGAATTTGAATTGCATAGAAATTTTATGTGCAAACTCAATTTCACACGAAGCTGTGGGCCTCTCTACTGTGGGTTGAAGCAAAACCCCTTTCCATAAATCAAGAACAGGTTGTGAAAATCTAATGTCACATAAGCCTGGGGCTGCAATCACAGGTTCTTGCTCCATACTCTTCTCTGAGCTTTAGTTTCCACATCCGGAACATAGGGACACACCTTCCTGGCATTGGGTGGGCTAGAGCCAGTGGCTGTGAGCCACCACCCCAGAGTGCATGGGGAAAGAAAGAAACTGTGGGCTCATCCCTGTCTGGTCCTCATCTATCCTCTATCCTGAGGGTGGGGTCCTGACTCCCCCATCTCACTCCTATGCTTCCTGCAGTGTCCCTGCTCAAGGACCTCAAACATGCCAACATCGTCACGCTACATGACATCATCCACACGGAGAAGTCCCTCACCCTTGTCTTTGAGTACCTGGTAAGATTGGGTGGCAGTGGGTCCTGGGGGGAGGCGGGGAGATGGCCACTATCTCCTCTTCTCTCCTCTATCTCCTCTTCTCTCTTCAGGACAAGGACCTGAAACAGTACCTGGATGACTGTGGGAACGTGATCAACATGCACAACGTGAAAGTGGGTGTGGGGCAGGAAGCAGGGGCACACGGGGGCCCCCACTCACCCACTCCACCCCACAAATCTCCCAGAAACAGACTTTTCCCGTTTGGCTTTTTTGCTGGGAGCCCTTGGAGGGCATTGGGACCCTGCCCTCTTTCGTGAGATAAGGCTCTGGGCTCAGTGTCTGTGTTTGGGAGGGGAGCAGTGTCTGCTGGGGGTCAGGCTGCTGGATACCCTTTGACCTCCACCTGCCCTTCCTGGGTCCCTAGCTGTTCCTGTTCCAGCTGCTCCGTGGCCTGGCCTACTGCCACCGGCAGAAGGTGCTACACCGAGACCTCAAGCCCCAAAACCTGCTCATCAACGAGAGAGGAGAGCTGAAGCTGGCAGACTTTGGTACCCTGGCCTCCCCCTTCTTCCCAGTGATGCCCCAGCCTTACCCTCTTATACTCCCCCTTCCTCATGACCACCTAATCTCAGTGCCCTTCAGCTTCTCCAGGCTTTGCTTAAGACTCCCTCAGTCCCAACTGTGCTCTCCCCCAGACTGCCTGGGACCCCCTCAATTCCAGCTGCCCCTTCTCTCAACCTCCCAGGCCTGGCCCGAGCTAAGTCAATTCCAACGAAGACCTACTCCAATGAGGTGGTGACACTGTGGTACCGGCCCCCCGACATTCTGCTTGGGTCCACGGACTACTCTACCCAGATTGACATGTGGTGAGGACAGGTGGAAGTGTGGCAGGAGCCATGTGGTGAAGGGGGTGGCTTGGTCACAATGGCCAACCAGCCAACCGCCTCCCTGTTCACTGTGCCCTCCCTGCCTAGGGGTGTGGGCTGCATCTTCTATGAGATGGCCACAGGCCGGCCCCTCTTCCCAGGCTCCACAGTGGAGGAACAGCTGCACTTCATCTTCCGCATCTTGGGTGAGGGGGAATGAGCCCTAGGAGCTGTGGGGACATTTAGAGATGCCCTGTGGGTGCTTAGGGTAACTCTTCCCCACCAGGAACCCCAACTGAGGAGACGTGGCCAGGCATTCTGTCCAACGAAGAGTTCAAGACATACAACTACCCCAAGTATCGAGCCGAGGCCCTTTTGAGCCATGCACCCCGGTGAGTCTGGTGGGTGGGTGGGTGGGTGTTAGGGGCAAGAGTGCCCAAACTCAATTTAAAGCAGGTCCCCTTGTCCTTGCTGTAGACTTGACAGCGATGGGGCTGACCTCCTCACCAAGCTGCTGCAGGTGAGTCCACCTTCCTGGGCCAGCCTTGGGGGTTAGGGGATTCTAGGTGTGGGGAAACGGGGGAGCTCCAGGGGTACAGTCTGGGGTGGGGAGGAAGAGAGGCCTACTGTTGAAGGTGTTCAATACGCCACCACTGCCGCCGCCGCCCCTGCCCTCCCCTCAGTTTGAAGGTCGCAATCGGATCTCCGCAGAGGACGCCATGAAACATCCATTCTTCCTCAGTCTGGGGGATCGGATCCATAAACTTCCTGACAGTGAGTGAAGCTGGTGGGGGGTGGAGAATAGGACACTGGGCAGGTTGTGCAGGGCTCTGGCTATGTCATCTCTAAGGGGGCACACCCTTGTTCAGACATGTGATGTGTTTATTACAAAAATTATTTGGTTTTTGGTTCCTTTTTACCTTTCATGGGAATTTTCAAACAGTCATAAAAATAGATGCAACATCACTTTCCCTTTTTTAGTAAACATTTTCTTATAAAATATATACGAAGAAATGCACAGATCATAAGTATACAGCACAATGAACTTTTGCAAACTAAACATACCCATGTGACAGGCAAACAGGTCAAAAAATAGGATGTGAGGGATTCCTGGGTGGCTCAGTCTGTTAAGCGTCTGCCTTTGGCTCAGGTCATGATCCCAGGGTCCTGGGATCGAGTCCTGTATAGGGCTCCCTGCTCACCAGGGAGTCTGCTTCTCCCTCTCCCTGCTGCTCCCCCTGCTTATGTGTGCGGTCTCTCTCTCGCTCTCTTGCTCTTTCTCTCTCTGACAAATAAATAAAATCTTTAAAAAAAAGAAAAGAAGATGTGAGAAGCACCCCCGAAGGTGCCCTCTTGTTTCCTTTAGTTATTCCTAGCCCCTTCCCAAGGGTTACCACTAGTTGGACTTCTAACAGCACAAGTTTTCCCCATCCTTGTAGTATATAGAAATGTAATCACACAGGGTGCTCTCTTTTTATACCTGATTTTTTAAAAAGATTTCTTTATTTTAGAGAGAGTGTGAGTTGGTGGGGAGGGGCAGAGGGATAGGGAGAGAAGTCCTCAAGCAGACTCCCAGCTGAGCATGGAGCCTGACATGGGGCTTGATCCCAGGACCCTGAGATCATGACCTGAGCCAAAACCAAGAGTTGGACACTTAACTGACTGAGCCACCCAGGCACCCTTTATTTGTTTTAGAGTGTATGCAGTGGGGAGGGGCAGAAGTAGAGGGACAGAGAGTCTTAAGCAGACTCCACGCTGAGTGCAGAGCCTGATGTGGGGCTCAATTTCAGGACGCTGAGCCAAAACCAAGAGTCTGACGCTCAACTGACTGCACTACCCAGGCGCCCCTTTATGCCTGATTTTTAAAAACTTTTTAATATGGATACTTAAAAACGATATATATTTGGGGACGCCTGGTGGTTCAGTCAGTGGAGCTATGACTCTTGATGCTGGGGTTGTGAGTTCGAGTCCCATATTGGGTGTAGAGATTACTTTAAAAAAATAAGGGCACATGGGTGGCTCAGTTGGTTAAGCATCTGACTCTTGGTTTCAGCTCAGGTCATGATCTCAGTGTCGTGTCATGAGTTCGAGCCTTGCATTGGTCTCGGTGTGAAGTCTGCTTGTCTCTCCCTGTCCCTCTCTGCCCCTCCCCATATGCCTCTCTCTGTCTCTCTCTCAATAAGATTTTTTTTTAAAGATTTTATTTATTTGACACAGCGCGGACAAGCAGGGGGAGCAGGAGGGAGAGGGAGAAGTAGGCTCCTTGCTGAGCAGAGAGCCCACGTGGGGCTTGATGCAGGACCCCTGAGCCGAAGGCAGACACTTAACCAGATGAGCCACCCAGGCGCCCACCCCAATAAGATCTTTCTTTAAAAAAATAGGTACAATTATGTGTATTTATATGTTAGACCAAATAGTATGAGTCCCCAAGTACTCCATCAGGTGATCAACTTGTGGCCAATCTGGTTTTATCTGTACTCCCTCTGATTATTTTGAATCAGATCCCAGATATATCATTCATCTATAAATGTCAGCATGTATCTCTAAAATATTTCTTAAAAACAATATCATCATACCTTAAAAAAATTGGCCTGCTTGCTGTATCTCCCCACCGGATTAAACTAAATCAAATCCCAAATACCATTCATCACCTAGACTGCAATACCATTATCACACTTGACAAAATTACTGAATTCCTGGTGTCGTGTAATAGTCCATGTTCCATATTCCCTCGTTGTAGCTGGTTTGTGTGTAAGGATTATTTGATAGGTGAAAGTCAGGCCCCTCAAAGAAAAGGCAACTTTTTGTAATTCCCCAATGGGGCCATGTGGGAGGTGATCCTGGATGGCCCTGTGGGTCATTTCCCACTGTTTCTCTTCCACCCACAGCTACTTCCATATTTGCACTAAAGGAGATCCAGCTGCAAAAGGAGGCCAGCCTTCGGTCTTCATCAATGCCTGACTCAGGTAGGTGTGGCCCTTGCCCTCTTCACTGCCCCAGCCACCTACCTGCTTATCCACCAACAGCCATCCGCTCTGCTTTCCCCTGCAGGCAGGCCAGCTTTCCGCGTGGTGGACACCGAGTTCTAAGCTGAGTTCTAAGCCACAGACCGAGGCCCCAGCAGGCAGCAGCTGGAGGGATGCCACTCCCCTCACAGGGCAGCCCCCAACTGCATCCTCCTTGCTTGCTGCCTGCCTACCTGCCTGACTCATGCTCGCCTACCCACATGTCCCCTGCTGCCTGTCCGAACACCCGACCATTGGCCTGTCAACCCACCCATTGGCCTGTCTGCTGGGTGCTAACAAAGCTCTCATCGCTCCTTTGCCTGGTTTGTCTTGTCTTGTCTTGTTTGTCTGTCTCTCCCTGTCTCGGTAGTTGCCGGCGGACAGCATGGCCGTGCCAGCCTCCCACACTGAGGCCAGGCCTATCCCCCCTCCCCGTCATATCCTCCCCCAGGACCACTACCCCACGGCCAGCCAGGGGTCCGGAGCTAGCCCAGGCTGGGGATCTCGACTCAAACAAGATGTGGCAATGCCTTGGGTCTGAGGCTTTCCCTGCCTGCTTTCCTGCCTGCCCCACCTGCCTCATGTTGTGTGGGCCTTTTTTTGTTTGTTTCATTCATTGTTGTTTTTTAATTATTTTAAATGAGGTTTTCATTTTTTAAATGCAATATCTCTGTACACAGACTGGCTGGGCCCCACCCCCTGCGTGTGGCCCTCCCACAGTATTTTGTGCAATGAAGCCCCGCTCCCAGCCTTTCCAAGGCAGGGACACAGTCCCTATTTGGAACCCTGACCATCACCAGACCCGGGTCGGCTAAAGGAAAGCATGCCTCCACCATTCGCCTTCCTAACCCCCCCCCCCCGCCTGCCGTCCCCGGCTGCAGGGGGACCTGGGGACTACCGGAGACTCTGGGAGGTGGACGAGGTGGGGGGCCCCCACTCTTTCCCTCCTGCAGTCCCATAGCTGGGGCCTCCTTCCTTCTCAGGGTCTCCTTAGCCCAACCCTCCTGCCCCTGTCCCACTCGGTGCTGTTGAGTAGGGCCCTGCCAGGAACTGACCAACTCTTCAAGGAGCCATAGTGTGTATATGTGCACAAGCAGGGGCAGAGGGGTGCATGGGGGTCCATGCCCAGGCGTTATCCCCAAACCCCTGGGGAGGGTGAGGCAGGGCAGGGACAGTCTCTGGGGTCAGTCCCAGATGGGTGGTTACCTCCCCATCCTCCACTCTAAACCTGGGGCCCTCAAATGGGGTGGGAGGGCTGGGGTGGGGGCCCTCCTAGTGGGGTTTGGGGGGTTGGGTTCCTGAATGCACCATAATCGCTGTATGAAATATTAAAAAAGTCTAAAGTGAAAAACCTGATTGCAAGTCCCTGCAGGGGTGGGGGTGGGCTCAATCCAAGGTGAGTCCTGGGACCTTGGAGAATTCGTAACTGGTTCCCATTGTCTAGGAGAGCACTAAGATAGGCTAGGGACATGGCATGACTATGAAAGGCATCTGGGGGGTTGCACATGCCAATAGTAGAACATTGAGTTGAAGCAGGTAGGGCAGGCTGAATAGAGGATGAACTAAGAAGCAGAGAGAAGATTCACCCAAGAATATGGCGAAGCCAGATGGTGGAGATGGGTGTATGTGGAGGGGCTGTTTGTTTGCAAGACACTTGGGAAGGCCCCATAAGACCAGGAGGTAGGGAGGAGAGGCCCAGTATGACCACATGTCAGAACTGGACACCATGAGGCAGGCCAGTTGGAGTATGAGAGGAGGGTAAATTTTGGACCACTGAGTAGGTAGGGGAATCCTTTAATGGGTCAAATTCAGGAGTGGGGCCATCAATGGATGGAACTGGAAGTTTGGATTATTGGTGTCCAGGAAGTAACAAACCATGGGCGTGGGTGAGATAACTGAGAAGGACGCAATGGCTACTGCAGGTAATAAGCCTAACTTAAGGCTGGTTACTGAAGTCCAGCGGTGGTGGCCCAAGGACCTCTAATCATTCCACGGTGCCCCTGTAAGCACTTTGGTGATATCTCAGCCTGCAGCCTTACGATTGCATGATGGCTGCCATGTTCCCTGAGATGGGGAAACAAGCAGGGAAAACAGGACATCCTTCCTGTCTTATTTCCTTATAACAGGCCTGAACCTTCCACAAACAACTCAACGGACTTCCAGTGCCATTCCTCTGGCAGGAAGGGAGGCTGGGAAAATGAGGACCTTGCAAAAGGAGGCAGGATTGCCAGGCCAGACTTAAAAGGACTAGAATTCATACAACTGCTCTGGGAAGTGGTAGGGTCATTGGTGTGTGCAGAGGTGGGCCTTTGGAAGGTAAGGAACCAAACAGTCTAGGCCTGGGGAGGGAGGCCTCTTGTTGAATTGTAGGAAGGACAGGCTACCCAGTAAATGGGGAGGGGGAGTCTGCAGAGGGGCAATGAGAAGAGGCAATTCAGAGAATATGACAGGATTCAGCTGCGCTTGAAGAGCAGCTGCTTGCCCCGTGCCAGACCCAACTGTGCCATTATAGAGACCCTGGGGTGAAAGGGCTGTTCGCTTCTCCCTCAGAGTTTACACAACCGAGTTGTAAACCCTCAGCTGTGCCAGGTCTGGGCTAGGGGATGGAATCGCAGTAATAAAGACACAATCCCTGCTCTATAGAGGTTAACTGAAAATAGAAATTATGATATCCAGTGGATGGGTGTTTGAAATTGTGCAGGGAGAGGGTATTCTGGACACTCCAGGCCCGGGGAGCTGTGTGCATGAGCTTAGAGCTATGGGAAGGCAAGCTGTGGTCTCGCTTGTGGGGATGGGTGGTGGTGATAAGGAGGTCACCGAACCAGAGCCAGAATCATGAGCCTGTGTCTTAGGGAGTATGTAGGATGGTCAGGTCGGGGAAGCCAACAGGCAGGTAGATACAGGGAGCCAGAGAGTGAAATATCCAAGTTATCAACAAGAGGTAGGGCTGGAAGCCCCAGCAGAAAAGGATGGCAGAGCCTAGTGCAGTGGTTCTCAACCAGTGAACACTGGCAATGTCTATAGAGACAACTTCCGGGAACGAGATGATTAGGGGATGATAACTTGCTATCCAGTGGGTAAAGGGCAGGGATGCAGCTAAATATCCTACAATGCTTCCCACAACAGGGAAATGTCCATTATGCCTAGGTTGAGAACCCCTGGCCTGGTGCAATGGTTCTAAACTTTCTGGTCACGATCCCCTTATATTAAAAATTGAGGACATCTAAAGAGCTTTTGCTGATGTAGCCTCGGAATATTCCACCACATGCAAGAGAGAATGACAATGACAAAGTATTGTGGAAATAGTTTTGACTTTGTGAACCCTCCTGAGAAGGTCTCCTGAACCAGTAGGAACCCTCGAACCACAGTTTGGGAATCTATGGCCTGGTGCTTAAGGTCACAGCTCTGAGTTCGAACCACAGCTCAGCCATTTACTAGCTGGGGCAAAATGAATTAACGTTTCTGGTCCTCAGCTTGCCCCATTGAAGTCCATAGGTGACAGTGATATTTATCTGCTGCCTAAGGCTACTATTTACGTGCAATAAAGCACTTAAGCAGGGCCAACTATTATTAGTTATCATTGCTATAACGCCAACAAATACGCTGGGCCTGAGGCTGACTTGCCTTCAACACGTTTGTCAAGAGAGTAAATCTAGTTCAGGCAGGGAAGCGGCCCGCAGGCCTGGGTGGTGACCTTTCGTACCAGGTTTGGATGGCCGAGAAGAGCAATGCAATGAAGGTAGGGCATTCTCATCAGGCTAACAAAAACTCTCAGGGCAGGGGCCGCGGTTCCCTACCGGAGCACGGGACCGAGAAAGCCCGTAACCTTTTTGTCCCTGAGCATTCCCCAAAATGTCCTCGTCCGTATCGGGGACCTCCGCCTCCACTTTTCCACACCACCTTCTGCCTAGACTCAACATGGCGTTAAAATCCGACAAGGCACCTTTGTCTTTCTTAGTTCCCAACTGGAGGTTTTACCCCGCCCATGGGCCGCAGAGATCACCGCCCACAGTCCGATGCCCGCCTAGCCCCTCCACGCGTCCGAGCGTGGGGTCCCTTTCCAAGATGGCAGTTGCCCCCTGGCTGTTTGGGGGGCTCTGTTTCCGTTTCCGGGACCAGAATCCGGAAGTGGCCGTTGGGGGGGCCTCTTCCTATATCTCCAGCTGCAGTAGCTGAGAGAGGAGGGCGAACGGTGATGGCGGCGGTCGCAGCGAATGTGGCGGCTGCGGCCGAGGACCGAGAGCCGCAACGCGAAGCGGTGCCGGGCCTTGAGAGCCAGCGGCGCCAGATCGAGAACGGCGAGAGTGGGCGAGAGCGTCCACTGCGGGCCGGCGAAAGCTGGTGAGGCAGGGCTGCGAGCAGAGCCTCGACTGAAGGGACACAGTGGGGGCGTTGGCGACGGTGGGAGACGTGGCGGCCGAGGTCCGAAGAACTGCCGTGGGGGCGGGGGAGTGGCCTGCGGGACTGAGGAGGGGAGGGGCGGGGAAGTGCTTGTGAGTGGATCGCCTTGTCTGAGAAAGAGGCGGGGCGTGTGTGGTGGCGCCCGAGGCCTGAGAACAGGAGAGGGTTTGTTGTGGAGAGGCGGGGGGCGGGGCCTGAGAAGAAACGGCCATGGGGGTGGGGCCGGGCCTGCGTTGTGGAACTCGGAACCTGGGAAGGGGCGGTCTTGGCGGCAGAGCCCGAGGGGCGTGGTCTGCGTGGCGTTAAGTAGCATCTGGCGGCAGGGGCGGCCTGCGGTTGCTTGGCTCCTGAGAGCTAGGCAGAGCGGATGACGTCAGGCAGAAGAACGGAATCCGAGCCGTAGGGCTGTGGGCGGGAGGGAGGGAGGGAATCGGAGCCTGCGTAGTGGAGGGAGCTGGCGCCTGGGAACGAGGCTTGTGACGTGAGCCGAGGGGCGTGTCCTGAGGCCGAGGAAAGACTGCAGAGGGGAGGTGGTGCCTGTGAAGCAGAAAATGGCGCCTGCGAATGAGCAAAGTTTGTGACGCGGCGAGGTTTTTGCCTCTGGCCGAGGCCTTCTTCCCAGGACGGGAGAAAGTGCAGGTGATTGGCACGGGAGGGGCCTTCGATGTTACGTTTGTTTTCTGTTTTAGTACTGTTTTGTTTTTGTAATCAGGAGAAATAGCTATTTAAGAAAATGTCAATGCGTATCTTGATAAATCGGCTTGTTTTACTGATTTCTTGGCTAACCAGTGCTTGAAATGTACTGTTTCTGGGTTTATTTTATTTCTCGCTGTGTTGCATCTCATTTTTTAAATTGTGATATACGTAAGTCCTAAAAAGATTGCATAAAATGTTTACGTAGCCCAGGTTGATGGACATTCTGTAAAAAATAAACGGCCTGTGCTCTTCAAAAATTTCAAGGTCGTGAAAGACAAAAGATGAAGAACTGTTCCAGATTGAAGGAATTAATGGGATTTAAAGAGTCATGATAACTAAATGCAATGTGTGATCCTGGATTGGATCCTGGAGCAGAAAAAAAATAAATTGTTTTTAAAAATCAGGGTTTTTTCTCATAAAATTGATTTTCTCTTTTTTACTGTAAAAGATGTTGATAGGGAAATTGTTGAAATTTGACAGACTTGCAGCTTAGATATTAGTAGTGATCATCTCTTGCTTTGGATAATTGTTATTGTGGTTATGAAAGAGAGTACCTTTTTTTTAAGGGAATACATACCGAAAATTTTACGGATAAAGAACCATCGTGTAAGCCGCTCACTCGCAAGTGGTTGGAAAAATAGCGTATATAAAGATGTGTTTAAAGAAACGATCGGGCAAATGGCTAAAATGTTAAATTTGGGGAATCTGGATGAAGGGTATACGGGAATTCTTTATATTATTTTTGCAATTTTTCTGAGTCTATTTCAAAGTAAAGAAAATTAAAGAATAATAAAACAAAAATTTGTGAATTCACATTCAGGTTAAGATTCAGACCGTTAGCTTAAGAAATTCTGTGCCCCTCTCGGGTGAAAATCCCTCTCTCTGCGCCACTATTATCCTGAATTTTTCAATTTGTTAACGTTTTTCCACTTCTGTATGCATCCCTAAATAGTATTTGTGGTCTAAGCTTTCATTTAATGGAGGATATATGTGAAATCATACTAGATGCGTACTGTGTGCTCTTCGCATCATATCTGGTGGTACACGGTATCCACATGACGTCATTGGTGACGTTAGCCTTGAGCATTTGGTGAAGGCGGTATCTGCCCTGTTTCTCCACTATAAAGGTACTATTTTTCTCTTTCTGTACACAGCAATTCTTTTAAAAACGTATTTATGTCCATCCATTCCTCAAAACGTTTTAACAGGTTCCCATCTTGTACAGTGTAAATGCTAAAATTCTTACAATGACTAGCAAGGCTGGTCCCCGGCTCTGATTGCTTCTCTGATCTCGCATCTGATTACCACCGCCGCCCCCCCTCAACTCTCTCCATCCGGCCATATTGGACTCTTGCTGTTCCTCAAACACCGCGGGCATGCTCTCGCCTGAGGGCTTTTCAGAGTGAGGTTTGCTCATTTTAGAGTTCTCTAATCACAATGCTAGTGAAATACATGTATCCCTGTTAACTGGAGAGTACAGAGACAAATTGAGATTCCCCAAATGGGGAATACAAAATCTTTCTTTTTTTTAACTGTTGCGCTGTAGCTCTCCAGCAAGGAAAAACCTCATTCCATCCTGAAAATAAACAACAATAACTGGAACGTTTTTTATAGTTCATTTGGATGTGTTCAGACAGGGTTGGGGGCTTCCGTTCCTGCCGCATCCTGCCTTTACAGCCGCCTCGTGACAGCACCCTTTAAAATTACCCCACGGGTACGGATTTCCTTTTGGGGTGTTGGAAATGGTTTGGAACTAGGTAGAGGTCGTGGTTGCACAACACTGTGAATGTATTAAATGCCACCGAACTGCTCACTTGAAAATGGTTACTTTTATGTGAATTTTTAAAATGATGTTCTGTCAATAAAAAAAAAAATTACGCCCCCAATGTTGGTTCAGTACTGAAGCCAGTTTATCTGTGCAATTGTGGCTGATACCCTGAAGCGTTTTTCTTTAACTCCATTTTTAAAATGCTTGTTGTCTACTTAGGTGAGAGCAAAGCATCTCAAGGTTCTTTAATTTGCTTTTCATTTTATACAGGTTTGCTGCAGTGGTCAGGAAATTTGTGTTTTCGAAGCATTTCGAAGTCATGGACTAAAATCCCCAAATCATGTATCTAATATCAATATTAATGTTTTGCACCTTCTTTTTGTCAGCTGGCAGATCTGGGCAAGGGCAAGTAATTTGTCCATCTGAACTGATTTAATTTCTAGGAGAAGCTTATATTTTAAGAGTAAATTCAAATCTATGATGGTATAGCTTCCTTGGCAAATTCCAGTTTTTCTTTTTAAGGATGAACCATCTACAACCATAATTAAATCAGGGAGAGTGGAAGAAGTCTCTAGAAGGTTCGTGCAGGGTGTGGGTAGTTTCCTAACAGGTAAGCAGGCAAGGGGTTCTTTGTTCAGGTAAAGGAAGGAGTGTGGCTGGGTTCAGTGTTGCAGAGTGGATAGTGATGTGTGAAGGGAAAGTGACAGTGTTCCATGAGAGGTTAAGGACTGGCCTAGAAATGTTGAGGCTTTTCTGTCAATGGAGAAGTCTGCATAGCACAGGGGACCACTAAGTGTAATGAAGACGCTAGAACTACATCAATTTTCACATGTTTGCTTGGTGATTGCTGCTATAGCCCAAATAAGGTGGATATGCCTTGACTTCTGGATCTAATGAAAGGCTGAAATGAACAGTAGGCCTCTAGCTATTCCCTTGTCATTGAGTCGGTCCCCCTAGTGCTTGTGAACCAGGGGGAGAGGGTTTGTGAGTTTAGAGTCCTGGACTGGGAAATCTTTTGGTAGATAGTAATTGCACCAGTCTTGTTGCTTGAACATGGGTATGCTTTTTAGCTTGAAAAATATGCAGTTATTGAAAGATATTTGCAATTTTAATTATAATTAATGTAATTAAGCTAGGAAGATAAACTTGCTTTTTGATGTGTCATTTTAAAAAAATACTAAGTTTGTTAAAGACTACACTTACCACGATGAGCACTGAGTAATGTATAGAATTGTTGATCACTATATTTCTCACCTGAAACTAACTCTGTGTTAACTATACTGGAATTATAATTAAAAACTTAGGGGCGCCTGGGTAGTTCAGTCGTTAAGCGGCTGCCTTCGGCTCAGGTCATGATTCCAGGGTCCTGGGATCCAGCCCCCGCCCTGCGTTGGTCAGGCTCCCTACTCAGCGGGAAGCCTGCTTCTCCCTCTCCCATTTCCCCTGCTTGTGATCCCTCTCTCTGTGTCAAATAAATAAATAAAATCTTTTTAAAAATTAAAAACTTAATAAAATTTAAAGAAAATATTAAGTTTGGAAAATGAAAGAGCTTTTATAAAAATTTTAAGTTCATTGAAATTTGGAGAATTTTAATTAAACCTAATTTTGCGTATTGCCATTCCTTTTATAGGGCAGAGGAGCAAATCTTTGTGTTATCTCCCAGACGTAGTTTAGCTATAAAAGAACATTTTAACAGTATTATTCTTCTGAATTGGAGAAAGACAAATGAAGAATAGTTGCTAGGGAAAAAAAGATATGAATTGAAGTAAGGACAAAAAAATACTTAGTCAACTTTGTAAAAACGCAGTGATAAATAACAAAGGTGATTAGAAGCCTAACTTCTTTGATGTCAGAAAACACCAAGAGTTAATAATTTGGTGATTTAAAAAAAAAAAAGGATCTTATAATCTACTCACAAAATAATGACATTTTACAGAAAAGGTCCAAATTCTAATTTTCCTCCTTTGGGTACATTACTGATGCAACAATTTATAGTAAAGGATTCATTTATGTACCTCTGTGTACATCTCTTTAGGCTTATACGGATATATAAACCATAAACTTAGAACACCATAATATTAAATTTACCATCTGAATAAGCTAACAAAGCTTTTAATAAACAAATAGGAAATCCTATCTCTTCATTTATATTTATATTTCTCTGTCTCTCTGATTATTGTATCTAGTATAATTGACCTGTTAATGTATATTGTTATCTTAATCAATATAACCAGTTTTCTTCAGACACGAGAGAAAACCAGAGGACAAAAAACATAGTTTAGTAATTTTTTTCCATAAGCACATATCTCATAAGCGTTTGAACAAATTTGAGGAAACACAAACATAAGTGATTTTAGCACGATGTGTTGTATTTCTATATACTAGCAGGAAGAAATTGGAAAATTAAAATTTAAATTTAAAAGAGACCATTTGTGATCGCATCCTCCCAAATCAAATCTAACAATGTGGGTGCTTCCCTATCAGACAATGACAACTGTCATGACTGCCATCTGGGCTGACAGATTATGAGACATCCCAATTTCAGAGATGTTAAACATTTTTAAAGTGTCCTTGAATTGAAGAAATCTGGTAGTCTTATTCTGTGAAAATTGGTGTAAAACTTCGGGCTCCTGTGAAGACTTTAGAAATTCAGGTTGTAGCCAGGTATGGGGGGTTTTGCTTGCCTCTGCAGAGTGATTTTGTTTTTTTAATTGAAGGTGTAGTTGATATACAGTGTTACATTAGTTTCAGGTGTATGCTACAGAATGATTTTAATGTTAATTTTCCTTAAAAATCTGCTTTTTTAAAAAAGATTTGATTTATTTATTTGACAGAGACCGTGAGAGAGGGAACACAAGCAGGGGGAGTGGGAGAGGGAGAAGCAGGCTTCCCACTGAGCAGGGAGCCCGATGCAGGGGGCTCGATCCCAGAACCCTGGGTTCATGACCTGAGCCAAAGGCAGATGCTTAACAACTGAGCCACCCGGGCGCCCCTAAAAATCTGCTCTAGAAAAAAAAAGTTGAGCAGTGCCTCCCCTTGCATTGAAAGTCCCGGTAACCCTAAAGGAGCTTTAGGGAAGAAATGAACCTCATAGACTGTCAGTGGAGACAGTGAAAGCCACGGGGGGTGAGGGGTGGGTTTGCAGGTATGAGTGGCGGAGGGGTAGGGGTCAGTGATGGCGCATTCAAGAAGAGTGATGGGCGATTTGTGGCATGCGCCACTGGGGCAGGGAGGGTGTGTGTTCTGGCATGAGTGACGTGCAGGGGGCTCAGTGCAGCAAAAACAAACGACGAAACCCCACTGAAATGTGTGCTTAGCCGGGTGACCCGTCACTATTGCGGGGTTTTCTAGCCCTCCATCCCCCCACCGCCCTCATCCTTTTATGAATACAGGAAAAGTTGCCATTTTAAAGAATCCCGTTGATAGGGTTAAATTGCTGGAACACTAATCACTACAGCGTGAGAGTAATATTTTAAAAAGTGTTTGTTTGAGGTGGTTAACTGTTTGGGACAGGGTCTTATGTGTCAGAAAATCCCATAGCAGAGCAGATGTGTGAGTGAGGGTGGGACCAGGGTTGTGCGTCTGTGTGTTATGTGAGCTTTGAGGCCCAAGTCCTGGGATTCAGACAGTAACTGCTAACATTCATTTAGCATTTTTACTCTATGTCAGGTCTTTTCCAGACTCGAGAATTGCTCGTGACACTTTACAGAGGCAGGCTTCAGCAGTCCTAAATATTTATCCTAGGTATCGTGCATATAAAAGTTTCTCTTTTAAAAGAGAGCTGGTCAAGCTGTACGTTTTAAAATGGTTAAAAAAAAATAAAATGGTTCAGATGGCAAATTTTACAGTACATGCTTTTTGCCACAGTTAAAAAAAAAAAAAAGAGGGATGCCTGGGTGGCTCAATTAAACGTCTGCCTTCTGCTCAAGTCATGATCCTGGGGTCCTGGGATCGAGCCCCGCTTCATCGGGCTCTTTGCTCAGCGGAGAACCTGTTCCTCCTTTTCCTCCCTGCTCTTGCTCTCTCTCACTATCTCTGTCTCTCTCTCAAATAAATAAATAAAATCTTAAAAAAAAAAACAAGCTAGTAACCATAAGCTCAGAGATCTATTATAAAGCCAAAATAAATCCTCAACACAAAAATGACGAAAAATGGTGAGATGCAGTCTTTGAAGGAAAACCTTATGATTCTTTTAGCATTTTATTTTATTTGATTTTTTAAAGATTTTATTTATTTATGTGACAGACAGCCAGCGAGAGAGGGAACACAAGCAGGGGGAGTGGGAGAGGAAGAAGCAGGCTCCCAGCAGAGGAGCCCGATGTGGGACCCGATCCCGGAACGCCGGGATCACGCCCTGACGCTCAACGACTGCGCTACCCAGGCACCCCTCTTTTAGCATTTTAAATTCTTCTCGGTTTCTGAGTAGGTTTCCAGAATTTAATAATTCATTTCTTACTCTTATATTTATATATCCTTTACAAACACTGCACACTTAATGAACGACCAAACCTTTATAACATTGGCTGTAAACAACGGATAATTTTCAGCCTGATTCTTTGTTCTATAATAAAACCTCATCCTGGCACTATGGGTGTGGGTTTGTGGTTTGTTTTGTTTGGGGTTTTGCCATTTTCTGGTTTTAATCCCATCTCTTTTAGTGTCTTAAGAAATTAGGTAATCTATTCAAACCTGAATTTCGCTAAATAAATTTTGCTTCTAATTATTTTTATATGATGATGAAGCTTTTTCTTCATATTGAATTCTGGGAGAGATTTCCCCTTTTTTTGAGATATAATTGACATACAATGTGGGATTAGTTTTAGTGTACGTGAAATTTGTCATGTTAACTTGCAGTGTGTTGATCCTTTTAGTCTAATAACCATGGGAAATGGTACCACTAACTCCAGGTAACCACGTGACACCCTTATTACCTGTCTGGTGCAGGTTCCTTGTGGAGCAGCACTGGTACAAACAGTGGGAAGTGTACGTGCAGGGAGGAGACCAGGACTCCGGCACCTTCCCTGGCTGCATCAATAATGCTGACCTCTTTGAAGGTACCAGGCCTCTCCCTCTCCACCCCAGCCAAGCCCTGGAGTTCCTGTCCCCTCTGTCCTTAAAACAAACTATCATAAGCCTCTTTACTGAGCTATGTCATTGGTGAGATGGCCAGAGTGACTTACCACTTTCCTTCCCTGATTCTTCCTTTGCCGCCATCCTCTGCCCCCGGCAGACCAGGTAAACTGGCGCCTCAAGAAGGGTCTGGTGGAAGGTGAGGACTATGTTCTGCTCCCAGCCGCTGCTTGGCATTGCCTGGTCGACTGGTATGGTCTAGAGCATGGCCAGCCACCCATTGAACGCAAGGTACAACAGATGGGGAGGGTGCTCAGGGTAGATTCTTGGGGGATGGGGTAGGAGAAAGGCCTTGTAGACCCCGGATGGGTCTGGACCGGTGTGTACACGGTGTAGATACACTTTGTCTGCACTCCTCTTCCCTCAAGTATCTCAGTGTGTCCCGGGTGTGTGTTCGTCTGTGTGCGTGCCGCTCTGGTCTCAGAGGTCGTCGCGCCTGTGTGTGTGTGTCTGTGCTATGTGGGTATGCCCATGTACGCACCCCTCCACCTTCCAGGTTGTGGAGCTGCCCAGCGTCCAGAAGGTCGAAGTGTACCCAGTAGAACTGCTGCTTGTCCGGCACAGTGATATGGACACACCTCACACTGCTCAATTCAGCCATACAGATTCTGTCGGTGAGTCTGAGGGTCACAGAGTGGGTTGGCCTTCCCACAGCTCCGTGACCCGAGAATGCCTGGGGTTTGGCTGTGGCCGACCGAGAAGGCATTGGTCAGACTTGGGAGGACCTGCAAGGCACTGGTCGAGTTGGGCAGAGGCGCTGAGGGGGTGCCCTGGAGTCCTGAGGGTACGCGAGCTGCACGCCAGCGGCTTCGATGGTACAGCAGAGGAGCCTTGCTGGGGGCCTCGGGCCCCGAGTGGGCGAGATCGCTCAGACCGAGTGCAGAGTCTGTGAGGATGAGTCGGGGCTGCTGCTGAGAGGGGTCAATCGTTCAGAGTCTCAGGAAGGCTTGAGTGTGCTCCGCCACCTTCCACAGATCTCGTTCTGCGCACCGCCCGAGAGCAGTTTCTGGTGAGCCCCCAGGAAGAGACACGCCTGTGGATCAAGAACGCAGAGGGCTCTTTTGAGAGATTGTGCAACACCCGCGTCACAGTGCTCGACGCTGCCCTCAAGAGTGGGCAGGTGAGGGTGGGGAGGACCCTCCTGCCCACCACACTGCTCTCGGGTTGGGGGAGTGACGGTGAGGTGCCTACAGGCCCTCCATGAGTGCCTTTCCTGCTTTTCTCTCTCTTCCTCGACCCAGGTGGTCATCATGGAGACCCGAAACAAGGATGGCACGTGGCCCAGTGCCCAGCCACAGGCCGTGTAAGCCCCTAGAGTGTCTGGCCCAGAGTGGGGTCCCCCCAGTAGGCAGGATAACTGAGTTCGTGAGCCCATTTCACCTGCACGTCATTGGCCTTCAGCTGATAAGAGCTTCCCCTCCGCCCTAGGAACACTGCGTTGGAGGAGGATGAGGAGTTCCAGGGCCAGCCAGGCATCTGTGGTCTCACCAACCTGGGCAACACGTGCTTCATGAACTCGGCCCTGCAGGTTGGGCGGGTAGAGCTGTGTCTGGCACAGCCGCAGGGGTGGGCTTCAAGTGACGAGCATTGGTGGGGGGGGGG
>NW_024423319.1:84021309-84021834 GCF_017311325.1 Ursus maritimus | reverse complement strand
GGGGGGGGGGCATTGCAGGGCATGGGGTCAGGTTGGAAGCTGGGGCCCCACAGGTCGGACTTGATGTGCCCACGGTCCTCCCTGAAACATTAGTACCATCTCCTTCCACTTGCCCCTGTTTTCTGGATTCTTCTGTCCTTTGTCACCACATTCTTCCTTTTCTCGAAATGCTGCCGCCTTTTCTCCCCCACCTTCTTGCCCCCCTTCTCTGTCCTTCCTCTTTGCTTCCTTCTCTCTGTCTCCACCGTGGTCACCCCTCTCGCCTCTCCTCTGCCTCACTTGGCTGGGCTCTGCCTCCTGCAGTGCCTCAGTAATGTGCCGCAGCTCACTGAGTACTTCCTCAAGAACCGCTACCTGGAGGAGCTCAACTTCTGCAACCCGCTGGGCATGAAGGGTGAGATTGCGGAGGCCTATGCTGACCTGGTGAAGCAGGCCTGGTCCGGCCACCACCGGTCCATCGTGCCTCATGTGTTCAAGGTGTGACTCAGGCCCGGGCTGCCCCCACCCACGCACCCCCCCCCCCCG
>NW_024423319.1:83999355-84021299 GCF_017311325.1 Ursus maritimus | reverse complement strand
ACGCCCCCCCCCCCCCCGCCGGCGCAGCTCCCTCTCGTTCTGACCGCCCTGCCCATCTTGTCAGACCAAGGTCGGCCACTTTGCGTCCCAGTTTCTGGGCTACCAGCAGCATGACTCACAGGAGCTGCTGTCGTTCCTCCTGGATGGGCTGCACGAGGACCTCAATCGTGTCAAGAAGAAGGAGTATGTGGAGCTGTGTGATGCTGCTGGGCGGCCAGATCAGGTGGGCACTTCTTCAGAGACCCCTATGCTGAGAGCTCCATTAAAACCACCAGGGCCTCTGCTTCAGGGATCCTCTGGCCTCTCTGGGGTACCCCACGCCCCACCTGACCTCCTCACCCAGTCTCCTGCCCAAATAAACCCCAAACAGATCATGGGCCCAGCCTCCATGCACATCCACCCCAGACTGTGGTTCCCCCTGCCCCGGGCAAGCCTTGTCACCCACCATGACACTGTCCACAGGAGGTCGCTCAGGAGGCCTGGCAGAACCACAAACGTCGGAACGATTCTGTGATTGTGGACACTTTCCACGGTCTCTTCAAGTCCACGCTGGTGTGCCCTGATTGTGGCAACGTGTCTGTGACCTTCGACCCCTTCTGCTACCTCAGCGTGCCACTGCCTGTCAGCCACAAGAGGGTCAT
The DNA here is from genome assembly GCF_017311325.1 of Ursus maritimus. NCBI lineage: Eukaryota > Metazoa > Chordata > Mammalia > Carnivora > Ursidae > Ursus > Ursus maritimus. Next base: position 84,020,658 of record NW_024423319.1, on the reverse strand, counting down.
GGAGGTCTTCTTTGTCTCCATGGACCCTCGCCGCAAGCCGGAGCAGGTACGGGGTCGTGGGGACACGGGAACGCAACAAGGGATGTCGTCGGAGTGTGATTGCTCTGCCACACCTTCATGTTGCCCACACTGACTCACCACACGCCCTTCTGCTCTTCTGTGGATCCCGTGTCTCCCTCAGCATCGGCTCGTGGTCCCCAAGAAAGGCAAGATCTCGGATCTGTGTGTGGCTCTGGCCAAGCACACTGGCATGTCGCCTGAGAGGGTGAGGCTCTGCAGGCACAGGGCGGGTGGGATTTAGGGGCAGGGAGGCAGAGGGCCCCGGGGAGACCTTGCAGACTGACCAGCCTCCTCTCTGCCTTTCGTTCCCAGATGATGGTGGCTGATGTCTTCAGTCACCGCTTCTATAAGATCTACCAGCTAGAGGAGTCTCTGAGCAGCATCTTGGACCGAGACGATATTTTCATGTGAGTGAGGGACCAGGGGACGTAGGGGTTCCTCAGGAATCTCCTCCCCTTAACCAGCTTCGGCCTGACTGACAAGGCACCTCCCTTGTGCAGGGCTTCGGCCATGGGCCTTAGTAGGGCAGGGGGCTTGGGGCTGTCAGTGGAGTGGGCAAGACGTCCTTACACAGGGTGCCCTTGGGTGTTCTCCTTCTTGTTTCTTCCTCATTTTACTCAGCAGTCACTGAGTACCTCCTGTCTCCCAGGTGCTCGATCCTCGTTCCTTACTCCCGTTGCAGTCCTCAAAAACCAAAAGGGATTTTCGAAAGAGGGAACACTAAGATATTTTCTGAACATAAGGGTATTCAGAACAGATTTGAAATCTTTGGGTACCAGAAAGTACAGGGGCTCCTGGGTGGCTCAGTCGGTTAAGCATTTGATTTGGGCTCCGGTCCTGATCTCAGGGTTGTGAGATGGAGCCCCGCGTCGGGCTCTGTGCTCAGCAGGGCGTCTGCTTGAGATTCCTTCCCTCTGCCCCTCCCCCTACTTGCCCTTGTGTACTGGCTCGCTCTCTCTTGCTCTCTCTCCCGCTGTCTCTTGCTCTCTCAAATAAGTCTTTAATAAAAAAAATAATAAAAAATAAAAATAAAACAGAAAGTGCATCTTGAGTAGAGAAGGTCTTTTTAAACCAAGGAGGGTTTTCCAAAAGAAAATGGTTTTAAATCCCTTTGTCTCCAAAACTTTGTGTTGCCGTGCTCAGCGCTTTCTTACCACCAGAGTGCTTTGTAAAACATCACGCAAACAAAACGTTCTACCGTCTACCAGTCTGTAAAGCACAAAACACGGGGTGGCTCTTAAACCTTTCAAAAAACTATTTTCAGGCCGTGAGGGGTGAGTGGGTGGAGCCACTGGGGCAGAGTCCCCGAGTCCCTCTGGCGTGCCCTGATGAGGTGCGACCCGCCCCCACAGATACGAGGTGTCAGGCAGGTCTACTATTGGCGAGAACTCCAGGGAGGACGTCGTGCTTCCTATCTACCTGCGGGAGCGCACCCCAGCCCGGGACTACAACAACTCCTACTATGGCCTGATGCTCTTTGGGCACCCTCTCCTCGTGTCGGTGCCCCGTGACCGGCTCTCCTGGGACGCCCTCTATCACATCCTGCTCTACCGCCTCTCGTGAGTCTGCCTTTGGGGGGCAAGAGGGGAAGGTGGAGTCTGAACTCAGACCTGGGTGTCGAGCTGCTTGTTGCCACCCCCCTTCCACTTCCAAAAGACAGCCAAGCTTAACGTGGCCAGAGAGAAACTTGGAGGGTTTGTTTTTGTTTTTGTTTTTTTTCCTGGTCTGAACCTCTGGCTTTGCCACTGCCTCTCCTGGGTGTTGGGGATAACAGGGGTCAACAAAATGGACAAAATACACACAACTTTGTGTAGTCCTTGATGACCCTCTCCTTGGTGAGGCATGGTTATTTGGATTTTTACTAAGAGACTTCCATTGTACCGAAAATCCAGAGTCCTCAGCGAGGCAGACAGAGCAGTGTGCTCTCTGGCGTACTCTTGCCCTCATGTTGCACTAACAGGCCCATTGCTCAGAGGCCTGCCCTGATTTAAAGTGGCTCGTCGTACTTAAGGTCCATACTCTCAGCCACGGCTCACGAGACCCTACCTTGTCGAGCCAACTTTTCATGCGTTTCTGGGTCCTCTCCTGAGACCTTCCAGGCTCAGCATGAGCGACTGCTTGTGTGGGGGTTTGCTGAGGGTTTCCCATCAGAAGCAAAGTAGAATCCTGGGCCCTGGTGTCTCTGCCTTTGTGCCCCCCCAAGAGCCTCCCGTGCTCTCTCGGCAGGCGCTACGTGACCAGACCTAGCTCGGACGACGAAGATGACGGGGATGAGAAAGGTGAGGAGGAGGAAGGAGAGAGGATCCACAAGGATGACAGTCTGTACAGCTGCTCCAGGGCCCAAGGGAGGGGGGCGGGGGGGGGCGGGGGGGCGGTCCGCCTGGATGCGCATTGCTGCTCAGCTGCTTGGGGCTCACACAGACCCGTGTCTGCTGCCCTCCCCTGTCCTAACAGACATGGAGGATAAGGACAACATCCCCAAGCCTGGACATGTGGCTGGGGGCAGCTCCCAAAATTCTGGGCCGGAGCAGGCGGGGCCTAGCTCCGGAGTCGCAGGCGGGAGCCGGGCCCCCGTGGACAACTCCCCTGGACCATCTCACTGGCCCCAGAGGGCGCGGCGCAAGCACCTCTTCACCCTGCAGACAGTGAACTCCAACGGGACCAGCGACCGCTCGACCTTCAACGAGGATACCCATGGTGTCTCCTTCAGCTGTGAGCCAGGGTTGGGAGGCGGGAGGGGGGTTTCCTTGGCAGCAGGGCCCATGACCACCTCCCTCGCCCCCAGCCCAGCCGTACATTGCCATCGACTGGGAGCCAGAGATGAAGAAGCGTTACTATGACGAGGTGGAGGCGGAGGTAAACGAGATCCCGGTTGCTTTTGCGCCCCTCCCCCACCGCCACACACACACACACACACACACACACACACACACCCTGCCCCCCTGCCCGCAACCCTTCACCCCCTGCCCCTCCCACCTCCTCCAAGCCATGACCACAGAGCTCCCAGGGCCTCAGATTCCTAGCTTTGGAGTGCATGCCCTTTGGCATGGGGCACGTGTCTTCTGCCTCGCTCCCTCGCACAAGCCATCCTCACTGCCGCCCATGTGCACCCTGGCCTAGGGCTACGTGAAGCACGACTGCGTCGGGTACGTGCTAAAGAAGGCTCCGGTGCGGCTGCAGGAATGCATTGAGCTCTTCACCACTGTCGAGACTCTGGAGAAGGAAAATCCCTGGTGAGGGACCAGAGTAGGGTCTCTGGGGGTGTAGTTGGGTGGGACGACCTGCCCAGATCCCTCCTACGTGTAAATAAATGTCCCTCGTCTGCGCCTCACTCGGACCCTTCCTGCCACTCTGGCCACCAACACCCAGGCTTAGTCCCACCTGAGAGCCTTTGCCTGTCTGTCCCTCCTTTCGGTCCGGTTATCTGCAGGACTGGACTCCCTTCATTTTGCTCAGGTCTCTTACCAAACGTCAGCTTATCAGAGATCTTCTCTTAGCGCCCTGTTAGGAGCCACTCCCGCCAAGCCATCCGTTCCTCCGTTCCCTCCCCAGGCTGGCTCTCTCCAGCCCAGCATGACTTCTTCCTAGCTCAGTAATACCACTTGGTGGCCTGTCCTAGATCCCCGTTTGCATCATTGTTTTTTTCCTTTAGAGTAAACCCTTGAGGGTGAAGACTTCAGTTTCTGCTGTGTCTCTTCTCGCTGATTATAATGGTGGGGGGGCGGGTGCAGTAAGTAGCAGGCGAGTGAGCGAGTGGGTCAAATGGAGAAGTGGAGGGACAGAGGCAGGCTCTAACACATGGACCAGAAACCAGAGCAAAACACACGTCCGTGTGAGAGCGTGCTAGTACCCGACGAACGACAGGATTTTCACACGTGAGGGGAGCCGAGCCGCTCTGAGGATGGCTGGGGCCCCGCGGAACCGAGCGCGCGGTGGGTGCCCGGCGAGCGCGCCTGCCGACTCGGCTCTCGTGTGCAGGTACTGCCCCACCTGCAAGCAGCAGCAGCTGGCCACCAAGAAGCTGGACCTGTGGACGCTGCCCGAGACGCTCATCATCCACCTGAAGCGCTTCTCCTACACCAAGTTCTCCCGCGAGAAGCTGGACACCCTTGTGGAGTTCCCCATCCGGTCCGCGCTGGGGCCAGAGCAGGGAGGGAGGCGGCGGGGAAGGGGTGCGCGGGGAGTAACCCTGTCCTGCCCCGCAGGGACCTGGACTTCTCCGAGTTTGTCATCAAGCCGCAGAACGAGTCCGCGCCAGAGCTGTACAAATACGATCTCATCGCGGTTTCCAACCATTATGGGGGCCTGCGTGACGGACACTGTATGTGCCAGGCTGTGGCAGGGCTGGCCCGGGGTCGGGGGTGGTGGTGGCAGGGGGCAGGATATCCCGTGTGTGACTGAGATGAGTGAGCCAGTGGCGAGGTCATCGTGGTGGGCGGAGTGGGAGGGAATTTGGGAAGCTCTGGGAGGCAGGGGAGTCGGTGTGGACAGCACTCCTCTCTCGCAGACACGACATTTGCCTGCAACAAGGACAGTGGCCAGTGGCACTACTTCGATGACAACAGCGTCTCACCTGTAACTGAGAACCAGATTGAGGTGGGATCTCCCTCCTCCCTGCTCCCCTTCTCCCGACCCCCACCCCGCAGCCAGCCGGTCCACACTGACTCCTGTCCTCTCCCTGCAGTCCAAGGCGGCCTATGTTCTCTTCTACCAACGCCAGGATGTGGCGCGTCGCCTGCAGCCCCAGCCTGGCTTATCTGACCCCCCAGCATCCCCTGCCTGTGGTTCCCCACCCAACTCTGAGTTCATGGATGTAAACTGAGGGGCCCCGGCCCTGCCGCAGGGAAGGAAGCCATCTCTGCTCTCTTCCTTCCCATACCCACCCCCTGCCCTCTTACCCGTGTTAGGCGCCCCCGTGCCAGGCATCACAGGCTTAGTCGTGGCTACTGTTCTCCTGTGCCGCTATATTGCTCTCTCCCGGGGAAGAAGAGGTTGTGTCTCCTCCCGGCAGTGTGTTCCCCGCCTGTGTTTGCCCCTTAGAGCATTAACCTTCCCTTCTATTCTCTATTTATGGTTGTCCCCTTCCCTCTGTCCTCAGCCTGGGCTGTTCTGAGGGGGTGGTGGTGGGGTGCACCTGGACACAGAGTGTATTTTCTTATCGAGCCCCTGTACCCTCCGCTGTGTATATATAAAGTGACAGTGTGTTCCTTGGCGGTGTGGCTTTTTTCCCCACGTCGTTCCTGCGCGCCGGTGGGGTGCCTGTGTGCGTATGTGCGCTCACTGAGTGCCCGGTGTGTGACGAGTGCTGCGCCGCGTGCTTGTCGAGCGCCATTGGGGGAGTTTTTAGCACCATCTGAACGCCAGACACGATTCTCAGCACTAACCGTGTGCCCGGGGTGTTCCAGAGCATTTTACACACTGACTCATAATCCTCACAACGGTCTCATGTGGGAGTTGTCATCTCCAGTTTCAGATGGGTAAACTGAGGTACAGAGATCAAGTAATTGCCCCAGTTCTGTCAGATCAGCACACCTCTTCACTTACACTGGTGTTGGTTCCCGGAGGGGGCCTTTGACCTTTCTGAAACACACGGGCATCCCTGTGGGCAAATGTGTGGTTTCTGGACACAAAGGGACTAACCAGATCACCTCCCAGACTGCCAGCAGTGTCCTCTGAGGAGAACTGCGGAGGGGGTAGCTGACGCAAACCAGCCAGCCTGACAGGACAGACGTGCTGGGTCTCTGTTGTCCCTACACTTTAGCCTCCCGTTCCTCCCCATTCCCCCACCGGGCAGGGTCCCTCCAGCCTCATCCCAGGGAAGAGGGAGATGGAACGCCTACCCCAGAATGGGAACGGCATAGTGTGTACGGGTGTAAGACACCATTTAAACACTGAGCGTCTCCCACCTGACCCCTCCCATAGGCGCCAGCCACCTCCTCTAAGAAACAGCTCCCATGGGAGCCGCTGCGAGGTGGACAGATGTGGGACGTGGGTGTAAACAAGCCCCCAGCCCCTCGCACTGGGGAAGGGACTCTTGCATGGTGGTTGTCGAGGGAACATTCCCACGGGAAGGGCCTCCACATCCCCCTGGCAGGCAAGCCCCACTCTGAGGGGCATTCGGCCCAGCATTACCACACGCAGACCTCCCAGGCACGCCGTTGACCACGGCAAGAAGGGAGGAAGTCGCTTCGAGGAACCCAGCTCAAACTGACGTAGGTGAAAATAAACACTGTTTCAGGTAGGACTGGATCCAGGAACTCAAAACGGTCATTTAATCCTCACAAACACCATATGATTTGAACGCTTTGACCCCATTTTGCAGATGAGGAAGCAGGCATCAAGAGCTGGTTCAGGATGGGCTTTAAGTACAGAAAGACCTCATTACCTCTGCATCATCGGTCCTGGACGAAGACCTCTTAAAGGGAACCCATTTAAAATGACTTCCCTGATTTAACCAAAAAGGTCTTGAAATGACAACACGTGGGGCTCCTGGCTGGCTCCGTCGGTTAAGCGGCTGCCTTTGGCTCAGGTCATGATCTCTGGGTCCTGGAATCAAGCCCCACATTGGGGCTCCCTGCTCAGTGGGGAGTCTGCTTCTCTCTCTCTCTCTCTCTCTCCCTCTGCCCCTCCCCACTGCTCATTCTCTCTCTCTCTCTCAAATAAATACAAACTTTAAAAAAATGACAACACGCATAAGAATCAGAAGAAAATTGTAAGAATCAATCACAGAAATGCCTCACATTAGAATTCTCAGACATCAGTGTGAAACAGTTGTGCTGACTCTGGTCATGGAGATAAAGACGATAGCAAGTGAACAAGAAATGTAAAAGTTTTAAAAAGAAAACGAGTTGAAAAAGAACCAAGTAGAAGTGATAGGCCTGAGATAGGTAATGACAAATTGAAGAAACGGATGAGTTGAGCAATGCATTACACGTAGCCGAGGAGGAGTGGTTGAACTGGATAGAGGTTCAAGCATGGGCACCTGGCTGGCTCAGTCGGTAGAGTGCGTGACTCTTGATCTTGGGGTTGTGAGTTCAAGCCCCTCGTGGGGCATAGAGCTTGCTTAAAATAAGTAAATAAAATATATTATGGGTAGAGGTTAAAGTGTACCAAGGAATGCATCTTCTTGTAAGACTAATACTGTTTTGATAAACTACAGGCAGCCAGCTAAAGAATGGGAAAGGTGTCTGTTTCAAACAAATGGAGGGAAACAGAATGATGAACAATCAATCCAGAAGGGACCATAGAGCGAGGTGGACGGGTAGAGATCACATACCCGATCATGTACAAATAAAGTCTGTTCTGTCCCCTCGGTTCGAGGGAGGGAACTGGGAACCGGGCTGCCACTTCGAGACCATGGCTGCCACCGTGCCAGGGAGAGGGTCGGGTGAGGGTGGGTAAGAATGCCCAAAACTTTCCTACGACTTTGAAGACGGCTTTCTCTTGAATGGATGCTTGCTCCGTTGCTGTAGAGCTCTTCTGCAGGGCTCTGGCGCGCTTTGTTCTGGCACTTCCGCTTGCTGTTTGGTTTTTGATGTTTCTGCTGAGGAGTGAGAGCTTGGCGCTTCCTAGTCTGCCGTTTTGCTGATGCCACTCCCCTTGCGTATTATGCTGTAAGTGTGTTTCTTAACACACTTAAGTTGGATCTTTAAATCGATCCAACAGTATCTGTGTTGTAATTGGGCTGCTTAGATCAGTCAGTTAATGCGATTGTTGACATATTTAACTATAAGTTGAATCTCTATTTGGCTGTTGGTGTTCTATGTATCCTATTCCCTCTTCTCCTTTTCCCTCTCTTTCTGCGTTATTTTGGATTAGGTTTTTTTTTTTTAATGATTCCACTTTAGCTCTTTTGTTGACTTATCAGCTATAACTCTTGGTTTCGTTTGCTTTGGGGTTTGTAGCAGACATCTTTAACTTCGGGTGATAGATTGCACTTCGCATATAGAACTCTCGGATAGCATGCTTCCATCTCTCCCTGCTCAGCCTTTAAGTTGTCGTTGTCATGCATTTCACTTTTCCATATGTTGTAAACCCCAAGATACATTGGGGTTTTTTCTTTTTTTTTTTTTAAGATTTTATTTATTTATTTGACAGAGAGAGACAGCCAGCGAGAGAGGGAACACAGGCAGGGGGAGTGGGAGAGGGAGAAGCAGGCTCCCAGCGGAGGAGCCCGATGCGGGGCTCGATCCCAGCACCCTGGGATCACGCCCTGAGCCCGAAGGCAGATGCTTAACGACTGAGCCACCCAGGCGCCCCTGGGTTTTTTTTCTTTAAACAGTCGATTGCTTTGAAGAGATTTAAATAATAAAAAAAGGAATCGCATATATTCAACATGCCATACAGTGGTTACCATTTTCTCTTCACTCCTGCTCTTCATTCCTTTGTGTACGTCCTGATTTCCATCTGGTGTCACTTGCCTTCTGCCCAAAGGGCATCCTTTAACATCTCTTACAGCGTACATCTGCGGGCGATGAATTCTCTTAGTTTTGGAATGTCTGAAAATGTCTTTGTTTCACCTTATTTTTTGAAATATTTTCATGGGTATAGAATTCTAGGTACACGGTTTCTAGTTCTTTCAGTACTTTAAAGATGTTACTCCAGGGACACCTGGGTGGCTTAGACCATTAAGTGTCTGCCTTCAGCTCGGGTCATGGTCTCAGGGTCCTGGGATCCAGCCCCACATCGGGCTCCCTGCTCAGCAGGGAGTCTGCTTCTCCCTCACCCTCTGCCTCCTCCCTGCCCTGCTCATGCTCTCTCTCTCTCTCAAATAAATAAATAAAATCTTTAAAAAAATTTTTTAAATAAAGATGTTACTCCACTGTCTTCTTGCCTGCATTGTTGTCCAATGAGAAATTTGCTGTCACCCTTATCTCTGTGCTTGTGTACCCTAGCATGGCCTTTTCGGCCCCTGGCTGCTGTGAATATTTTCTTTTTAGCACTCCTGTTGAGCGATTTCATTATAATACGCCTTACAATGTCTAGGATCCGACCAAAGATTACCAGAAATGTCTTTGTAGTTTCTTCATGTTTCTTGTGTGTGGGTTTCTTTGAGATTCTTGGATCCCTTGGGTTTCTACTGTTCGTCAAATTTGGAAACATTTTGGCCAGTATTTCTTCAAATGTTTTTTTCTGACGTTCCCCTCTCTCTTCTCCTTCATGGACTCCAGCTACTCATATGGAGTAACTCATACTCCAGCTCCTTGACGTTGTCCCACAGCTCACTGATGCACTTTTCATTTTTTTAATTCTTTTTACTCTATGTGTTTCATTTTCTTTTCTTTTTTATAGAATATCTTATTTGTTTGTTTGTTTACGTAATCTCTCCACCCCACGTGGGGCTCAAACTCATGACCCTGGGATCAAGAATTGCATGCTCCCCCCACTGAGCCAGTCAGGAGCCCCTATGTGTTCATTTTCAGTAGTTTCTATGGCTGTGCCTTCGAGGTGACTAATATTTTTTTCTGCAATGCCTAATGTGCTGTTAATCCCATCTAGTATATTTTTCAACTAGGGCATTGTAGCTGCCCAGTTTGGGTCCCTTTTATATCCCCAATGTCTCTATTTAACTTTTTGAACATATGGCATACGGTCATGCTAATAACCATTAATGACCTCTGATAATTTATCAGGGTCAATTCTAAGTCGGTTTTGATTCATTAATGATTCTCCTTCTTATGGGGTCACATCTCCCCGCAAAGACATTTCTGGTAATCTTTGGTTGGATCCCAGACATGGTGAATTTTAATCTTACTAGTTGCTGGATATTTTTGTCTTCCTATAAATCTCCTGGATCTTTGTTCTGTGATGCATCTGATTTTCTTAGAAACAGTTTGATCCTTTCAGGTCTTGCTTTTATGACTTGTTAGGCAGTTCCAAAGAAGTGTTTGTTCTAAGGCTAATTATTCCCCACTACTGAGTCCTCTAGCCCATGACCTGTGAATTATGAGTGTTTCCAGTCTTGCTGGTTAGATTAGCCTCTGTCCCCCACCCTGTGTGAATGCTCCGCATTGTTCCCTATAATCCTTTCGGATGGCTCTTTCCCCGTCCCAGGCAGTTTCCTCACACACATGCTCTGATGGGTACTCTGTGGACTGTTGCAGGAGGACCCACTGCAGATCTCCAGGGTCCTTTGTGCCTCGATCGCCTCTTGGCTACGCGGTCCTGTGGACTCTAGCCATGCTGGCGGTCTCCATGGACTCTCTGCTCTGTCTCCTTGAGTTGAGGGGTGTGCTGGGCTCTGCCTCGGTGCCCCTCCCTACGCCATGGCCTGGACAATCCCTCGAGGCACGAAGCTGAGGAATTCATAGGGCTCCTCTCAAGTGTTTCCTATCTCTCAGGGACCACTGTCCTTCATTTCCTAATGACCCTTATTTTGGAAACTATTGTTGCATGTGTTTTGTCTGGTTCTATTGTTGTTTCGGGCAGGAAGATAAGTCTCGCCCCTGTTGCTCCACTGTGGCTGGAAGCAGAAGTACTTCTCCTCAGCTTTGTTAAATTGCCTTAGCTGTCCGTTCTCTCACCTCTTGAGAGGAAGGCTTAGCCCATTAATTATTCCAACTTTTTGTCTCGATATATTTGCACTCTCAGGTACTGAAAGACAGAAATATGGACTGTAAAAAACCTCACATACATTGATTTATTACTTTTAACACTCTTGGGTTCTTTAAATTCATTGAATAAAAAAAGTGATACATTTGTGAAATGCTTATAGATTTTTGTGCTATCATCATCCTTGTCTTGAAGAAAGTTTCCTTAATAACTGGACAAAAATGGATGTAAACATGAGTATCTGTATTTTATTTTTTTAATGCAGTTGTTTTTTTTAAAGATTTTTTAAATTTATTTGAGAAAGAGATTGAGTGAAAGAGAGAGAGCATGAGTGGGGGGGGCAGAGGGAGAAGCAGACTCCCCACTGAGCAAGGAGCCCGATGCGGGACTCGATCCCAGGACTCCAAGACCATGACCTGAGTTGAAGGCAGACGCTCAACCGACTGAGCCACCCAGGCGCCCCAAGTATCTATACTTTAAAAACATTTTGGGGCGCCTGGGTGGCTCAGTCAGTTAAGCGTCTGCCTTCAGCTCAGGTCATGATCCCAGGGTCTTGAGATGGAGCCCCTCATGGGGCTCCCTGCTCAAGGGGCAGCCTGCTTTTCCCTCTCTCTCTGCCTGCTGCTCCCCCTGCTTGTGCTCTCTCTCTCAAAAAAATAAAATCTCTAAAAACATTTTCTTATACCACCTTCTAAAAGTTGTACATTCTTTCAGTGCAGTAAGGAGATAGGAGAGAAAGCAATCTGGAAGTTAAAAAGAAATATGGAAGGCAGAAGAAAGCAAGAAAGAAGGACAGAAAAGTAGAAAAACTGAAGAGCACATGAATAAGGCTGACGGTTACAGTTTCCAGAGAACGTGATGAACAGGTGGTCACGGCCCACGTGCGTTTTGCCAGCCACCCATTGAGCGGGTCGCTGCCGACGTTAGCTACTCTATGAAATAGAAAAGCACCACAGAAGAAAACTTCATTGTGAATATAGGTGTTTGGTGTTAGGAATGAACAATGTCTGAAAACAGGGTTTCAAGGGACCATCCTTTTTTTTTCCTTTCCCCACTGCCATGGAAGATCGGTGTCCCAATCTCTGAGCAGCTCTGGAATCTTGATTCTTTCCATTCGAGATCCCAGCAAAATTTTGGTTTGGGTTTGCTCCAGCAGTTATACTCTCCGAGGGGCTGCTCTCCTTCCCTCGCCCCCTCCCTCTCTCCCTCAGTCAATAGGCTTTTCTGTGCCCAGTTGGAAATGGGGGAGGGGTAGACAGGATCCCTCCTCTTTCCAAAAGGAGACTGTGCTGAAAGCAGCAGATTTTGTATCCATTTGGAAACATTCCTGCCTCTTTCCAAGCTCCTGCCCTTGGCTTTCAGCCAGCCCTTTCTTTTTGGGACGTGCAGAACAGGGCTCTGACTTTCAGTGAAGGTAAAATACGTGTTTCAAAATGAAATCTGGTTTTGAACCTATCCTGGAAACAAAAATACTCGAATAAATGATTAAGAACTGTCCTGCTCTGTCATAAATACAACAATGCAGATGGGACCTCAGGAATCGCAGCTATATTCTCATTTGCCCTCGTGATAACACTATGGAATGCGGTGTTATTGTCGCCGTGTTAACAGATGATGGAGCGGCTGCTGGGTCTCGGCAGTCTGCCCTTGCCCAGGGTCATGGAGCAAACAAGTGGTATCTTTTAGCCAGGTCTTCTGTCTGAAGCCCCACTCTTTCCACTACTCTGTTCCTTCTAACGTGCGCTAAAGAGCAGTTTTGTTTAAAGAAAAAGGAAGTCCTTTCAGTCCTCCTACTGATTTTGATCACGCATAAGCTTTTAAAAACAAAAAGGAAATGCAGTCGTATAACTTGAAGGAGTCTGCCATGTTGGGAGGGCCAACTGTTTACAGATTACTTCATAATTTTAGATCGTCTCATTCCTTAGTTTTACCCCTTTGCACCCTGCCGTGGTGGGATTAATGCCAGTTCTAGTTTGTGAAAGGCTCTGCATCTTAGGATGGTCAGGGGAGGGACGTCTCTGGGATGGTAGTTCTTAGTGGTTCTGGCATGAGGTTTGAAAATCAACGGCTTATTATTTTTTAAAGATTTAATTGATTTATATGAAAAAGAGAGAGAGCACAAGTAGGGGGAGCAGCAGGCAGAGGGAGAAGCAGGCTCTCCGCTGAGCAGGGAGCCGGATGCGGGGCTCGAGCCCAGGACCCCAGATCATGACTTGAGCTGAAGGCAGACGCTTCACCGACTGAGCCACCCAGGCGACCCGAAAATTAGTGGTTTAACAAAGCCGGCCTTCTCTAGGAATTCCACCCTACCCCCCACCCCACGAAATTTCAGCTCTTTGTGTAGCTCTTTGTTTTGTTTTTAAGATTTTAGTTATTTATTTGACAGAGTGAGAGCGCACAAGCAGGGGGAGCAGTAGAAGGAGAAGGAGAAGCAGGCTCCCCGCTGAGCAGGGAGCCCGATGCGGGGCTCCACCCAGGACCCCGGGATCATGATCTGGGCCGAAGGCAGACGCTTAGAGACTGAGCCACCCAGGCGCCCCAGGATCAGAAGAGGAGGCTATTTTGTTGCCTACTCAGAGAGAACATCACCTGCGCTGACTGCTGCAACGTAATTCCTCCCTGTCTCCATCCTTATCTTCAGCATGTTTAGTGAACTCCCATCATGGAACAGCACAGGGCTGCTTCTCTGTTTTTCACACGGCACAGAGATACTGAAAGCTTCAGATTGTGCTGTTGTATTCAGCTGAAGTGATCTTTTGTTATTTATTTATTTATTTATTTATTTATTTATTTATTTATTTACGTGATCTCTACACCCAGCGTGGGGTTTGAACTCACGACCCAGAGATCAAGAGTCACATGCTCTTCAGACTGAGCCAGCCAGCCACCCCTCAGCCAAAGTAAAAGAAAAAAAGATTATTTTCTGTTTTTGGAAAAGGAAGAGTTTATAATATAATCAATCATAGCCAAAAGCTTACATCTTTTCTGATATTAAAACTTGACAGAAGGGGCGCCTGGCCGGCTCCGTTGGTAAAGCATGTGACTCCTGGTCTTGGAGTTGTGAGTTTGAGCCCCATGTTGAGTGTCGAGAATACTTAAAAAAAAAAAAACAAAAACAAGCAAACTCGGGGCGCCTGGGTGGCTCAGTCGGTTAAGCAGCTGCCTTGGGTTCAGGTCATGGTCCCAGGGTCCTGGGATCGAGCCCCGCATCGGGCTCCGTCTTCAGTGGAGAGTCTGCTTCTCTCTCCTTCTCTCTCACTCTGCTCTCCCCACCACTCATTCTCTCTCTCAAATAAATAAATAAAATCTTAAAAAAACAACTCAGCTGAAAAGCAACAGAAATTGTTTTGTTGGCAATTTAGGTCCGGGAACCACCCCACAGAGTCAGACACATCAAGCAGGTGACTTTTATTGGGTTTTACTGAATTAAATCAGTGACGAGGAAATGTATTCGGTGTAAGTACTGCTTGTTGACTTCATCTGAGGCCCTCAATCTCTGAGAAAGAGGTGTGAGTCCGCAGGGGAAGTGAATGCTGATCCCACAGCAGGCATGTGTTCTCCCCAAATCTTTATGTTTTTTAGTTAAAAATAACTAAAAAATTGGGGCGCCTGGGTGGCTCAGTTGTTAAGCATCTGCCTTTGGCTCAGGGCGTGATCCTGGAGTCCTGGGATCAAGCCCCGCGTCCGGCTCCTCCGCTGGGAGCCTGCTTCTTCCTCTCCCACTCCCCCTGCCTGTGTTCCCTCTCTCGCTGGCTGTCTCTCTCTGTCAAATAAATAAATAAAATCTTTAAAAAAAATAACTAAAAAATAAAAATATTTTTTGGTTTTTCCTGTTTTATTGAGATATAATTGACATATAACATTGTATTAGTTTTCAGTTTCCAGCACAATACGATTTATGTATACTGTGAAACGATCACCACAATGCATTTAGTGAACACCCATCACCTCACACACCAAGATCTTTTTGGAGGAAGAACAGACCTCTTTTAATTTTTATTGGAATGCTGTCATGTTTCTTCTTTTTCCCATTGTATCCTCCTAACACTCCTCTTTATCCCCTCACCTGCATTTCTTCCAACAGTTTCCTGAAGTAGAATTTGTGGGAAGCCTGTGTTTTTATAAAGTTGGGATTTTTAAAAAATATTTTATTCCTTGGGGCGCCCGGCTGGCTCAGTCATTGGGCGTCTGCCTTTGGCTCAGATCACGATCCCAGGGTCCTGGGATTGAGCCCCGCATTGGGCTCCCTGCTCAGCGGGGGGCCTGCTTCTCCCTCTTCCTCCTCCCCTGATTGTGTTCCCTCTCTCACTGTTTAATAAATAAATATTTATTTCTTTATTTCAGAGAGAGTGGGAGAATGCATGAGCAGGGGGAACGGCAGAGGCAGAGGGAGAAGCAGACTCCCCACTGAGCAGGGAGCCCAAGGACGCAGGACTTCATCCCAGGACCCTGAGATCATGGCCTGAGCCTGAGACAGATGCTTAACTGGGTCAGCCAGGTGCCCCTAAAGTTGGAATTTTATTTTATTTTACTTTTTTAAGTAAAAGGGGGAGAGGGAGAAGCAGACTCCCGGCTGAGCAGGGAGCCTGATGAGGGGCTCGATCCCAGGACCCTGGAATCATGACCTGAGCTGAAGGCAGACGCTTAATGACTTAGCCACCCAGGTGCCCCTAAAGTTGGAATTTTATGAGCCAGCCCCTTCTGTGATAAGTATTCCCAAGAAATCAAGAGTAATATCTCTATTTTGGAAGTACAATTTTTAAAATTTAAAATTTTAATTTCACTGAAAGGATAGCATCAACAAGTGATATTTGCCCTTTTAAAGCCTTATTAGATGATAAGATATGAGACAAAGGAATAATTCACATTTCAGAGCTCAGTAATGTCCTCAAAAGGGTGCTTTATTTACGATAGACCTCGTTCTGCAACGCCGTAGGGTGCCTCCTTTGCTGGAAGTTACCATTTTCCAGAGGTCTCCGCCATGCCTTCTAACTCTAGGTCTACTTGGAAGGCTGTTCCTAACTCCCGTCCCTGGCTTTGCCCTCATTCTCTGCGGCTGTAAACACAGTGCGTTGGGTGAAGCTCTAAACACAGAGCTCTTGCTGCTCTCTGAGTGTTCAGGGTTCCAAGAGCACAGATGAAAGAACAATGTAACCTAAATTTTGTAGGTCTGCATCATTTGACTGTGCTCAGCCTCTGTGTGTGTGTGTGTGTGTGTGTGCGTGTGCGTGTGCGTGTGCGCGTGCGTGCATCCGTGTGTGTGCATGTGTGCGTGTGCATCCGTGTGCGTGCGTGTGTGCGCGTGTGTGCGCGCGTGTGTGTGTGCATGTGTGCGTGTGCGTCCGTGTGTGTGCGTGTGTGTGTGTGCGTGTGCGTGTGTTCTAGGAAGAATATAGCTATGGTGGATGCATTCCGGAGCAATGATAAACAGTAAAACTGGGAACAGGATAGCTGACTGTCTCCATGGTAACCTGCATTGGCCATGTGTATGCATATTTTACTCATTTTGTAATGCGTATTTTAAAATATAAATGATTTTATGCTCGTGATCATGCATTCGTGGTCATCAGTTACTTGTGACCACAGTGATTATTGACTATTGTTTCTGCTCCGGAATCATAAGAGCTGTGGAGGAGGTGGGTGGAGGACATGCAGGAAGAGAGATGATTCATTTTAACCTTTTCGGGAACCAACAGGTGATGACTTCAGAAAATAACAAAGATTTTATTTTTATTTATTTATTTATTTTTTAATTCCATCTTTCCCTTCACCTTATAAACAGAGCAGGACCAGACTCAAATTCTAGAGAACTACTTTTTTTTTTTTTAAAGATTTTATTTATTTGTTTATTTGTTTGAGAGAGAGAGAGAGAGCACAAGCAGGGGGAGCAGCAGGCAGAGGGAGAAGCAGGCTCCCTGCTTAGCAGTGAGCCCAAAGAGGGCCTTGATCCCAGGACCCTGGGATCATGACCTGAGCTGAAGGCAGACACTTAACCGATTGAGCGACCCAGGCACCCTCCAAAAATGATTTTATTATCTACTTCCCCCCACCCCCCCAAACCTTTCCCAGTAATATAATGCCTTTCTGCATTGACCCTGTCCTTCAACCATGGCAGCCAGGCTGAGGCTACTTTTCTTTTCTTTTCTTTTTTTAAAGATCTATTTATTTATTTATTTATTTGAGAACGAGAAAACCAGAGACAGCGCATGAGGGGAGGGGGAGGGGAAAGAGGGAGACAGAGAAGCAGATTCCCCGCTGAGCAGGGGAGCCCAACGTGGGACTCGATCCCAGGACCCTGGGATCATGACCTGAGCAGAAGGCAGACGCTTCACTGACTGAGCCCCCCAGGTGCCCCTGGGGCTACTTTTCAAGTGCTGCCTAGACCTTAGAACACTTGGCATTGAAGTGAGGCTGGGGGAATCTTTTCAGCTGAGCTGCTCATTGACTTATGTTTGCTGGGGACAATTCTCTGAGGTCTTCCTTCGGTAAAGTCTCCCAGGAGAATCTGAGAACTACAGAACATCTTTGTCACCCTCATTACACCAGCCGGCTGAACAAAATGTCACATTGTGAACCTGAGCTCATAAGTAAGACGGCCAGCTACGTACTCAGGCCACGACTTCATCAAGGCACGTGTAGTTGGTAAGTCATTTCTCTCCATGGCCTTCCAGTAGCTTTCATGGTGCTCTTAGAAATGTACCAAGTGGGGCGCCTGGGTGGCACAGCGGTTAAGCGTCTGCCTTCGGCTCAGGGCGTGATCCCGGCGTTCTGGAATCGAGCCCCACATCAGGCTCCTCCTCTGTGAGCCTGCTTCTTCCTCTCCCACTCCCCCTGCTTGTGTTCCCTCTCTCGCTGGCTGTCTCTCTAAGGGGTTGAGTCGACAGTTGAAGTGTCCTGAATGGTCACAGAAGGTGGTGATTTCTGAAGCTGCTGCTTCTTTTTTTTAAGATTTTATGTATTCATTTGGGGGGGGGTGCGTGTGTGGGTTGGGGGGAGGAGCAGAGGGAGGAAAGAGACAAGCAGACTCCCTGCTGAGCACAGAGCCCGGGATCGGAGGACCCTGAGATCATGATCTGAGCCGAAATCAAGAGTCTGACATTCAGGGGCGCCTGGGTGGCTCAGTCGGTTAGGCATCTGCCTTTGGCTCAGGTCATGATCCCAGGGTGCTGGGATGGAGCCCTATGTTGGGCTCCCTGCTCAGCGGGGAGTCTGCTTCTCTCTTTCTCCCTCTGCCTCCTCTCCCTGCTCATGCTCTGTCTCTGTTTCTCTCAAATAAATAAAGCAAAATAAAAATCTTAAAAAAAAAAGGAGTCCAATGCTCAACCGACTGCGCCCCCCGGGTACCCTGGAAGCCTCTTTTCTTCTCTTTTCTTAACCACGCAGAACTGCCAATTAGCTTCTCTCTAAATGTATTTTGGAAAAAAAAATAATGCTTGGGATTTGAATGCCCCATTACAGATTTCTTCTCATCAAGAAACCCTAGGCTTTTCCATTTTAAACCTGCCATGGTTCCCATAGCAGGACAACCAGTCTTCATCCTTCTCAAAGCCTCGCAGAGTTTTCCTCCCAGAGATCCATGGCTGCCAAAGCGTTGTAAAGCAGTAACATATTCAGAACTCTTGTTAATGGCTCGAAGGTTCCAGAAATCTCTCTGCCATCTGCCTGCCTGCTTTTTCTGTCCCTCCTGAAATTCCGACCTCATGGCCATGGTCAAAGACACTCCTGTGGCTATTTAAATTTGCTTCCTGCTTTTCTCATTCCTTTTCTGGTTTTCATGCTGCTGTCAAACTCAGCTTCCTTTTCACAGAAATTCTCTCTTTAAAAAAAAAAAGATCTTATTTATTTGAGAGAGAGAGGCAGGGAGGAACAGAGGGGGAGGGAGAGGGACGCACGCATGGCTTGCTCCCCCAACCCTGAGATCATGACAGGAGCCGAAACCATGAGTCCCACGCTTACCTGACTGAGCCACCCAAGGGCCCCTTGCAGTAATTCTCTTAGTGAGAATCGTAAGAGGTTTCGATTCTCAAGACACAGAACCTGATTTTCCTGCTTGTTCTGACATTTTTTCCCTGTGCTTGTTACTGTACTTGGACCCAGAGAAGTAACATTTTCTTCTGCATTGGTAAAAATGTCTACTTTTCCCTAAAGATCTTTCAGTACCGTTAGCTGTTTGTACCATACATTTCTTTCCTTAGTCCTTGAAAATAATTTTCAGCTTTCGTTCTGCTCCATTATTATTCCCCACGACTTCTTTGGAAATCTAGTTGCTACTCTTGGAAAGGCCACAGTGATTAAAAAGCAAACAAGCAAAGCTCTCATTGTATCACCCCCCAGAGTCCTAATGCATCCAACAAAGACCGTGGAATGGTTAGGGACCTGTTCGTGCTACAGAAAGGATAGCTTTGTTTCTCAGCAGAGCGGTAAAACACGGGCACCTGCATCTCAACGGGATTGTGACCCACGTTCTCCCTTGCGAAATGAAGTTGAAATTATCTTCAGATTTAGTGGTAGATTTTTTGCATTCCAATTCTTGGAAAAATTAATAATCCGGGCGTGGCATGGAGGGTAGCATTTCGTTAATCAGATTAGTGAGCTGCGGGATCCCAGTGTTCTCCACTTGACCAAATAGAAAAGCTTTCTGTAGAATTCTGCTAGACCCAGACAGGCTTTTCCTCTGAGTCCTAGTGATAAAGTGGTCTCAATATGTAAATTGCAGAGTTCTTGTTTTCTTCCGGAAAAAGAGGGGGGAGGGAGGAGAGGGAGAGGGAGAGGCAGACTCCCCACTGAGCACAGAGCCCAACGCAGGCTCCATCCCAGGACCCCGAGATCATGACCTGGGGCGAAGGCAGATGCTTCACCGACTGAGCGACCCAGGCGCCCCTTACACTTTTGTTTCTTGATGACTGTTTTGCCTTATAGATGAGTAACTCAGCTGCTGGGAGAGGTGATCAGAGAAAGGAGACAGGGAGCCAGCGGTTGGGTTACAGCCCTCATATGCTAGGCTTGAAGCAAATAGGCGGTGAATATAATTTATGGAATGGGTGTTAAAGTATAGTTGCAACCTTTTTACAAATTTTAAGATTGGCCCTTTGAACATTTGGATTTTATTTATTTATTTATTTATTTTAAAGATTTTATTTATTTATTCGAAAGAGATAGAGACAGCCAGCGAGAGAGGGAACACAAGCAGGGGGAGTGGGAGAGGAAGAAGCAGGCTCATAGCGGAAGAGCCTGATGTGGGGCTCGATCCCATAACGCCGGGATCACGCCCTGAGCCGAAGGCAGACGCTTAACCGCTGTGCCACCCAGGCGCCCCGAGCATACGACTCTTGATCTTGGGGTTACAAGTTCGAGCCCCACGTTGGGTATAGAGATTATTTGAAAAAATAAAATCTTTAAAAAAAAAATCTTTACGACAGAGTGAATTGAGGAGAAGTCACTGGGAAAATTAGGCTATAAATTAATATATCATATACCAATTTCAGAGAATGGACTTCTGTGACCCTTTGCCATGGTGTTTCGAGCACCACTTGATTCATAAGCTGGGACTCAAACCAGTTCTCTTGACTCTAGTGCTTGAGTGGTTTCTATGTTGCTTGGGCATGGTAACTGGAAAACCATAAATGGTAGGAGAAACATATGGTAATGGGAACAGAAATTGATATATTCCGCAGTGTTCACATGACGTAAATGTGGCAAAGGAAGGATTTATGCTGAACACACTTCCATTAGGACATAATTATGCACTGTTCCGGGTGAGGTGTTTTAAAAAGAAAGGACATTAGGGGCGCCTGGGTGGCTCAGTCGGTTAAGCATCTGACTCTTGGTTTCGGCTCGGCTCGTGATCTCAGAGTCATGAGATCTCGAGCCCGGAGGCGGGCAGGGAGTCTGCTTCCCCTCTCTCTCTCCCCCTGCCCCTCCCTCCCCGGTCATGTTCTCTCTCTCTCCCTCAAATAAATAAGCAAATCTTTTTAAAAAGGGGGTGGTGGCATTATGGGACATCTCAATTCAAAATATTGCCCTATAGTGTCAAAAATTGGGTGTGGGGGGGTGGATATTTATTCCACAGAGTTTAAAATAGATCAAACCTGTAAAGCAAACCATTTTAATGTACTCTCTAAAATCCAAATGTTCGGGGCGCCTGGGTGGCACAGCGGTTAAGCGTCTGCCTTCGGCTCAGGGCGTGATCCCGGCGTTCTGGGATCGAGCCCCACATCAGGCTCCTCCTCTGTGAGCCTGCTTCTTCCTCTCCCACTCCCCCTGCTTGTGTTCCCTCTCTCACTGGCTGTCTCTATCTCTGTCAAATAAATAAATAAATAAAATCTTTAAAAAAAAAAAAAAGAGTTGTATGCTCTACCGACTGAGCCAGCCAGGCGCCCCACCATCGTAAAGATTTTAGCTGTAAAGGAAGAAAAAGAGAAATCCGGAGACTCTGATATTTTCTTCATAATTTTCAGAGCTTTAACATGTGCGGTATATATAAAAACTAGATATTTGGATTTCATATTCTATGATACGGTGACATACATCTATGACACGTATTCATATAAAACACATACATATAAGATCGTGCAGCGCCGATTTCAGTAATTCGTGTGCAACTGTCACTATTTGCTGTATCCATATACCACCTGAATGTTATTTACTTCGTATGTTTCTTTAAACTGATGCACATTTTGGGGGCGCCTGGGT
>NW_024423319.1:83967081-83999345 GCF_017311325.1 Ursus maritimus | reverse complement strand
ACCCAGGCGCCCCCAAAATGTGCATCAGTTTAAAGAAACATACGAAGTAAATAACATTCAGGTGGTATATGGATACAGCAAATAGTGACAGTTGCACACGAATTACTGAAATCGGCGCTGCACGATCTTATATGTATGTGTTTTATATGAATACGTGTCATAGATGTATGTCACCGTATCATAGAATATGAAATCCAAATATCTAGTTTTTATATATACCGCACATGTTAAAGCTCTGAAAATTATGAAGAAAATATCAGAGTCTCCGGATTTCTCTTTTTCTTCCTTTACAGCTAAAATCTTTACGATGGTGGGGCGCCTGGCTGGCTCAGTCGGTAGAGCATACAACTCTTTTTTTTTTTTTTAAAGATTTTATTTATTTATTTATTTGACAGAGATAGAGACAGCCAGTGAGAGAGGGAACACAAGCAGGGGGAGTGGGAGAGGAAGAAGCAGGCTCACAGAGGAGGAGCCTGATGTGGGGCTCGATCCCAGAACGCCGGGATCACGCCCTGAGCCGAAGGCAGACGCTTAACCGCTGTGCCACCCAGGCGCCCCGAACATTTGGATTTTAGAGAGTACATTAAAATGGTTTGCTTTACAGGTTTGATCTATTTTAAACTCTGTGGAATAAATATCCACCCCCCCACACCCAATTTTTGACACTATAGGGCAATATTTTGAATTGAGATGTCCCATAATGCCACCACCCCCTTTTTAAAAAGATTTGCTTATTTATTTGAGGGAGAGAGAGAGAACATGACCGGGGAGGGAGGGGCAGGGGGAGAGAGAGAGGGGAAGCAGACTCCCTGCCCGCCTCCGGGCTCGAGATCTCATGACTCTGAGATCACGAGCCGAGCCGAAACCAAGAGTCAGATGCTTAACCGACTGAGCCACCCAGGCGCCCCTAATGTCCTTTCTTTTTAAAACACCTCACCCGGAACAGTGCATAATTATGTCCTAATGGAAGTGTGTTCAGCATAAATCCTTCCTTTGCCACATTTACGTCATGTGAACACTGCGGAATATATCAATTTCTGTTCCCATTACCATATGTTTCTCCTACCATTTATGGTTTTCCAGTTACCATGCCCAAGCAACATAGAAACCACTCAAGCACTAGAGTCAAGAGAACTGGTTTGAGTCCCAGCTTATGAATCAAGTGGTGCTCGAAACACCATGGCAAAGGGTCACAGAAGTCCATTCTCTGAAATTGGTATATGATATATTAATTTATAGCCTAATTTTCCCAGTGACTTCTCCTCAATTCACTCTGTCGTAAAGATTTTTTTTTTAAAGATTTTATTTTTTCAAATAATCTCTATACCCAACGTGGGGCTCGAACTTGTAACCCCAAGATCAAGAGTCGTATGCTCGGGGCGCCTGGGTGGCACAGCGGTTAAGCGTCTGCCTTCGGCTCAGGGCGTGATCCCGGCGTTCTGGGATCGAGCCCCACATCAGGCTCCTCCTCTGTGAGCCTGCTTCTTCCTCTCCCACTCCCCCTGCTTGTGTTCCCTCTCTCACTGGCTGTCTCTATCTCTGTCAAATAAATAAATAAATAAAATCTTTAAAAAAAAAAAAAAGAGTTGTATGCTCTACCGACTGAGCCAGCCAGGCGCCCCACCATCGTAAAGATTTTAGCTGTAAAGGAAGAAAAAGAGAAATCCGGAGACTCTGATATTTTCTTCATAATTTTCAGAGCTTTAACATGTGCGGTATATATAAAAACTAGATATTTGGATTTCATATTCTATGATACGGTGACATACATCTATGACACGTATTCATATAAAACACATACATATAAGATCGTGCAGCGCCGATTTCAGTAATTCGTGTGCAACTGTCACTATTTGCTGTATCCATATACCACCTGAATGTTATTTACTTCGTATGTTTCTTTAAACTGATGCACATTTTGGGGGCGCCTGGGTGGCTCAGTCGGTCAAGAGTCTGCCTTCGGTTCAGCTCATGATGCCGGGGTCCTCGGATCGAGCCCCTTGTTGGGCTCCCTGCTAGCGAGGATCCTGCTTCTCCCTCTCCCTCTGCCCCCCAGCTCTCAGCTCTCTCTCACACTCTTTATCTCAAATAAATAAATAAAATCTTTTTAAAAAAACTGATGTACATTTTTAACATACTTCCTTTTTTTCTTTAAGTGAGCTCTACGCTCAATGGGGGGACTGAAATCACGCCCCCCCCCCAGATCAAGAGTCACATGCGTCGCCGACTGAGCCAGCCAGGCGTCCCTAAACTGATGTGTATTTTGAAGGTTAAATAAAATGACACTCAGTCCTAAGTGCAGGGTGCTTTTATCACTGGCGGTAACTATGGACACGGCACTAAATATCAGTGAATCGCAAGTGAGAGAGATGCTGCCCTCCCCAGGCTCCTTCAGCATCTGTGGCTCAGGCACGTATAAAGTCTCGTTTTGGAACTCGTGACAATGGAAGAGCAGGCGTCGGGCCCAGAGCCTCCACCAACCAGTAGGATTTAGCTAGGATTCAGAAAGACGATTTTGTTTTCGTTGTACTGACCCCCAGTCTATAAAGGGGAAAAAAGCAATAACTTAGAAGTTTTGTGATCACATACACATTCTCCTTTAAGATCATGGATTGTCAAATAAAGTTCATCTTATTTAGGAAGATGTCAGCGAAACGTTAGAAAGGACGTGTTACTACTCTTTCATTGAATCAAAGCAATTCACAGTTATTGCAGATTTTTCAAATGGCCACACTGAAACTCAGAGAAGAAATAGGAATGCAAGAGGAAGAAACCAGATCTTTCTAGTATTTTGCTCCTTTCTCAAACATTTGAGACTATGTTAGATAAATAACTGTGAGTTGCTATGCAGATGCCCCTTGAACTGTGCAGGTCCACAATACACACGAATTTGTTTTCATAAATGGGGTATGGTGCTGGAAATGTATTTTTGCTTCCTTTTAACTTTTTTTTCTTATAGCTTTCTGACATAACCTTTTCTTTTCTCTAGCTTATTGGATCGGAAGAATGCGGCATATTGGGGACGCCTGGGTGGCTCAGTCGGTTAAGCATCTGCCTTGGGCTCAGGTCATGATCTCAGGGTCCTGGGATCGAGCCCCACATTGGGCTCCCTGCTCAGCAGAGAGCCTGCTTCTCCCTTCCCTCTGCTGCTCTCCCTGTTTGGGCTCACTCACTCTGTCAAATAAATAAATAAAATCTTTTTAAAAAAAGAATGCAGCATATAATTGATAGAACATTAAAAAATATGTGTTCATTGACTGTTCTCAGTAAGACTTCTAGTCAACAGTAGGGTATTCGTACGTAAGTTTCTAGGAAGCCAAAAGTTACAAGCGGAATTTTGACTGCATGGGGTGGGGGTCAGCACCTCTAACCTCCGGTGGCTTTGGACACAAGGCATCTTACCGCTCGGCGGCCCCGTTTCTGACCTGCAAGACGGGTACAGAAATCCGTGCGCGTGTGCCTGGGGCTGTTATTACTCTAACTAATCTCCAAATCCCCTTTTCCCCGTCAACGTGTCTGTGATCTGTGTTCTTACATTACGAGGATAAACCGGTTTCTTTCCATTAGGGGTTTTCTTCTAGAAGAATGGCGGTTAGGGTTTCCCGTCACGCCTTTGAGCATCTCTTAAGCAACATCGAAGCTTCCAGGGGCTGGCAATGGCTAACGTGAGGCAGAGTGGCCAGGGGCAGTGTGACTCCGGGAACGGACATGGGCAATTGTAAGACAAGGTGACATTGGGAAGAGGTTCATCAAAATGCCAAAGTGAGAGGACGCATATCCTCCCTGGCGTTTCAGCACATTCGTGTCGCTCAGGAGAAACAGTCCCTCAGCAGCAGTGCGGCGGCAGCTGCTAGGCTAGCTTCTCACGTGTCCGCAGCTTCAGCCAAGAGAGAGACAACAGCCCGCGTCCATTCGCTTTAGTACTTACAGACACAGCAAAAGTAAGACCAGCGTGGTGACAGCTGCCACGTCCCTAGTCCCACAAGATGACGCTGAACCAGAGCAGCCAGATGACAGGCGGCACAGGCGGTGAGGTAGTGAAGAGCCAACTCTAAACAGAAGTAGTTCTGTTTCTAGAACCACACGACTCCGGGCAGTTTTGAAGACTTAACACAGAAGCCCACGGCTGGACCTTCCGTGCGGCCAAGGTGGGAAGTGCCAGCGGCACCAGAGCCAGGGAGGCGAGGGACCTTCTGCCAAGACTCCTGTCGGACTTCGGTCAAGCCTTTGCCCTTGTGGCCCGTGTGAGGCGGTGCAAAGTCACCATGGCGCCATGACAGACGGAGCTGTCCCCCTACAACTGCGCCACCCCATCTTCCGCGTGTTCATCTAAGAATTCTTTTTAGAAGCACGGGCTACCCCACCAGGTGCCCCGAGTAAATGTACTGAGAGGGGCTTGGAAGAAAGCCTGTTTGTCTCGAGTGCATTCAGGTGGGAGTGACCATGGCTATGACTCCCACTGGAATGACCAGACCTGGTCTGATCCCAGACAGACCACAGCCAGGCTCCTCGTCCAGAGCCGAGCCCCCTAAATATGTCCTGAATCCAGGTGTAGCAGGAGGTGTTGACGAGCGCACACAGCTTGCCTTGGGGTGGCCAGCACGATGTCCGGGGCCATGGCGTTGTCCGTCCCCAGTCACGCCAGACAGTTGCGACTGCTTTGTGTGTGGCAGGCAAATACCACAGAAGTGGTACCCTAGGGGCACCTGGGTGGCTCCGTCGGTTAAGCGTCTGCCTTTGGCTCCTGTCATGATCCCAGGGTGCTGCGATCAAGCCCCGATCCTCGTGCTCCAGGCTCAGCGGGGAGTCTGCTTCTCCCTCTCCGCCCCCCCACAATCGTGCCCTCTCTCTCTCTCAAATGAATAAATAGAAATCTTTAAAAAGAAAAAAAGAAGTGGTACCGTATCGGGGCAGAAACTGTAGTAGGATGGAATCATTTATTACACTTACGATAACTGGAATAAAGCACTTTTGCGTCCCTTCTACAGACCAACCCTTTGAGCAGGCTCAAGTGTTTCTGCAGAGAACAATTAGGCTACCCCAGCTGGCACAGCGCCCCTGCCGCTGCTTGCTGGGGGGGGGGGGACCGGATTCGGCTAGGAAGTTTGTAGCCAACTCAACAACAGCATTTTGTGGACTTGGGGTCTAGAACAAGGTTTCCGCAGTGTTCTGAGACGACAGGACAAGTCAGGTGTCCTGCAGGTAAGAAGCAAGCAAACCCTAATGGTTCCCCCCCCAAACCCCTCACTGCACCAAACCCTCTGGGCCTGATGGGTTCCTTTCCCACCAGCCCAAGATGTCCCTGTCTTTTGGTGGCCACGTGATGGGTATATGCCCAGCCTCTGAAGCCCCCAGGCCTTGTCATCTCCCCCGTATCTGCCCCACCCCTGAGTGCGGTTGCTCCAGGGCCAACTTAGGAGTCATGCCCTCATATCTACTGCCATTGTCATCAGTCTCTAACCATCCAGCCCCGCTGGGAGGGGAAGAGGAACACCAGGTTAGCGCCCCCTCCCCCCATCTCTTCTGGGCTTCCTGCTGGTAGGTGTGGGAGGGGAAGAGTTAAGGTGAAAAGGACCGCTGGTGTGATCAGGGTCTCTTACAGCCGGTCTGGGCCTCCTCCTGTTGCCCCCAACTTTATAATTATTTTCTTCAAATGGGGGTTCTCTGGGGGTGCTGGGGTGGCTCATTCTGTTAAGGGTCTGCCTTTGGCTCAGGTCATGATCTCAGGGTCCTGGGATCGAACCCCATGTCAGGCTCCCTGCTCAGCAGGGGAGTCCGATTCTCCCTCTGCCTCTGCCCCCCTGCTCCTACTCTCTCTCTTTCTCTCTCTCAATAAATAAAATCTTAAACACGGGAAAAGCAAATGGGAGGTTCTCTGGTGCAGAATTGCCATGTCTGGAGCCCCCACTGCGTTTAAAATGTCTGCTCCCCCAGGAGCTGTGCTTGGTGGCTCACTTCCCTTTCATTTTTGCTTTCATGAATCGATTTTATGTTTTAATGGCTTTCATAGCGGGAGGTGACACGGGGCAGGAAATGTTCAGCCAACGGCCCTCTGCCTGCTAATCTTTGCTGAAAGGTGGCACCATTTGGTGCGATCGGTCGTGTTTGGGGAATTCAAAAGGCAGCCCAGCCCTGTTAGGGGTCCTTGGACAGTATGTCCCCACCTGCTGTGGGGACAGGAGTGGCGGTGCCATGCCCTGAAGAGGCACCTGCTGCAATCAACGCCCCCCACCCTCAAGAGCGGGGAGGGAAGTTGCCTAGAGGGTTATGTGCCCTGAAGCTCTCTCTGTCACCCTACCGTGTGACCCGCAGTCTCACCACATTTGCCAGGTTTCCTTGCTTTCTTGTGCTGCGACCCCCAAGACCTCGTTCTGGGGCCCAGCCTAGAATCATGGCCTGATTACCATGCTCTGTGTGGCTGGGTCCGGGCGTCCATGGTCCTGACCCAGGCAGGGCAGGGCTCAACAGCCTGTCGATCCACTAACACGCATCCTGAAAGGGTCCTGTCCCATGGCATCCGTTCACACAGGTCACAAACAGGGCTGTGGGGCTTGTGCCATCCGCTGCCACAGATGACACTCGGTCATCCAGTGGCCTCGCTGCCTGGCTACCATCTGTGAGTTCAGGGCTCAGGGCAGCTCCGCAGCCTGCCGCTCTGCCCACAGAAGCCAGTCCCCTTCTTCACGCAGATTGGTTTTTAATTTTTAATTTTGAAATAAGAAGAAATTCACACGAAATTGCACAAAAAAATCATACAAAGAGATTCCATGTGTCCTTCCTTTAGCTTTTGCATGACTGTAGTACAATATCAAAGAGGGAATCTGGGGTCCTTGGGTGTCTCAGTCAGTTAAGCGTCCAACTCCTGATATGGGCTCAGGTCATGATCTCAGGGTCGTGGGATCGAGCCCTGCTCAGGGGGGAATCTGTTTGAGGAGTCTCTCTTCCTCTCCCTCTGCCCCTCCCCCTGCTCATGCTCTCTCTCTCTCAAATAAATAAATACATCTTTAAAAAAATAGAGGAAATTGACATTGGTGCAACCCACCAACTTTATTCAGATTTCACCAGCTTTACGTGCATTCGTGTGTGTGTGTGTGTGTGTGGTGTGTGGTGTGTGGTGTTGTGTAGATTCTGCCTATCTATCTGTCACGTGTAGATTCACGGAACAGCCCCTGCAGTAAAGGCAGAGAACTGTTCCTTTAGCACAAAGAGCCCTGCGCTACTCCTTTACGGGCCCCCTCCCCCATCCCTGTCCCCTTGGCAACCACTAATCCTTTCTCCATCTCTATAATTGTGTTATTTCAAGAATGTTACATAAATGGAACCACACAATGTGAAACCTTTGGAGATTGGCTTTTCCACTCAGCATGATTCCTTTGAGATCCGACTAAGTTGTTGCATGTTTTAATAGACCCCTTGCTTTTTATCCCTGAGAATATTCCATCGCAGGATGTGTCTGCTGCTTGTTAACTAGTCACCCACTGAAGGACATCTGGGCTAATTGCAGTTTTTGCCTATTACGAACAAAGCTGCTAAGACCATTCATGTACATGTTTTTGTGTGAATGTAAGTTTTCATTTCTCCGGGATAAATGCCCAGGAATGCAATGCCGGACCATATGGTAGTTGCACGTTCAGTTGTATAAGAAACTGCCAAACTATGTTCCAGAGTAGCTGTATCATTTTGCATTCTCTCTAGCAACGAGCAGTTAACCCTTGAACAACACAGGTTTAAACTGCTTAGGTCCACTTCTACAGGTGGATTTTCCCCATAAATACGGTACAGTAGTAGAAATATATTTTCTCTTCTTTGTGATTTTCTTAATAACATTTCCCTCTCTCTAGCTTGCTTGATTGTAAGAATACAGCATACAGTATGGAATATGTGTTACTTGATTGTTTGTGTTATCAGTAAAATTTGTGGTCAACTGTAGGCTATTAGCAGTTATGTTTTTGGAGAGTCACACGTTATACATGACGGGGGGGGGGTAGCTCCCCTAACCCCTGCACTGTTCAAGAGTCAGCTGTATCGGTGATCCAGTTTCTCTACATCCTCTCCAGCATTTAGTATTGTCACTATTTTTTATTTTAGCCATTTCGATAGGTGTGTAGGGATATTTCATTTGCATTTCCCTGGTGGCTAATGATATTGACCTCATTCTTTGCCATCTGTACATCCTCCGGGGTGAAATTCTTCACGTCTTTTGCACCATTTGCTAATGGGATTGTTTGGTTTTCTAATTGGGTTGTTCGATTGACTTTTGAGAGTTTTTTTGGTACCTTTTAGATACAAGTTCTTTGTTGGATATATGTTTTGCAACTGTTTTTTCCCAGTCTGTAGCTCATCTCTTCCAGGGCAGAAATTTTTAGTTTTGGTGAAGCCCGATTTGTCACATTTCCCTTCATGGATCGTACTTTCGGTGTCATGTGTAAGAACTCTTTGTCTAGCCTGATGTACTGAAGATTTTCTCCTGTTTTCTTTTTAGAAGTTTTACATTTTATATGTAACTTTACGATCCATTTTGAGTTAATTTTGTATAAGGTGCAAGGTTTGGTCCAGGTTCATGTTTTTTTCCCATTGACGTCCACTTGGCTCTAGCCCTTTGTTGCAGAGGCGGTCCTTCCCTTGAATTGCTTTTGCTTCCTTGACCAAAATCAGTTGGGCCTATTTGTGTGAGTCTATGCCTGGGTTCTATATTCTGTTCCATCCATCTCTGTGTCTATCCCTCTGCCAGTACCATACTCTCTTGATTCCTGCAGCTATGTAATAAGCCTTAATAGCAGGTAGAGTGATTTCTCCTGCTTTTTTCTTCCTTGCTCAAAATTGTTTTAGTGTTTGCTATTTTACTCTTTGCTTTTCCATATACGTTTTAGAAAAAGCTTGTCTCTTTCTATGGAAAACTTTGCTGGTATTTTCGTAGTAATTGCATTAACCCTGTAGATGAGTTTGGGGAGAATTGACATTCTTTTAACCATGCTGACTCTTCCAATTCATAACAGAATATATCTCTCCATTTATTTAGCTCTCCTCTTGCTTTCTTCATCAGTATTTTATAATTTTTAGCGTACAGATCCTGTATGTTTTTTGTTAACTGTATACCAAAGTATTTTATGTTCTTTGGAGCAATTATATATGGTATTGTGTTTTTACCTTTCATTGTTAGTATAGAGAAATGCTATCGTTTTCGTGTGTGTGTGTGTTGCAATAAACCTTTACTTACAAAAAAAGACAGAGGTCCATATTTGGTGATGGGCCATGGTTTGCTGGTCCTTATTCTAAGAGAACACATAAATAACTTCAAGCAGAAAATATTCCGAGTTTCCTCTCAAAGCCAGATTTCCACTGTTACTAAATAAACAACAACAAAAAAGACAATCAACTGTCTTTTCCAGTGCAAAAATTTCCAGGGTATAATTCCCAATAGTAGCATGATAGGTACTTTAGGCCATAGGCACATATCCTAATGCATATCTCCATGGCTAAGTCATATAAATTCTAAACCCCTTTCATAGTTCTCCTAATCAAATGAAAATAATCTCTTTGATGCTTTTTTCCCTCTGAATGAAATATTTAGACAGAAGATCACTCACGGCCAGGAATTTTTTCTTTTTAATTAATAATTTTTATTTTGTTATATTAGTCACCATACAGTACATCCCCAGTTTTTGATGCAACGTTCCATGATTCATTAGTTGCGTATAACACCCAGTGCACCATGCAATACATGCCCTCCTTAATACCCATCACCGGTCTATCCCATTCCCCCAGCCCCCTCCCCTCTGAAGCCCTCAGTTTGTTTCCCAGAGTCCACAGTTTCTCATGGTTCATTCCCCCTTCTGTTTACCCCCCCTTCATTGTTCCCTTCCTTCTCCTACCGATCTTCCTAGTTCTTATGTTCCATAAATGAGTGAAACCATATGATAATTGTCTTTCTCTGCTTGACTTATTTCACTTAGCATAATCTCCTCCAGTCCCGTCCATGTTGCTGCAAATGTGGTGTAATTGTTCTTTCTGATGTCATGGCCAGGAATTAAGTAGCTTGTCTGTCTTTGTTACTGCGATATTGTGACTTACAATAAGAAATACTATTTATTTGATCATTGGCCCAGGTTCCGTAATTACTGCTAGAAATAGGAAGGGGTGTGTCCTCTCCATCTTCAGGAACCAGAAGTCTGGCCATCGGAGTTTGTCAAATGCTGGGGGTTTGTGTGCGCACGCATGCCCGAAACCAGTGTTTCACACCTAGAATAAATCCCACTTGGTTGTGGTATACTGTATAATTCTTTTTCAATATTGTCAGATTTGATTTTCTCAGTTGTCTCAGTCTGTAGTTTTCTTTTTCTTTTTTTGCTTTTTTCCCCGGTTTTGGTGGCAAAGGGAAATTGGTCTCATAAAATGAGGTGGGAAAGGTCTTCTTATCTGGAAGAGATCCTACAAAGTTGGTGCTAATTTCTCTTTCAGTGTTTTGTAGAAATCTCCAGTGAAAACATCTGGGTCTGGAGATCCCTTTCTGGAAGGCAAAACAACACCTGTAATCTCTTTAACGCTTCTGGGTCTATTTGGATGAATTCAGTAGTTTGCAGTCTCGGAGCACGTGGTCGATTTCTTCTAAGTTGTTGAATTTATTAGCATAAAGTTGTTCACAGGCGGTTACCTTACTATCTTTTTAATAGCTGCAGGATCTGCAGAGATATCCCGTGTTTCATTCCTGATGTTGGTGATTTATATTTTCTCTTTTTATCTTTCTCCGTCTTGCCAGAGGTTTTCAATTTTCTTGATCTTTTCAATGATCTAGCCTTTTGTTTCATTGATTTTATCTATTACTTTTCTACTTTTCGTTTTTTGGGGTTTTGCTCTTATATTTATAATTGCCCTCCTTCTGCTTGCTTTGGTCTGTTTCACTCTTTTTTTTCTAGTTTCTTGGGGGTAGGAACCAGATTATTGATTTGAGAACTTTCCTCCTTTCTTTACTTTTTTCTTTTTATTTATTTTTTAAATTGGAGTACAGTTCACACACAATCTTACATTAGTTTCTTTTTTTTTTTAAGATTGGTCAAATTATTTTTTTTAAGATTTATTTATCTGGGGCACCTGGGTGGCTCAGTCGGTTAAGTGTCTGCCTTCGGCTCAGGCCACGATCCCAGGGTCCTGGGATCGAGTCCCACATCAGGCTCCTTGCTCAAATCTTTTCTTTTTTTTTTTATAATCAGGCTGAGCAAGAAGCCTGATGCGGGACTTGATTCCAGGACCCTGGGATCGTGACCTGAGTGGAAAGCAGTGGCTTAACTGACTGAGCCACCCAGGCATCCCAATAAATACAATCTTAAAAAAAAAAAGATTTATTTATCTATTTTAGAGAGAGAGAAAGAGACGAGTGGGAGGGACAAAAGGAGAGGGAGAGAAAATCCTAAGCTGACTCCACACTGAGCGCAGAGCCCAACACGGGGCTAGATTTCACAATCCTGAGATCACAACCTGAGCCGAAACCGAGAGCCAGACGCTTAACCAACTGCACCACTGAGGCACACTGGGCAGTATAGGTGTTTTAACAGTATTTGCTCTTTGAATCCATGAGCATAGAATGTTTTCCCACTTATTTGTATCATCTTCAATTTCTTTCGTGTTTTATAGTTTTTAGAGTACACATCTTTTACCTCTTTGGTTAGGTTTATTCCTAGATATCTTATGGTTTTTGGTGCAATTGTACATGGGATCGATTCCTTGATTTCTCTTTCTGCTGCTTCATTATTGGTGTGTAGAAATGCAGCAGATTTCTGTATGTTGATTTTGCATCCTGTGACTTTTCTGAATTTGTGTACCGGTCTTAGCAATTTTTTGGTGGAGTCTTTCAGGTTTTCTACATAGAGCATCATGTCTTTGAAGACTGAAAGTTTAACTTCTTCCTTTCTGATTTCGTTGCCTTTTATTTCTTTTTGTTGTCTGATTGCTGAGGCCAAGACTTCCAATACTATGTTAAATAGTACCAGTGAGAGACAGGACATCCCTGCCTTGTTCTTGACTATAGAAGAAAAGCTCTACTAACTGTGGGTCTCCCTTTATGATATTGAGGTATGTTCCCTTTTTCCTTACTTCGTTGAGGGTTTTTATCAAAAATGGGTGCTGTAGGGGTGCCTGGGTGGTTTAGTCGGTTAAGCGTCCGACTTGCTTTTTCACATTTTATTTATTAATTTGTGAGAGAGAGAGAGAGCGCGCGCACAAGCAGGGGGAGCGGCAGGCAGAGGGAGAAGCAGGCTTCCCGCTGAGCAAGGAGTCAGATGAGGGACTCGATCCCAGGACCCTGGGATCATGACCTGAGCCAAAGGCAGGTGTTTAACTGACTGAGCCACCCAGGCGTCCCCAAGTGTCCGACTCTTGATTTTGGCTCAGGTCATGATCTTGGGGTTGTGGGATTAAGCCCCACATTGGGCAGGCTCCACTCTCAGTGCAGAGTCCGTTTGTCCCTCTCCCTCTGCTCCTCCCCCTGCTTGGGCTGATTCCACGGCACGCATTCTCTCTCTCTCTCTCTCTCTCTCAAATAAATAAATAAATAAATAAAATCTTTAAGAAAAAAGAATGGATGCTGTACTCTGTCAAATGCTTTTTCTGCATCTATTGAGAGGATCACATGGTTATTTTCTTTTATTAATGTGGCGTATCACGTTGATTGATTTGCCAATATTGAACCGCCTTTGCAGCCCAGGAATAAATCTCACTCGATCATGGTGAATGATTCTCTTAATGTACTGTCGAACTGGATTTGCTAGTATTTTGTCGAGAATTTTTGCATCCATGTTCATCAGAGATATTGGCCTATAGTTCTCTTTTTTAATGGGCTCTTTGTCTGGTTTTGGAATCAAGGTAATGCTGGCCTCATAGAATGAGTTTGGAAGTTTTTCTTCCATTCCTAGTTTTTGGAACAGTTTCAGAAGACTAGGTATTAACTCCTCTTTAAATGTTTGGTAGAATTCCCCTGGGAAGCCTTCTGGCCCTGGACTTCTGTTTGTTGGGAGATTTTTGATGACTGATGCAATTTCTTTGCTGGTTATAGGTCTGTTCAAATTTTCTATTTCTTCCTGTTTCAGTTTTGATAGTTTATGTGTTTCTTGGACTTTATCCATTTCTTCCAGATTGCCCAATTTGTTGGCATAAAGTTTTTCATAATATTCCCTTACACTTGTTTGTATTTCTGTGGTGTTGCTTGCGACCTCCTCTCTCATTTGTGATTTTATTTCTTTGGGTCCTTTCTATTTTCATTTTGATAAGTCTGGCTAGCGATTTATCAATTTTATTAATTCTTCCAAAGAACCAGCTCCTAGTTTCATTGATCTGTTCTGCTGGGTGTTTTTTTGTTTGTTTCTGTATCATGTACTTCTGCTCTAGTCTTTATTATTTCCCTTCTTCTGCTGGCTTTGGGCTTCATTTGCCATTCTTTTCCCAGCTCCTTTAGGTGTAAAGTTCGGTTGTATATTTGAGATTTTTCTTGCTTCTTGAGGAAGGCCTGTATTACTATACACTTCCCTCTTACGGCCACTTTTGCTGCTTCCCAAAGGTTTTGGACCATTGTGTTTTCATTTTCATTTGTTTCCATGTATTATTTTTTCAAATTTCTTCTTTCATTTCCTGGTGGACCCATTCATTCTTTAGTAGGATGTTCTTTAACCTCCATGTATTTGTGGTCTTTCCAAGTATTTTTCTTGTGGTTGACTTCAAGTTTCGTAGCATTGTGGTCAGAAAATGTGCATCGTACGATTCCAATCTCTTTGTACTTGTTGAAGCCTGATTTGTGACCCAGTAGTTATCTATTCTGGAGAATGTTCCTGTGTGCACTGGAAAAGAACGTGTATTCTGCTGCTTTAGGATGAAATGTTCTGAACATATCTGTGAAGTCCATCTGGTCCAGTGTGTCATTCAAAGCCATTGTTTCCTTGTTGATTTTCTGCTTAGATGCTCTGTCCGTTGCTGTGAGTGGGGTGTTAAAGTCTCCTACTATCATTGTGTTATTAGCAATGAGGTCCTTTATGTTCAATATTGATTATTTTATGTATCTGGGTGCTCCCAAGTTGGAGGCATAAATATTTACAGTTGTTAGATCCTCTTGTTGTAGCTCCTTTCTTCGTCTCTTTTCACAGTCCTTGGTTTACAATCTAGCTTTTCTGGGGTGCCGGGTGGCTCAGTCGGTTAAGCGTCCTACTCTTGATTCTAGCTCAGGTCATGATCTCAGCGCTGTGAGTTCAAGCCCTAGGTTGGGCCCCACACGCAGTGTGGTGCCAACTTAAAAAAAAAAAAAGGAAAACCTGTTATGTTTCCTGCTTCTGAGCATAATGCCTTTTTGAAGAAGAGGTCATACACTGTCCAGGGCCTGGGGCTTCAGGAAGTGTCTCTGATGTATGCTGTGTGCACTCTGCGGGGACAGCACCCCCACAGGGCAGGAGTGCGGGGCTTGGTGTAAGCAGTTTAGAACACTGCTGCTTATTTCAGCTAGTTTATGCTGAGGGAAATGGTGCCGGCCATCTCCCCCGTCCCAGAGAGCGGAGTTTGCACCTGCCGCTGTCTTGGGAAGTCCTCCCCGAAGAGCGAACAATCTCCCCCTCTTGTGTCCCAGGTGTCCCTCAGCTCGCTACCCTGATCCTATCTGTGTCCGGGCCATCTGCCCACGCGGCAGTGCAGTGCACCTTGGGCTCTATCCCAGGCGGGCCAGCTGAGTTGTAAAACTCCAAACTTTAGGGACCTGGGATGTCAGGGACCCATGTTGGTTCCTTGGGGGGAGGGTCTTGGTGAGCCGGGCATGATACAGGTTTGTCCCGGAAATTCGGTGGTGGAATTCGGGGTAATGAGGAAAGCGTAGCAAAGAGCTGGTGTCCAGGTGTCTCTGCCCCCAGGCTGAGGGGCAAGAGAGGGTAATGGCACCCACCAGCTCTTTTGTCCCACGAGAGGCAATGCCACCTCTCCCAGATGTGCTCCAAGGAGGAGCCACCTCTCCCAGGGGGATGGTCAGATGGTGCTGTCTGCCCCCGGTCCATCTGCCCTTCTCCACAGGAGCACTGCGGACCTCTAAACTCCAGTCTCTGAGCCCCGCTGGTTGTAAAACCTCACAAACAGCAGCCCCTCTCCTTTTGCCAGTCAACAGCTTGGGGGAAGGGTTTTCCTCGCGTGATCCCCTGTGCACTACACGCCCTTGCCTCTCTCAGGGACCTTCCCCGAGGTGGCCTCCTCTCCGCCTCTTCTGCCGTTTGTTCTGTCAGTCCTCAGATCGATTTCTTGGGTGTTCAGAATGATTTGACACTTATCTAGCTGTGCTCTTGAGGAAGTATAGGCCCTCCTGCTATGTTGCCATCTTAGCTCCTCCTCCTTTCAAAAATCTTTTTGTGTGGGGCACCTGGGTGGCTCAGTCCTTAAGCGTTTGCCTTCAGCTTGGGTCATGATCCCAGGGTCCTGGGATCGAGCCCGGCATCGGGCTCTCTTCTCGGCAGGAAGCCTGCTTCTTCCCTCTCCCACTCCCTCCCGCTTGTGTTTCCTCTCTCATTGTCTCTCTCTCTCTGTCAAATAAATAAAATCTTTTTTCTTAAGATTTAAAAATTAAAAAAAAATTTTTGTGTGTGTATAATCTCTACACCCAGTGTGGGGTTCAAACCCAAGATTAAGAGTCATCTGCTCTGGGGCGCCTGGGTGGCACAGTCGTTAAGTGTCTGCCTTTGGCTCAGGGCGTGATCCCGGCGTTCTGGGATCGAGCCCCACATCAGGCTCTTCTGCTAGGAGCCTGCTTCTTCCTCTCCCACTCCCCCTGCCCTCTCTCGCTGGCTGTCTCTATCTCTGTCGAATAAATAAATAAAATCTTAAAAAAAAAATAAATGTCTTAGAGATTTTACTGTTGTCTGTTATTGATTTCTAGTTTGACTCCGTACAGTCAGAGAACATACACTGTATGATTTCAATTCTTCTGACTTTGTTGAGGTATTTTTTTTTTGGCCCAGAAATTGTCCATCTTGGTGAATGTTCCATAGGCACTTGAAAGTAATGTGTTGTTGGGTTGAATGTTCTATAAATAACTAGATCCTGCGAGTCACTGGTGGTGTTCACTTTTTCTTTATCATTGCTGAAATTCTCTCCAGTAGTTCTATTAATTGGTGATGCGGGGTGTTGATGTCTTTAATTATAATTGTGGATTTGTCTATTTCTCCTTTCAGCCCAATCACTGTTGTTTCACATTTTTTGAAGCTGTTTTGTTGGTGCATACACATTTAGGATTGTTATTTTTTTTGGTGGATTGAGTCTTTGTCCTTGTAAGTTTATTTGCTCTGAGGTCTACTTGTTAAAAATTCATGTTAACATTGCATATCTTGTTCCTTCCCTTTATTTTTAACCTACTTCTGTCATCATAGTTGAAGTGAATTTCTTGTAGATGGCATACAGTTGGGTTGTGTTTTGTATCTACTCTGCTAATCTCTGTCTTTTAACCGGCATATTTGGACCATTTACACTAAAAGTAATTGGTAAGATATGTTTGGACTTATGTCTGCCATTTTATTATTTGTTTTCTGTTTGTTCCCTCTGATTCTCATTCTTCTGCTTCTCTCCTTTTGCTTTCCTTTGGAGACACAAACATTTCTTAGAATTCCATTTTTATATATTTACGTAATTTTTGAGTATATCTCTTTGTGTCATTTTCTTAGCAGTTTCTGTATTACAACGTGCAGTTGTAACTTATCACAGTTTACTGATAGCAATGTTTTAGCACTTTGATTGAAATGTAGAAAACTTAATTTCCTTTTGGCTGGTCCCTTTACCCTTCTGAGCACCGTATCAGATGTTATAATTTTTACTTCAATCATTAAATATGGCTTACAAAGCTCATGAGGAGAAGGACATTTACTCCTATTTTAACCCATTCTGTTGTTCTTTTTTCCCTTTTGAAGTTTCAAGCTTTTGTCTATTATTATTTTATTTCTGTTTGGAGAACTTCTTTTAGCCATTCTTGAAGGGTAGATCTGCTAGCAACAAATTGTTTTAATTTTCTTTCATCTGAAAATGTCTTTTTTTAAAAGATTTTATTTATTTATTTTTTAAAAGATTTTATTTATTTATTTGACAGAGAGAGACAGTCAGCAAGAGAGGGAACACAAGCAGGGGGAGTGGGAGAGGAAGAAGCAGGCTCCTAGCGGAGAAGCCTAATGTGGGGTTCGATCTCAGGACCCTGGGATCACGCCCTGAGCTGAAGGCAGACGCTTAACGACTGCGCCACCCAGGTGCCCCATTTTATTTTATTTTAGTAATCTCTACATCCAACGTGGGGCTTGAACTCACAAGCCCAAGATCAAGAGTTGCGTGCTCTTCTGAGACAGCCAGGTGCCCCTAGTTTTCAGAAATTTAATTATGATACATTGGCATGGATTTCTTTTGGTTTATCTTACTGGGGTTTTCTCAGCTTCTTGAATCTGTAGGTTTATGTCATTTGCCAAACTTGAGAAAGTTACAATAATTATTTCTTTTAACACTTTTTTAACACCACTCTGTCCTTTACTTCTGGTAGTCCAGTGTATGAATCTTAGATCTTTGTTATTATTCTATATATCTTTGAGACTCTTTATCTTTTTTTTTTCCAGTGTATTTTTTCTCCGTTATTCAGATTGGTCAAGTTCTAATGTTCTATCTCTGAGATCACTTCTTCTCTGTCAAATTTATTCTGCCATTGATCCTTTTGCATAAGTCTTAGATTTCACTTATATTTTTCAATTCTGTCATTTCCATTTGGTTCTTTTTCATATCTTACTTGGTGAGACTTTCTCGCTCTTCATTTATTTCAAGTTTATTTGTAATTCCTTGTTGAATCATTTTTATAATTACTTTAAAATCCTTGTCAGATAATTCCAACATCCAATTAATCTTGGTATTGGCTTTTCTTGATATCTTTTCATTCATATTGTGATTTTTTTGTTTTGCTATGAGATCTGATTTTTATTGTATCCCAGACAGTCTATTATGTTACGAGACCCTGAATCCTATTTAAGTGTTCTGTTTTAGCAATCAATGATCCTGTTTAGCTTTAGTATGCAAGTCTTGACTGTTTGGGGGCTGTGGTTCCAATGACAATTTCGTTTTCAGAGTCCTTGCAGTGTTATTCTGGTCTGTTTCGGTTGTCTGGTGCCACTAGAGCACCATCTCAGTCTTTGTTGGTGCCAAGGGTGGATGTTGCTTTCCTGGCCCATGGGTGTGGGATGGAAGATGTGGGATTGGGAGGTGGGAACACGTTTTTCAGTTTTTCAGTGCCTCCTGCTCCATCTGTGCCAGTGTTGCCTCAGGGGCGCAACCCCTTCCTGGGTCTGCATGCTCCATGCAAAGCTTTAAATAGTTTTGTTTTGGGGCGCCTGGGTGGCTCAGTCAGTTAAGCATCTGCCTTTGGCTCAGGTCGTGTCCTGGGATAGAGCCCCACATAGGGCTCTCTGCTCAGGAGGGAGCCTGCTTCTCCCTCTCCCTCTGCCTGCCGCTCCCCCTGCTTGCGCTCTTTCACCGTCTATCAAATCAATAAATAAAATCTTTAAAAATAATTAAAAAATAAATAGTTTTGTTTAGTTTGTTGGTGGTTGCACTGCTGCAAGTGGCCCAGAATGCCCCACCAGACTTTCACTTAGCTGATATCTCTGTGGATCAGGTCCAGTTATCCTCAGGAATCTTGATGTACCAAAGCAAATGCCATGGGGCACCTGAGTGGCTCAGTCAGTTAAGCATCTGCCTTTGGCTCAGGTCATAATCCCAGAGTCCTGGGATCGAGCCCCGAGTCAGGCTCTGTGTTCAGCAGGGAGCCTGCTTCTCCCTCTCCCTCTGCCCATCCTCCCCACTCGTGCTTTCTCTCTTTCTCAAATAAATAAATAAAATCTTAAAAAAAAAAAAAGCAAATGCCACGTGCAAAACCATAGCAGAGATTATGGCCTTAGTGGCAACTTATTTTTGCTACAGGCTCCAGTCTGCCTAATTATCAGTCACTGACACTTGTAATTCAAAAAGCTTATTAGGCCTGACTGGCTTAAGCAGGATAGCAATCTGTTGGATAGTTTTTATTATTTTATTTTACTTTATTTTTATTATTATTTTTATAGAAAGTCAGCAGCAATTCATTGGGATGTGTCTGGAGTCTTGGAAGCTTGACTGCCCTACTTTCTCCTACAAATGGACCTTGAGGGCTTGTTCGGAGGTTCTAGAAGGGGAGTGTAGCTACTCGTATACCCTTGACCAAAGAATTGTCCTCCTCTACCGGGGAAGGTTGTCCTCTTTGAACAAGCGCACGGCTTCAGGAGGGACGCACATGGAGTGGTGAGGGAGGAAGGGGACACCCGCCTAGCCAGCCAGATCAGCCGAATCAACCCTGGCGATCAGTGGAGTGACAGATGTCGTAGCCAGATCGCCCTCATATCCTGGATATTTTTTAAAAGCTCTTCCATCTCTATTAGGTTTTTGTTTAATATAATGATCAGCACACTCTCCCCTGTCTTGTGTTATTTTAGTGACACCATATGGCTGGGCTGGGGAAGCCAGAGGCAGGCCTGGCTCTATCTTATCCTCCTGCTACTGTTTTAATTGTGGCGTTTCTGCACTGGAAATGTCCTACACAACCAGAAGAAGTATTACTCCTACTTAAAATGTCTGTTACTCCAGTACTTTCAGCAGCATTTGTTACAGCCATTTGAGTGTGTTCATCAGGGAAAACATGGCACAGTTTGAACAAACACCAACTCTGATGAGGTCCCACTGATAACCTGAAAGTGTGTCTCAGAGCTGACGCTGATCTATGAGGAGCGGGTAGGGCCGATGCTCAGTGTAATGGGAACCTTTTGGTAACGAGACTTTGCCAG
Source organism: Ursus maritimus (assembly GCF_017311325.1). Taxonomy (NCBI): domain Eukaryota; kingdom Metazoa; phylum Chordata; class Mammalia; order Carnivora; family Ursidae; genus Ursus; species Ursus maritimus. The sequence goes on along the minus strand of NW_024423319.1, from coordinate 83,979,504 downwards.
AAGTTATAATTCTGGCACGCACTAGTGGTTTCTTATCAGAAACATGAAGTCCTCTACTTCGTAAGAGACAGTAGGTTGTGTTCTTTGGCTTCCAGAGGGACTGAGTGTTGTACATTCACCCATGTGGATCCAAAAAACTGTACTTGGCAAGCAGGACTCTGGATTTTCTTGGGGTTGATCAGCTACCCCTACTGGTGAAGGTGAGATGACAGCACAGACAAGGCTGCTAAGGTTGAGGCTTCTGACTGGCCACCCGCAGAACATCACCTATATAGCGAAAGCTTTGGGTCTCAGAGGGTAGAGGTACTTGCATTAAATCCCGACTCACACACTGGTGATGATTTGGGGAGGGAGGTTTCCCCCTGAGTGCTTTTTACATGCGGCAGTGCCCTGAAAAGAGAAAGGGCATGCACTGCCGGATCCCAGGGGGTCTCCTAACTTGGCCCACACGGCTCCTATGTCTTTTCTCCAAAAAGGCATTGTGACTTTACTGGCCCCGCACTGGGTGCCAGTTTGGCAAGTGGCCAAGCAGTCCCTAAGCAGCAGCACAGTGAAGTTGGTTTGTCTTATTTCCATAGATTCAGCTGGTGAGGAGACAATGAACCATAAGGATTTGTTATTTACACAGACAATAAAAGCAAGGTCAGGATTGTGTCACTCCCCATATGCCCAGTCTGACAGGATGACACTGAACTATTTGGGGCCAGATGACAGAGAGCGTGCATGGTGGGTCACTCTGTCATTGAGAACTCTCTTATAAACTACAACCAAAAGTTTTACAGACTTGCACAGAGGTTTGCAGCTTACCCTCAAGGGGGGCTTCAAACAGAAAGCCCCATGCCTCACCTGAACCAGAGAGGCAGATGAGAAAATGCTTCGTGGGAGCCTCTCGCAAGATAGCAAGGTTTCTGGGACAGACGGAGGCAGATGAGAAACGGCCATGTGACAGCTTCTCACAAGACCATGGTGTTCTAGGGAAGGGTCACAGGGCGTTCTGCCAGGATTTGGGTGACTGCGGTCAAAACTTGACTACGTGAGCTTTGTGGAGAGACGCAAGATGGCCACGGCGCCATTTTGGATCTGTTCACCTACAATTTATAAATGAACATGCAGGGCTAGTAGCTTAGAATCTTGTTAGCATTTCATAGGAAATGACAATCTAAGTGTGAATCATTAGTGAATAGAGGATTTTAAGTGGTACCATTAACTGGAAGTTTGTCTTATTAAATACTGGTTAATATAGTTCAAATAGAAAATACTTTGTTAAAAATATTAGAACACAAAGATAAATGTTTTCTTATTATTCATGTGCCGTTTTTACAACTTTGTAATTCACCTGATAAAAATGTAGAAGCAAATACATAAAATCAGAATTAGAAGCCAAAGAAGGGTTCCACAATTAGCTCCAGTTTTATTATAAGAGGCTAAGTCTAAGACAAAATCTTTATGCTTTTGGGCAGAATAATCTTATACATTAAAATTTAAAGGTCCTTTGCATTCTGACATTTATTCTTTGTACAATTGCTTTGTATTCACAGTCACTTTTTTTTTATTCACAGTTTTTACTTACACTGAAATGGTGTAAGTAAAAGAGCTTTCTGTTGCCACGGGCTTATATTTAAGTCAACATTACTGACCAAACATTTGGATTTCTTTTAACACATGGTTACCTGTTTATTTCTTCTATATTCTTCCAGGCAGGGTACATTGAGACTAGTCTTGGGTTTTTATTTTTTATTTTTTATTTTTTTAAAGATTGTATTTATTTATTCGACAGAGATAGAGACAGCCAGCGAGAGAGGGAACACAAACAGGGGGAGCAGGAGAGGGAGAAGCAGGCTCCTAGCGGAGGAGCCTGATGTGGGGCTCGATCCCAGAACGCCGGGATCACGCCCTGAGCGGAAGGCAGACGCTTAACCGCTGTGCCACCCAGGCGCCCCTAGTCTTGGGTTTTAAATTAAACTAGATTCAAAAATACTTTGTATTGCTGGAAATATTTTCATGAAGTGAAATTTCTTCTAAGGATACACCAGAAAGCAGAGGGAAGGTAAAGTTATGGGAGCAAATGGGAAGAATGAGAGAAGAAAATGAAGGTAAAAGAGAGAAAGGAAGAAGAAAGGTGTTTCATTTCTTTATATTTTGGGGAAGAATGTGCCAATATTTTAGAGTTTACTATTTCTTTTTTTTAAAGATTTTATTTCTAAGTAATGTCTACACTCAACATGGGGCTCAAAGTTACAACCCCAAGATCAACTGTTGCATGCTCTGGGGACACCTGGGGGGCTCAATCGGTTGAGCGTCTGCCTTTGGCTCAGGTCATGATCCCGGGGTCCTGGGATCAAGTCCCATGAAGGGCTCAGGAGCCTGTTTCTCCCTCTGCCTGCTTCTCCCCTTGCTTGTGCTCTCTCTCTTTCTCTTTTTCTGTCAAATAAATAAATAAATATCTTTAAAAAAAAAAAAAAAGAGTTGCATGCTCTCTCGACTGAGCCAGCCAGGTGCCCCTAGACTTGTGTATTTCTGAAAAATGTCAGGACGGTAAATCCTAAACTTTGTAATTTCCAATAATGAAATCACCATTGGAAAATTTACAAGATTCAGGAAGGAAAAATCATACTTTTAACTGAAATTTTTATTCCTGGCTAATAGAGTTTCCTGTAAAAATTCTTGTCAAATGCTGGAGACCTTTCTCGAGATAATATCATGCTTGGTGTGCATTCATTATAAACATTTTTCTTTTGGCTATGAGAGGCTATTAATCCTTCTAAACCTCTTGTTAAAAGAACACCTTGTACATGCAATGCAGTTATGAGAATTACATAAAGAAGCAGTAAAAATACTTTGCTCAACTTAAGGTTAAACTTGATGTATAAAACTGTAGGGGACATAAAATGTTATATGTCAAATATATTTCTACTTAAAAATTGAAAAATTAAAAAAAATTCCCCTACTACAGGGGAAATAGTGAGAGGTGGATGGGAGTGGGCATTGTTTGGGGTCTGGCCCAACTTGGAAACAAAAGGGGGTGCACTGCACTTCACCAGCCTCAGCTCTCACTGAGGCTCCTGGAGAAACTAATCCTCTCAGCACTGAGCCCTTGAACTCTTCCTCCTACTACCCGAGGAAGATGGTTGTTTAAAGCTCTTCCTATCGGTGTCACTGTGTTGGAAGGATCATCAGATATTCAGACTATGATGTTTGGGATCAAAGTGGAAATCTGTTAAAAAACAAAATTCAGGGGCTCATGGCTGGCTCCGTTGGTTGGGTGTCTGCTTTCTGCTCGTGTCATGATCCCAGCATCCTGGGATCGAGTCCCGCATCAGGCTCCTTGCTCAGTGGGGAGCCTGCTTCTCCCTTTCCCTCTGCTGCTCCCCTGCTTGTGCTCTCTCTGTCTCTGTCAAATAAATAAATAAAATCTTTTTTAAAAAAGCAAAATTCAGGGGCGCCTGGGTGGCTCAGTTGTTAAGCATCTGCCTTCGGCTCAGGGCGTGATCCCAGGGTCCTGGGATCGAGCCCCACATCGGGTTCCTCCGCTGGGAGCCTGCTTCTTCCTCTCCCACTCCCCCTGCTTGTGTTCCCTTTCTTGCTGGCTGTCTCTCTCTCTGTTAAATAAATAAATAAAATCTTAAAAAAAAAAAGCAAAATTCAACTGAGTAAACCTGAAAGATTTTATTGGCTTTATTCAGCAATTCATGAATCAGGCAGCATTCCATCTACGAGATAGAAAGGAGATCTGAAGAGCTGAACAAAATGGTAGACTTTTCTAGGCAGAAGGAGGCAGGGACAAGGAGAGTCCATTAATTTCATCTTTCTTTGGGGGACGAAGAGAATTGATCAGGTCAACCAGGAAATTCCAGATTAATTGGTTTAAGATCACATTCCTGGGAAAAGTTGAAACTGCAATTAGGTTACATATTAAGTCTTGGTTTGGTGATGTGGGCTTAGCATAAGTGATTCCAATTTGGGCCTGTTGTCTCTTTTTTAACAGTAGTCAAACATTTAAGAGTAAGATACGATTTCAGCCAAATAGTGTTTTGGAAAGCCATGTATACAAAAGTTTCAGTTAATGGGGGTAGGTGGGCAGGTGGGGATCATACCGTTTATATCCAGGTTAATGCATGTGAATCTCCCATCCTGTGACATAAAGCCCAAAATAGAAGCAGCATCCTTATTCTTGAGACCTGCCTTAGGTACAAGAGTTTATGGTAATTCTAAGGATAATGAACACTAATATTAAGGAAAGCCGGAGATGAAAAACTCAGCCCATATAAACCTGCAGAATCAGAGTGATCACCTTTGGGTAGGAGTCACCTTTTTACCTCCAGCCTTTACAGCAATGCAATGTCATGCAAGTGTCATCTCTAGCCATGACCTCCTCTGATGTTTCAGAAAGGGTTGCTTATTGTCAATACTTGGAGAAATGTAAAAAAAAAAATGCTTACAAATAAATGTACAAATATACTTACCAGTGCCAAGTGTTGACGAGACTGTGGAGCAATGGGAACTCTCATACACTGTTGGGGACAGTACAAACTGGGACAGTGGCTCTCGAAAACTCTTTGGCACGATCCACTACATTTTAACATACACATGCGCTATGATCCAACTATTGCACTCCTGGGCATACACCCAGCAGAAACATTCGTATGCACACCAAAAGTCATGTCGACGAATGTTTATATCACTGTTCTTTATTAAAGTAAGAACTTGGAAACAACGCAAGTGCTTATCAATCATAGAATGGATAGATTGTGGTATATTCCACACTAAGCTGCAGAAATACTATGCTACAACTGAAAGGACGAAGTGCAGGGCGCCTGGCTGACTCAGTTGGTAGAGCATGTGACTCTTAAATATTTTTATCTTCTTTTATATTTAAGTAGGCTCCACACCCAATGTGGGACTCGAACTCACAACCCCAAGATCAAGAGTCACATGCTTTACCGACTGAGCCAGCCAGGCACCCCTGGAACAAGTGACTTTTGATCTCAGGGTCATGAGTTCGAGCCCCATGTCAGACATAGAGATTACTTAAAAAAAAAAAAATAGAAGAACCAATTGCAAGCACATGCAACAACATAGATGAATCCCATAACATGCTGTTGAGTGAAAGAAACCAGACACCAAATGGTATGAGTCCACTTTTGAAGAAAGTTCAAACCCAGACAAAACCAATGTATGGTATAACAAGTCAGGGTAATGGTTACTTACTTTGGGGAAGTAGGAGGAGATACTTGGGAAGGGTCCAAAGGGAGTTTCTGGGGTTCTTGACCTGGACATTGTTACCTAGGTGTGTGTGTTCGCTTTGGAATAAGCCAGTTGGCTGTATACTTAGGATTTGTGCATTTTTCTAATAAAAGCATCAATGGAAGGTTTAAAAAATCAACTGAAAGAACAAAATATTAAGAGGAAAATGTCATGGAAAACTGTGTTTTATTATAGATAAACCTAACCTGACACAAGCTATGACTAGTTCTAGGTGTCCTTTCGAAAGCTCGTTCTTTTGCCTTCAAGCTTTGTCCTCAGTCATCATTTCTTCTCGCTCCATCTGCTCTGCAGTGATCTTAGCATTTCCATGCCCTCTGTTGCCATGTTAACAGAAAGCTCCCATGTTGCTATTCGATACTTTTCTCCCTCGAGCTCAAAACAAGCATTTTTGGAAGCGTTCTTTGGAACAAGTCCCCCAACATACTCTATGGGAAGAAAAACAGGTCTGTGGTCAAATAATATGGGGGAAATGCCTTTACTCTTGGAAATTCACCACGTACATGGACACATTGAAGGCTCCACACCTGTTTAACTTCATGTAACCAAACTTTTCCCCTAACTTCTTTTACAGGGAGCTTTCCTCCTTCGTTTATCCTTTTAAATTTGCTAATGTCCCAGAGAACTGTCATTTTTTGGCAACTGCTTTGGGATAATGCTGCCTGCCCTTAACCCTTCTTTTTTTTTTTAAAGATTTTTATTTATTTATTTGACATAGAGACAGCCAGTGAGAGAGGGAACACAAGCAGGGGGAGTGGGAGAGGAAGAAGCAGGCTCCCAGCGGAGGAGCCTGATGCGGGGCTCGATCCCAGAACACTGGGATCACACCCTGAGCCAAAGGCAGACGCTTAACAACTGTGCTACCCAGGCGCCCCTGCCCTTTGCCCTCTATCCAGCTATCTGATGGCTGTCTCTATCTGGATGTCATGTAGATCCATTAAATACATTTTGCTTGAAACAGATGTCATACTATCACTATAACCTTCAGTTCCTATGTGTAATCGGTCATCAAATCCCAGGGCGTATTCTTCAAATCTCTCTCAACCCACAGTCCTCACTATTTTTACTTTAAGCCATTAGGCCATTTCTCACCTGGACTATTGCTGGACTACGGCAGCAGCACCCTAAATCTCTCTCTTATCCCATTCTTTCCCTCTTTCCTTAAAGCCACACCCCACACTGCCGCCGGATGGATTGCCTAAAAATAGAGAGTGATTGCTATTGCCACTAGTTAAAACGAAGGATTATTTCTCCATTTGCTTCAGTGAAATTGAATTCCTTAGGAGGGTCTACAGGGGGTCCTGCGACCAGTTCTTGCCCAGCTGTAAGACCCTCATATCTCCCTTCTCTTCTGCTGCACCGTATACAGATCGCAGGAGACGGCAAACCACTTCCCATCCTCCACTCCTTCTGCCTACAATTTCTTTATCACGCTTGTTGATTCAGAACTGGGTTCAGACTCCAGCTTCACACCTTACTAGCTATGTGACCTTACCCAAGGTACTTGAGCACGGCGGGCCTGGTTTTCCTCATCTGTGAGGAAACATAGTCTCATTGTTTAGAAGGAAAAAAAAATCTATACATCACAAATTTCTTTTTTTTTTAAGATTTTATTTATTTATTCGACAGAGATAGAGACAGCCAGCGAGAGAGGGAACACAAGCAGGGGGAGTGGGAGAGGAAGAAGCAGGCTCCCCGCGGAAGAGCCTGACGTGGGGCTCGATCCCATAACTACGGGATCACGCCCTGAGTCGAAGGCAGACGCTTAACTGCTGTGCCACCCAGGAGCCCCTATACATCACAAATTTCTTAAAACTAAAGCTGTGACAACTTTATATTTTAAGACCCAATTTTTCATAGTAATCTTGAAGGATCTCTATTCAAGTTTACGTAGGAAACCAATATCGTTTTACTTTCCTTTTTTAAAAAAAAAAAGATTTTATTTATTCATTTGAGAGAGAGAGAAGACAGCCAGCGAGAGAGGGAACACAAGCAGGGGGAGTGGGAGAGGAAGAAGCAGGCTCATAGCGGAGGAGCCTGATGTGGGGCTCGATCCCATCACGCCGGGATCACTCCCTGAGCCGAAGGCAGACGCTTAATGACTGAGCCACCCAGGCGCCCTTTGCGTGTTCTTTTTCACTATTGTATCACCAGTGCCTAGCACACAACTGACACCAAAACATTATATTCATTTATTTAAACAAATATTACGAATACTCTAAGTTTGGGGGAGGACACGGAGTTTGTCTTCTTTGGGCGTTAGTAGAATTGCTGGGGTTCGAGATGGGCCATGAGCCCAGGATTAACTCTTTGCTGCTGAAAACAAACTCAAGTCCTCCCCCACTGTGCCCACAGTGGGTGTCCACACACTCATGGATGACAAATATCAATGGGCAGCTGTCAAGGACTCCAAGGTCCTGACCCTCACCTCTTGAGACTCTGGTTTCTGCCTCAGGGTGTGTCTGAAGGTCCTGGGTGATGGTGGTGAATGCTGGCCGGTTGGGCTGAGGCCCGCTCATTCTTCCCTGGAGCAGCCATGAGAGCCGTGTGTACCTGTCTAAGAGCTAAAACTCACGGCCCCCGTGGCCCAGCATGTGAACCACCGACAGAACAGGTTGGTTGGGTCATGGCCTGCCAGTCCTGCAGGAACATGGAGAGATGCCTGTGAGGCTAGGGAAGAGGGAGGAGAAGGGAAGGATAGTGTCTAAAGATGAAGGGGCAGCCTGAGGGAAAGGGCCTAATGGTGTTTGTGTCCTGACCCCTAGGTCTCTCATATTGTTTTGTCCTCCCCCTCAGCTGGCCCCCAGCTACCTTCCCCACAACCGACTCTCTGGCCCCGGGGTACTCTATCTCTTCCCTGTGCACTACCTACCTCTCCTACGCCAACACTGCCCACCACGGGGTCTTCCTGAACCTGACATGCAGAAATGGGGACAGGCGACATAGCTTGGGGTCCTGGGAAGTCTCAAGACAAAGCTACTGAGCAGTGGGCAAGGGACCAGAATAAACTCTTCTGGGTCATGGTGCCCTGCTATCCACTTCAGAATGGGGCCAGATGGCCAATGGAGTGTTAGACGTGGTCCAGAGTACCACGCTGAGACTAACTTTTACCATTCAAGCCAAGGGTGGGTCTGAGAGTGGAGTCAGGTGGGAGATTCTGATTGGCGTGTGGACTCCTAGTGCACAAATTTGGGCTTGGTGATCAGTTTGGGGACTGACATTGAAGCTAGGTCTGGTGTTTATGGTGTTGTTTGGCATAAAGTCCCCAGGCTGGAATTTAGCTGTAGCGAAACTCCTAGCAACAAGCCAGCCCCTTAGCCACAAGGAGGGCACTAGCAATTCAGGCCTGGGACTTCCCCTTGGAATGTTTGGCAAGTTGCACTGAGGTCTGGACATCATGCTTAGAGACTGGAATGCTTGGCAGAGAATGGGTGTCATGGAGACTAGGGCTGGCACCGAGGCCGGGAAGGGTGGGGCGAGGAAGACCAGATTTAGACACAGAGGGAGAGGAGGAGTTAGCTCAGGTTGAGGTGGATGTAGCTGACACGTAATCCAAGATGGCTGCACCCAAGGAGAGGCTGCTGTGTGGGTGCTGCCTGCTTCCTTGAAGTTTAGGGGTGAAGGATGTGCAAGGGTACACAGCAGAGCTCTGGGGACTGCTATGTTGGTTTAAAGCACTCATCTACAACCTTAAATCCTCAGCGAGCACTCTAGAAGACTGTCAGCTTCCCAGATGAAGCCTAAAGGGATTAAGAATATTGTGTTAGGTTTAGAAATATGGTTCGCTTAATAAAATCTTAATGTCAGAACATACTTTTATTTTATTTGTTTAAAATTTTTTAAGCTGTACATCTATTTATTTTTTTAAGTAAACTCTACCCCCAATGTGGGGTTCAAACTCAAGACTCCATGATCAAGAGTCCAACCCTCTGTAGACTGAACCCACCAGGTGTCCCAAGACCATACTTTTAGATGGAAGAACTTTTATACCAATAAGGGAAACCAAGAAACTATAAATTTAGAAATGTGCATGTTTTACTATATAACAATGTCAATATTTGGTAAGGCAAAAAGATATGATGAATAAAGTCACCAAGGGAAACTTAGATTGAAAATAATGTCTTTTGGGGCGCCTACGTGGCTCAGTTAGTCAAGCATCTGCCTTCGGCTCAGGTCATGATCCCAGAGTTCTGGGATCGAGTCCTGCATCGGGCTCCCCGCTTGTTTTCTCTACTCTGCCCCTCCCCCCTGCTTGTGCTCTCTTTCTCTCAAATAACAAATAAAATCTTTAAAAGAATCTTTAAAAAATAAAAAAAGAAAATGAAAATAGTGTCTTTAAAAAATTAAAAAAAAAAAAAAAACTAGGCTCCACTCCCAGCATGGAGCCCAAGGTGGGGCTTGAACTCAGGACCCTGAGATGAAGACCTGAGCTGAGATCAAGAGTCAGTCGCTCAACTGACTGAGCCACTCAGATGCCCCTCCTACTACTAATTTGTTATTACAACTATGTTATAGGTAGTGCAGGGAATACCAAAAGATAATAATCATTATTTCGTAGTCCATCCACTGAAGTTCAAACGCAAATATTTCTTGCACTGTATAGGGCTTCTATCTTTATGTATGTATCAAATTGAAAAACAAGAGCTCAGAATATTTTATCTACAGAACTATTATCTTATACAAGACTATTTTTGTTGTTGTCATATTGTTAGTACTTGGAGAAAGGCAGCTCGTATCTTCATTCTTTTGCTAACTCTTGCCTTGTTCATAGAAGTTTTTTTACTTTTCCATATTTTAGGTAAACAACACTTCTATAAAATCTGCTTCTGGCACAAAGGCAGTGGGAGACCTCAAGAGTGTTGGCCTTATTATTGAACCAGGGCCTCAGGATCAGTTTCCCCACCCATTTACATATGTCAGCCGATGGCAGGCTAAGGTAAAGATGATGTAGGACACCCGGGTGGCTCAGTCGGTTAAGCGTCTGCCTTCGGCTCAGGTCGTGATCCTGGGGTTCTGGGATCGAGCCCCGCATCGGGCTCTCTGCTCAACGGGCAGCTTGCTTCTCCCTCTCCACCACTTGTGCTCTCTTGCATGCTCTCTCTCTCAAATAAATAAAATCCTTCAAAAAAAAAGATAAAGATGATATGGTATTTATTTTCGTGTTTAAAATACGAACAAGGTTCAAAATTAAATGTGGCCCACTTTTAGATTAAACTCTATTGCTAACTCCTCTATATTACTGATCAATGTTTCCATTGCGATTGCTCCTTATTCTTCTTTTACCTTTTTTTTTAAAGATTTTATTTTTAAGTAATCTCCAAACCCAACGTGGGCTTGACCTCACAACCTCAAGTTCAAGAGTTGCACACTCTACCGATTGAGCCAGCCGGGCGCCCCCTCCTTTTACTTTTTAATGGAAGTGTAACATGTAATAAAGTTCACAAATCTTAAGTATACGGCTCGATCATATTTGGTACATTTGCACCTGTGTAGCTACCACCGAGATCAAGATCTAAAACATCGCCAGAACCTCAAAAGCCTCCCTCATGCCTCTCTAGTCAATACTTACCCCCAGTCATAACCACTGTTCTGACCTCTGTTATCACACATTAGTTTTGCTTGTCTTAGCTCTTCATACATATTGAATCATAGAGTGTGTAGTCTTTTGTGTCTGGCTCAACAAAATATTTGTGAGATTCACCCATGCTGTGCGTAGTGGTAGTTCATTCTTTTTATCACTGCGTATTATTCCGTTGGGCTAATACACCGTGATTTATTTATCCACTCTCCTATAGATGAGCAATTTGGGTGGGTTCCAGTTTTGGGCTATTACAAATAGTATGTCCACAAACACTCCAGTGCGTGTCTTTCAGGTAGCCTATGTACCCACTTTTGCAATGTATATAACTATTAGTGGAATTTCTGCGGAGGCATATATTCAACTTTCCAAACCAGTTGTACCAATTCAAAATGTCATAGGCGGTGTATGAGAATCCCAGTTGTTCCACATTCTTGCCAACACTTGGTACTGTCGGTCCTCTTATTTTTAAAAGTTCTGGTGAGTAGGCATCTTGACCTATCGTTTTTATATGTCATCTATGTAGTATTTATATCTATTCTCTATTAACATCCTGCCATGATATAATTACACCTACATCATATCATTGATTACTCTGTATATTTGAAATTATTTAGTTTTACGTAGAGAAGCCCTGAAAAGACGAAGGAAAATCTAACACAGATGGTAACTTACAGGGGCCGGAGTAGATCAGGTGGATGAAACAGGAGAAGGAAGAAGATTTGCCAACGTTTACTTCTCACGATGTTTTGGTTTTTGAACCACGTGCATGTGTTATCTATTTCAAATTTTAAAAAGGAAAACATGAAAAAAAAATATTGCAGATCCAAGTCCCACGTAAGAGTTATATGTAGGAGCACATGAGTGGCTCAGTCAGTTAAGCATCCAACTCTTGATTTTGGCTCAGGTCATGATCTCAGGATCGTGAGATCGAGCCCCGTGTTGGGCTCCACGTTGGGCATGGAGCCTGCTTAAGAATTTCTCTCTCCCGGGGCGCCTGGGTAGCGCAGTCGTTAAAGCGTCTGCCTTCGGCTCAGGGCGTGATCCCGGCGTGCCGGGATCGAGTCCCACATCGGGCTCCTCCGCTACGAGCCTGCTTCTTCCTCTCCCACTCCCCCTGCTTGTGTTCCCTCTCTCGCTGGCTGTCTCTCTGTCACATAAATAAATAAAATCTTAAAAAAAAAAAAAAAAAGAATCTCTCTCTCCCTCTCCCTTTCCCTCTAAAAAACCAAAAAAAGTTATATGTAGTAAAAATCCATAACTGTCTAAACCAGCTGTTTAGTAAGTATAAACTTAAAAATCCATGTGCTAAGAAAGCATTATGTCATTGTTTAATTGGCAGCATTTTTTTCCTTTCTTGATGATACATAAAATAATGGTACCTCTTACAACTGTTTTAGATCTTCAGAAATACAGGACGTATAGCTTCTGTTGCATTTTATATTCCGTAACATTAATAATTACAGTCCATGCATGAGTTTCATTTCTTTGCTAATCTGGCCAAACAACGTTCTGACATTAAAAAAAAATCCTAGTACCCAGAATGAACAATATGATTACTAATGAGTGGGTTTTTTTTTTTT
>NW_024423319.1:83965505-83967071 GCF_017311325.1 Ursus maritimus | reverse complement strand
TCTGTTATCACACATTAGTTTTGCTTGTCTTAGCTCTTCATACATATTGAATCATAGAGTGTGTAGTCTTTTGTGTCTGGCTCAACAAAATATTTGTGAGATTCACCCATGCTGTGCGTAGTGGTAGTTCATTCTTTTTATCACTGCGTATTATTCCGTTGGGCTAATACACCGTGATTTATTTATCCACTCTCCTATAGATGAGCAATTTGGGTGGGTTCCAGTTTTGGGCTATTACAAATAGTATGTCCACAAACACTCCAGTGCGTGTCTTTCAGGTAGCCTATGTACCCACTTTTGCAATGTATATAACTATTAGTGGAATTTCTGCGGAGGCATATATTCAACTTTCCAAACCAGTTGTACCAATTCAAAATGTCATAGGCGGTGTATGAGAATCCCAGTTGTTCCACATTCTTGCCAACACTTGGTACTGTCGGTCCTCTTATTTTTAAAAGTTCTGGTGAGTAGGCATCTTGACCTATCGTTTTTATATGTCATCTATGTAGTATTTATATCTATTCTCTATTAACATCCTGCCATGATATAATTACACCTACATCATATCATTGATTACTCTGTATATTTGAAATTATTTAGTTTTACGTAGAGAAGCCCTGAAAAGACGAAGGAAAATCTAACACAGATGGTAACTTACAGGGGCCGGAGTAGATCAGGTGGATGAAACAGGAGAAGGAAGAAGATTTGCCAACGTTTACTTCTCACGATGTTTTGGTTTTTGAACCACGTGCATGTGTTATCTATTTCAAATTTTAAAAAGGAAAACATGAAAAAAAAATATTGCAGATCCAAGTCCCACGTAAGAGTTATATGTAGGAGCACATGAGTGGCTCAGTCAGTTAAGCATCCAACTCTTGATTTTGGCTCAGGTCATGATCTCAGGATCGTGAGATCGAGCCCCGTGTTGGGCTCCACGTTGGGCATGGAGCCTGCTTAAGAATTTCTCTCTCCCGGGGCGCCTGGGTAGCGCAGTCGTTAAAGCGTCTGCCTTCGGCTCAGGGCGTGATCCCGGCGTGCCGGGATCGAGTCCCACATCGGGCTCCTCCGCTACGAGCCTGCTTCTTCCTCTCCCACTCCCCCTGCTTGTGTTCCCTCTCTCGCTGGCTGTCTCTCTGTCACATAAATAAATAAAATCTTAAAAAAAAAAAAAAAAAGAATCTCTCTCTCCCTCTCCCTTTCCCTCTAAAAAACCAAAAAAAGTTATATGTAGTAAAAATCCATAACTGTCTAAACCAGCTGTTTAGTAAGTATAAACTTAAAAATCCATGTGCTAAGAAAGCATTATGTCATTGTTTAATTGGCAGCATTTTTTTCCTTTCTTGATGATACATAAAATAATGGTACCTCTTACAACTGTTTTAGATCTTCAGAAATACAGGACGTATAGCTTCTGTTGCATTTTATATTCCGTAACATTAATAATTACAGTCCATGCATGAGTTTCATTTCTTTGCTAATCTGGCCAAACAACGTTCTGACATTAAAAAAAAATCCTAGTACCCAGAATGAACAATATGATTACTAATGAGTGGGTTTTTTTTTTTT
>NW_024423319.1:83949119-83965495 GCF_017311325.1 Ursus maritimus | reverse complement strand
TTGACCTATCGTTTTTATATGTCATCTATGTAGTATTTATATCTATTCTCTATTAACATCCTGCCATGATATAATTACACCTACATCATATCATTGATTACTCTGTATATTTGAAATTATTTAGTTTTACGTAGAGAAGCCCTGAAAAGACGAAGGAAAATCTAACACAGATGGTAACTTACAGGGGCCGGAGTAGATCAGGTGGATGAAACAGGAGAAGGAAGAAGATTTGCCAACGTTTACTTCTCACGATGTTTTGGTTTTTGAACCACGTGCATGTGTTATCTATTTCAAATTTTAAAAAGGAAAACATGAAAAAAAAATATTGCAGATCCAAGTCCCACGTAAGAGTTATATGTAGGAGCACATGAGTGGCTCAGTCAGTTAAGCATCCAACTCTTGATTTTGGCTCAGGTCATGATCTCAGGATCGTGAGATCGAGCCCCGTGTTGGGCTCCACGTTGGGCATGGAGCCTGCTTAAGAATTTCTCTCTCCCGGGGCGCCTGGGTAGCGCAGTCGTTAAAGCGTCTGCCTTCGGCTCAGGGCGTGATCCCGGCGTGCCGGGATCGAGTCCCACATCGGGCTCCTCCGCTACGAGCCTGCTTCTTCCTCTCCCACTCCCCCTGCTTGTGTTCCCTCTCTCGCTGGCTGTCTCTCTGTCACATAAATAAATAAAATCTTAAAAAAAAAAAAAAAAAGAATCTCTCTCTCCCTCTCCCTTTCCCTCTAAAAAACCAAAAAAAGTTATATGTAGTAAAAATCCATAACTGTCTAAACCAGCTGTTTAGTAAGTATAAACTTAAAAATCCATGTGCTAAGAAAGCATTATGTCATTGTTTAATTGGCAGCATTTTTTTCCTTTCTTGATGATACATAAAATAATGGTACCTCTTACAACTGTTTTAGATCTTCAGAAATACAGGACGTATAGCTTCTGTTGCATTTTATATTCCGTAACATTAATAATTACAGTCCATGCATGAGTTTCATTTCTTTGCTAATCTGGCCAAACAACGTTCTGACATTAAAAAAAAATCCTAGTACCCAGAATGAACAATATGATTACTAATGAGTGGGTTTTTTTTTTTTCATAATATTGTCCTTTCAAAGTTAAATGTGAATTAGTATTTGGCAATGATTTTATAGATAAATATATGTAGATATACACAGATAGTTAAAACAAATAAGTAATTATGTCAATGTTGTTAGAAACCAAGATTTTCAGATGAAAAAAAGACCTATAAATACAAAATTGACGAAGTTTAGTAAAAACCCTGTAGTCTTATATTTCAATGGAAACCAATGCTATGAATTTACAATGTATTTTTTTCCTTCTCAAATACATACCTTTCCTTGCCTTGCCCACTGAAAAATCCCGGAAACAATGACCAACCTGGTAGCAATAAGTAGCCCTAGGACCCAGGTATGGTGTTTAAATATCATTGCCCACTAAAAGGAGCTAAATCCCTTTGGAGAAAAGGGTACATTCTAAGTCTGTGACAAGGAAAGATATAAATAAGCCTGGAATATCCAATCACCCCAGATAGCTGTCAAAGATTACGGGAGACATGTCAACAGGACACCAGAGCCAAACTGAAGGGCTCCTTCCCACTGGCTAAAGGTAGGGCAATTTTAGCATCAGGAAGGATACTAATGGGGGCGCCTGGGTGGCGCAGTCGTTAAGCGTCTGCCTTCGGCTCAGGGCGTGATCCTGGCGTTCCGGGATCGAGTCCCACATCGGGCTCCGCCGCTACGAGCCTGCTTCTTCCTCTCCCACTCCCCCTGCTGTGTTACCTCTCTCGCTGGCTGTCTCTCTGTCACATAAATAAATAAATTAAATCTTTTTTTTTTTAAAAGGAAGGATACTAATGATAACGACCTGAAACACCACAAAATACGAAAACCCATGAGTTCATTAAAATCTTAGCCAACCCCTCCCCGCCCCCCCCGCAAGAAAACCCAAAAACAAAAAACAAACTTCACTGGTTACATTTGGACCAATAAAAAGAAAGAATGATATTTATATCCTACCTTTCCTGTTTGAAATGTTCCTTAGGATGAACAAACAGTTAATTAGAGGAGATTCTTCTCTGAAGAAAAATGAAATTAATAAATGCACGAAGAGGGCGCCTGGGTGGCTCAGTCGGTTGAGTGTCTGCCTTCCGCTTAGGTCATGATCCCAGAGTCCTGGGATCGAGCCCCACATGGGGCTCCCTGCTCAGCAGGGAGTCTGATTCTCCCTCTCCCTCTGCTGCTCCCCCTGCTCACTCTCTCTCTCTCTTTCTCTCTCAAATAAATAAATAAAAATCTTTTAAAAAATAAAAAAAAATATACTGGGGCGCCTGGGTGACTCAGCCGTTAAGTGTCTGCCTTCAGCTCAGGCGTGATCCCAGGGTCCTGGGATCAAGCCCCACATTGGGGTCCCTGCTCCACTGGGAGCCTGCTTCTTCCTCTCCCACTCCCCCTGCTTGTGTTCCCTCTCTCGCTGGCTGTCTCTCTGTTAAATAAATAAATAAAATCTTTTTAAAAATATAAATAAAAAATATATAAATGCAGGAAGAGGACAAAGTTAGAATATCACTCTCTTGCAATAAAAATCCAGGCAAGATCAACAGCAGTGTTCAAATCATGGTGAAAGGCTGATGGGCGGTTTTAATGGATGCATCAGGCCCCATCACCTAAAGTCACCGTCAGTGTTAACATAACCAGAAGTGAGACAATCACATTACGTGCCTCCCAGGGTGATGTAATGCAAAGTGCCTGGCACCACGTACTAACTTCTCTTGCCAAAAAAATCAAAGCGGAATCTTATCAAGCCTTTAGATCTAACTACTAGTTTAAAGGAGATATAAGTCTCTGAGAAATGTTAAATAACACCATGGTGATGTAATCAGAAAGCCCAGAACATGAGAAATTCTAAGGTGAACAAGCTGGATTCTTTAGCAAATACATTTCAAGGGGAAAAAAAAAAAAGAGGCAAGAGAAGGTAGGGATTAAGAGTTATAAGAGACATAATTAAGCAAATGCAATCTACGGATCTTGTTTGGAACTCAATTTGTAAACTCAAATGTAAAAATAAAACTGCAAGACGTTGGAGGAAACCTGAACACTGAACAGATATTTGATGATATTAAGTAATTATTGCTAATTTTTCAAGTGTGCTATGCTATTTTGTTTTTATTTAAGTCTTTATTTTTAAAACATTTAAAAATTTTGACATCACATCTGAAACATAACTTTCCTTATATAGGTTTTTAAAAGATTTTATTAAGTAATCTCTACACCCAGCCTGGGGCTCGAACTTACAACTCCCAGATCAAGAGTCACACTGACTCACGCTGAGTCACTGACTGAGCCAGCCAGGTGTCCCCTTATATTAATATATTTTAGAAATACAAGTGCTTTCCTAAATTCCTTAAATTGATGATTTCTCCTGAGAGGGAATTCTCTGATGCTTAATAAGTCTGGGGCCAGGACTGAAGTCATTCCCACATTCAGAACATATACGGGGTTTCTCCCCAGTATGAGATCTGTGATGTATGATGAGACAGGACTTTGTGCTAAAAACTCCCCCACATTCAGTATATTTATAAGGTGTCTTCCCTGTGTGAGTTCTAGAGTGTACAATTAGTTCTGACTTCCAGAAGAAGGCCTTACCACGTACGGTACATTCATAGCGTTCCTGCCCAGCATGAATTCTTTGATGGTTAGTAAAGGATGTGTTACAGGGGAAGGCTTCCCTGCATTCGTTACATTCATAGAGCTTCTCGGAAGTATGAGTCCTATGATGAATGGTGAGTTCGGATTTCCTGCTAAAGGCTTTCTTGCATTCAGAGAAGGGTGAAGGAGCTTTCGGGGGTGGCTGAAAGCGTCCTAGATCTTGTTGGTGCTGGTTATTTGGAGAATACATTTATCAAATCTCATAGGGATTAGGATTTGTACACTTTACTGTATGTTTTCTTAATATAAAGTTTACTTTGAAAATGTCACTTAACTATGTCCTGCCATTTGCTATGCATCTTTTTCCATCCTTTAAAAAAAAATGAAACTTGGAGGGACCTCTTTTAGGGCTCCCACCCGACATGATCAGAACAAGTTGATGGTTGGGGGGGGGGATAAGATAAATCCCTTGTCCTAGGTAGTTCGAGGACTGAGAGAAATAGGCCTCCAAATTAAGAATTAGCTTATGGGGGCACCTGGGTGGCTCAGTCAGTTAAGCACCTGCCTTCAACTCAGGTCATGATCTCAGGGTCCTGGGATCAAGCCCCACATTGGGCTCCCTGCTCAGCGGGGAGTCTGCTTCTCCCTCTCTCTCTGTCCTCCCCACTTGTGCTCGCTCTCTTTCTCAAATAAATAAATAAATAAAATCTTTAAAAAAAAGAATTAGTCTCAGGATTGGAGGACAGAGTGTGTGGGAGGAGGACAATACTCCTGCTTAGGAAGGTCAAGTATAGTACACAGGAGAGGCATGGGCCAGGCTGGGTGGGGCACAAGAAGTGGTCATAGGACATGACAGGGATGGTGCCCACAGAGAGAGAAGCTGGGTCCTGGGGCACAGAAAGACTCAGTGGGCTCAGGGGCTGCAGATAGCTCTGTAGGGATAATGAGGACAAGAGATTGTGGGGTGTGTGTGTGTGTGTGTGTGTGTGTGTGCTGGAGACTATTTAACAACCAGCTCTCCAGGGAAAATATATTATGTATCTGAGTTTTGAGCTCATTATAAATTTTACCAATATGAAGGATGTATAGCACTCATTTTATAGTGGATAATTAAATATACAATACTCTTTTTTAAAAGATTTATTTATTAGACAGAGAGAGAGAGGAGCGGCAGGCAGAAGGAGAAGCAGACTGCCCGCTGAGCAGGGAGCCCAATGCGGGACTCAATCCCAGGACCCTGGGATCATGATCTGAGCCGAAGGCAGACGCTGTTAAGCGTCAGGGCATGATCCCGGCGTTCTGGGATCGAGCCCCACATCAGGTTCCTCCGCTAGGAGCCTGCTTCTTCCTCTCCCACTCCCCCTTGCTTGTGTTCCCTCTCTCGCTGGCTGTCTCTCTCTGTCAAATAAATAAATAAAAACTAAAAAACAAACAAACAAACAAAAAAACGGACTGAGCCACCCAGGTGCCCCACAATACTCTTTTTTTTTTTTTTAAGATTAATTTACTTATTTTTAGAGAGAGCATGAGCATGAGTCGGGGGAGGGGCAGACGGAGAGGCAGAGGGAGAGAGCCTTCAAGCACACTCCTCTCTGAGGGCAGAGCCCAATGTGGGGCTCTAGCTCACAACCCTGAGATCACAAACTGAGCCAAAATCAAGAGTGGGACGCTTAACCAACTGCGCCACCCAGGCGCCCCAATATACAATACTCTTCCTTGTAAATATCGTATGGCCAATTCATTATCACAGAATTCTTTCATTGTCTTTTGCCAAATCCTTGTATCTCTTGCCTACCTCTCTGTTTCAATTGCATCCCAATCTGATAACTCATTTCCAAATAAATGTATTGTCATTAAATCTGGTATGTGATCTATTGAACTATTTCTCATGGTGATACACATTATTTTTGTTACACAAAAATTGCGTTTTTCTATTTCTATCCTTTTTTTTTTTTAGTTCAGGAATAGAATTTAGTGATTCACCACTTACATATAACACCCAGTGCTCATCACAAGTGCCTTCCTTAACCGCCATCACCCATTTAGCTGCCCCCCCCTGCCCACCTCCCCTCCAGCAACCTTGTTTGTTCTCTGTAGTTAAGAGCCTCATTTATGGTTTGCCTCCCTCCCTTTTTTCTCTTTCCCCCATGTTCATCTGTTTTGTTTCTTAAATTCCACATATGAGTGAAATCAAATGATATTTATCTTTCTCTGATCGACTTATTTCATGTAGCATAATACACTCTAGCTCCATCCACGTCACTGCAAATGGTAAGATTTCATTGTTTTATGGCTGAGTGATATTCCATCGTGTATATACCACACCTACTTATCTGTTCACCAGTCGATGGACATTAAGGCTCTTTCCATAATTTGGCTATCGTTGATAATGCTGCTATAAACACCAGGGTGCATTTGCCCCTTCCAATCAGTATTTTTGTATCCCTTGGGTAAATACGTAGTAGTGCAATTGCTGGATCATGGGGTAGTTCTATTTTTAACTTCTGGAAAAACCCCCATAGTGTTTTCCACAGTGGCTGCACCAGTTTGCATTCCCACCAACAGTGTAAGAGGGATCCCCTTTCTCTACATCCTTGCCAATATCTGTTGTTTCCTGAGTTGTTAATTTTAGCCATTCTGACCGGTATGAGGCGGTATCTTATTGTAACTTAAAAAAAATTTTTTTTTAAAGATTTTATTGATTTATTTAAGAGAGAGAGAGAGAGCGCGCACAAGCAGAGGGAGCTGCAGGCAGAGGGAGAAGCAAGCTCCCCACTGAGCAGAGATCCCCATGTGGGACTTGATCCCAGGACCCCGGGATCGTGACCTGAGCCAAAGACAGATGCTTAACCCACTGAGCCACCCAGGCGCCCCTTATTGTAGCTTTTTTTTTTTTTTTTTTAAAGATTTTATTTATTTATTCAACAGAGATAGAGACAGCCAGCGAGAGAGGGAACACAAGCAGGGGGAGTGGGAGAGGAAGAAGCAGGCTCATAGCGGAGGAGCCTGATGTGGGGCTCGATCCCGGAACGCCGGGATCACGCCCTGAGCCGAAGGCAGATGCTTAACCGCTGTGCCACCCAGGCGCCCCCTTATTGTAGCTTTGATTTGTATTTCCTTGATAATAAGTGATGTGTCTGTTAGCCATCTGGATGTCTTTGGAAAAATGTCTATTCATGCCTTCTGGCATTTCTTAACTGGATTATTTTTTGGGGGGGGGTGAGTTTGATAAGTTCTTTATTTTAAAGATTTACTCATTTATTTGAGAGAGAGAGAGAGAGAGCATGCGGGGTGAAGGGAATGGCAGAGGTTAGAAAGAACCCAAGCAGACTCCATGCTGAGTGCAGAGCCCAACTTGGGGCTTGATTCCACAATCCTGAGACCATGACCTAAGCCAAAACCAAGAGTCGGATGCCCACCTGACTGTGCCACCCAGGTGCCCCAAGTTTGATAAGATCTTTATAGAACCTGCTCAGAAGTGGAAGTTTTCTTTCCATTTCCATTTTTTGGAACAGTTTCAGAAGACTAGGTATTAACTCCTCTTTAAATGTTTGGTAGAATTCCCCTGGGAAGCCTTCTGGCCCTGGACTTCTGTTTGTTGGGAGATTTTTGATGACTGATGCAATTTCTTTGCTGGTTATAGGTCTGTTCAAATTTTCTATTTCTTCCTGTTTCAGTTTTGATAGTTTATATGTTTCTTGGACTTTATCCATTTCTTCCAGATTGCCCAATTTGTTGGCATAAAGTTTTTTATAATATTCCCTTACACTTGTTTGTATTTCTGTGGTGTTGCTTGCGACCTCCTCTCTCATTTGTGATTTTATTTCTTTGGGTCCTTTCTATTTTCATTTTGATAAGTCTGGCTAGCGATTTATCAATTTTATTAATTCTTCCAAAGAACCAGCTCCTAGTTTCATTGATCTGTTCTGCTGGGTGTTTTTTTGTTTGTTTCTGTATCATGTACTTCTGCTCTAGTCTTTATTATTTCCCTTCTTCTGCTGGCTTTGGGCTTCATTTGCCATTCTTTTTCCAGCTCCTTTAGGTGTAAAGTTCGGTTGTATATTTGAGATTTTTCTTGCTTCTTGAGGAAGGCCTGTATTACTATACACTTCCCTCTTACGGCCATTTTTGCTGCTTCCCAAAGGTTTTGGACCATTGTGTTTTCATTTTCATTTGTTTCCATGTATTTTTTCTTAATTTCTTCTTTAATTTCCTGGTAGAGCCATTCATTCTTTAGTAGGATGTTCTTTAACCTCCATGTATTTGTTGACTTCAAGTTTCACAACATTGTGGTCAGAAAATGTGCATGGTATGATCGCAATCTCTTTGTACTTGTTGAGGCCTGATTTGTGACCCAGTATGAGATCTATTCTGGTGAATGTCCTATGTGCACTGGAAAAGAATGTGTATTCTGTTGCTTTGGGAAGAAATGTTCTGAATATATCTGTGAAGTCCATCTGGTCCAGTGTGTCATTCAAAGCCATTGTTTCCTTGTTGATTTTCCGCTTAGATGCTCTGTCCGTTGCTGTGAGTGGGGTGTTAAAGTCCCCTGCTATTATTGTATCATTAACAATGAGGTCCTTTATGTTTGTTATTAGTTTTATATATTTGGGTGCTCCCAAGTTGGGGGCATAAATATTTACAATTGTTAGATCTTCTTGTCGGATAGACCCCTTTATTATGATACAGTGCCCTTCTTCATCTTTCAATACAGTCATTGGTTTAAAACCTAGTTTGTCAGATACAGGTATGGCTACTCCAGCTTTCTTTTGATGTCCATTAGCATGATAGATGGTTCTCCATCCCCTCACTTTCAATCTGCAGGTGCTTTTACGTCTAAAATGAGTCTCTTGTAGGCAGCATATAGAAGGGTCTTATTTTTTTTATCCATTCTGATACTCTATGTCTTTGATTGGAGCCTTTAGTCCATTTACGTAAATTCAGAGCGATTATTGATAGATAAGAATTTAATGCCATTGTGTTACCTGTTAAGACATTGTTTCTGGAGACTCTCTCTGTTCCTTTCTAGTCTTTGTCGCTTTTTGTCTTTCCCATTCAAAAAGTCCCCTTTAATATTTCCTGCAGGGCTAGTTTAGTGGTCACAAACACCTTTAGTTTTTGTTTGTCTGGGAAACTCTTGATCTCTCCTATTCTGAATGATAGCCTTGCTGGATAGAGTATTCTTGGCTGCAGATTTTTCCCAGTCACCTCGTTGAATATATCACGGCACTCTCTTCTGACCTATGTTTCTGTGGAGAGATCTGCTACTAACTTTATTTGTCTTCCCTTGTAAGTTAGGGATTTCTTTTCCCTTGCTGCTTTGAGGATTTTTTCCTTGTCTCTGTATTTCGCAAATTTTACTACAATATGTCTTGGCGTTGGCCTGCTTTTGCTGATTTTGTAAGAAGTCCTCTGTGTCTTCTGGATTTGGAAGTCTGTTTCCTTCCCCAGATTAGGGAAGTTTTCAGCTATAATTTCCTCAAATAAACTTTCTGCCCCGTTTGCCCTCTCTTCTTCTGGGACGCCTATGATACAAATGTTATTATGCTTTATGGAGTCGCTGAGGTCCCTAGGTCATATTTGTGATCCAATATTTTTCTTTCCCTTTTCTTTTCAGCTTCATTCTTTCCATAATTTTACCTCATATATCACTTATTTGTTCCTCTGCTTCTTCCATCCTTGTGGTCATTTCATCCAGTTGGTTTCATATCTCAGTTACAGGATTTTTTATTTCGGCCTGACTAGTTTTTAGTTCTTTTATCTCTGTGGTAAGGGACTCCCTGGTGTCTTCTATGCTTTTCTCAAGCCCAGCTAGTCTCCTTATGATTGTTCCTTTAAATTCTGGACCAGGCATATTACCTATATCTGTTTCGATTAGATCCCTGGCTGTGACCTTTTCTTGTTCTTACTTTGGGGATGAATTCCTCCATCTTGCCATTTTGTGTAGGTCTCTGCCTTCTTCTGTGTGTTTAGAAAGCCTATTATGTTTCCTGCTTCTGAGAGTAATGGTTTTATGATGAGGTTATATACTGTCCAGGGCCTGGCACTTTGAGAAGTGTTTCTGGTATAGGCTGTGTGCCTTCTGCTGTGGTTTGGCTGCTCTTTCCTTCAGGTCAGTCCTCCGCAGTTTCTCCTTGCCTGCATGGGGAGTGTTTGGACCTTGGCCAGAGTGTGGCGAGTTTTAACGAACTGTGCTCTGGTCTGTTTGTTAAAAGAGACCTGATGCCACTTCCACAAGTGCTGAAGCTTTGCAAACTCTATGGTCTGTAGACGTGGCGCATGGTGGCTGGGGGGTTGTGCTGGTCTTCGGGGGGAGGGGCTGCTGCTGTGATTCTCAGACACACTTGCCCAAGGAAGGAAGCACCTGCAGAAAGCAGGGGGTGGGGCTTGATGCAAGCAACTCAGGCTTCCACCTTCAGAGTTGTGCTACTCCTTGATGTCAGTCCGTGGTGATGGGCAGGGGAGAAAAATGGTGCCAGTCCTCTCCTTCGTTCCCAGAGAGAGGAGTTCCACCACTGTCCAGGAAGCCCTCCCAGAAGAGTGAACCATCACCCCTCATCTGTACCAGGCATCCCTCAGATCCCTGTCTTCATTCTGTTTAGGTCCCGGCCGTCTGCCTGATTGGCAGTGTAGTACACCTGTGTTTATCTCAGGCAGGCAGCTGAGTTTCTAAACTCCGAACTTTAGGGACCCAGCGCAGCGCAGACTTGCACCAGTTCTCTGGGGGAGGGTCTTGCCGTGCTGGGGCTGCTGCAGTTTGTCCCAGAAGGGCAGTCACACCAACATGCAGGAGCTTGGAGTTTAGAGTAAAGTGCAGCAAAAGGCCTGAGCCCAGGTTAACCCCCCTCAGCAGGTGTCTCTGCTCCTATGCTTAAGGGGCAGGGGAATGCGATGGCACCTGTCGGCTGTTTTGTCCCCCGAGAGGCCAATCCCACTTCTCCCAGATGCACTGCAAGAAGGGAGAACCATCTTTCTCAGTGTGTCCCAGGGAATCCTTAGATCATGTGTCCACTCCTGGGCCTCTGCTCTCCTACTCCACAGGAACACTGCAGCCCCCGCGGGTTCAATACCAGCTAAGGTGCAGACCTCTAAACTTCTAGGCTTTGAGCTCTGCTGGTTGTAAAAACTCAAGATACTCCACCGCTCTTGTTTTCTTAGTCAATGGCTTTGGGGAAGTGTTTTCCTTTGTACGATCCCTGTGTGATCCTCTCTCTCTTTTGTCTCTTTCTCTCTGTCTCTCTCTCTCTTTTGCCTCTCTCCATGAGCAAGGCTCCCTCCCCTCCACAGCACCTGCAATCCTTTCCTCCCCCAAATCACGTCTCTGCACCTCCTACCCTCCATGATGTGGCCTCTTCTCTCTCTCCCTAGTTGTGCAGTTTGTTTTGTCAGTCCTCAGATCAATTTCTTGGGCGTTCAGAATGATTTGATATTTATCTAGCTTGTCCAAGACCGAGGCAAGCATAGGGTCCTCCTACTACTCCACCATCTTAACTCCAATCTCATTACACAAAAGTTTCTTTCAGCTTCAGCACTAAGCTGCAACTCCACTCATTGGTCAACGATATGAGCAATTTCTTTGATGAATTAGGTAATAGCCACAGACAATATGTAACAAATGTGCATAGCTGTGTTTCCATAAAACTTTACTTAAAAAACAGGTAGTAGGTCAGATTGGCCTGTGACCTTTTGACCCATGGTTTAAACAATCAACACTAGAGTAAATTGGCTCTGATTGATAACATTCGCGGATCTCCATTGTGTAAATATTGTCAACATGGCTGATTTCAAAGCTGCCAACATGACATCAGTAAGCACAGAGTTGGGGAGAAATGTACAATAGCGCTCCATTATATAGTATTTCCACTATACACGTGCAATACATGCAAGTAATCCGAAGATGAAAATAACAGTAAAGTGTACCAAAATCATTAGGAATGATCAATTCTGAGTATGTATTGCCTTTTTTTAAAAAAAGATTTGATTTATTCATTTATTTTAGAGGATTCCCATGCTCAGCAGGGAATCTGCTTCTCTCAGCTTCTCTCTCTCCCTCTCCCCCCAGTCACATGCTCCCTCCCTCTCTCTCTCTCTCTCATCCCTCTCTGTCTTGTGTGGAGCCTGATGAGGGGGGGCTTAATCCTAGGACTCTGAGATCATGACCTGAGCTGAAATCAAGAGTCAGACGCTTAACCGACTGAGCCACCCAGGCACCTACTTTCGTTTTGAATATAATTCATTTAATTGTAAGTTTATATTATTTAATATTTAATAATGGCTGTGTTTGACAACCAGCTCACAATTTAACAATGAAAATGTAACAACCAGCTCTTGCAAACCAGTACAAGCCAGCTCCAGCACACCACTGTATATCTCCTTTTATACACTGAGATGGCCTGGGAACAGTCACACCCCAATTGCAATGAGCAACCTGGTGCCCAGATCTCAGTTTCCCAGTAATATTTTCCACCAACCAGAGCTCCCTGGAGAAATGGCTGATCACAGGGCTGGGACAGGGAAAAGATAATATGAACCTGGAACATCTTGTTATGCCAAAAAGTAAGGTAGATACTAAGAAAAGTGATGGGAACTATTGCAGCCTAGAGGACCCCAAGAGGACATGATAATTAAATGTAATGTGATACAAACTGAGGGTTGCTGGAGTGGAGGGGGATGGAGGGATGGGGTAGGGGGGTGGAAGGATGGGGTGGCTGGGTGATGGACATTGGGGAGGGTATGTGTTATGGTGAACACTGTGTGTTGTGTAAGACTGTTGAATCACAGACCTGGAACAAATAATACATTATATGTTAATAATAAAATAAATAATTAAATAATTAAAAAATAAATGAATGTGATGTGATATCCTAAAACATGAAAAAGATGTTAGGTAGGGGCACCTGGGTGGCTCAGTCGTTAAGCGTCTGCCTTCGGCTCAGGGCGTGATCGCAGAGTCCTGGGATCGAGCCCCACATCAGGCTCCTCCACTGGGAGCCTGCTTCTTCCCCTCCCACTCCCCCTGCCTGTGTTCCCTCTCTCACTGGCTGTCTCTCTGTGTCAAATAAATAAATAAAATCTTAAAAAAAAAGAAAAAGAAAAAGACGTTAGGTAAAAAACTAAAGAAAGAAGAGGGAAAATTTTTCATTTTTTTTTAAATTGAATACAACACTGATATCAACCTTACCAAAAGGAGAAAAAAAAATCGGATGGTAACTACAGCCGTATTTCGGTTATGTCTATCAATATATAAATCATATATGAAAAACCGTGAAACACACTACCCACCAAAAGAATAATACAGCATGAATAAGTGGGGTTTTTTCCTGGGAACGCCGGGAGGGTCAGATGGAAGGAAATCTATTAGTATAAAGCATATTATATTGATTGATGTTAGGAGAAAACCCGGATTATCTCCCAGATGTCAAAAACACATGTGATCAAAACCATTGATCATTCTGAATAAAAACTTAATATACTAGGAATAATTGGATATTTCTTTAATGTGATTAAATATTTTTATCTCAAACCAATAACCAGCATCATATTACCTGTGGAACCACAAAAGCCATTGTATTCAAGTCAGGAAAAAGATGAGATTGGTCCCTGTCAGGACTTGACATGTCCTCGAGAAACTAGCCAATGTTAGTTAAGAAATTAGAGACAGAGGGCGTCTGGGTGGCTCAGTCAGTTAAGCAACTGCCTTCAGCTCAGGTTATGATCCCAGGGTCCTGGGATTGAGCCCCACATCTGGCTCCCTGCTCAGGGGGGAGTCTGCTTCTCCCTCTCCCTCTGCCTCTGTGCTTTCCCTCTCAAATAAATAAATGAAATCTTTAAAGAAGAAATTAGAGACAGAAACCAGAGGAGCAAATATTGGACAGACAAAAATTAATATAACTTTTTCAAAAAGCTAAGTGTTCCGGCACATACCAAAACACGGAATAAACTGCAGCTGCTGTAAAGATGGAAAATGTGAAAAGCAATAAATGTCAAACAGAAAAGAAAATTTAGAATGTTAGTTATATAAATTTGGGGCAGGCCGGCTAGCCACGCCATTCTCTATAGAAGGAAAGACAGCTGTATCGCCACTAGAAGTACTTTGTAATATAATGTGGTAAAGGAAGCCAAGGAAATAATAAAACTTCATAACTAACTTGACAGACGTCCATTCGCTCCACAGACCTCTCATCACTCACCCCACAGATCCTCATAACACGTCTACCCACCCCTGCCCCTTGGTCACTCACCGAAGTCCCCATTCCCGACAAAAGCCAGTGTGTCCATGAGCCGCTGTTAACAAAGACCCCGTCGGCTTTTTTATCTGTGCCCTTTTCTCGATCCTTGCCTAACTGCCACTAATATGCCTCCTTGTTACCAGCTGTGAAGTGACAGTTTGCCCAGGCCACCTGTCCTCCAGGATTGTGCTCCTGGGGTTGGTTCTGCAGGGGTCGTGGTCCTAGTATTCTGGGATGGGGCGGCAGGAAAGGGACCAGTGTTTAGGGGTTTGGGAACTGCATCCCAAAGTGTAAATTTGGAGAAATCTCTGTTCCTACTTATATAGGTAAAATACACATCTAATATATTAAAAAATATAAATCATATATATACATATTTTATGTATTATAATTATATACTATATATTGTATAAAATAGGTATAAATATGTATTTATATTATAGAAATATATAAAGTATATATTATATATAAAAACAAAACTACACAGATTAAACTAATCAGATAGATATAAAGATGTTGCATTTTTATTTTTTTATTTTATTTTATTTTATTTTTTTAAAAATTTATTTATGAGATAGAGACAGCCAGCGAGAGAGGGAACACAAGCAGGGGGAGTGGGAGAGGAAGAAGCAGGCTCCCAGCAGAGGAGCCTGATGTGGGGCTCGATCCCATAACACCGGGATCACGCCCTGAGCCGAAGGCAGACGCTTAACGACTGTGCCACCCAGGCGCCCCAAGATGTTGCATTTTTAAATGTGAAGATGTTACGTCTCTGTGATTTATTTAGGATTTAAAAATGATTTTGTGGGGGGCGCCTGGGAGGCCTAGTTGGTCGAGCACGGGACTCTTGATTTCAGCTCAGGTCGTGATCTCAGGGTCCTGGGATTGAGCCCCGCATCAGGCTCCGCACTCAGTGGGGAGTTGGCTTCTCTCTCTCTCTCTCTCTGCTCCTCTTCCCACGAGTGCACTCTTTCTCCCTAAAACAGATGAATAGATCTTTTCAAAAAAAGATTTTCGGGGGCACCTGGGTGGCGCAGTCAGTTAAACATCTGACTCTTGACTTCAGCTCAGGTCATGATCTCAGGGTTGTGAGATTAAGCCCTGCATCCGACTCCATGCTGGGCATGGAGCCTGCCTAGGATTCTCCCTCTCCCTCTGCCCCTCCTCTCTCTCCCTCCCTCTCAAATAAATAAATAAATAAATAAACAAACCATTTTCACGAAAATTGTTGAAACTGTTGATGGTTAGGGGCGCCTGGCTGGCTCAGTTGGTAGAGTGTGTGACTCTTGGTCTCAGGGTTGTGAGTTAAACCCAATGTTGGGTGCAGATTACTTAAAATCTTAAAAAAAAAAAAAAAAGAAACTTGTGATGGTTATATGCCAGGTCATTGTATTTTTCATTATCCTTTGTCCATGTGCTTAAGTTTCCATAACAAAAACATCTAAAGGGGCGCCTGGGGGGCTCCTGGGAGGTGCCTGGGTGGCTCAGTCTGTTAAGTGTCTGCCTTTGGCTCAGGTCATAATCCCCAGGGTCCTGGGATTGAGCCCTGCATTGGGCTCCCTGCTCAGTGGGGAGTCTGCTTCTTCCTCTGCCACTCCCCCTGCTTGTGCTCTCTCTCACGCTCTCAAATAAAATCTTTAAAAAAATAAAAATAAAACATTTAAAACATCACAATTTTGAAAACTGTAATGATAATAAACATGCTTCTTCTTACTTTTTAAATTTTATTTTTTATGTGTATTTTTTCCCTTTGCTTCATCTCCAGGCACACTCCTTGAAGCATCATGTCCATTATGTCTAGAGATGTACGGAAGTGTATGTATCTCCATCAGTTAATATTTGTATGAATCGGCTTTTTCATAATTTTTGCATAATTTCACCATTATGCAACTAATCCTCTTATGACCACAAAATGTCTTATTTTAAGATTTAGAAAGATGTCCATATATCTAAATATAAAATACTGGTTCTATATATTTTAAAGATTTTATTTATTTATGTGACAGAGATAGAGACAGCCAGCGAGAGAGGGAACACAAGCAGGGGGAGTGGCAGAGGAAGAAGCAAGCTCCCGGCGGAGGAGCCCGATGTGGGGCTCGATCCCAGAACACTGGGATCACGCCCTGAGCCGAAGGCAGACGCTTAACGACTGTGCCACCCAGGCGCCCCTGGTTCTATATATTTTGATATGTGCATGTACATATCTATTTAATTTATAACAAATATATTTATGTTACACATACACATATACTCATAAACGTCATCATGGTAGACAACACAAGGTTTACAATGGACTGTGTGGTACCCAAAATCCATGTGTATGAACACCATGAAAAAAAAGCAAGTAGCAGTGCAGAGACCCATCCTGTGATTACTGTGAAGACTGGCCAGAGTCCCAGAGGACTTGGTGTTGCTCCTGGAGAGCTGGGCTTATGAAACTGGGAGATTTTGATAACCATCTGGATGACATTCAGAATGACTGGACA
>NW_024423319.1:83945531-83949109 GCF_017311325.1 Ursus maritimus | reverse complement strand
TTAAGTTTCCATAACAAAAACATCTAAAGGGGCGCCTGGGGGGCTCCTGGGAGGTGCCTGGGTGGCTCAGTCTGTTAAGTGTCTGCCTTTGGCTCAGGTCATAATCCCCAGGGTCCTGGGATTGAGCCCTGCATTGGGCTCCCTGCTCAGTGGGGAGTCTGCTTCTTCCTCTGCCACTCCCCCTGCTTGTGCTCTCTCTCACGCTCTCAAATAAAATCTTTAAAAAAATAAAAATAAAACATTTAAAACATCACAATTTTGAAAACTGTAATGATAATAAACATGCTTCTTCTTACTTTTTAAATTTTATTTTTTATGTGTATTTTTTCCCTTTGCTTCATCTCCAGGCACACTCCTTGAAGCATCATGTCCATTATGTCTAGAGATGTACGGAAGTGTATGTATCTCCATCAGTTAATATTTGTATGAATCGGCTTTTTCATAATTTTTGCATAATTTCACCATTATGCAACTAATCCTCTTATGACCACAAAATGTCTTATTTTAAGATTTAGAAAGATGTCCATATATCTAAATATAAAATACTGGTTCTATATATTTTAAAGATTTTATTTATTTATGTGACAGAGATAGAGACAGCCAGCGAGAGAGGGAACACAAGCAGGGGGAGTGGCAGAGGAAGAAGCAAGCTCCCGGCGGAGGAGCCCGATGTGGGGCTCGATCCCAGAACACTGGGATCACGCCCTGAGCCGAAGGCAGACGCTTAACGACTGTGCCACCCAGGCGCCCCAAGATGTTGCATTTTTAAATGTGAAGATGTTACGTCTCTGTGATTTATTTAGGATTTAAAAATGATTTTGTGGGGGGCGCCTGGGAGGCCTAGTTGGTCGAGCACGGGACTCTTGATTTCAGCTCAGGTCGTGATCTCAGGGTCCTGGGATTGAGCCCCGCATCAGGCTCCGCACTCAGTGGGGAGTTGGCTTCTCTCTCTCTCTCTCTCTGCTCCTCTTCCCACGAGTGCACTCTTTCTCCCTAAAACAGATGAATAGATCTTTTCAAAAAAAGATTTTCGGGGGCACCTGGGTGGCGCAGTCAGTTAAACATCTGACTCTTGACTTCAGCTCAGGTCATGATCTCAGGGTTGTGAGATTAAGCCCTGCATCCGACTCCATGCTGGGCATGGAGCCTGCCTAGGATTCTCCCTCTCCCTCTGCCCCTCCTCTCTCTCCCTCCCTCTCAAATAAATAAATAAATAAATAAACAAACCATTTTCACGAAAATTGTTGAAACTGTTGATGGTTAGGGGCGCCTGGCTGGCTCAGTTGGTAGAGTGTGTGACTCTTGGTCTCAGGGTTGTGAGTTAAACCCAATGTTGGGTGCAGATTACTTAAAATCTTAAAAAAAAAAAAAAAAGAAACTTGTGATGGTTATATGCCAGGTCATTGTATTTTTCATTATCCTTTGTCCATGTGCTTAAGTTTCCATAACAAAAACATCTAAAGGGGCGCCTGGGGGGCTCCTGGGAGGTGCCTGGGTGGCTCAGTCTGTTAAGTGTCTGCCTTTGGCTCAGGTCATAATCCCCAGGGTCCTGGGATTGAGCCCTGCATTGGGCTCCCTGCTCAGTGGGGAGTCTGCTTCTTCCTCTGCCACTCCCCCTGCTTGTGCTCTCTCTCACGCTCTCAAATAAAATCTTTAAAAAAATAAAAATAAAACATTTAAAACATCACAATTTTGAAAACTGTAATGATAATAAACATGCTTCTTCTTACTTTTTAAATTTTATTTTTTATGTGTATTTTTTCCCTTTGCTTCATCTCCAGGCACACTCCTTGAAGCATCATGTCCATTATGTCTAGAGATGTACGGAAGTGTATGTATCTCCATCAGTTAATATTTGTATGAATCGGCTTTTTCATAATTTTTGCATAATTTCACCATTATGCAACTAATCCTCTTATGACCACAAAATGTCTTATTTTAAGATTTAGAAAGATGTCCATATATCTAAATATAAAATACTGGTTCTATATATTTTAAAGATTTTATTTATTTATGTGACAGAGATAGAGACAGCCAGCGAGAGAGGGAACACAAGCAGGGGGAGTGGCAGAGGAAGAAGCAAGCTCCCGGCGGAGGAGCCCGATGTGGGGCTCGATCCCAGAACACTGGGATCACGCCCTGAGCCGAAGGCAGACGCTTAACGACTGTGCCACCCAGGCGCCCCTGGTTCTATATATTTTGATATGTGCATGTACATATCTATTTAATTTATAACAAATATATTTATGTTACACATACACATATACTCATAAACGTCATCATGGTAGACAACACAAGGTTTACAATGGACTGTGTGGTACCCAAAATCCATGTGTATGAACACCATGAAAAAAAAGCAAGTAGCAGTGCAGAGACCCATCCTGTGATTACTGTGAAGACTGGCCAGAGTCCCAGAGGACTTGGTGTTGCTCCTGGAGAGCTGGGCTTATGAAACTGGGAGATTTTGATAACCATCTGGATGACATTCAGAATGACTGGACACATCCAGAGATCAATAAAGCTGTTAGTACCCGGGTTAGAGAGGGATTTCAGTTACTAGTTTCTGGACATTTCTACTACACTGAAGAAGAAAAGCTATTTTTATTTATGTATTTATTTATGTATTTATGTATTTATTTAAAGATTTTATTCATTCATTCGACAGAGAGAGAGAGACAGCCAGCGAGAGAGGGAACACAAGCAGGGGGAGTAGGAGAGGAAGAAGCAAGCTCCCAGCAGAGGAGCCTGATGTGGGGCTCGATCCCAGAACGCCAGGATCACGCCCTGAGCCGAAGGCAGACACCCAACGACTGAGCCACCCAGGCGCCCCTATTTATTTATTTTAATATAAGAGTATGTTTCTTTTCTTTTTTTAAGATTTTATTTATTTATTAGAGAGAGATAGAGACAGCACAGAGGGAGAGGGAGAAGCTGGCTCCCCGCAGAGCAGGGAGCCTGATGCGGGGCTCGATCCCAGGACTCTGAGATCATGACCTGAGCCGAAGGCATATGCCCAACTGACTGAGCCACCCGGGCGCCCTGAAAAGCTATTTTTAAATGTAAATAAAATATCTCATAGCCTGTGTAAAAAGTTGACAATTTTCAGAAGTGGTATATGTTATGAAAGAGGACAGAATGTCCCATCAGTTGTCTTTTTTAATTCAGTCTCTGGAAGTGGTACCAACTGTGTAATCTGACTCTCCTTGAGGAGTCCCTCCCCGTTCTATGTGTCTATAATCCTCCAAAGCATAGCTATCTCTGTTTGTGCAAGATGGTTCCTAGTAATCAATTTTTTAAAAGATATTATTTATTTATTTGACAGAGAGAGAGAGCACAAGCAGGAGGAGTAGCAGGCAGAGGGAGAGGGAGAAGCAGACTCCTCGCAGAGCAAGGAGCCTGACATGGGGCTTGATCCCAGGATCCTGGGGTTGTGACCTGAGCTGAAGGCAGACACTTAACCGAATGAGCCACCCAGGTGTGCCCCTAGTACTCAGTTTTAACTAACCTTTTATAATCTAGTGGCAATACTTTTTGAGGCTTATGAATGAACTATCTTTTTTTAAAGCCCACATCTTATT
>NW_024423319.1:83944096-83945506 GCF_017311325.1 Ursus maritimus | reverse complement strand
AAAAATCATATTTTATTTATTTATATATATATATATTCTCTGGCGTAAATGCCCAAGAATGCAATTTTTGGAGTGTGCTTAGTTTTATGAGAAACTGCCAAATGATTTTCCAGAGTGGCTGTGCATTTTCTATGTTACTAGCAGGTATATGAATAAACAATTTCTCCGTATCCTACTAGCATGGGTGTTATCACTGTATTTTATTTCCGGCCACTTGGTATGTGTATCCTGATTTCTACATTGTGGCCTGCATTTGTATTTCCCTGATGGCTAAAGATGTCAAACATCATTCCATGTACTTATTTACCATCTGTACATCCTCTTTGGTGAAATGACTGTTCATGTCTTTTTCCTACTTTATAATTGATTGTTTGTTTTATACTCTTGAGTTTTGAGACTTCATTACATATTCTTTTTTTTTTTTTTTAGATTTTATTTATTTATGTGACAGAGAGACAGCCAGCGAGAGAGGGAACACAAGCAGGGGGGGGAGAGGAAGAAGCAGGCTCCCAGCAGGAGCCTGATGTGGGGCTCCGATCCCAGAATGCTGGGATCACGCCCTGAGCCGAAGGCAGACGCTAACGACTGAGCCACCCAGGTGCCCTCCTCTTTTTTAAGATTTTATTGATTTATTTGACTGAGAGAGAGACAGCCAGAGAAAGAGGGAACACAGCAGGGAGTGGAGAGGAAGAAGCAGGCTGCCAGAGGAAGAGCCTGTCGGGGCTCATCCCGGAACCGGATCATGCCCTTGAGCTGAACGCAGACGCTTAACCGACTGAGCCACCTTCGTCATATTCTAGAAACTAATTCTTGTTGGATGCCAAAACTTTCTCCCAGTCTCTAACTTAGTCTTTTTATCTTCCATTTTCACAAAATGATTTTTGCAGAATAAAGGTTTTTAGTTTTGATGAAGGGCAATTGATAAATTTTTCCTTTTATGAATCATGCTTTTCTGGTGGTCCAGTTTTTGAGCTCTTTGCTCATCCCTAGCTCCTAACGATTTTCTCCTATGCTTTTTTCTAAGCTTTACATTTCAAATTTTGCAATTACTTTTTGTGTGAGGTTTGAGCCTTAATTTTTTTGGTTATGATGTCCACTTCCTCCAGCACCATTTGTTGCAGGATATATGAATAAACAATTTCTCCGTATCCTACTAGCATGGGTGTTATCACTGTATTTTATTTCGGCCATTCTGGTATGTGTATCCTGATTTCGCATTGTGGCCTGCATTTGTATTTCCCTGATGGCTAAAGATGTCAAACATCATTCCATGTACTTATTTACCA
Organism: Ursus maritimus; assembly: GCF_017311325.1. NCBI lineage: Eukaryota > Metazoa > Chordata > Mammalia > Carnivora > Ursidae > Ursus > Ursus maritimus. The sequence continues at coordinate 83,944,220 of NW_024423319.1, read as the reverse complement.
TCTGTACATCCTCTTTGGTGAAATGACTGTTCATGTCTTTTTCCTACTTTATAATTGGATTGTTTGTTTTATACTCTTGAGTTTTGAGACTTCATTACATATTCTTTTTTTTTTTTTTTTTTTT
>NW_024423319.1:83900788-83944086 GCF_017311325.1 Ursus maritimus | reverse complement strand
GCGGGGCTCGATCCCAGGACTCTGAGATCATGACCTGAGCCGAAGGCATATGCCCAACTGACTGAGCCACCCGGGCGCCCTGAAAAGCTATTTTTAAATGTAAATAAAATATCTCATAGCCTGTGTAAAAAGTTGACAATTTTCAGAAGTGGTATATGTTATGAAAGAGGACAGAATGTCCCATCAGTTGTCTTTTTTAATTCAGTCTCTGGAAGTGGTACCAACTGTGTAATCTGACTCTCCTTGAGGAGTCCCTCCCCGTTCTATGTGTCTATAATCCTCCAAAGCATAGCTATCTCTGTTTGTGCAAGATGGTTCCTAGTAATCAATTTTTTAAAAGATATTATTTATTTATTTGACAGAGAGAGAGAGCACAAGCAGGAGGAGTAGCAGGCAGAGGGAGAGGGAGAAGCAGACTCCTCGCAGAGCAAGGAGCCTGACATGGGGCTTGATCCCAGGATCCTGGGGTTGTGACCTGAGCTGAAGGCAGACACTTAACCGAATGAGCCACCCAGGTGTGCCCCTAGTACTCAGTTTTAACTAACCTTTTATAATCTAGTGGCAATACTTTTTGAGGCTTATGAATGAACTATCTTTTTTTAAAGCCCACATCTTATTAAAAATCATATTTTATTTATTTATATATATATATATTCTCTGGCGTAAATGCCCAAGAATGCAATTTTTGGAGTGTGCTTAGTTTTATGAGAAACTGCCAAATGATTTTCCAGAGTGGCTGTGCCATTCTATGTTACTAGCAGGATATATGAATAAACAATTTCTCCGTATCCTACTAGCATGGGTGTTATCACTGTATTTTATTTCGGCCATTCTGGTATGTGTATCCTGATTTCGCATTGTGGCCTGCATTTGTATTTCCCTGATGGCTAAAGATGTCAAACATCATTCCATGTACTTATTTACCATCTGTACATCCTCTTTGGTGAAATGACTGTTCATGTCTTTTTCCTACTTTATAATTGGATTGTTTGTTTTATACTCTTGAGTTTTGAGACTTCATTACATATTCTTTTTTTTTTTTTTTTTTTTAGATTTTATTTATTTATGTGACAGAGAGACAGCCAGCGAGAGAGGGAACACAAGCAGGGGGAGTGGGAGAGGAAGAAGCAGGCTCCCAGCAGAGGAGCCTGATGTGGGGCTCGATCCCAGAATGCTGGGATCACGCCCTGAGCCGAAGGCAGACGCTTAACGACTGAGCCACCCAGGTGCCCCCCTCTCTCTCTTTTTTTAAGATTTTATTGATTTATTTGACTGAGAGAGAGACAGCCAGAGAAAGAGGGAACACAGCAGGGGAGTGGGAGAGGAAGAAGCAGGCTGCCAGAGGAAGAGCCTGTCGTGGGGCTCGATCCCGGAACGCCGGGATCATGCCCTGAGCTGAACGCAGACGCTTAACGACTGAGCCACCTTCGTTACATATTCTAGAAACTAATCTCTTGTTGGATGCCAAAACTTTCTCCCAGTCTCTAACTTGTCTTTTTATCTTCCATTTTCACAAATGATTTTGCAGAATAAAGGTTTTTAGTTTTGATGAAGGGCAATTGATAAATTTTTCCTTTTATGAATCATGCTTTTCGTGTCCAGTTTTTGAGCTCTTTGCCTATCCCTAGCTCCTAACGATTTTCTCCTATGCTTTTTTCTAAAAGCTTTACATTTCACATTTTGCATTAATTTTTGTGTGAGGTTTGAGCCTTAATTTTTTTGGTTATGATGTCCACTTCCTCCAGCACCATTTGTTGAAAAGCCTATCCATCTCCATTGAATTGCTTTTGCAACCTTATCAAAAATAAATTGGCCATACTTGTGTGGGGCTTTTCCTGGGTTCTCTATTCTGTTCCACTCATTTATGTGTCTATGCTTCCTCCAATACCACACTGTCTTATTAATGTAGCTATGTAAACATTAATATTGAGTAGTATGATTCCTCCCGCTTTCTTCTTTCTCAAAATTGTTTTAGCTATTCGAGTTCGTTTGTCTTTCCATATAAATTGCAGAAAATTATTGTCTGTCTACAAAAACTCTGTTGGGATTTTGATGGGTATTATATTAGACCTATATGTTGACATGGGGAAAATTGACATTGTTACTGCGTTGAGCCTTCCTATCCATGAACACAATGTGCCTCTTCGTTTATTTAAGTCTTCTCTTATTTCATCAGCATTTTGTAATCTCGAGATCGTGCAGATTGTTTATGTGCTTTGTTATGTGTAGACCCAAGTACTTCATTTTCTTAGGACTGTTTGTAAATCGTATTGTATTTAAAATTTCAGTTTCTGTGTGTTCATTGTTAGTATACAGAAATGTGATGGTTTTCCATGTTGATCTTTTATCCAGCAACTTTGCTGAACTCCCTGACTAATTCTAGGAGGTTTGGGGGGTAAATTACTCTCTTCTTTTTTAAGATATTATTTATTTATTTGAGAGAGAGAGAGAGAGCGTGAGTCGGGGGAGAAGCAGAGGGAGAGGGAGAGAGAATATGAAGCAGACTCTACCCTGAGCACAGAGTCCGACGCAGGGTTCGATCTCACAACCATGAGATCATGACCTGAGCTGAAACCAAGACTCAGATGCTTAACCGACTAAGCCACCCAGGCGCCCCTAGAGGTAGATTTTTTGGGATATTTTACATAGGCAATCATGTCACTTGCAAATAAGGAGAGTTTTACTTTCTTCTTTATAATCTGGATGCTTGTTTTCTTTCTCTTGTCTTAATGGATTGATTAGAACTTCTCATAATGTGCTGAGTAAGAATGGTAAGATCAGTTATTCTTGCCCTGTCCCTTATTTTATTTTATTTTATTTTATTTTATTTTATTTTATTTTATTTTATTATTATTTTTTTTCCCCCTCAGACCATGCTGTCCACTCCTGAGTGCCTTGTCCCCTATTTTAGGGGGAAATGATTCAGTCCTTCACCAATAATACGATGTTAGCTGTAGGATTTTTGTGGATGCTCTTTATCAAGTTGAGGAAATTCTCCTCTATTCTTAACTTGCTGAGAGTTTATTAAATCAAGAGTGGGTGTTGAATCTTGTCAAATACTTTTTCTGCATCAATTAATATGATTGCATGATTTGTTTTCTTCAGGTTGTATGGTATAATATATATATTTGGTCATCGTCCCTGTTTTCTGGCAGGGAGTTCCTAAAATCCTTGGGATTTCCGGAGCTACAGAAATGTCTTTTGTTATTTGTAATGAGTACCTTGATGCAAAACAACCAATCCACACCTTTTTTTTTTTTTAAAGATTTTATTTATTTATGTGACAGAGAGACAGCCAGCGAGAGAGGGAACACAGCAGGGGGAGTGGGAGAGGAAGAAGCAGGCTCATAGTGGAGGAGCCTGATGTGGGACTCGATCCCGGTACGCCAGGATCACTCCCTGAGCCGAAGGCAGACGCTTTAACGACTGCGCTACCCAGGCGCCCCACCAATCCACACCCTTAACCACTGTCTCTATCAGGCCGTCACACTCCAGGCTGTTATCCACCTGCCCTACTCACCCCAAGGCCAGGCACCAGGCCACTCAGGACAGCCGGTTCTACCCAGAGCCCCCTGAAAGTATTCAAACTAAACAATCCGTGGAAACCACAACAGATCTCTTATCAATGTATTATTCTGCTAGAGTCACCATAACAAAATACGATGGGCTGGATGGCTTAAACAACAGAAATGTATTTTATCACAGTTCTGGAAACTAGAAGTCTAAAATCGAGGTGCCAGCAGGGTTGGTGTCTGGTGAGGGCCCTCCTCTTGGGCTGCAGACGGCTGCCTTCTCTCTGTGTGCTCGCGTGTGTGACCTCTTCTTTGCGCATAGACATGGAGACAGAGAGAGCACATGACAACTCTGGTGTCGTTCTTTTTATTTAATATGGAAAAATATATGCTCTTGATTTGTTTTTTTGCTTTTAATGTTTTACTGAAATATATTTGATGTATAACATTGTGTAAATTTAAAGTATATAATATATTGATTTGATATTTTTAGATTGTGATACGATTTCCCTTGTAATAAAATAGCACCTCTGGGGCGCCTGGGTGGCACAGTCGTTAAGCGTCTGCCTTCAGCTCAGGGCGTGATCCCGGCGTTCTGGGATCGAGCCCCACGTCAGGCTCCTCCGCTATGAGCCTGCTTCTTCCTCTCTCACTCCCCCTGCTTGTGTTCCCTCTCTCACTGGCTGTCTCTATCTCTGTCGAATAAATAAATAAAATCTTTAAAAAAATAAAATAAAATAAAATAGCCCCTCTATCATGTCACATAATTGTCATTTCTTTTCTGTGGTGGAAGTACAGATCTAGTCTCTCAGCAGATTTGATGATTATCATACAGTTTTGTTGTCTATGCTGTCTCTTTTTATAAGGTCACTAATCCTATCAGATCAGGGCCCCACCCTTATGACCTCGTTTAACCTTAATTACTTCCTTAGAGGCCCCATCTCCAAACACAGCCACTGGGAGTTAAGGCTTCAACATGTAAATTCTGGGGGGGCACAAACATTCAATCCGTAACATCTATGTTTTCTCCTTGTTCCTCTTCTTCCTTACTGACCCTGGTGCTTCATTATGTGCCCCTGCCATGGTGTGACATGCCCCCTCCTCTTGGTATCTATGAGTATAATCAACTCTCTTTTTTTTCTTTTTCTTCTTTTTAAATATTTTATTTATTTATTTGAGAGAAAGAGAGCATGAGAGAGAGCACAAGCAGGGGGAGCTGCAGAAGGAGAGGGAGAAGCAGGCTCCCCACTGAGCGAGGAGCCTGACAATGTGGGACTCGATCCCAGGACCCTGGGATCATGGCCCGAGCTCAAGGCAGATGCTCAACTGACTGAGCCCCCCAGGGGCCCCACCAACTCTCTTTTCAATGGCACTTGTCTCCTGACCTGTTGGCTTCACTATATCTTAATAATAAGAACAATTTATATTTTAAAACATACTGATACTACATTTTAGCACTTTTAGTGAAATACGAAAACCTCACCTCTATTTAGATCCTTCCCCTTCCCCACTTTTTAAAGAATATTTTATTCATTTATTTGGGAGAGAGAGAGAGAGAGAGAACAAGCAGGAGGAGTGGCAGAGGGAGAGGGAGAAGCAGGCTCCCTGTTGAGCAGGGAGCCTGATGTGGGGCTCGATCCCAGGACCCCGGGGTGACAACCCGAGCCAAAGGCAGATGCTCAACCGACTGCCCCGTTTCCCCACTTTAGTTTTAATCATCAAACATGATACAGTATATAAAACGAATGAAGAAAAGGATAGTCTATTGTATGTACCCATATTTCTGCTCTTCTTTTTGACTTTTCCCTTCCTGATGCTCCAAGATTCTTTCTTTTCTCATTTTCTTTTTTTTTTTAAGATTTTATTTATTTATTTGACAGAGAGAGAGACAGCCAGTGAGAGAGGGAACACAAGCAGGGGGAGTGGGAGAGGAAGAAGCAGGCTCCCAGAAGAGCATGGAGCCCGATGTGGGGCTCGATCCCAGAACCCTGAGATCAGGCCCTGAGCCGAAGGCAGACACTTAGCGACTGAGCCACCCAGGCGCCCCCATTTTCTGTTTTTTGAAGAACTTCCTTAGCCAATTGTTAAGGGTACATCTGCTAGCAACAAATTCTTTCAGTTTCCTTTGTCTGAGTACGTCTTTATTTTCCTGTCTTTTTAAAATTTAATTTAATTAATTTATTTTTACTTCCTAGATCATCAATTTACCAAAAAAGTTTATAACTCAGGAACAGTCTGATGGAGGCGATGAATAGGGCAAAGTGTGGGGAAGGGTGCACAGCTTCCATGCCCTCTCTGGGCCTGGCACTCTCCCCATACCTCCATGTGTTCACTGATCTGGAAGCTTTCCAAACCCATCCTCTTGGGGTTTTGTGGAAGCATCATTACATAGGCACAGTTGATTAAATCATTGGCCATTGGTGACTGAACTCAATCTCTAGTCCCTCTACCCTCCAGAGATGTGGGGGTTGGGGACCAAAAATTCCAACCCTCTAATTACGGTTGGTTCCCCTGGCAACCAGCCCTCCGTCCTCAGCCGCTTTCCGCTTTCCAAAAGCCATCTTATTAACATAACAGAAGACTTGACCGCTCTCATCATTTAGAAAATTCCAAGGGTCTTAGGAGCCCTGAGCCAGAAATGGGAATGAAGACTAAACGTGTATTTCTTATAAATCACAACATCGGGGCACCTTGGTGGCTCTGTCGGTTAGGCATCATGATCTCAAGGTCCTGGGATCAAACCCCATGTTTCAGCGGGATCCCTGCTCAGCAAGGAGTCTGCTTCTCCCTCTCCGTCTGCCCCTTCCCCCCATCTCTCTCAAATAAATAAATAAAATCTTTAAAAATCAATCAATCAATCAATCTCAATATCACAGTCCACCCTCTGGTCTTTGAACATGGACCCTTTACGCAAAATAATCATAAATGTCAAAAGATAATGCCACATTATTAGAATCTCATTCAGTCATTAGTAACTATCCAGTCCATCATCATATCACGTGAAAATGGCTCCCAGGGTGAAACCACTCAGATATGCAGGTGAGGGGGAGCAGAATATGTGACCCCAAAACGTGCCACTTTGGCACATGGGTTATTTTGAACCGAAGGCAATCAAGACCCAGCAGACTCCAGAAAAACTTTTACGTCTCCCTTAACTACCTAAAATAATTTAGATGGCCGGGGCCTGACTCAGAGAAAGATCTATTACCAGAGATAACTTTTATCTGAATGACCTGTCTGTATGGCAGGGCAAATATCTCCTTACCAAACTTGTGATTTTCTTATTGTCCTGCGATTTACCATCCTCCCCTTTGAAGCCCCAGCTCTCTATGTTATTCTTAGCTCAGGATGGCATATAAGCCTCAACTGACCAACTTGCCCTTGAGTCATAGTTTTGAGGCCCCTGTACTTATGTAATTAAATTTGTTTTTCTCCCGTTAATCTGTCTTATGTTAATTTAATTATTAAACCAGCCAAAGAAACTAGAAGGGTAGAAATAAAATTTTTCCTTCCCTACACAGGCTTCCATTTCATCTTGTCAGTTTCCAAAAGCAGGAGTGATGTCAGCAAACTTAGGGCTTCACCCTTTCAGGCATTTGGTATAATCAAGCTTGGAGAGTATCATCTCTTGCTCTGAGCCTCTTTAAAGGTGTGAATGTAATATTGGGTTTCTCTCATTACATAACATAAACCATTTACTCATCCCCTTATTCTCATCTACTATTTTTCCTTCTTTCCAATTGTACCCAAGCGTTTCCACCTTTGGAGGGGACATTAGGTTCTACCAGTACAATGGTCTAGATTGCAGGCAGCAATACTGGTCTAGCGAATGCCTCCCCCTCTGTGACTCCCGTTCACATAGAGAAAGGTTACCTAGGTGCATCGCCTGGTGGGCTATCTCTACCCCCAGGCAATAGAGCTACATTCACTGTTAATCCACTTTTGCCAGATGGCTTAAAGGCAAATCCTGCCCCATCAAGCCCTTAGGAATCCTGACATAAAAGTTAAAAACACAGTTACATTTCTCGCTTAGGAATCATCCCTGCTTCCAGCCCTTGTAGTCGCAGCCCTGGTGCTCTGACCACGGCATCAAGCAGGGAAAAAAAAAAGTTCAGGTGGATGTGGGGAAGAAAAAATACCAGCACATTCCCCACCACCTCTTCCCCAGATCCACCAGAAAACCAGAAGAATCTATCCAAATGGCAACACTCCTGTAATCCTCATCATGTTGTCGCTGAGTGTGAGCACACATTTATGAACGCGTGTAAGCCAGCCCTTCAGGCTTTTTTATCTCCTCCTCCCCCTTCGTCACCCCTTCTAGTTTTAGACAACCTCCGTTTTAATTACCCGATCCATTCCCTGTTAGACTAGTCCTCTGAGGAGGATATCTTGCCCATTGATACCATGTTGGACGTGATCAGTTGTAAAGTGTATTCCTTGGTTTGAAGAAATGACGGTGGGCTGCCCAAGGTAGTGTAATATGTTCTATTCTGGTTCTTTCTCAGCACTCTAAGCATCTGCCCCTCCCACAGGGTAAGCAAAGCCCAGTCTAGAGTCAAGGACAATTCCTGTCAGGACCCACTTACAGCTCCCATTGCTGCCAGCATCGGTCTCACTTGCCGGCTATGTTCGGGCCCTTCCCACCAGGGAATCTGCCACACAGCCATCTGCAGTCTCCGTCTCCTTTGCTAACAGAACAGTTCTTGTTGACATTTTGTGCCTCAGAAGGTGCCAGGAGAATAGGTCTGGTAGCTCATCTCTGCCTTGCTGCAGACCCCCAGTGTCCACTCATCTCATGGACCCAGGAGGCCACCTCAAGGGAGCACGTGGGGATATCTGTTTGTTTGTTCCAATCACCTTCCAAACCCGGAAGGGAGTTCTTCTGATGGGTGTTGACATGTCCTACTTTAATGCACCCCTCAAATTTCCGTAGGGTTGGGGCCCCTGGTTGGCTCAGTCCGCAGAGCACGGGACTCTTAATCTCAGGGTCACTAGTGCGAGCTCCACACTGGGTGCAGAGATTACTTACAAAAAAATTTCCAGAGGGCTACGCCCCGCATGGGCATCCCTTTAAGAGGCCACATTTCCGTCGCTCTCTTGCTGATCATGTGGCCAGGCCATTGGCCACTGCCCACGAGTCAGTCAAAAGTCAAACATACAGGCTCTTATCACTGTTCAATTCTTCCATCACTGCTAGCAAAAGAGCATGCAATCGGACCACTGAGCTGATTGGTTTTTTAACTTATTCAATCAGAGTGGTGGCCTTCCAAACAGGAGGCTTTCCACTCACAGAGGACTACCATCCACGACCCAAGCAGCTCTTTGTCGGTCAGTTGAGAGCTGTGGATAGGGCATTGTCCAGGTGACAATAGAGTCCAGCAAATTCTTCACACAGTTCCAGAGTCAATCCTAGGGAAAAGGGAAAAGGGGCTCCCTGCTCTTGAGTATCTTCTCTTTGCGCATTGCTTAGGCAGCACGATCCTGTATAAACCATTCCATTTTATTATGGAATTCTTCTGGGCTCTCCCATACCCATTAGGGCATTTCTCCAACACCATCCTAGACATTGTGGGTATTTCATGGGTTTTTTTTTTATTTAATAAAGTTTTACTTTTCAAAATGTACAGTTGGTAGGATCTGTTCATGCATCTTCACCAGCCGCTGGGGCATCACCATTCTTGGTGTTTCTGATGTAAATTACTTGAGCTCGGTGCTTTTTTAAAAATCTTAATTCCAGGGCGCCTGGGTGGCTCAGTCAGTTAAGCATCTGCCTTTGGCTCAGGTCATGATCTCAGGGTCCAGGGATCAAGCCCTGTGTTGGGCTCCCTGCTCAGTAGGGATCCTGCTTCTCCCTCTCCCTCTGCTGCTCCCCCTGCTAGTTCTCTCTCTCTCAAATAAATAAATAAAATCTTCAAAAAAATTTTAATTCCAGTATAGTTAACATACAGCATTATATTAGTTTCAGGTGTACAATATAATGATTCGGCAAGTCCATACATCACCCGGTGCTTATCATGACCCGTGCACTCCTTAATCCCCATCACCCATTTCATCCATCGCCCCCACTTACCTCCCCTCTGGTAACTATCAGTTTGTTCTCTATAGTTAAGAGTGTTTCGTGGTTTGTCTCTCTCTCTCTCTCACCCTCTCTTTTCCTTTGCTTGTTTGTTTTGTTTCTTAAATTCCACACGGGAGTGAAATCATATGGTATTTGTCTTTCTGACTTATTTCACTCAGCATTACACTCTCTAGCACTATTCATGTCATTGCAAATGGCAAGATTTCACTCTTTTTTATGGCTGAATCATATTCCATTGTATATATACCACATCTTTTTAATCTATTTATCTATCGATGGACACATGGGCTGCTTCCATAATATGGCTATTATAAATGAGGCTGTTGTAAACACAGGGGTGCATGTATTCCTTTGAATGAGTGTTTTTGTATTTTTTTGGGTAAATACCCAGTAGTGCGGTTGCTGGATTATAGGGTTGTTCTATTTTTAACTTTGTGGGGAACCTCCATACTGTTTTCCACAGTGGCTGCACCAGTTTGCATTCCCACCAACAGTGCAAGAGGATTCCTTTTTCTCCACATCCTCATCAACACCTGTTGTTTCTTGTGTTTTTGATTTTAGCCATTCTGACAGGTGTGAGGTGGTATCTCATAGTTTGATTTGTGTTTCCCTGATGATGAGTGATGTTGAGCATCTTTTCATGTGTCTGTTGGCCATCTGGATGTCTCCATTGGGGAAATATCTGTTCATGTCTTCTACCCATTTTTAAATTGGACTATTTGTTTTTTGGGTGTTGATTTGTATAAGTTCCTTATATATTTTGGATACTAACCCTTTATCAGACGTGTCACTTGCAAATATCTTCTCTCATTCCGTAGGCTGCCTTTTAGTTTTGTTAATTGTTTCCTTTGCTGTGAAGAGGCTTTTTATTTTGATGTAGTCCCAATAGCTTATTTTTGCTTTTATTTCCCTTGCTTCAGGAGTCCTATCTAGAAAAATGTTGCTATAGCTCATATCGGAGACTTTACTGCCTGGGCTGTCTTCTAGGATTTTTATGGTTTCAGGTTTCACATTTAGGTCTTTAATCCATTTTGAATTTTTTTGGTGCATGGTGTAAGAAAGTGGTCCAGTTTTATCCTTTTGCATGTAGCTGACCAGTTTTCCCAACACAGTTTATTGAAGAGACTGTCTTCCTTCCACTGGATATTCTTTCCTGGTTTGTTGAAGATTAATTGACCATGTAATGGGGCATTTATTTCTGGGTTTTCTTTCTTCTTCCGTTGACCTGTGTGTCTATCTTTGCGCCAGTACCATACTGTTTTGGTAACTACAGCTTTGTGATATCACTTGAAGTCTGGAATCGTGGTGCCTCCAGCTTTGCTTTGCTTTTTCAAAATTGCTTTGGCTATTTGGGGTCTTTTGTGGTTCCATACAAATGTTAGGATTCTTTGTTCTAGTTCTTTGAAAAATGGTATTGGTATTTTGATAGGGATTGCATTAAATGTATAGATTGCTCTGGGTAGCATAGACATTTTAACAAAATTTGTTCTTCCAATCCATGAGCATGGAATATCTTTCCATTTTTTTGTATTGTCTTTAATTTCTTTCATCAATGTTTTATAGTTTTTAGAGTACAGGTCTTTGACCTTTTTGGTTAGGTTTATTCCTAGGTATCTTACTCTTTTTGGTGCATTTCTAAATGGGATTTTTCTCTTAATTTCTCTTTCTGCTGCTTCATTATTAGTGTACAGAAATGCCACAGATTTTTGTACATTGATTTTGTGACCTGTGACCTTACTGAATTCATTTATCAGTTCTAGTAGTCTTTTGATGGATTCTTTTGGGTTTTCTATATATAGTATTATATCGTCTGCAAATAATGAAAATTTTACTTCTTCCTTCCGAATTTGGATGCCTTTTATTTCTTTTTCTTGTCTAATAGCTGTGACTAGGACTTCCAGTACTACGTTGAATAAAAATGGTGAGAGTAGACATCCTTGTCTTGTTCCTGACCTTAAGGAGAAAGCTTTCACTTTTTCCCCATTGAGTTTGATCTTTGTTGTGGATTTTTCATATGTGGCCTTTATTATGTTGAGGTATGTTCCCTCTAAACCTACTTTGTTGAGGGCTTTTATCATGAATGGGTGTTGTAGTTTGTCAGATACTTTTTCTGTGTCTGTTGAAATGATCATGTGGTTTTTATTCTTTCTCCTATTGATGTGATGTATCACATTGATTTTTTTGTGAATGTTGAACCATACTTGCATCCCAAGGATAAATCCCATTTGATTGTGGTAAATCATCTGTTTTTAAAAAAGATAGAACTTTATTGAATATACCACAAGGGAGCGGCAGGTGGGACAGCAAAGCGGAGACTGTCTGCCAGTGAATGATTTTTTTTTTTTTAAATATGTTGTTGGAATCAGTTTAATAGTATTTTGTTGAGGATTTTTGCATCTATGTTTATGAAAGATACTGGCCTATAGTTCTCTCTTTGTGTTTTTTTTTTCTTAATCTGGTTTTGGTATCAGGGTGGTACTGTCCTCATAGAATGAATTTGAAGTTTTCCTTCCTTTTCTATTTTTTTGTAATAGTTTGAAAAGAATAAATATCAACTTTTCTTTAAATGTTTGGTAGACGGGCACCTGGGTGGCTCAGTCAGTTAAGCGTCTGCCTTCAGCTCAGGTCGTGATCCCAGGGTCCTGGGATCGAGCCCCACACCAGGCTCTCTGCTCAGCAGGGAACCTGCTTCTCCCTCTCCCTCTGTCTATTGCTCTGCCTACTTGTGCTCTCTCTCTGTCAAATAAATAAAATCTTTTAAAAGAAACTGACATAAAGGTTTGGTAGAATTTTTCTGTGCTCTGTCTGGTCCTGGATTTTTGTTTGTGGGAAGTTTTTTGATTACTGACTCAACCTCATTGCTGGTAATTGGTCTGCTCAGATTTTCTATTTCTTTCTGTTTCAGTTTTGGTAGGTTATATGTTTCTAGGAATTTATCCATTTCGTCTGGGCTGTCCAATTTGTTGGCATATAATTTTCTATAATATTATTTTACAATTGCATTTCTGTGGTGTTGGTTGTTATTTCTCCTCTTTCATTTGTGATTTTGTGTATTTGTGTGTGTGTGTGTGTGTGTGTGTGTGTGTGTGTTTGTGTGTCTAGCTATTTGTGTGTGTGTGTGTGTGTGTGTGTGTGTGTGTGTTGATGAGTCTGGCTAGAGGTTTATCAATTTTTGTTGATCTTTTCAAAGAACCAGCTCCTGGTTTTGCTGATCTGTTCTATTGTTTTTAAAGTTTCTATATCATTTATTTCTGCTCTAATCTTCATTATTTCCTTCCTTTGGGGTTTTGTTTGTCATTCTTTTTCTACCTTCTTTAAGCGTAAGATTAGGTTGTTTATTTGAGATTTTTCTTCCTTCTTGAGGCAGGCTGTTATTGCTGTAAACTTCACCCTTAGAACCGCTTTTGCTGCATATCAATGGTTTTAGACCGTAGTGTTTTCATTTTTGTTTGTTTCCTTGTACTTTTTAAAAGGTTTCTTCTTTGAATTCTTGGTTGACCCAGTCATTGTTTAGTACTATGTTCTTCAGCCTCCTCGTATTTGTGGTCTTTCCAGATTTTTTTCTTGTGGTTGATTTCTAGTTTCATAGCTTTGTGATCAGAAAAGATGCATGGTATGACTTCGATCTTCTTGAATTTGCTGAGACTACCGCTCGCTTCGGCAGCACATATACTAAAATTGAATTTGCTGAGATTTGCTGTGGCTTAATATGTCATCTATCCTGGAGAATGTTCCATGGGCACTTGAAAAGAATGTTCCATGGGCACTTGTTTTAGGATGGAGTGTTTTGAATATATCTGTGAAGTCCATCTGGTCCAGTGTGTCATTCAAAGCCATTGTTTCCTTGTTGATTTTGTTTGGATGATCTGTCTCTCGATGTGAGTGGTGTGTTAAAGTCCCCTACTACTGTATTACTATCGATCAGTTTCTTTATGTTGGTTATTAACTATTTTATATATGTGGGTGCTCCCATGTTGGGTGTGTAAGTATTTACAATTGTCTTATCTTCTTGTTGGATTTTCCCCTTACTATTATATAGGGTCCTTCTTTGTCTCTTGTTACAGTCTTTGTTGTTGTTGTTTTTAACGTTCTTTCTCGTGATTCACTTTTATTCTTTTTTAAAAAGATCCCAGAACGCCAGGATCACGCCCTGAGCTGAAGGCAGACGCTTAACCGCTGTGCCACCCAGGCACCCCTTAAAATTTATTTTAGAGAGAGGGAGAGACAAAGTGCATGAGTGTGAGCAGGGGGAGGAGCAGAGGGGGAGGAAGGGGAAAGAATCTTGAGCAGACTCTGCACTGAGCATGGAGCTTGACAAGGGACTCAATCTCACGACCCTGAGATCATAACCTGAGCCAAAACTAAGAGTCAGACGCTTAACTGACTGAGCCACCCAGGCACCCCCAGTCTGTTTTAAAGCCTATTTTGTCTGAAAAAAGTATTGCTACTCTAGCTTTCTTTTGACATCCATTTGCAAGATAGATGTTTCTCCACTCTCTCACTTTCAATCTGCAGGTGTCTTTAGGTCTAAAATGAGTCTCTTGTAGGCAGCATGTAGATAGGTCTTTCTTTTTTAATCCACTCTGTGACCTTACTTTTTTTTTTTTAAGTAGGCGCCATGCCCAGTGTGGAGCCCAATGCAGGGTGTGAACTCATAACCCTGAGATCAAGACCTGAGCTGAGATCAAGAGTTGAATGTTTGGGGCGCCTGGGTGGCTCAGTTGGTTAATCGTCTACCTTTGGCTCAGGTCATGATCCCAGGGTCCTGGGATCGAGCCCCACATTGCATCAGGCTTAGCAGGGAGCCTGCTTCTCTCTCTCCCTCTGCCCCTCCCCCTGCTCATGCTCTCTCTCTCTCTCTCAAATAAATAAATAAAATCTTCAGGAAAAAAAAAGAGTTGGATGCTTAACTTACTGAGACACCCAGGCACCCGACACCCCATGTCTTTTGATTGGAATGTGTAGTCCATTTACATTCAAAGTAATTATTATTATTCTTTTTCAAAGATTTTATTTATTTATTTGACAGAGAGAGAGAGCACAAGCAGGGGGAGCAGCAGGAAGAGGGAGAGGGAGAAGCAGGCTCCCCACTGAGCAGGGAGCCTGATGCCGATGCCGGGGCTCTATCCCAGGACCCTGGGATCATGACCGGAGCCAAAGGCAGATGCTTAACCGACTGAGTCACCCAGATGCTCACAAAGTAATTATTGATAGGTATGTATTTATTATTATTTCGTTACTTGTTTTGTGGTTGTTTGTCCCTGATCCTTTCTTCTTTCTCTGTTTCATGGTTTGTTCGTTTTCTTTAGTCATACATTTGGGTGTCTTTCTCTTTATTCTTTCCCTATCTTTTAGTGATTTTTGATTCGTGATTACCCTTAGGTTTGTATATTAATATTCTGCATAAAGCAGCCTATATTAAGTCAACGGTTGCTTAAGTTTGAGCTCTGTATTTTGAAACCAGTTTAATAAGTCCTTTACTAAGGAGCCCCTGAAGGGCTGCCCCGGCCTGGGAACCTCAAATCTTGAGTCTCTCAGAGACAACAGCTGGGGTTATAAACTTATAGGTGGGAACTTTCTTACGGAGTTTGATCTTAAAATCACTTTATGTCCTTCAGTCATAGAGGTAGCTTCAATTAATAATGTCTAATAGCAGGGTATTAAGTGCCCTTCAAGTGGAAATTCTCTAGTTCAAGGTCCTAGAAGTAGTGGCTGGGAGGCATTCGCAGGGTTTTGCCATAAGGCCCAATCTAAGCTCCCTGTGGGCTATCGCGTCTCTGTCCCTAGCAGCACTTGTGGACTAAGAAAGAATTCACTGAAAATTTAAACGAATAGGCATTTATTTGAGCAATCAGAATCACAATTCGGGAGACACAGATTTAGGTAGAAACCGAAATTGTGTTCTGAGGAAAACAAAGAGAGGGCGGATTTATACAGACAAAAGCCTATAGTGTGGTTCTCTTTCAGGTCGTCTATGCAAAGCAGGGACTGAAACTAGGTTAACTGGGATTAGTTGGGTTAACATGCACAGGAGGGATTGGAACTTCTTAAATCACACTGGCTCCCTTCAAAGTGAAGTTGGGGATGATTAGGGTGTATGTGGTGAAGGGAAGTTAAGTCCAGGCTGAGGGCTTGCAGCTGGCTGAAAAGTTCAAAAGAAGTTCATGGTTTCTTCAATGAGTATGTGCATGAATTCCTCCTCCTTGATGGCCTCCTGACCCTGTTTTTACAAGAGGCTCTTATCTAGGCTGGCTTGCTCTATTTTGAAATCCTTTACACGCTCCAGCTCTTGTTCTGCACTGCGGGCTCAGGCAATCTTACTGATCCCCATTGAGCATGTGCAATTAACATTGCTTTGCAGGGCACACGGACGTGCCTTCTGGTTACAGTGTTGGGCAGGGGACACATTCCCCCGTCAGATACCATGTTCATCCCTGTAATACAATTAGATTAAAAAAAAAAAGATGGAACCACTTCCCAAAAAGCCTGTTCAAACATACCAATTCCTCTGCAAACTTCGACCTTAATTTTATCAACCCTTAGGTAGGTGTGGAAAAGTTTTCCCTTCTTCCCTTCTAGCTTCTTTGGCTGGGCTAATAATTAAATTAATATAAGACCAATCAAAAGGAGAAAAACCTAAGTTTAATCGTGGGTGCGTAAATTCCCTTACACACGGGAAAGACCCAGGAAAACTGAGCAACTCCCCCAAAAGGTCAAAGCCATCCCCTTAAATACCGTCTTCGGCTAAAGACAAAAGAAGCAAAGCTCAGTAAACCAGGGTAGGGCTGTCATGCAGATTCAAGTCAGCGTCTTCTGGGGGGGGGGCGGGGATAAGAGTTTCTAGAGACTGAGTCATGCCCTCTTCCTGGTATGGCGAGGAAGACACTTTGACAAATGGAGATTCCCTTACACATGTAAATCTCTCTCTCTCTTTTTTTAATAAAATTTTTTATTATGTTATGTTAGTCACTATACAGTACATCCTAAGTTTTTGATGTAAAGTTCCATGATTCATTACTTGCGTATAACATGTAAATGTCTCTTACCAAACCTAACTTCTGGTCAGTTTTCAGGCTTCACCTGTTTTCTTGAAAATGAGTGGCTTTAAATAATCCCCGTGCCCAAGAAGCACATTTTGGGGTGGCAAAGTGTGCTCCCCTTCACTTACATTTCTAAATGTAGCCTCCATTAAGACGCCATCAACAGGTTTTGGTACTACAGTTCACGGGGCTTCTGTATCAAGGAGTTCTGGAAACTTCTCCACCCCCCTGACCAATTTTATCTACTCTGGTGCAAAAGGCTTTTCAGGCCTCAGAGAGAGATCGAGCCAAGGAACTCTGGCCCTTTTGTCAACTTTTTTTTTTTTTTAAGATGTTATTTTTAAGTAATTTCTATGCCCAACATGGGGCTCGAGCCCACAAACCCCAGGTCAAGAGTCGCCGTCTCCATTGACTGAGCCAGCCGGACGTTTCCCCCTGGCCCCCGGGCTTTTGTCAAATTTTAACTTGATTAATCTGCCTAACCATTGATCCATGGGATTGCTGGTCAGGTTTCTTAATAGTAATCTCTACCGCCTGACTTTTAAAATTGCTTCCAACTGGGGTAAATAAAGCAGAATTGTTTGGGGCCCTTTAATATTGGGGCACCTGCAGGGGGGCGGTCCCTTCAGCCCACCCGACCTTTGGTAGTGCTGTATTAAAACCTTTGTTTTAACCCCATCAATGTCTGTTTCATTCATCCCATTTCTTAATAACCATCTAAAGATTTCCACCCTGCTGGGACAAGTCCCGAGACTCTCCCCAGTTTTGCTCCTAAATTATTTGCTTTATTCACTTGACTTCTAAACAACTGTTAAAAAATTTTCCACCTAGTCGGGGGGAGTCCTCGGATTCTGCCCTCAGAATCTCCCCATTCACTTGTTAACGAACCTAATGTTTCCATTAGCATCTGTAAGACCCAGGAATGGAAGCCGAGACTGCAAATTCAATAAGGCTTCCGGAGCTGTTTTCAGTTTTGCAACAATAAGGTTGTCTGGGGTGCTCTGTGAAAGGGGGCCCCTTAATCACAGGATTTATCTTGACCTGGGCAGTGAGCTGTGAGTCCTGTCTCAACCCAAACATGCTCTTGCACTCGCAGCGCTCAAAAACCACGGACACACCCCCATACCCCCCGTCCCCCCAGTTTCAATCGTTTCCTGGCTTTGCCCTTCCCCCACCTTGATTTTTACCTTGGGGGCGGCTTTGAGGCCAGTGGCTGAAGCTTAGACCTGAAACCTGAGCTTGGACTAGCATCAAAGTCTGACCCTGCGTTCTCGTTTACTTTTTGTCCAGATGACAATAACCGAGGGGCTGAGTATTTTGCCTTTTTTGAATTTGCTTTCTTCTTCGTTTCTCTTTCCTTCATGCAGTCAGTGAAGCAACTGCCCAGGAGTTGGATGCCTTTCTAAATTTCATTGGTAATTTTTATCTTTAGTAACTGAGCACAGCACAGCTGCGGCTCCAAACATTAGGTGACCACGTGGCCACCCAGGAATCAAACGTTCCTCCTCACCCCCCCCCCTTTTATCCTTCCCGTTCCAAACCACTTGTTTCCAGGAGCCAAGGGCCATTCTTAGCAAATCCCACTTATCTAATACCAACTGTGTTGGGTTCCTGGACCCGATTCCAATGTGTGTGTGTGTGGGGGGGGGGCTTCTGACACAACACCAAGCAATTCTGATTCGATTTACCCAGAGATAGCCCCAGATTGTACAGATTAAGGGTTCAGTTCTACAAGACTGCCCCCCACCCCGGCCCTGGCCACATACACACTTCAGATGGCACTCACAAGCTCAGATTACCTGTGCTTCTGACCAACTGGCTATAAACCAGAAGTTCCCAGACCCTCCTTAGGCTCCATGAATTTGCTAGAGCAGGTCACATAACTCAGGAACATTTTACTTACTAGATTACGGGTGTTAAAAAGAAATCCACCGGCCCCAAATTGTATCGCATAGGGTTAAGGCCCCAAGTCAGTAAACCAAGACTTAATACCTAACCTAACTGCAGTTTCGACCCCCTAGTAATGTAACCTTTAACTGGTCAACATGGGAATTTCCTGGTCAGTAATAGGAAATTGACTGATAGACCCTTTCCATTCCCCTAAGGAGGGTGACCTTGCCTAAAACAATGGATTCTCTGCTAATAATGTCCTTTTTCCCCACTCCCTCTCTGCCTTTAAAAACTTTTTCCTTTCTGTAGTCCCCTTGGAGCTCCCATCTACTTGCTACACAGCATGCTGCCCGATTCATGAATCAATTAATAAAGCCAATTAGATCTTTAAAATGTACTCGGTTGAAATTTTTAAAAAATTTTTTGTTACGATTTTTAAAAGATTTTATTTATTTATTTGAGAGAGAGAGAAAATGAACTGGGAGAGAGTAGAGGGAGAGGGAGAGGCAGGCTCCCCGCTGGGCAGGGAGCCCAAAGTGAGCCCAGGGCCCCAGGGATCGGGACCGGAGCCGAAGGCAGATGCTTAACCGATTGAGCCACCCAGGCCCCTAGGCTGTCATTTTTTACTGAAAGGTTGTGGTTTTTTTTTTTCTTTCCCATTTTAAAAATTGAAATATACTTGACATTTAACATTATGTAAGTTTAAGGCGTATCCTGTGTTGATTTGATACATTTATATACTGCAGTCTGATTACCACCATAGCATCAGCTCACACCTCCATCCTGTCACACAGTTACCATTTCTTTTTTGTGGTGTGGGAACAAAGGCAAACAAACAAAAAAAAATAAATGTCCTTACTACTTACAGCCCACTGACAAGTCCATGCGACAGGCAGAGGGACCTTCCTCTAGGAACTCAGCTGCCTCCACGTTAATGCTTTGCTAAGGGCAAAAGCAACCTTAGCTTAACATTATCCCGGCCCCCAGGATCCTGTAAGTTTCCTTTAACATAAAAATTCCTTTGGAAACTGCCTTTATCTCTACCCCCTAAGATAGATCTTAGCAATCATCCTCCAAGCATATGGCCCGCTGATACACATCTGAAGGGTCTCACGACTAAGGTTTTACTAGACAGTAGCAAATGACCTTTTCCTAACAACAGCAGCCCTTCAAGGTCCTGGTAACCCTGCTTCCAAATTCCTAGAGACTTATGTTCTCCCTAATGCCCTCCCAACTTGAAAGTATATAATTAGCCATACCTCACAACCGCAGTGCAACTCTGTCTGCCCACGGGTCCTGTCCCTGGGCTTTAATAAAACCACCTTTTTGCACTGAAGACATCTCAAGAATTCTTTCCTGACCATTCATTCCTGAACCCCCAAATTTTCACATCAGATACGATATATACCATTAGCTCTATTCATCATGCTGTGCATTTGATCTCCAGAACTTATGTACTAGTTGTAAGTTTGTACCCTTAAACGACAGGTCCCCAGTTTCCTCACCCAGTCTGCTGTCGTTTAAATTGGTGCCCCCTTAGAGGTACCGCTTTGTTTCTCTGGTTGCTTTCAAGGTATTTTCATTGTCTTTAGTTTTCAAAAGCTTAATTATGATATCTCTTGATGTGAATTTTGGGGGGGTTTATCCTGTTGAGATTGCCGTAGCTTCTTGGTTCTGTAGTTGTCTGTCTTAACAGATTTGGAACATCTCAGTATTGATTCAAGTACTCTTTTGGCCTTGCCGTCTTTGTCATCCTTCTGGAACGTCTATGATAATGAATGCTAGGTCTTTCGTGACTGTCTCTCATGTCAATGCTTTTTTAAAAGATTTTATTTATTTATTGGACAGAGAGAGACAGCGAGAGAGGAAACACAAGCAGGGGACGTGGGAGGGGGAGAAGCAGGCTTCCCGCTGAGCAGGGAGCCCGATGTGGGGCTCGATCCCAGGACCCTGGGATCACGCCCTGAGCCGAAGGCAGACACTAAACGACTGAATCACCCAGACGCCCCATCAATTCAATATTTTCAATCAGTTTTCTCTCTGTTGTTCAGATTGGTTTAATTCTATTGGTCAGTTTTCAAATTTATTGATTCTATCTTCTGCCATCTCCACTCTACTATTGAGCCTATGGGGGGAAGAAAAAAAGACAACAGGCCCCAAAATGGAGTCATTGGTGCTAAACTCACAGCACTAGATACTTAATACCTAACCTAATTGCAATTTCAGTCTCTCCCAGGAACGTCATATAAACCAGTCAGTCTGGAATTTCCTGGTCAGCACTAATGAGGTAATTACTTGTAGACCTCCATTACCCCTCGAAGGAAGGTGACCTTGCCTGAAACAATCCACTCCTTGCTAGTAACTTCCTTGTCCTGCCTCCTTCTACCTATAAAAAATCTCCTGTTTTGTACAGCTTCTTGGAGCTGCTTTGTATTTGGTAGATGGGATATTGCTAGATTCGTTAATGATTGAATAAAGCCAATTAGAGCTTTAAATGTATTCGGTTGAGTTTTGTTTTTTAAAAAGCCACAGCATTAGCTAATCAGTGAGGTTTTTATTTCCTTTATTGTGTTTTTCAGTTCTATCATTTCCATTGGGTTTAAAACAATAACTTCTATTTCCTTGCTGAGATTTTTCTTGTTTTTCATTTGTTCCACGAGAATTTGCAGAATTTATAACTGTTGAAACATTTTGATGATGGCCGCTTTAAAATCCTTGTCAGATAATTTAAACATCTGAATGATCTCTGTGTTGGCATCAGGTTTTGTTTTCTCATTCAAGTGGTGATTTTCTTGATTCTTGGAATGATGGATAATTTTCTATTGTATCCCAGGCATTTGTCTATGATGTTAGGGGACTCTGGGTCCTATTAAAATCTTTTCTTTCAGTGGCCCATTGCCCTGTTCAGGTTTAACATGCAGGCTTTGCCCTAGTTTTTGTGCTGTAGTTCCAATGGAAGGTTTTTTTTTTTTTTTAAGATTTTGTGTATTTATTTGTCAGAGAGAGAGAGCGCAAGCAGGGGGAGCGGCAGGCAGACGGAAAAGCAGGCTCTCCCCTGAGCAGAGAGGCAGATGCAGGCTCCATCCCAGGACCCCTGGATCATGACCTGATCCGAAGGCAGATGCTTAACCTACTGAGCCCCCCAGGCGTCCCCCAGTGGAAGTTTAATTCTCAGAAACTTTGTGATGTTATTTTCATCTGCTTGGGTTTTATTTTCTATTTTTTTTAAATTTTATTATATTATGTTAGTCATCACACAGTACATCCCTAGTTTTTGATGTCGTGTTCCGTGATTCATTGTTTGCGTATAACACCCAGTGCTCCATGCAATACGTGCCCTCCTTAATACCCATCACCGGTCTATCCCAGTCCCCCACCCTCTCCCCTCTGAAGCCCTCAGTTTGTTTCCCGGAGTCCATAGTCTCTTCTGATGGCTGAGTAATATTCCATTGTATATATGGACCACATCTTCTTTATCCGTTCATCTGTTGAACGGTATCTCAACTCCTTCCACAGTTTGGCTATTGTGGACAATGCTGCTATGAACATTGCGATGCACGTGCCCCTTCTTTTCACTACATCTGTATTTTTGGGGTAAATACCTAGTAGTGCAAAAGATGGGGAAATATTCCATGCTCGTGGATTGGAAGAATGAGCATTGTTTAAATGTCTATCCTGCCTAGAGAAGTTTACACTTTCAATGCCATCCCTATTAAAATAGCACTTGGCATTTTTCAAAGAGCTGGAACAAAAAATCCTAAAATTTGTATGGAACCAGAAAAGACCCCCAAAGCACAAGGGAATGATGAAAAAGAAAAACAAAGCTGGGGGCATCACATTACCTGAATTCAAGCTATATTACAAAGCTGGGATCACCAAGACAGCATGGTACTGGCACAAAAACAGACACATAGACCAATGGAACAGAATAGAGACTCCAGAAACAGACCCTCAACTCTATGATCCACAAATCTGTGACAAAGCAGGAAAAAATATCCAATGGAAAAAAGACAGTCTCTTCAGTAAGTGTTGCTGGGAAAATTGGACAGCTACATACAGAAGAATGAAACTGGACCATTCCCTTACAGCATACACAAAGATAAACTCTAAATGGATGAAAGACCTCAATGTGAGACAGGAATCCATCAACATCCTAGAGGAGAACACAGGCAGTAACCTCTTCAACATCAGCCACAGTAACCTCTTTCAAGACACGTCTCCGGGGTGCCTCGGTGGCGCAGTGGGGCGCCTGGGTGGTGCAGTCGTGAAGTGTCTGCCTTTGGCTCAGGGTGTGATCGTGGCGTTCCGGGATTGAGCCCCACATCGGGCTCCTCCACTGGGAGCCTGCTTCTTCCTCTCCCGCTCCCCCTGCTTGTGTTCCCTCTCTCCCTGGCTGTCTCTGTCTAATAAATAAATAAATAAATCTTTAAAAAAAAAATCAAGACACGTCTCCAAAGGCAAGTGAAACAAGAGTAAAAATGAACTTTTGGGACTTCATTAAGATAAAAAGCTTCTGCACAGCAAAAGAAACAGTCAACAAAACAAAGAGGCAGGCCACGGAATGGGAGAAGATATTTGCAAATGACATTACAGATAAAGGGCTGCTATCCAAGATCTATAAAGAACTTCTCAAACTCAGCACTCAAAAGACTAATAACCCAGTCAAAAAATGGGCAGAAGACATGAACAGTCACTTCTCCAAAAAAGACATACAAATGACTAACAGACACATGAAAAAATGCTCCATGTCACTAGCCATCAAGGAAATACAAATCAAAACCACAATGAGATATCATCTCACACCAATTAGAATGGAAAACATTAACACAACAGGAAACAACAAATGCTGGCGAGCATCTGCTTGGTCTATATGGTGTCTCTGCTGGTTCTGCCTGAGGGGGTGGAAACGATTTCTATAAGCCAGACCTCGCAGTATCCCTCGGTGGTAGAAGGATGTGATGGGCTCCCCTGACCAGTGCCTCATGGCTGCCCAGGTGTCTCTGTGTAGGGAAAGGGAATCTTTCACGTTCAAGGTGGCATCCTGGGTCATGACGCTTGCTGTGCCTGAGCCCCTTTTGCTGCTTCCGCCTGCCCGCCCCAGGACCTCTGGTCACGTGAAAGGGTTTCCCAAGTCTGGCTGCCTGGTTGGGTTCTTCCTGCTGATTTCACCCACTTGCCTTGTGCCTCCTGTTGGGAGAAGGGAATCTCAGGTCTTGGGGGCTTTCAAGGAAGGGAAGTTTTCCAGGCCCAGTCTCTTGCTGTGGCTGTATCCTTCTTACAGCCTCCCCCCCACCCCCCCCACCTGCTGCAGTGCTGGTGGGGGACAGCTGTCTCTGACCCAATGGAGAAAGAGAGAACTTCTCATGGTCACTTATTGTTGTTGTTAAGAGTTTATTTATTTGACAGAGAGAAAGCACAAGCAGGAGGAGAGGCAGAGGGAGAAACAGACTCCCCACTGAGCAGGGAGCCCGATGTGGGGCTCGATCCCAGGACCCTGGGATCATGACCCGAGCAGAAGGCAGACGCTTAACTGACTGAGCCACCCAGGTGCCCGTCATGGTCACTTATTGTAAGCAGGCTCCCAATCCATCTCCTTGTGGTTATTGGGCTTGCCTCATGTTGTCAGAGGGACTTCCATTTGATCCAGGGGAGAAATGAACCTGCTTAAGCTGCCTCATGTTCCTAGGTTGGGTGTCAGGAAATGCTGGGCCTGAGCTGCCTTCTGTTGGGTTGGGGGGTGGGGAATATAAGATACCCTGCAGTCGGACTGTTCCTCCAGTCCTGGGTTGCTAAATGAATTCACCTTTTTACCCCCCTTCATAGTTTTCTCTTGATGCTCTCTTGTTTTATTTTTAGGGTCGATAGTTGCACTTAGCAGGAGGGAGCAGGGAGAAACAGGTCTATGCTATCTTGTTGGGACTAGAAAACTCTATTTTGTAACCATCCACACCTCTCAGGGCTGACCTCAAACCTGAGCTTCTGTTAACTCTTCCACCATCCGCGTGACTTTGGTCTGTCCTTGAACGTGGGCTTCTGTCAACAATTCAACACCGTTTGCCATCTTTTATACATCTTCAAACCTGGCCTCTGTGAACTCTTCTACCATCCATGCCTACCTGGTCCACAACTCAAAACCATGCCTCTTTAATTTGACTATGATCAGTGGCATGGTGTCTAGAACTATGCCATTTGATACGGCAGACACCAGCCACATGTGGTTACGGAATACTTGAAATGAAGCTAGTGAGAATGAGAATTTTATGTATTTTTTAAGATTTTATTTATTCATTTGAGACAGAGAGATACACAGAGAGAGAACATGAGCAGGGAAAGAGGCAGAGGGAGAGGGAGAAGCAGACTCCCTGCCGAGCCAGCAGCCAGACGTGGGACTCGATCCCAGGGCCCTGGGATCATGGCCTGAACCGAAGGCAGACGCTTAACCATCTGAGCCACCCAGGTGCCCCTGGGAATTGAATTTTAAATTTGATTTATTTTAATTAACTAAACATGTAAAATAGATACTCAATTCAGTTACTGGAAAACTTCTCAAGTTCGTTTGGATGAATTTGTGAATATTAATCTATGTTTTCAAAATTAAATGTTATGAAATCTGAATACAAATCAAGTATTTCTGGTGGAAACGTAGTATTCCAACCGAGACATCTTGTAAGTAGAAAATACACATCTGATTTCGCAGACTTATTTACAACAAAGAGAATGCCACATATCTCATTAGTAATTTAAAAAATTGATTACAAGTCAAAATGATAATGTTTTGGATATGTAATTTAAATAAAATCCGTTATGACATTTCATTTGTTTCTTTTTCTTCCCAATCTGTCACCTTTCTGCAGGCAACAGTGAGAGGCTTCATTCTTATCGATAGACTTTGGAACCGCAACGCTATTTCTGCATAGCAACAGGGATGTTCACATTTCATTGGCCGTGGAAACTAAAGCCTGCCTCCCACAGGGAGCCATTGGCCAGCTGCATCCTTGGTCCAAAGCAACCTCAGGTCTTACCCCCACCCACTTCCACTTCCATCCTGTATCTGTACCCCCTCAGAGGATGCCCTGCCCCCTCCCTGCATTGGACAATAGGGACTTCGACTGGTTTACAGACCTGCAGCCTTATTTGAGTGGGGAGGCCAGAGCCTGATTCTTATGCTCAGCCATTCGCTAAGGGCACCTTCTGTCTACAGCTTCTCAGGTGCCACTTTGGCTGGCTCATTTCACATGGCACTGGGGGTTACTACATAGTAACAGGCCACCATAGGCTGAAGAGGCTGAAGTCCAACTTCTCCTGCAGTCATTAGCTTCTCAGGTTAGACCCTGCCTCTCCTCCTCAGCACATAGCAACAGGGCCTTCTCCTTAGTAACAGGCTGCTCCTTCATCTCATTGGCCACCACAAACTATACCCCACCTCTCTTACACAGCCATTGGCCAGCTGTACCGTTTATCTACAACCCACGCACTTGGTCTAGACAAGAGAGCTCAAATTGCTGGCTTCTGTTAACTCTTCCACCACCACTGCTCATCGAGCTGGTCCTTGAACTTGGTCATTTGTTATCTAATCCACCATCAATGACTCTTGTCAAAAATCTAAACTCCAGGCCCCTTTTAACATTTTTACCACCTCTGGACCAATTTCTAACCCCATCTATTATTCTAGTCTGACTCAGAGCTCTGATAACTCTTCTACCCTCAGTGCTTTTCTGGCATGGCTTAGTGTTCAGCCTTCAATTAATTACTCCTCCATCAATGCCCCTTTGATCTGGAGCTTCATTCCAGGTCTGTTAAATTTTCCACCATCAGTGCATATGAGGACTGATCTCAAACGTGACCTCTGTGAACCCTTCCAACATTAATGACCTTGATAAAGCCTACCTGATAAAGACCGCCAGGGTCACATCCCTAGTCTGACATTCATGGGCTTATTAACGTGCTGCAGCAAGGGAGACCACACACCGTAAGGACTGTGGGGGAGCTCACCCAGGGTGGCCAACTCGTTCAAGTTTGTCTGTGACGTTACTGGTTTCAGTAATGATTAGCCCTTGTCCCAGTAAATCCCTCAGTTTGGGCAAAGAAGGATGGTTGATCACCTTAGTTTTGGCAAACAAAGGAGGCAATGGGATTACCATAGGGTTTTGGGGAAGAGTTGAGTCTAGTTAAAATTTAAATGAGGGGTGCCTGGGTTAAGCATCTACCTTCCGCTCAGGTCATGATCCTGGGGTCCTGGGATAGACCCCATAGGGCTCCCTGCTCACTGGGGAGCCTGCTTCTCCCTCTGCCTGCTGCTCCCCCTGCTTGTGCTCTCTCTCTCTCTCTCTGACAAATAAATAAATAAAACCTTAAAAAAATAAAATTTAAATGAAGCAGGGTTTTGATTAGCCCAAAGCAAAGCAAGTTGGTATATAAAAGAGTCAGTGTTAAGTCTGGACTGTGAAGTGGATTCAGGGGCCTTTTTATTTAGAAACACTAAAGTAAAAATAGATGTGACATGTTCACAGATGCCCCTTATTTGAGCCTCTGAACTTGGGCTGGAAATTGAGGCCTGCTCTGTATGTCAAAGCGACTTCGATCCTCCAGGCAGAGTAGGGTGTTTTATTCTTATTGATGTAATTTCAAATAGCAAAGTTTCTGATAGTCTATGATTTTAGAGAAGAAGTTTCTTAGCAGGGCTGGGACTAGGGTGAGGCGCTCACCTCAAAGTGTAAAGTTTAAGCGGGCACCAAAATAACTCAGTAATCAAGGTAAATAACATTTAGTGCGATGTTTTCTTTTTAAAAATATTTTATTTTATTTTTTTGAAGAACTTATTTATTTATTTATTTATTTATTTATTTATTATTTATTTGACACAGAGAGAGAGAGAGCACAAGCAGGGGGAGCTGCAAAGGGAGAGGGAAGGGAAGGCTCCTCACTGAGCAGGGGGTCCAATGTGGGGCTTGATCCCAGGACCTGGGATCATGACCTGAGCTGAAGGCAGACCACTGACTGAGCTACTCAGGTGCCCCCAACTTTTTTTAACTAGGCAATATATTAAAAAATGTAGATTTGATGAGCATTTTTGACATTTCAGAAAAATTGAGAGTAAAAAGCTACCTAAAAATTCTCCATATGGAAACACGAAGTATGATGAATATGTTTCCTTAACATTTATGATTTTATAATAATTATAAACATGTGTATACATTGTTATTGTTATCTCATAGTCAGTAGAGCCATCTAGAGTTTAAGAAAAATAGAAAATTCTTAAACATAAAGTTAAAACAACAAACATTTATTATCTTACAGCGTCTGTGGGGTTAAGAACTTGAGAGTGGCTTGGCTTAAAGAGTCTGTCTCAGGGTCTCTAACTGAGTTGTTGCCTGGGGCTGTAGTCAGCTGAGGCTGGAGGTTGGCTCATTGATAGGGCTACAGGCTAGCTGCCTCAGTTTCTCCCTGGCTATTGGCGATGTGCTTGGCACATGGGCCTTTCCGAAGGCTATCTGCCTGAGTGTCATTATGACATAGCAGCTGGCTTCTCCCAGAGTGAGTGGTATGAGGGATGAAGGGAGACACAGAGAGAGAGAGAGAGACAGAGACAGAGACAGAGAGAGAGAGAGAGAGGTGGAGAGAGAGAACAAGATGGAAGCCTCAGTCTTTTATAATCTGTTCTCTGAAGTGACAAACCATCACTTCTGACCTTGAACCCTGGGCCTCCATTAGCTATTCCATGTCTATATCTTAGGCAAATATGAACTTTTCAACATCATCAATCTCCCTGATTTGACCTAAAAACATATGCTAATGATTTTGCCAGAAATCACCATCTTGTTTTACTGACGATAAGCCCAGCCTTGTGAGCAATCTTCTACCATGAATGAACTTATACTTTTGATGGTCCTCAGGTCCAGTTCTTGAACTTGGGCCTCTGTTATTCTTCAGACATCATTTCCCCTCTGGTTTGAACTGGAACCCAGTCATGTGCAACATACGTCTGTTTTGGAGGTCTAATCCAAAGGACATTGATGGTGGAAAAGTTAACCATGGTCTAATAGTTGAGATCTAGACCAAAGAGGCATTGATAGTGGAAATTAAGAAATGCCTAGTCTCTCAGTCTATAAAAAAGGGGCACATGTGGTAAAAGAGTTAGCAGCATCTTGGATTCATGGTCAAAATACAGAGACACTGATGATGAAATCATTAATAGAGGATATGAATTCAGATCAGAAGAGTGCAAAAGGTGTTGGTAGAGTTAAGAAAGACCTAGGTTTGAGATCAGCCCAGGAGGCACTGATGGTAGAAGTTAGCACAGTCCAGAACTTGAGATGTTGCCCAAAAGTCATGACAAGGATGTTTGGGAAATTTCAGTAGAAGTGTGTGTTACAATAATGTTCTCACATTTGCCCCTCTTTCTTCCACTCCATTCACAAATACTGAGAGGGTGACGCTCTAACTCTCCAGATTGTTGTGCTGAGACCCAGAGAGAGGGTCTGAATATTCTTAGGGGACCCAGCAATCCATGCCCAAGCTTAGCTAGGGTCTACCTGTTGTGTTTGAAATGCCTTCAGCAGGGAAAAGAGCCCTCTACCTCTTGTCAGAGAAGGCCTGCAGGAGGGGTATATGTAGGAGTAGGTTTTGAAGAATGTTTAGGTTAGGAGTTCAGAGGTGAAGAACACCTAGAATTCTCTCTTTTCTCCCCAGAGTACGTAGTAGCTCCTAAATTCCCAGGTAAGAGAGGTTAAGTGGCTGCAAACTGGTTGACAGGAGGAGTTAGGGTTGTGCCTCAGAGATGTATTTTCAGCGAAAGTATGTTTACAATGTTTTCTAAATATTTTTCTATTGGCAATTTGCTTAAAAATATTAGTTGTCCATATCAAAGGTTATTACTACTACTACTACTACTACTACTACTACTACTTATTATTTCTAGCCACTAGCATTTTAGTGGGGTAATGGAGGTAATGGAGGTTGAGGGGGTTTCAATTCCCCTCTATACCTATTCCTTCACATCAAAACAATGTATCACTACGACCCCTCCCCGCTCTTCTCCAGTGGTATCACCCAGGAGGGGATCAACAATAACCTGACTTTCCCCACCTCTTCCCAGTGGTATCTCCAAGGAGAGGACTATACCACACCGACTCCTTCCCTCTCTTGCCCAATGGTATCTGCCAGGAGGGGGACTGTACCATTCTAATTTCACCTTTCCTCCGAGTGACATCTTCCCGAAACTAATTCTGGTTTTTCCCCCGCTCCCCACTGGCATCTCCCTTAAAGATCAGGACACATCTCCCCTGCCCCCGGCACCTCTGCTTCTGTAAACTTTGCACAAACTTACAGAACCCAGTTCCAAAGACCAACTCCTTCCGGAATGCTTGCCCTCAGGTTTCTACCCCTGAACAACGCCCCCCGCCCCCGCCTTCGGTGGAACAGCCCACTGTACGGAATGGGCGCTAAGATGGCGGCCTCCATGCAGGAAAGCCTCGGCACAGCCATGTTCCTCGCCCAGCAACGCCACTCATGGACAAGTCTCCGCAGATCCGTAACTGCACCTTGCTCAGAGTGAGTAGACCACAGCATCACAGCCCTTACGATGTGTGCGAGACCAACACCCCAGAAGGGGCACTGTCAGGGGTGAGGACAGGAAACGGAAGTGGCCCGCAGAGGACGTTTAAGTCTTGTTGGCGCGCGGCGCTAAAGCGAGTGCACGAGGTTTTATGGCGTGACAGTCATCAGTGATTTTGAGGTGATGGCTTTGTTGGCTTTTGGGAATGACGAATTGTCAGTTTGTAAGGTCCATTGGTGGGGAGTTGAAGAATCTGGTGAATGGGAATCTGTGCAGGTCAGGGATGGCGGCTCCTGGAGGAGTCAGTTTTTAGATTCCTTGCTGCGTCTTGTTGTCAAGTCTTCATAGAGTGTGTTTAGATTTTTTCCTTATCAGTCTCCCCAGAGGTGTGCTAATCTTACTAGTCTTTCCAAAGAACCAACTTTTGGCCTTGTTGATCCTCTCTGATGTGCCTTTGTTTTCTATTTCCCAAATTTCTGCTTTTACCTGTACCATTTTCTCTTTAACTTTTGGAACTGGATGTTAATTCATTAATGTTCAGCCTTTCTTCTTTGTTAAAAACCATTTAGAACATGAATATCTCTAAGAATCTCTTTAGCTGCATTCCACAAAATTTTACGTACATCATCTTATTATTATTGAGCTTTATGTTTCTTTTTTATTATTTATGTTACTTTAATAAAATGCTTTTTGGGAGGATTGACATTTTTATTACATCTTATCCAAGGATATGGTGTATCTGTGTGACTATTTTATATTTGTCAATTTTTTTAATTGTAGAAGTTCAACTCCTTCTTGCTGTCATTAGTGATGGGTTTTTTCCCGTTTTCATATATCATTGCTATCATAGAGGAAAAACTATCTGCTCTTATAATTTTATCTGGTATCCAGCCCCTTTTCAAATTGCCCTATGAATGCTAGTAGTGGCTGTTTTTTCTATGTATAAAATCATATGCTTGGCAAAGAAAGCCACACTTCCATTTCCTTGCAGTATACATTCTGATTGTTTCATCTTCCATAGTGTGGGCTAGATCCAGCGAAACAATTTTGAGTTGTATTAGACATCCCTATCTTGTTGAGAATTTTAATGGCAATAGCTTCATCATTTTACGTTTTAGCATAATAGTTCAGGGCTATGTTTTGTAAATGATTTTTGTGATATTTAAGTGATTTACATCTTCCCTAATTTTCGCTGGAGTTGTATTGGTAATGTTTCCTGAATTGTGTCAGATGTTTTTCTGGTGTAAGTTAATAGCAGCATGCCCCCTGCCATTTGTTGATTAATAAATATTATTACTGCTGAACCATCTTCTGGAAGGAAGAAGCTAAGAGCTTCTTGTAGGAGAATTTAAGAGGGATTTTTCACCCTAAAATGGCAAAATAATTAAAGAGGGCAGAAGAGATACCTTTCAATCAGATTACCAGGTTTCCAGGGTTCCTGCCTCCACAGTCACCCAGCAGGTCCCCATGGACAAGTCCTTCGTCTGTCCACCCCATAGGGCTTTAGCACCATTCGCTGCCCCAATTCTGCCCTCCCTGCAAACCCAGATCCACCTTGAACCTAGAATTGAACACTAGACTGGCTAGGTAAGGTGTGAAGCTACCTGTGGAGGCATTCCAGAAGAAAGGACTCTGAGGTCATTAATTTGACTTCAGATATCATGATTGTTTCCATAATCCACCCTAACACTCAGAGTGGGGGTTGCTGAACTTTGTGGTGTAAACGTGGAATGACACTGATGACATGGATACTGTCCTTTTAGGATTTCTTGGTGTGTCTGTGGAGCTGTTGAGGTTTCTCCTTACTGGAGGCTGCGGAATCTTCCATTCATTCTGACCGCAGCCCACATACCAGACTCCCCTCCAGCTTTGGAAGTGGGCTGAGACCCAGGGTGAACATGCCTGCTAATGGGAAATCACCCCAGAGGTTCCCTGCCCTGGTTCCAGGACAGCCTGGCAGATCGTTTGAGGTAAGGAGGAGGAGCCTACTTTAAAATTTTTTTCCTTAATTTTTTTAAGATAAATTTTAATTTTGAGGTAATTGTAGATTCAAATGCAATGTACCATTTACCCAGTTTCCTCCAATGGGAACATCGTGCAAAACCTTGGTACAGTATCACAACCGGGATATTGACATAGGGAACATTTCCATCATGACAGGGACCCCTCGTCTTGCCTTTTCATAGACACAACCCCTTCCCTCCTCTCCCACTCCCTCCTGAACTCCTGGCCATCACTAATCCATAATTTTGTCATTTCAAGGATGACATATAAATGGAATAATACAGTATGTAACCTTTCAGGACTGGCTTTTTTTATACAGCACAATTCTCTGGAGATTCATGCACATTGTTGAGTGTATGAATAGCTGATTCCTTTTTATCGCGGAACAATATTCCGTGGTATCAATGTACCACAGGTTGCTTAACCAACCTCTTGTGGAAGGACATCTTGGCTGTTTCCAGTTTTTGGCTGTTATCAATAAAGATGCTCTGATTGTGTAAGGATTTTGTATGAGATGAACGCGCGTGAATGCAATTGTTGGGTTGTCTGCTAAGTGCATTTCGAACAATTAATTGACTTAATTTTTTTAGTACAGCTTTAGATTTCTAGAATAATTGAGAAAATGGTACATATAGCTTCATATACTGCTCTGCACCCTCCCATAGTTTCCCTGTGATTAATATCTTGCATTAGTGTAATACATTTGTTACAATTAACCAATATGGGGGCGCCTGGGTGGCACAGTGGTTAAGCGCCTGCCTTTGGCTCAGGGCGTGATCCTGGCGTTATGGGATCGAGCCCCACATCAGGCTCCTCCACTATGAGCCTGCTTCTTCCTCTCCCACTCCCCCTGCTTGTGTTCCCTCTCTCGCTGGCTGTCTCTATCTCTGTTGAATAAATAAAATCTTTAAAAAAAAAAATTAACCAATATGGATACCCTATTATTAATTATAGTCTGCAGTTTATAGTAAGGTTCATTCTTTGTGTTGTACATTCTTTAGGGTTTGACAAATGCATAATGACACATATCCAGCATTACAGTTTCATACAGAACAGTTTCATCTGTGCTTTAGCTATTCATCCTATCTCTCCCTCTGCTTGAACCTCTGGCAACCACTGTTTTTTTTTTTTTAAAGATTTTATTTATTTATGTGACAGAGAGACAGCCAGTGAGAGAGGGAACACAGCAGGGGAGTGGGAGAGGAAGAAGCAGGCTCCCAGCGGAGGAGCCCGATGTGGGGCTCGATCCCATAACGCCGGGATCACGCCCTGAGCCGAAGGCAGACGCTTAATGACTGCGCTACCCAGGCGCCCCGTGTTTTTTTTTTTTAATTGTCTCTATACTTTTACCGCTTTTAAGATGTCATATAGTTGAAATCATATAGTCTGTAGCCTTTTCAGATTAGCTTCTTTCACTTAACAGTTTGCATTTTAGCTTCCGCCGTATCTTTTCATGGGTTTATAGCTCATTTATTTTTTATCACTGACTAATACTCCATTGTATGGATGTACCACAATTTGCTTTTCCATTCACCGATTGAAGGACATCCTAGTTGTTCCCAGTTTTTGGCAATTAATGAATAAAGCTGCTATAAACATTTCTATACAGGTTTTTGTGTGCACATAAGTTTTCAATTCATGTGGGTAAATAAGTAGGAGTGCAGTTGTGGGTCATATGGTAAGACTGGCGTTGCAAGAAACTGCCAAACTGTCTTTCAAAGTTCTCCACCATTTTCCATTCAAATCAGCAATGAATGAGAACATTCCTGTTGCTCCATATCCTCGTCAGCATTTGGTATTGTCGGGTTTTTGGATTTTAACCATTCTAATAGGTGTATAATGGTATCTCGTTGTTTCGATTTACAATTCCCTAATGAAAAATGATGTCGAACATAGTTGTACATGCTCATTTGTCATCTATATATGTGTCTATTCAGATCTTTTGTCCTTTTTCTTTTTTTTTAAGATTTATTTATTTATTTGAGGGGGCATCTGGGTGGCTCAGGTGGTTGGGTGTCTGCCTTCGGCTCAGGTCATGATCTCAGGGTTCTGGGATTGAGCCCCGTGTCGGGCTCCCTGCTCAGTGGGGAATCTGCTTCTCCCTCTCCCTCTCCCCCTCCCCCCTGCTTGTGCACTCTCTCAAATAAATACATAAATAAAATCTTAAAAAAATAAGATTTATTTATTTGAGAGAGAGAGCACGTACACATGTGCACACACGCACAAACGTGCAAGTGGTGGGGGGCAGAGGAACAAGCAGACTGACACTGAGAATGGAGCCTGACTCAGGGCTTGATCTCACAACCCTGAGATCATGACCTGAGCTGAAATCAAGAATCAGAAGCTTAACCAACTGAGCCACCTAGGCACCCTGGGTCTATTTCCTTTCTGTTTTTTCCACTGATATATTTGTCTATTCTTTCACCAATACCATGCTCTTTTTTTTTTTAAAAGATTATATTTATTTATTTGTCAGAGAGAGCAGAAGCAGGGGAGCTGCAGGCAAAGGGAGAAGCAGGCTCCCTGCCGAGCAAGGAGCTCAATGCGGGGCTCGATCCTAGGACCCTGGGATCATGACCTGAGCCGAAGGCAGACGCTTAACCGACTGAGCCACCCAGGCATCCCTACCATGCTCTTTTTTTATTGAGGTCTCACTGGCTTACAACATTATATTAATTTCAGGTGTACAACATAGTCATTCGATACTTGCATGTATTATAAAATGATCACCACAGTAAGGCTAGTTACCATCCATCACCACATGTAGCTGTAGAATTTTTTCTTGTGATGAGAACTTTTAAGGTTTACTCTCATAGCAACTTTTAAATATGCGATACAGTGTAATTAACTATAGTTGCCGTGCTGTACATTCTGTCCCCATGACTTATTTTGTAACTGGAAGTTTCTATCTTTTGACTCCCTTCACCCATTTTGCCTAACTCCCACATCTGGCAACCGACAATCTGTTCTCTGTACTGCGAGCTTTGTTATTGTCGTCGTTTTTAGATCCCACATATAAGGGAGATCATATAGTATTTGTCTTTCTCTGATTTATTTTCCTTAGCGTAATGCCTTCAGGGTCCGTCCATATTCTTGCAAATGGCAAGATTCCCCCATTCTTTTATGGCTGAATAATATTCTATTGTGTACACACACACACACACACACACACCATATTTTCTTTATCCATTCATCTATTGATGGACACTTAGGTTGTTTCCATATCTTGGCTATTGTAAATAATGTGGCAATGAACATGGGGTGCAGATATTTCTTTGTTAGTGGTTTTTTTTCCCTTTGCATAAATACTCAGAAGTGGAATAGCTGGATGGTATGATTGTTCTATATTTAATTTTTTGAGGAACCTCCATACTGTTTTCCATAGTGGCTGTACCAGCTGTTATTCCCATCAACAGTGCACAAGGGGTCCCTTTTCTCTACATCCTCACCAACTTGTCTTTTTTTTTTTAATGATTTTTTATTATATTATGTTAGTCACCATACAGTACATCCCCGGTTTCCGATAACCAACTTGTCTTTTGATTTGCATTTCGCTGATGTTTAGGTTAGTGATTTTTTTAAAAGTAGGCTCCAGTCCCACATCGGGCTCCTCTGCTGTGAGCCTGCTTCTTCCTCTCCCACTCCCCCTGCTGTGTTCCCTCTCTCGCTGGCTGTCTCTCTCTGTCAAATAAATAATTTTTTTTTTTTTTTTTTTAAAGATTTTTTTTTTTTTTATTTGACAGAGAGACAGCCAGAGAGAGGGAACACAGCAGGGGAGTGGGAGAGGAAGAAGCAGGCTCACAGCAGAGGAGGCCGATGTGGGACTGAGCCTACTTTTAAAAATCACTAACCTAAACATCAGCGAAATGCAAATCAAAAGACAAGTTGGTTATCGGAACCGGGATGTACTGTATGGTGACTAACATAATATAATAAAAATCATTAAAAAAAAAAAAAAAGACAAGTTGGTGAGGATGTAGAGAAAAGGGACCCTTTGTGCACTGTTGATGGAATAACAGCTGGTACAGCCAATATGGAAAACAGTATGGAGGTTCCTCAAAAAATTAAATATAGAACAATCATACCATCCAGCTATTCCACTTCTGAGTATTTATGCAAAGGGAAAAACCACTAACAAAGAAATATCTGCACCCCATGTTCATTGCCACATTATTTACAATAGCCAAGATATGGAAACAATCAAGTGTCCATCAATAGATGAATGGATAAAGAAATATGTGTGTGTGTGTGTGTGTGTGTGTACACAATAGAATATTATTCAGCCATAAAAGAATGGGGGAATCTTGCCATTTGCAAGAATATGGACGGACCTCGAAGGCATTACGCTAAGGAAAATAAATCAGAGAAAGACAAATAGTATATGATCTCCTTATATGTGGGATCTAAAAACATCGACAATAACAAAGCTCAGAGACAGAGAACAGGATTGTCGTTGCCAGATGTGGAGCTAGGCAAAATGGGTGAAGGGAGTCAAAAGATAGAAACTTCCAGTTACAAAATAAGTCATGGGGACAGAATACAGCACGGGTAACTATAGTTAATTACACTGTACGCATATTTAAAAGTTGCTATGAGAGTAACCTAAAAGTTCTCATCACAAGAAAAAATTCTACAGCTACATAGTGAAATGGATGGTAACTAGCCTTACTGTAGGTGCATTTCATTTTATAAATACATGCAAGTATCGAATGACTATGTTGTACATCTGAAATTAATATAATGTTGTAGCCAGTGAGACCCGCTACATAAAAAGAGCAGTGGTAGGATGCCTGGGTGGCTCAGTCGTTAAGTGCCTGCTCGCCAGGTCATGATCCCAGGGTCCAGGATCGAGCCCCGCATTGAGTCTCCTTGTTCCGGCAGGGAGCCTGTCTCCCTTTGCCTGCAGCTCCCTGCTTCTGCTCTCTGACAAATAAATAAATCATAATCTTTAAAAAAAGAGCATGGTATTGGTGAAAGAATAGACAAATATATCAGTGAAAACAGAAAGGAAATAGACCCAGGGTGCTCCAGGTGGCCAACAGGCTGGTTGCTTCTGGATTCTTGATTTCAGCTCAGGTCATGATCTCAGGGTTGTGAGATCAAGCTCCTGAGTCAGGCTCCATTCTCAGTGTCAGTCTGCTTGTTCCTCTGCCCCCACCACTTGCACGCTTTAGTGCATGCATGTGCCATTACTGCTCTTCTCTCAAATAAATAAATTTATTTTTAAGATTTTATTTATGTATTTATT
Organism: Ursus maritimus; assembly: GCF_017311325.1. Lineage (NCBI taxonomy): Eukaryota > Metazoa > Chordata > Mammalia > Carnivora > Ursidae > Ursus > Ursus maritimus. Next base: position 83,906,759 of record NW_024423319.1, on the reverse strand, counting down.
TGGAGAGTGCACAAGCAGGGGGGTGGGAGAGGAGAGGGAGAAGCAGATTCCCCACTGAGCAGGAGCCGACACGGGCCAATCCAGAACCCTGAGATCATGACCTGAGCCGAAGGCAGACACCCAACCACCTGAGCCACCCAGATGCCCCTCAAATAAATAATAAATCTTAAAAAAAAAGAAAAAGGACAAAAAGATTCTGAATAGACACAATATAGATGACAAATGAGCATGTACAACTATGTTCGACATCATTTTTTCATTAGGGAATTGTAAATCGAAACAACGAGATACCATTATACACCTATAATGGTTAAACTAAAACCCGACACAATACCAAATGCTGACGAGATATGGAGCAACAGGAATGTTCTCATTCATTGCTGATTTGAATGGAAAATGGTGGAGAACTTTGAAAGACAGTTTGGCAGTTTCTTGCAACGCCAGTCTTACCATATGACCTAACAACTGCACTCCTACTTATATTTACCCACATGAATTGAAAACTTATGTGCACACAAAAACTCTGATAGAAATGTTTATAGCAGCTTTATTCATTAATTGCCAAAAACTGAACAAACTAGATGTCCTTCAATCGGTGAATGGAAAAGAATTGTGGTACATCCATACAATGGAGTATTAGTCAGTGATAAAAATAAATGAGCTATAAACCCATGAAAAGATACGTGCGGAAGCTAAAATGCAAACTGGGTTAGTGAAAGAAGCTAATCTGAAAAGGCTACAGACTTATGATTTCAACTAATGACATCTTACGGTTGAAAGATAGAATCACCAATTGGGAAATTGGGCGCCCGGTGCAGCAGTCATTGCTGCCTGCCTGCCGTGGCGGATCCGCGCAGGATCGAGCCCCACATCGGCCTCTCCGCTGGGAAGCTAGCTTCTCTCTCACTCTCAGTTGGCCCCTCACTGGCTGTCTCTGTCATGCATAAATAAATAAAATCTTTAAAAAAAAACAGTGGTTGCCAGAGGTTCAAGCAGAGGGAGAGATAGATGAATATGCTAAAGCACAGATGAAACTGTTCTGTATGAAACTGTAATGCTGGATATGTCATTATGCATTTGTCAAACCCTAAAGAATGTACAACACAAAGAATGAACCTTACTATAAACTGCAGATCATAATTATAAATAGGGTATCCATATTGGTTAATTTTTTTTTTAAAGATTTTATTTATTCAACAGAGATAGAGACAGACCAGCGGAGAGAGGGAACACAAGAAAGGGGGAGTGGGAGAGGAAGAAGCAGGCTCAGTAGTGGAGGAGCCTGATGGGGGCTCCGATCCCATAACGCCAGGATCACGCCCCTGAGCCAAAGGCAAGGCGCTTAACCACTGTGCCACCCAGGCGCCCCCATATGTTAACTGTAACAAATGTATCACTAATGCAAGATATTAATCACAGGGAAACTATGGAGGGTGCAGAGCAGTATATGAAGCTATATGTACCATTTTCTCAATTATTTCTAGAAATCTAGCTGTACTAAAAAATTAAGTCAATTAATTGTCTCAAATGCACTTTAGGCAGACAACTCCAACAATTGCATTCACGCGCTCATCCATACAAAATTCCTACACAATCAGAGCATCTTTATTGATAACAGCCAAAACTGGAAACAGCCAAGATGTCCTTCCACAAGAGGTTGGTTAAGCAACCTGTGGTACATTGATACCTACTGGAATATTGTTCAGCGATAAAAAGAATCAGCTATTCATACACTCAACAATGTGCATGAATCTCCAGAGAATTGTGCTGTATAAAAAAAGCCAGTCCTGAAAGGTTACATACTGTATTATTCCATTTATATGTCATCCTTGAAATGACAAAATTATGGATTAGTGATGTCCAGGAGTTCAGGAGGGAGTGGGGAGAGGAAGGGGTTGTGTCTATGAAAAGGCAAGACGAGGGGTCCGCTGTCATGATGGAAATGTTCCCATGTCAATATCCCGGTTGTGATACTGTACCAAGTGTTTTGCACGATGTTCTACCATTGAGGAAACTGGGTAAATGGTCATTACGATTTGAATCTATAATTACCTCTAAAAATTAAAATTTATCTTAAAAAAATTAAGGAAAAAATTTTAAAGTAGGCTCCTCCTCCTTACCTCAAACGATTCAATGCCAGGCTGTCCTGAACCAGGGCAGGGAACCTCTGGGGTGATTTCCATTAAGGCATGTTCACCCTGGGTCTCCAGCCCACTTCCAAAGCTGGAGGGAGTCTGGTATGTGGGCATGGTCAGAATGAATGGAAGATTCCCAGCTCTCCAGTAAGGAGAAACTCCTAACAGCTCCACAGACACACCAAGAAATCCTAAAAGGACAGTATCCATGTCATCAGTGTCATTCCACGCTTACACCACAAACAGCAACCCACCTGAGTGTTAGGGTGGATTATGGAAACAATCATGATATCTGAAAGTCAAATTAATGACTCAGAGTCCTTTCTTCGGAATCTCCCAGGTAGCTTCACACCTTACCTAGCCACCTAGTGTTCAATTCTAGGTTCAAGGGATCTGGGTTTGCAGGAGGGTCAGAATTGGGGCAGCGAATGGTGCTAAAGCCCTATGGGGGTGGACAGATCGTAAGGACTTGTCCATGGGGACCTGCTGGGTGACTGTGGAGGCAGGAACCCTGGAAACCTGTAATCTGATTGAAAGGTATCTCTTCTGCCCTCTTTAATTATTGTTGCCATTTTAGGGGAAGCAATCCTCTTAAATTCTCCTACAAGAAGTTTTAGCTTCTTCCTTCCAGAAGATGGTTCAGCAGTAATAATATTTATTAATCAACAAATGGCAGGGGGCATGCTGCTATTAACTTTACACCACTTGAAAACATCTGCACAATTCAGAAACATTACCAATCACAACTCCAGCGAAAATTAGGAAGATGTAAATCACTTAAATATCACAAAAATCATTTACAAAACATAGCCCTGAACATATGCTAAAACGTAAAATGATGAAGCTATTGCCATTAAAATTCTCAACAAGATAGGGATGTCTATACAACTCAAAATTGTTTCACTGGATCTAGCCCACTATTATGGAAGATGAAACAATCATGAATGTATACTGCAAGGAAAATGGAAGTGTGGGCTTTTTGCCAAGTATATGATTTTTATACATAGAAAAACAGCCACTACTAGCATTCATAGGGCAATTTGAAAAGGGGCTGGATACCAGATAAAATTATAAGAGCAGATAGTTTTTCCTCTATGATAGCAATGATATATGAAAAACGGAAAACCCATCACTAATGACAGCAAGAAGGAGTTGAACTTTAACAATTAAAAAATTGACAAATATAAAATAGTCACACAGATACACCATATCCTTGGATAAGATGTAATAAAATGTCAATCCTCCCAAAAAGCATTTTATTAAAGTAACATAATAATAAAAAAGAAACATAAAGCCTAATAATAATAAGATGATGTAACGTAAAATTTTGTGGAATGCAGCTAAAAGAGATTCTTAGAGATATTGTCATGGTTCTAAAATGTTTTTTAACAAAGAAGAAAGGCTGAACATTAATGAATTAACATCCAGTTCCAAAAGTTAAAGAGAAAATGGTACAGGTAAAAGCAGAATTTGAGAAATAGAAAACAAAGGCACATCAGAGAGGATCAACAAGGCCAAAAGTTGTTCTTTGGAAAGACTAGTAAGATTAGCACACCTCTGGGGAGACTATCAGAAAAAATCTAAACACACTCTATGAAGATCTTGACAACAAGACGCAGCAAGGAATTCCAAAACTGACTCCTCCAGGAGCCGCTATCCCGTGACCTGCACAGGATTCCCATTCACCCGAGACTTCAACTCCCCACCAATGGACCTTACAACGAAATTCGTCATCACAAAGCCAACAAAGCCATCAATAAAATCACTGATGACTGTCACGCCATAAACCTCGTGCACTCTCGCTTAGCGCCGCGCGCCAACAAGACTTAAACGTCCCTCTGCGGGCCACTTCCGTTTCCGTCCTCACCCTGACAGTGCCCCTTCTGGGGTGTTGGTCTCGCACACATCGTAAGGGCTTGATGCGTGGTCTACTCACTCTGAGCAAGTGCAGTTACGGATCTGCGGAGATTGTCCATGAGTGGCGTTGCTAGGAGGAACATGGCTGTGCCGAGGCTTCTGCATGGAGGCGCCATCTTAGCGCCCATTCCGCACAGTGGGCTGTTCCAACGAAGGCGGGGGGGGGGCGGTTCAGGTAAAACCGAGGGCAAGCATTCCGGAAGGAGTTGGTCTTTGGAACTGGCTTCTGTAAGTTGCAAAGTTTACAGAAGCAGAGGTGCCGGGGCAGGGAGATGTGTCCTGATCTTTAAGGGAGATGCCAGTGGGGAGTGGGGAAAACCAGAATTAGTTTCGGGAAGATGTCACTCGGAGGAAAGGTGAAATTAGAATGGTACAGTCCCCCCTCCTGGCAGATACCATTGGGCAAGAGAGGGAAGGAGCCTGGGTGGTCATAGTCCTCTCCTTGGAGATACCACTGGGAAGAGGTGGGGAAAGTCAGGTTATTGTTGATCCTCCGTGGATACCACTGAGAAGAGTGGGAGGTCATGTAGTGATACATTGTTTTGATGTGAGATAGGCATAGAGGGGAATTGAAACCCCTCAACCTCCATTACCTCCATTACCCCACTAAAATGCTTAGTGGCTAGAAATAATAAGTAGTAGTAGTAGTAGTAGTAGTAGTAGTAGAAAATAACCTTGATATGGACAACTAATATTTTTAAGCAAATTGCCAATAGAAAATATTTAGAAAACATTGTAAACATACTTTCGCTGAAAATACAGTCCTCTGGGAGGCACAACCCTAACTCCTCCTGGTCAATCCTGTATGAGCACTTAACTCTCTTACTCTGGGAATTTAGAGCTACTACGCACTCTGGGGGAGAAAAGAGAGAATTCTAGTGTTCTTCACCTCTGAACTCCTAACTCAAACATTCTTCAAAAACCTACTCCTACATATACCCCTCCTGCAGGCCTTCTCTGACAAGAGGTAGAGGGCTCTTTTCCCTGCTGAAGGCATTTCAAAACAACAGGTAGACCCTAGCTAAGCTTGGGCATGGATTGCTGGTCCCCTTAAGAATAGTTCAGACCTCTCTCTGGGTCTCAGCACAACAATCTGAGTTAGAGCTACCCTCTCAGTATTTGTGAATGGAGTGGAAGAAAGAGGGGCAAATGTGAGAACATTATTGTAAATACACACTTACTGAAATTTCCCAAAACATCCTTTGTCATGACTTTTGGGCAACATCTCAAGTTCTGACTGTGCTAACTTCTACCATCAGTGCTCTGGGCTGATCTCAACCTAGGTCCTTTTTAACTCTACCAACACCTTGCACTCTTCTGATCTGAATTCATATCCCTATTAATGATTTCCCATCATCAGTGTCTCTGTATTTTGACCATGAATCATAGATGCTGCTAACTCTTTACACACATGTGCCCCTTTTTTATAGACTGAGAGACTAGGCATTTTTATTTCCACTATCAATGCCTCTTTGTCTAGATTCAACTATTAGACCATGGTTAACTTTTCATTCATCAATGTCTTTGGATTAGACCTCAAAACAGACGATGTTGCACATGACTGGGTTCCAGTTCAAACCAGAGGGGAAATGTGATGTCTGAAGAATAACAGAGGCCGTTCAAGAACTGGACCTGAGGACCATCAAAAGTATAAGTTCATTCATGGTAGAAGATTGCCACAAGGCGGGCTTATTCGTCAGTAAACAAGATGGTGATTTCTGGCAAAATCATTAGCATATGTTTTTAGGTCAAATCAGGAGATTGATGATGTTGAAAAGCTTGCAATTTGCCTAAGATATAGACATGGAATAGCTAATGGAGGCCTAGGATTCAAGGTCAAGTGATGGTTTGTACTTCAGAGAACAGATTATAAAGACTGAGGCTTCCATCTTGTTTCTCTCTCCACCTCTCTCTCTCTC
>NW_024423319.1:83878562-83900763 GCF_017311325.1 Ursus maritimus | reverse complement strand
AAAGTAGGCTCCACGCTCAGCTTGGGGCTTGAACTCACAACCCTGAAATCAAGAGTTGCATGCTCTACCGACTGAGCCAGCCAGGTGCCCCTGAATTAGTGATGTTGAGCATCTTTTCATGTACTTGTTGGCCATTTGCATGTCTTCTTTGGAAAACTCTATGCAGATCCTCTGCCCATTTTTTTTTAAAGATTTTATTTATTTGAGAGACAGAGAGCATGCGAGAGAGAACATGAATGGTGGGGAGGGGCAGCAGGGAGAGGGAGAAGCAGGCTCCCAACTGAGGGGGGAGCCCAACACAGGGCGCGATCCCAGGACTCTGGGATCCTGACCTGAGCCAAAGGCAGATGCTTAACCGACTGAGCCCCCCAGACGCCTCTCCTCTGCCTATTTTTAAATGATTGTTTTTTGCTATTGAGTTATATGGATTTTTTATATATTTTGGATATTAGACTCTTATCAGATATATGATTTAGAAATTTTTTTGCCCTTCGATAGGTTGTCTTTTCATTTAGTTGATGGTTTCCTTTGCTGTGTGGAAGCTTTTTAGTTTGATATAGTTCTGCGTGTTTAATTTTGCTTTTGTTGCCTTTGCTTTTGGTGTCAAACCCAGAAAATCATCACCAACACTGACTGATGTTAGGGAGTTTACTGCCTTTATTTTCTTGGAGTTAGTTTTATGGTTTCAAGTCTTAGGTTCAAGTCTTTAATCCATTTTGAGTTAATTTTCATATATGGTGTAAGATAGTGGTCCCCAGTTTCATTTTTCTGCATGTGGCTGCCCAGTTTTTCCAACACCATGTATTGAAGAGACTGTCCTTTCTATACTGAATATTCTTGGGTCCTTTGTCATAAATTAATTGGCCGGGGGCGCCTGGGTGGCTCAGTCGTTAAGCGTCTGCCTTCGGCTCTGGGCGTGATCCTAGAGTCCTGGGATCGAGCCCCACATCAGGCTCCTCCGCTGGGAGGCTGCTTCTTCCTCTCCCACTCCCCCTGCCTGTGTTCCCTCTCTCGCTGGCTGTCTCTCTCTCTGTCAAATAAATAAATAAAATCTTAAAAAAATAAATAAATTAATTGGCCGCATATGCATGGATTTATTTCTGAGCTCTCTGTTTTGTTCCATTGATCTATGTGTCTGTTTTTATGCCAATACCATACTGTTTTGATTACTACAGTTTAGTATGGTAGTTTAAAATCAGAAAGCATGATCCCTCCAGCATTGTTCTTTTTTCTCAAGATTGCTAGTCATTAATTTACAAGTTTTGTACATGTTTTGTTAGATTTATACTTAAGTATTTCATATTTCTGAGTGATTATGAATGATTTTATATTTTTTATTTTGGAGTCCACATTTTCATTGCTAACATAGAAATACAGTGGGGTTTTGTATTGTATCTTGTTTCCCGTGACTTTGCTGAATTCAATTATTAGTTCTAGCAGGTTCTTTTTTTTTTTTGGAGATTTTTTGTGATTTTCTCCATAGACAATCATGTCATCTATAAATGAGGACATTTTTATTTTTTCTCCTTTATTCTGTATACCTTTCATTTCCATTTCTTGCCTTATTGCACGTTATTAGAGCTCTGGCACTGTGTTGAATAAGGATTGTAAGAATGCACGTTCTTGCCTTGCTTTTAATATTGTCTTTCACCATTAAGTATAATGTTAGCTGTAGTTTTGGCTTAGATGCTCTTTATCAGATTGAAGAAGTTCCAGTCTATTCCTTTTTTTTTTAAGATTTTTATTTATATATTTGACACAGAGGGAGAGAGAGAGAGAGAGAGCACAAGGAGGGGGAGCAGCAGGCAGAGGGAGAGGAAGAGGCAGACTCCCCACTGAGCAGGGATCCCGATGTGGGACTCGATCCCAGGACCCTGGGAACGTGACCTGAGCCAAAGGCAGATGCTTAACTGGCTGAGCCATGCAGGCTCCCTGTTCCTGTCTATTCCTATTTCCATTCCTATTTTTTGCAGAATGAGTGTTGAATTTTCTTAAATTTCTTTTTTACATTGGTGGGTATGATCATGTGATTTAAAAAAAACCCTGTTAATGTGGTGAATTCCATGGATTGATTTTTGAACATGGAACCTGTCTTGCATTCCTGGAATAAACCCCGGTTGCTCATGGTGTAGCATTACTATCTGGTGGAATTATATTTGCTAATATTTTGTCCAGAATTTTTGCCTCTATGCTCATGAGGGATATTGCTGTGTAGTTTTCTTTTTTTATACAATGCTTGTCTGATTTTGTAAGCAGGGAATGTGTTAGTTTCATGTGGCTGCTGCAACAAATGTCCACAACCTTGGTGGCTTAAAACAACAGAAATGTATTCTCTCGTAGTTCTGGAGGCCTTCAGTCCAAAATCAGTATCTCTGGGCCAAAGTCAAGGGTATTTTTTTGTTTGTTTGTTTTTAAGATTTTATTATTTATTTAACAGAGAGAGAGAGACAGCAAGAGAGGGAACGCAAGCAGGGGGAGTGGGAGAGGAAGAAGCAGGCTCCCAGCGGAGCAGGGAGCCCGATGCGGGGCTCAATCCCAGGACCCTGGGATCACGCCCCGAGCCGATGGCAGACGCGTAATGACTGAGCCACCCAGGTGCCCCAAAAGTCAAGGTTTTGGCAGGGCTGTACTCCCTCCAGAGCCTTTAGGGGAGAATCTGTTCCTTGCCTCTTCTAGCTCCTGGGGGGTTGCAGCTATTTCCTGGCTTCATCATTCCGTTCTTACGGCCCGCATCTTCAAATCTCTCTCTGTTCTGTCTTCACGGCACTGCCTTCCGAGTGTGGGTGTCCAATTTTCTTTTGCCTCCCTCTTATCAGGATCCATGTGATTGCTTCTAGGAGCCACCTGGAGAATTCAGGACACTCCTCTCATCTCAAGATCCTTAATCCCATCGGCAAAGACCCTTTTGTTCCTGCCATGTAAAGTCGATATTCACAGGTTGCCAGGATTAGGATGTGGATATCTTTGGGAGCCCCTTTTTAGCCTGTTACAAGTAAATACTAGTTTTGTAGAGTGAATTAGGGAAAGTTATCTCCTCTTCTTTTTTTCCGGTAAGAGGTTTTGTAATTGGTGTTAATTCTTTATAAGAATTTGGTAAAATTCTCCTGGAAAACCATCTGGGCCAGAGCTTGATTGATTGACTTCTTTTTTGGTGAGTTTTAAATTATGGATTAAATTTCCTTAGTAGTGCTAGGGCTGTTCAAATTATCTATTTCATAGCAGGCAGTTTGTTTTAGTTGGCGTTTTTGTTAAAGAATGAGTGTATTTTGGGGCACCTGGGTGGCTCCGTCCGTGAAGCGTCTGCCTTCAGCTCAGGACATGATCCCAGGGTCCTGAGATCGAGCCCCGCATCGGGCTCCCTGCTCAGTGGGAAGCCTGCTTCTCCCTCTCCTGCTCTGCCTGTTTGTGTTCCCTCTCTCATTGTCTCTCTCTGTCAAATAAATAAATAAAATCTTTTAAAAAAAAGGTAATATAATTCTTAAAAAAAAAAAAGAAGAGAAGTAAAGTCTATTGTATTTACCCATATTTTTGTTTCCCATGTTCTTTCTTCTTTTGTGGTGTTGCAAGGTCCCTTCTTCTATCTTTCATTTTCTGTTTAGGGAACTTCCTTTAGCCATTCTTTTAGGGTAGTTTTGCTGGGCACAAATTCTATTAGTTTTTTTTTTTTTCATCTGAGAATGTCTTGGTTTCTCCTTCATTCCTGAAGGATATTTTCATTGTTGACAGTTCTGTCCTTTCAGCTGGAAAATGTGGTGCTACCTGCTATGGCCTCTGTGGTTTCTGATGTGAGCTCTGCTTCACTCAAATTGTTTTCTGTATGTAAGGCGCCATTTCTCTCTCATGGCTTTCCTTATGCATATTTTAAATCTTTGGTTTTCAAAAGCTTAACAATATGTCTTGGTGTGGATTTTTTTGCTTTTATCCTGTTTGTGGTTTTTTTCTGTACTTCAGTCTGTAAATTTATTTTTATTTATTCATTATTTTTTTAAAATTTTATTTTTAAGTAATTTCTGCACCCAACGTAGGGCTCAAACTCACAACCCCAAGATCAAGAGTTGCATGCTCTTCTGACTGAGCCAGCCAGGTGCCCCTGTAAATTTATGTTTTGCCAAATTGGGACATTTTTAGCCATTATTTCTTCATGTACTTTTTTTCCTTTTTTAAAAAATTTAAATTAAGGGGCACCTGGGTGGCACAGTCGTTAAACGTCTGCCTTTGGCTCAGGGCGTGATCCCGGCCTTCTGGGATCGAGCCCCACATCAGGCTCCTCCGCTGGGAGCCTGCTTCTTCCTCTCCCACTCCCCCTGCTTGTGTTCCCTCTCTCGCTGGCTGTCTCTCTCTCTGTCAAATAAATAAATAAAATATTTAAAAAAAATTTAAATTAAAGTTAGTTAACATATAGTGTATTATTAGGTTCAGGGTAGAGTTAAGTGATTAATCAGTTGTGTATAATACCTAGTGCTCGTTTCATCAATTGTCCTCCTTAATGCCTACTACCTAATCACCCCATCCTTCTACCCACCTCCTCTCCAGCAACCCTCAGTTTGTTCCCTCTAGTTAAGAGTCTCTTACAGGGATGCCTGGGTGGCTCAGTTGGTTGGGCATCTGCCTTCAGTTCAGGTCATGATCTCGGGGTCTTAGGATCGAGCCCCGCATGAGCAGGGAGCCCACTTCTCCCTCTGCCTGCCCCTCCCTCTGCTTTGCTCTCTCTCTTTCTGACAAATAAGTAAATAAAATCTTTAAAAAAATAGTTCAACTTAAAAAAAAGTCTCTTAGAGTTTGTCTTTCTCTCCATTTTTATCGTATTTTCTTTTTCTTTTCCTTCCCCTATGTTTATCTGTTTTATTTCTTAAATTCCACATATGAGTGAAATCATACGGTTCTTCTCTTCCGCTGACTTATTTTTCTTACATAATACACTCTAGTTCCATCCACGTCATTGCAGATGGCAAGATTTCATTCTGTTTTATGGCTGAGTAATATTCCATTGTGTATATATACCACATTTTCTGTATTCATTCATACATCAGTGGACATCTGGGCTCTTTCCATAGTTTGGCTGTTGTGGACGTTGCTGCTATAAACATTGGGGTGCAGGTGCCCCTTCAAATCACTATTTCTGTATCCTTTGGATAAATACCCAGTAGTGCAATTGCCAGGTTGTAGGGTAGCTCTATTTTTAACTTTTTGAGGAACCTCCATACTGTTTTCCAGAGTGGCTGCACCAGCTTGCATTCCCACCAACAGTATAAGAGGGCTCCCCTTTCTCCACATCCTCTCCAACATCTGTTGTTTCCTGAGTTGTTAATTTAAGGCCTGTCTTCTTTCTTTTCTCCTTCCTGTTTTCTGACGGCATGATGTTGGTTCTTTCGTTGTAGATCCTTGAGGTACTTTTTTCCTCCGGTCAGTTTCGTCTCTGCTGTTCAGATTGGGTAATTTCTGTTCCCCCTGTTCTGTTTTGGGGGCCATCCATTGAATTTTTCTAATTTTAGTTATTGCATTTTTCAGGTCTGAAATTTCCATTTGGGTCTTCCTTATGTCTTCTGTTTTTTTTCCTTGTGATGGCTGATTCAACGTCTTTGTTGGATAACTTTCTGTTATCTCAGTCTTGGTACCGATTGATTTTTTTTTCATTCACTTTGAGATTTTTCTGGTTTTTGATGTGAGTGATTATCTGTTGAAACCTAGATATTTTTGATATTATTTTATGAGAATCTTGTTCTTATTCAAACTGTTGTATCTGGCTTCCTCTAATTTCAGTACAGCTGGGGTAGCAAGGGTACCATCTCATTACTGCCATGTCGGGGAGTAAGTCCAGGTTTCCCATTTGGCTTCCGTTGAGCCCAAGGTGGAGAGCTCATTACTTCTGGACAGGGGTGGAGTTTTTTGTTTTTTTTTTTTTAAAGATTTTATTTATTTATTTGACAGAGAGAGACACACAGAGAGAGGGAACACAGGCAGGGGGAGTGAGAGAGGGAGAAGCAGGTTTCCTGCTAAGCAAGGAGCCCAATGTGGGGCTCGATCCCAGGACCCTGGGATCGTGACCTGAGCCGAAGGCAGACGCTTAACGACTGCGCCCCCCCAGGCGCCCAGAGGTGGAGTTCTAGCTTTCCATTGTGTCTTCCCTCATACCTTCCGGGGGGGGAGGGTGTTCGCCTCCTTAGCAGTGGAGAAAGTCCTGACTCCCCACTAGACCTTCTCTGATACGACTCCAGCAGGCTGGAGGAAGGATGCCTCGTTACTGCTGATTTGGGATGGAAGTCTAGTCTCCCCATGGTTTCTCGACCGAGAACACTGAGTGAGGAGGCTCGTTACTGCCCAGGAGAGATGAGCCTTAGCTCCCTACTTTGTCTTTTTTGAGACAAGCACCCCAGTGTTGTAGGGGGAATAGCACTTCGTTAGAGCCAGACAGAAGTGGAGGTATATGCTCCCCCCTTGGCTTCTGCTGATGGGATGGAGTTGAGACCCACGGGTTTTTTGTTTTTGTCCTTTTTCATGATACTTGGCTGGAATAAGGTGGTTATCACTTTAAAGTTTTCTTGCTAGGTTGTCCCTTTCCTGGTCCTTTGACCAGATAAAGCAGACTTTCTTAGAGCTCTTTCTGCTGTGCCCATTGGCATTGTTGGTTTGCTGGCTTCTCCAGCACCTAGTCTGGGATATACGAGGTAAAAAGAAAACTCAAGGGACTCACTGCTGTGTTGTTCCTAGGTGTTTAAGTCCCCTGCTGCTCTGCCTGATCTCCAAGTGGCACCGTCTTCTCTTCTCCGTTTTACTGTATTTTGTGAATTAAATTTATTTTATTATGAGCCAGATATGGAGCAGCACAGGTAGGAAAGAGCTATTATTTTTGACTACTAAAATATATTGTATTTATTTAAGTTCTTAATTCGACTATAGTTGACACACAGTGTTACCCAAGTTTCAGGTGTACAACATCGTGGTTTGACAAACTTACACATTATGTTATGTTCACCACAAGTGTAGCTGCCATTATGCTGTGGCTTCTACTCCCGTGGTTTATTTGTTTTATAACCGGAGGCCTGTATCACCCATTCCCCTTCACCCATTTTGCCCATTCCCCCACCCCCTCCCTTTGGTAACCATCGGTTTGTTTCCTGTATTTATAAGTGTGATTCTGCTTTTTTTTAAAATTCATTTAGTTTTTTTTTTTTTAACGATTTTATTTATTTATTCGACAGAGATAGAGACAGCCAGTGAGAGAGGGAACACAAGCAGGGGGAGTGGGAGAGAAAGAAGCAGGCTCATAGCGGAAGAGCCTGATGTGGGGCTCAATCCTGTAACGCCGGGATCATGCCCTGAGCCGAAGGCAGACGCTTAACCGCTGTGCCACCCAGGCACCCCCATTTAGTTTTTTTTTTTTTATTTTTAGAGTCCACATATGAGTGAAATCACATGATATTTGTCCTTCTTACTCTGACTTGTTTCACTTAACCTAATACCTTCTAGGGCCATCCGTGTCACAAATGGCACAGTATCATCCTTTTTGATGACTGTGTAATATTTCATTATATATACACCACATCTTTATTCATTCATCTATCGGTGATCACTTGGGCTGCTTCCGTGTCTTGGCTGATGTAAGTAATGCTGCAGTGAACATAGGGCTGCAGATGTCTTTTCAAAGTAGCGTTTTCATTTTCTTTGGGTAAATACCCTGTAGTGGAATTACTGGATCACATGGCATTTCTATTTCAAAAAATTTTTTTCTAATTAGGCTCCATGCCCAATGTGGGGGTTGAACTCATGACCCTGAGATCAAGAGTTGTATGCTTGGGGCACCTGGGTGGCTCAGTCGGCTAAGCGTCTGCCTTTGGCTCAGGGCGTGATCCCAGGGTCCTGGGATCGAGCCCCACATCGGGCTCCCTGCTCGGCGGGAAGCCTGCTTCTCCCTCTCCCACTCCCCCTGCTTGTGTTCCCTCTCTCGCTGTGTCTCTCTCTGTCAAATAAATAAAATCTTAAAAAAAAAAAAAAAAGGAGGTCTTGGGGACCTGGATGGCCTAGTGGGCTCAGTCAGTAGAGCATGCAACTCTTGATCTTGGGGTTGTAAGTTTGAGTCCCATGTTGGGTGTAAAGATTACTTAAAAAAAAAAAGATCTTGGGACACCTGGGTGGCTCAGTCAGTGAAGTGTCTGCCTTTGGCTCAGGTCATGATCCCAGGGTCCTGGGATGGAGCCCCACATCAGGTTCCCTGCTCCGTGGAGAGCCTGCTTCTCCCTCTCCCGCTCCCCCTGCTTGTGCTCTCTTTCTCTTTGTGTCAAATAAACAAATAAAAATCTTTAAAAAAAACACAGAGCTCATATTCATTTCAGATTAAAATTACAGAACTTTTACTTTGATATTTCTTTATGTATCTGTTTTGGTGGAGAGGTCATAATGACATTAACATAATTTACTTTTTGGGTTTTCCTGTAATATAGAAAATAATGGGAGGATAAAGTAAAACTAAGAAGAATGATTGCCTTTTCTTAAAAAAAGAAACTTTGGGAGTGTTACGTAAATATTTTTCCATGTCGAGAGAGTTTTCTACATAATTTTCATGGTTACGTAGCATTCCATCCTTTGAGCATCTGCGGTGGCAGTAGGTTTTCATTAAATAACACTTTGGTGGTGAAATTCCTCGATTTATGTCTTTATGCACATCCATGATTATTTCTTAAAGACATTTTTCTAGAAATTGAATTTTTGTGTCACGGGAGAAGGATCACTAAGTTGTAAGGAATTCAGTGGATGACAGTGAAATGTCTTCCTCGTCATACTCGACATGGTCATTATTAGGAGGCTGATGATTTGGGGCCATGCATGGCAACTTCTTCCTTGCTGGCACTCCACCCCACCCCAACTCTTCCTTCCCAGATCTTCCAAAGAGGAGTTAGAAGTGACCACATCCCCAGTCAGTTTTTATTTGTTCATTTATTTACTTGTTGCTTTTGTTTTCCTGTGGTTTTTAGGAAGCTTCTAAGTATAAGTAGGTAAGTATTAGGATAAAAAAGGGAGTAAAAAGAGGAAAATAGAAACATAAGTTTTAGAATGTAGGCATGCGGGTGGACAGTCCTGCACAGCTAGATACTTTGAAGTCCAGGTTGATCTCTGATATTTTGGGAAGACAGAGTAAGAAGTGCAATCAGACACATGGACTACAAGATCTCCATAAAGAAATCAATAACTCCTCCATAGTAAAGATTTCCTGATACTTGAGGGTCAAGAAATCTTTTGATCGATCTTCATATGGATGACGGAAACGGTGTCTTCGATTACAACCTCCTCATACATGCTGTCACGGCTCTTCTGTGGCTGTTTTGCTTTTTGAAAAGAGTTTTCATTCGGTGTTTGTGATTAAAACCTACACGAGTAGCTTGCAGTTGATGAGTGATAAGAGAAAGGCTAAAACATAGATTATCATCTCATCAGTTAATTAAAATGCATCTGATCCCAAAGCAGGTTACTCAGCAACATACCAGTTACTTTGTCCTGGCTTAAGAGTTTTAGAGCAAAATCCTTCTAAGCAAGACATGCCATCTAAGAGCATAGTGATACTGGGTATATGAAATACTACGTAAGAAAGCTGATGGAAGGGGTGGCGCCTGGGTGGCTCAGTCTGTTAGGCGTCTGCCTTTGGCGCAGGTCATGATCCCATGACCGGCATCGGGCTCCCTGCTCAGCAGGGAGTCTGCTTGTCCCTTTCCCTCTGCCCCTCCCCCTGGCTTGTACTCACTCTCTCTCTCTCTCTGTGTCTCTCATTCACTCTCTCTCTCTTTCTCAAATAAATAGATAATAACATCTTTAAAAAAATAAAAGAAAGCTGATGGGAGTTACTTGTGCTGGACCTTTAGACTTTTAAGGCTTCTGACAGTTGGTTATTTATCTTTTGACTTTCCAAGTTAGAATGTTACCCCACCCCAGGCGAATATATAGATTATGGGTTACAGGTTATAGAATCTTTTTTTAAATTAATGTATAATTAACATACAATGTTATATTAGTTTCAGATGTACAACATATTTTTTTAAAGATTTTTTAAAAAATTTATCTATTTGACAGAAAGAGAGGCAGTGAGAGAGGGAACAGAAGCAGGGGGAGTGGCAGAGGGAGAAGCAGGCTTCCCACTGAGCAGGAAGCCTGATGCAGGACTCTATCCCAGGACCCTGGGATCATGACCTGAGCCGAAGGCAGACGCTTAACCGACTGAGCCACCCAGGCGCCCCAGGTGTACGACATATTGATTCAGCAATTCTGTATATTACTCAGTGTTCACCAACTGAGTGACTAAGTGTAGTCACTGTCACCATACGTTATTATTACAGTATTATTAAGTATATTCCCTATGCTGTACTTTACTTTTTTATTTATTTTTTTAAAAGATTTTATTTATTTATTCAACGAGATAGAGACAGCCAGCGAGAGAGGGAACACAAGCAGGGGGAGTGGGAGAGGAAGAAGCAGGCTCCTAGCAGAGGAGCCTGATGTGGGGCTCGATCCCATAACGCCGGGATCACGCCCTGAGCCGAAGGCAGACGCTTAACCACTGTGCCACCCAGGCGCCCCTGTACTTTACTTTTTTAAAAAAAGATTTATTTATTTATTTGAGAGAGTGTGTGTGCGTACAAACAGGGGGAGGGGCAGAGGAAGAGGGACAGAAAGAATGTCAAGCAGACTCACCTCTGTGTGCAGAGCCCGACACAGGGCTCTATCTCACGATCCTGAGATCATGACCCGAGCCAAAATCAAGAGTCGAGCACTTAACCGACTGAGCCACCCAGGCACCCCCCCATGCTATACTTTTCATCTGTGTGACTTATTTATTTTATAATTGGAAGTTTCTACCTCTTAATCCCCTTTACCTATTTTGCTCATTCCCCGGCCCACCTACACTCTGGCAGCCACCAGTTTGTTCTCTGTTTATGAGTCTGTTTGTTTTGTTTTTTAGATTCCATGTATAAGTGAAATCATATGGTTCTTGTCTTTCTCTGTCTGACTTATTTCACTTAACATAATACCTTCGAGGTCCATCTGTGTTGTCCTAGATGGAAAGGGCTCGTTCTTTCTTAGGGCTGAGCAATATTCCATTGTGTGTATGTGTCTTCTTTATCCATTCATCTATGGATGGACACTGGGGTTGCTTCTGTGGCTTGGCTATTGTAAATAATGGTGCAATAAACGTAAGGGTGCAGTTATCTTTTCAAATTAGTGTTTTCATTTTCTTTGGGCAAATACCCAGTAGAGGAATTACTAGATCATATGGTATTTCTATTTCTAATGTTTTAGAGTATCTCCATACTGTTTTCCACAGTATGTGCTTGTACCAATTTACATTCCCATTAATGGTGCACTAGGGTTTCTTTTTCTCCATATCCTTGCCAACACTTGTCATTTCTTTTCTTTTTGGTGCTAGCCGTTCTGATGGGTGTGAGGTGGTGTCTCATTGTGGTTTTGATTTGCATTTCCTTGATGATGAATGATGTTGAGGATCTTTTCATGTGTCTGTTGGCTATTTGTCTGTCTTCTTTTGGAAAATGTCTATTTAGGTTCTCTGCCCATTTTTTATTTTATTTTTTTATTTTTAAAAGATTATATTTATTTGAAAGGGAGCTAAAGAGAGAGAGAGTGAGAGTGGGCACACAGGCAGGGGGCGGAGAGGGAGAAGCAGGCTCCCGCAGGGAGCCCAATGTGGGGCTTGATCCCAGGACCTGAGCCGAAGGCAGATACTTGACTGACTGAGCCACCCAAGTGCCCCACTCTGCCCATTTATTTATTTATTTATTTGACAGAGATAGAGACAGCCAGCGAGAGAGGGAACACAAGCAGGGCGAGTGGGAGAGGAAGAAGCAGGCTCATAGTGGAGGAGCCTGATGTGGGGCTTGATCCCATAACGCCGGGATCACGCCCTGAGCCAAAGGCAGACGCTCAACCGCTGTGCCACCCAGGCGCCCCCACTCTGCCCATTTTTTAATCAGATTTTTTTTAGTGTTGAGTTGTATAAGTTCTTTATGTATTTTGCATATTAACCCCTTATCATATATCATTTTCAGATATCTTCTCTCATTCAATAGGTTGCCTTTTCATTTTGTTGTTGGTTTTCTTTGCCGTGCAGAAGCTTTTTGTTTTGACACATGAAAAAATGTTCAAAATCATTAGTCATCAAGGAAATTCAAATCAAAACCACATTGAGATACCACCTTATGCCAGTTAGAATGGCAAAAATAGACAAGACAGGAAACAACAATTGTTGGAGAGGATGTGGAGAAAGGGGATCCCTCCTACATTGTTGGTGGGAATGCAAGTTGGTACAGCCACTCTGGAAAACAGTGTGGGGTCCCTTGAAAAGTTAAAAATTGGGCTACCCTATGATCCAGCCATTGCACTACTGGGTATTTACCCCAAAGATACAGACATAGTGAAGAGAAGGGCCATATGCACCCCAATGTTCATAGCAGCATTGTCCACAATAGCTAAATCGTGGAAGGAGCCGGGATGCCCTTCAACAGATGACTGGATTAAGAAGATGTGGTCCATATATACAATGGAGTATTACTCAGCCATCAGAAAGAACGAGTTCTCAACATTTGCTGCAACATGGACGGCACTGGAGGAGATAATGCTAAGCGAAATAAGTCAAGCAGAGAAAGACAATTATCATATGGTTTCACTCATTTATGGAACATAAGAAGTAGGAAGATCGGTAGGAGAAGAAAGGGAAGAAGAAAGAGGAGGGGTAAACAGAAGGGGGAATGAAGCATGAGAGACTATGGACTCTGGGAAACAAACTGAGATCGTCAGAGGGGAGGGGGTGGGGGAATGGGATAGACCGGTGATGGGTAGTGAGGAGGGCACGTATTGCATGGTGCACTGGGTGTTATACGCAAGTTATGAATCATGGAACTTTACATCAAAAACTAGGGATGTACTGTATGGTGACTAACATAACATAATAAAAAAATATTATAAAAAAAAGAAGCTTTTTGTTTCGGTGTAGCCCCAGCAGTTTTGTTTTGTTTCCCTTGCCTGAGGAACATATCCATAAATATGTTGCTAAGGGTGATGGCCAAGAAATTATTGCCTGTGGTTTATTTTAGGAGTTGTATGGTTTCAGGTCTTACATTTCGGTCTTTAATCCATTTTGAGTTTATTTTTTTGAATGGTGTAAAAAGTAGTCCAGTTGCATTCTTTTGCGTATAGCTGTCCAGTTTTCCCAGCACCATTTGTTGAAGAGACTGTCTTTTTCCCATTGTATATTATTCCTCCCTTGTTGTATATTAACTGACATATATGTGTGGGTTTGTTTCTGGGCTCTCTGTCCTGTTCTACTGATCTCTGTGTTCTAACTCACGCCCACTAAACAGGATTAAAGAAACACTTGAAAATGTAGATTAGTTGGGAAACATAAAGCAATCCTACTTCCCCAATAGAATTTTTTATTAAGTTTTTATTTACATTCCAGTTAACATACAGTACAAAATTTGTTTCAGGTGTACAATTTAGTAATTCAACACTTACATATAATATCCAGTGCTCATCACAACAAGTGCCCTCCTTAATTCCCCCAGGAGAATTTTAGTTGAATTAAATGATAAGAGAAACGATTAGCGTACACATTGTCCTAGTCTCAGTACATCTGTTGAGTAGAATTTGCATTCCAAGTGTTTCCGTCTTCACCATCATCTTCAGTGCTTGATCTATTACCCTTCCCTTTTTAAGTCTTTCCCTTGCTTTTCTGACACTGTCGTGGCTGGTCGTTTTTTGTTTTTTTTGTGAGTTGCTGTATGGTGCCACCTTGAGCGTTCGGATGACGTTGTCAGATATGTCTGTACAGGTAGTCAGTATCCAATTGCTAATCAATATCCAGATGACAAGTCATGGATACAGAAGTACTGTACCCAGCAGTGTCCAAATGTCTCCATCGGAAGAGTGTACCGTAGATGTAGTTGGTCTTTCTGGATGTTCAGCAAACTGCCATGCTTTTTCCCTGTTCGCGTCCAGAGGAAACTGATTTATAAAGGGAGAACCATCAGGAAGACAGGATTGAGTTATTGCAATAGTGCTTCTTTGTCTTGCATAGTAAGATTCATTCTTGAGCTTCTGGGCCTATGGCAACACTTCTAGCCTCTGCAAAGCCTGCAGCGGGCCCATTGGTCTCTACCTCTGGGCCCACGCTTGCATTCTGAGGCACCTGGCACTCTACCTTTTAAGTCATTCTTCCTTTTTTTCTTGCAGAGTAGCACACATTTTACAGCGAGGTAGTTCCATCAGCTGGTTTCCTACCTATAAAATTTTGGAAGTCCGGCAGCCTTGTGTCGCTTTTTACATGTTTAGCAGTTTATTAAAGGATATGATAAAGTAAACAAACCAACCACCAGATGAAGAGACGTATAAGGCGAGGTAGCGGGAAAGGACGCAGAGCTTCCGTACGCTCTCCGGACACACCAGTCTCCCCACCTCTACGTGTTCACCAACCTGGAAGCTGTCAGCATTTTCTCATTTTGTCCCATATCGGTGTCTTTCAGTTCAAGCTGGCAGTGTTTCTGTGCCCATAATGTTCTCAGAAGCCTTGCGACTCTCTTGTGTATGTTCCCTTTAGACAAGAGGGACCCCAAAGATCTGTACTGGACAATCCCATCTCTATTCCTGGATTTTGCTGAGATGGTTCAGGGGACCGATGAGCCACATATCTGATCTTTTCAGGAAAAGATTAGCCATACCTTTGGCTTCCCACAACACTAGTTCCCAACAATGAATTTTCTAATTTTAGCATTCGTTACAGTATGTGTAGGCTGGGAATATACCAAATCATCAAGTGTTGGTTCTTTTCTGCTTCATGGTTCCTTACTCAATATATTCCTTTTGTCTTACGTTTTACTACAAGCAGCAAGATAAAAGCAGGCTATACCTTCAATACTTTGCTTGAAAGTCTCTCAGCTAAATATCCAAGTTCATTCCTTACAAGTTTTAGTTCCCATGGAACTATAGAACACAATTCTACCTAGTTTTTTTAGATTCAGTTTTAATTTAAGTTTTAAAGATTTTATTTATTTATTTGAGAGAGAGAGAGAGAGAACAAGCAGGGAGAGAAATAGAGAGAGAGGGAAAAGCAGGCTCCCTGCTCAGGAGGGAGCCTGATGAGGGGCTCAATCCCAGGACCCTGGGATCATGACGTGCTCCAAAGACAGATGCTTAACCGACTGAACCACCCAGGTGCCCCTCAATTCTACCAAGTTTTCTGCCAGTATATAACAAGGACAGTCTTTCAGTTTCCAGTAATATCTTCCTCCTTTTCATCTGAAACCTCACCAGAAGCGCCTTTATGTTTTTTTTTTAAAGATTTCATTTATTTATTCGACAGAGAGAGAGAGACAGCCAGCGAGAGAGGGAACACAAGCAGGGAGAGTGGGAGAGGAAGAAGCAGGCTCCCAGTGGATCAGGGAGCCCGATGTGGGGCTCGATCCCAGGACCCTGGGATCACGCCCTGAGCCCAAGGCAGACGCTTAACAACTGAGCCACCCAGGCACCCCCAGAAGCACCTTTAATATTCATATGTCTGTTAACATTGTGTTCATGATATATGTATTCTCTAAAATGATAGAAACTTCTTCTGCCATCTTTTTCACTTCCTTCCGAGCCTTCTCCAGCAGTGCCTTTTTTTTTTTTTAAGGTTTTATTTATTTATTTATTTGACAGAGAGAGAGACAGCCAGGGAGAGAGGGAACACAAGCAGGGGGAGTGGGAGAGGCAGAAGCAGGCTCCCAGTGGAGGAGCCCAATGTGGGGCTCGATCCCAGGACCCCGGGATCACGCCCTGCGCCGAAGGCAGACGCTTAACGACTGAGCCGCCCAGGCGCCCCTCCAGCAGTGCCTTTAACGTCCATATTTCTTCCAACAGTCTCTTCAGGGCAGTCTGGGATTTTTCTGTCAAAATTCTTCTAGCTGCTACACATTAGCCCAAGCTAAAGCCACTCGCACATTTTTAGGTATTTCTTACCGCAGTACCCGACTTCCCAGTAAGAAACGTTTGTGTTAGTTTCCTTGTTCTGCCATAACTAATGACCATAAACTTGGTGGCTTAAACAACAGAAATTTCTTCCCTCACAGTTCTGGAGGCCAGAAGTCTGAAGTCAAGGTGCTGGCGGAGCCACGCTCTCTCTGAAGGCTGTGAGGGAGGGCGCTTTCTTGCTTCTTCCACCTTCTTATGGGCCGAGGCATTCCTTGGTTTGTGGTTGTATCATTATCATCTCCGCTTTGTTCTTTACAGGACCCTCCCCTTCGTGTCTGCCTTCTCCTCCTCCGTGTCTAATAAGGATTAAAGGCCCAACTGGGTCCTCTGTATCAGCCAGAGTTCTCCTGGAGAAATAGAGCCAATAGGGGATATATATGTGTACGTACTTTAAGAGATTTATTGCAAGGAATTGGATTAAGTGATTGTGTGAGTTAGCTAGGCCAGTCCAAAATCCATAGGGTAGGCCAGCAGGAAACTGGTAGGAGCTGACATTGCCATCCCCAGGGAGAATTTCTTCCTCAGGGAAACTTCAGTTTTGCTCTTTCAACTGATTGGATAAAACCCACTCCAGATTATCAAGGGTTAGTATTTGATTGAGTAACTGAGGATGATAGCTAGCCCACTTGACACATAAAACCGACCATCACAGTCCACCCCTTGTCACCTTGGCACCCACACGCATCACCTTAAATCATACTCAATCCCCAACTAGAATAACAGGGTCGACCTTCTGCCCAACGTAATACAGCTATCATGTGCACAACCGAAAACAGGCTAGTTATTTCGTCAGAAGAGGATGCAAAGTCATTGAGGGATGTTTACTCTTCTCCTTGGTATACTGTAACTTACAATACTGTGCTGTAAAGCTAACCATTGCTAATAGATTTTATGTTGGATGATAAGAGGATAAGAGAGGGCACAAAGCAAAAATCATTGTCTTATACACATGTTCATAACAAAACAAGGAAGAAATACTCGTAAAAATTATAGTCCTCATTTCTGTAACTGGTCATGTGGTCATAACTGGTATTTATAAATACATTCTGCTGCCCATTCCATAGTCCCTTTGCCCTCAGCAACACCTCGGTTGGTCATGGTTCCTTACTTAGTGCAGTGACCCAAACCTTCATTCCTGCAGGGCCCAGCTATTAATCGTCTTGCCTGAACTGGGTTGTATAGTTTTCCATTAACTTTAATCACAGAGCACGATAGGGGCCTTTTTTTTTTTTTAAAGTCGGCTCTAAGCCCAGCCTGGAGCCCAACACGGGTCTCGAACTCGCAACCCTGAGATCAAGACCTGAGCTGAGATCGAGTCAGACACGTACCCGACTGCGCCACCACCCAGGTGCCCAAGGGGGCCTTCTGCATTTCAGGCATATACTTCCTCACTCCCATTGTGTAGCAGCACCCCAATTTCTCTCTGGTAGTCCGAATCAACCACCCTAGCTGACACTGTACCTTCCTTTCTTGCCCGTTGTTGACGCAGAGGCTGGAGGAGCCCAAAGCCGCCGGGTGGCGGTCTTAGGTTCCAGTGAAATAGAATCACCGTGGTGTCTCCTGGTGGAAGCATTCATCCCCTTGTAACTAAGATCTCTGCACCAGCAGAGCGTAAGGTCACACGGATGAGAAGGGACATTTTTGCTAGTTGACCATTACGGGTAATAGTGGGGGGTACCATTCCCGTTTCCCCCCCTTGAGCTCTCGATCCATGGCTCCTGTCTATGGGAGAAACAGTACCGTATATTAGATGCTGATTCAGAGGCCGTCCAGCCTCCTGGAGGACGTTGCCTCAGCTCTGCAAGGTATGAGCCCCTAGTTGGCACTGCGGCTGAGTCTTCAAAAACGCCAGTCCACCATCCTGTCAAGCCAGCTGCTTTGGGATGGTGGGGAACCTGGTAAGACAAGTGAGTTCCACGAGCACAGACCCAGTGCTGCGCCTTGCTTGCTGTGAAGTAATTCCTCCATCAGAAACAATGTGGCGCTGGGTGCCGTAACAGCAGATAGGCATCCTGTGAGCCTGCAGGTGGTCGTTTTGGCAGCACATGGTGTGCAGGACAGGCGAATCCATACCCAGAGTAAGTGTTCCAGTACCGAGAATGTGCTCCCCTCTCCATGATGGAAGCGGTCCAGTGTAATCAATCAGGTGGCTGGCTGATCACCCCAGTGTTGGTCTCTCTGCGGGCGCCCTCGGGCACTGCGCTGTCGTAGGAGCCAGATCCGCCTTGGTGAGTGGAAGTCTATGTTGCTGGGTCCGTGCGTAACCGCTGTCCCTGTCACCACGGTCATTTGGCTCATGAGCCTCCTGGCTCCTGTCTTCGTTAGTACAAGTTGCAGACGGTTCCAAAATCATATGTGAGTGTGGCTCATAACGGCCAAAGGCATCAAGAGAGCTACGGTTCCCTTTCATGAAGATGGCAGCGAAGGTGAATAAGGAAGCGCCTGCCCTTCCCGAAGCTGAAGCCAAAGCAAAGGCTTTGAAGGCCGAGAAAGTAGTGCTGAAAGGCATCCAGTCACACAAAAAAGATCTGCCCGACATCTGCCTTCTGATGGCCTAAATGTCCTCCAAAGAGCGCCCCCCAGGAGTAACAAGCTTGACCACTGTGCCGTCATCCAGTTCCCCCTGACTACCAAGTCAGCCGTGAAGGACACGTGGCTGAAGAAGACAACAGCACACTTGCGTTCATTGCGGAAGTCAAGGCCAACAAGCACCAGATCATACAGGGCTGTGAAGAAGCTCTGTGACGTTGGTGTGGCCAAGGTCAACATCCGGATCAGGCCCCACGGAGAGAAGAAGGCCTTTGTGTGACTGGCTCCCGACTACGACGCTTTGGATGTTGCCAGCAAAAACAGCATCATCTAAACTGAGTCCAGCCGGCTAATTCTAAATGTAAGTTTTTGCACCATGAAAAAAAAAAGAGAGAGCTACTGCTTTTTGCAGTTGAGACAGCTTCCTTTTTTTCAGGATCTTATTCAAATAGGACCTTCTTTGGGTAATTTTATAGTTCGGAGCTGGCAATATCCACAGATGTGGGGCATGCGTTTTGCAGAAGCCGAGGAACCCGGTCAGGTGCTGTACTGCGTGCTTAGTACCAGCGCTGGGCAGCAAGAGTTTTGTTCGTTCGTTTGTTTTAACGTGTTCACTTACTTTACAGTTACATGTTATCACCACGGGCTGTAAATATAGGTTAGACGAGCGAATTTCAGAAGTGCAATAACACATTCTGGAGTATACCAAAGGTTGTATATAATGTCTGACCAAACCAGCTTGCTCGTAAGTCATTAATCATTTCCGTTATAGGTAATTTGTTAACATTTATGATTCTTATGGGAAAAATAAACATACTTCATACGTTTAAAAAGTGTTTTTCGTTTACCTTTGCATTAGTGCTTAAAATACACATTTCTATTTCAAGATGACATTTAAAAATTTGTCCAGTATAACAGCAGCGTAAATATAATTCCACAGTTACAAAAGAGCTAGACGGGGATCCATAATTAAGTTATTCTCCTGTTTGCAAATATGATCCTGAAATAAACACTACTACTTCTAAGCAGTTCTTTTTTTTTAAAATTTTTTAAATTATATTATGCTAGTCACCATACAGTACATCCCCGGTTTCCAATGTAAAGTTCGACGATTCATTAGTTGCGTATAACACCCAGTGCACCATGCAATACGTGCCCTCCTTACTACCCGTCACCGGTGACACTACAGATAAAAGACTGGTATCCAAGATCTACAAAGAACTTCTCAAACTCAATACACGAGAAACAAATAAACAAATCAAAAAATGGGCGGAAGATATGAACAGACACTTTTCCAATGAAGACATACAGATGGCTAACAGACACATGAAAAAATGTTCCAAATCATTAGCCATCAGAGAAATTCAAATGAAAACCACACTGAGATACCATCTAAGCAGTTCTTTTATCAGCTTTTTAGGTTTGGTTTAAACACGTGCACCTATTTTCAATTGTGGGGAGGCTTAGAATGTTATATTCCATGCAGTGTTCTGAAAGGATTCTTTAATAGCTAACCAGCCCTAGAAAGTGAAGTACTCAATCAGTCCACAAAGCAGGTAGAAAAAGAGTTAAATTAACTGGAATAAATAGGATTCCTACATAACATCATTCTGCAGTGACTGGAAGTACATCGGGACTGGCACGTTGTCCTCTTTACAACTAATTTCATCAGAAGAGTTTATGAAGGTAAACATTCTACACTATCAAGTGCATTTAAAAGTGACATCTTTGGGTGCTAATTGGACTCCCCTGAATGACCTGGTTAGTGAACTCGTCACTAGTAATTTGGTCACCAGGCAGATGAAGCCTGCAAGAAAGGAAGCCAGCATTCAAATCACTATGTTATTTTCTGACCCACTCTAATGATTTATCTGCAACATGAACATATAACGTCAAAACGAGATGTCTAGCTAAAGCAACTATCACCAACAAGATCAAGACGACGTCTCTTCTTCTAAGGTTTAGGCTTTGCCCAGAATTCCTTATACATGGAATAGCCCATAGCAGGGGTCATTGCTCCCACAGCAAAGCCCTGGGCTGCCAGGCACATGTGGGTCAGGTGAACAGACGACATTTTAGTATTTGCCCCGCTCTTCAATTTATATAATCCACACTCGGTGATTGCCGCAAAACCCACCATCACAATGGGAACACATGGTCCCTGTGTAGCTTTTCAGGTAAGTTTATATGTAATCGACACCCAGCTTGGTGTTGAGTCTGGTTGGAGGCCAGGATAAATCGTGAGGGCATGCTGATACTAAATGAATGAACAAGGGAAAGGG
This sequence comes from Ursus maritimus, assembly GCF_017311325.1. NCBI lineage: Eukaryota > Metazoa > Chordata > Mammalia > Carnivora > Ursidae > Ursus > Ursus maritimus. The sequence goes on along the minus strand of NW_024423319.1, from coordinate 83,879,950 downwards.
AACGTTCTTCCTTAACGTCTCATGCCAGTTAATAATATGGAAAGAATGAGAGTTAGAAAAATAACCATTTTGAAACCAGTGAAGTAATACTTGAGCCAAGCAAGAATCACTGATGGATGTGAAACTTATTGGATGAAAGTTTAATGAGGAACAAAATATTTACATAGTCTCAAGTTATAGTCCCACCGATTACTCATTAATTACATAGGGAACATTGGTAACTTTATAATGGAGAAACCTGATAGACACCACCTTAACTAAATGACCAGGACCATACAAATTTTAATTTGAAAATTCCTCATAATCTCACCTTCTGGAAATAACCAATGTTAACAGTTGGGGAGAACCTTCGGGAACTCTGGAGTTTTTTGGCTATGACTATCCAGTTGTTCTGGAGCTGTTTGTTGAGAAGACTATTCTTTCTCCACTGAATATCCTTGATATCTTAGTCAGACATCAATTGACCATTTATGCGTGGGCCTATTTCTAAACCTTATTCTGTCTCACGTATATCTTTACAAAACTACCATACTGTCTTCAGCACTGTAGCTTCGTAAGTCTTAAAATGAGGTAATGTAAGCCCTTTAACTTTCTTCTTCTTTTTCAAAATTGCTTTGGCTCTCTAGGTCCTTTTTTTTTTTTTTAAATACAAAATTTCAGAATCAGCTCGTCAGTTTCTAACTCTTAAATTTCTTTACTGATTGTAATTGGTGTTCGTAATATTTCTATTTTGAGGAACCCACTGAAATTATCTTCTTCGTGCCCTACCGTATGGTCAGTTTTTGTGACGGTTCCAGGTGTGCTCGAGAAAGAGTGTATTTCGTCTGATCTGGGTGTAATGTTCCATAGGTATAGGTCCAAAAGTTTCACCTTATTGATTATGCTGCTTGGGTCCTTTGTATCCTTGCTTGTTTGTTTGTCCACTTAATCTGTCTCGTTTTGTGAGTGGTATATTGCAAGTCTCCCATCAGAGAATGCTTCTGTTTCTCGCATTCCTATGGTTTTTGGTTTATATAGGCTTTTGCTGTGTAACTTTGTGCTTAGGCACTTTCACGTATCGTTGTTGTTAAATCTTCATTTTGGACGGGGCTTTGAACGTTACAAAGTGTCCTCCTTTGGCTCATGAAATTCTACTTTGGTATCAGGATTTCTGTCCCTGCTTTTATATTGTTTTCATTTGGTAAATCTTTGTCCGTCTCTTTAATTTTTAGCCTTTTTGAATGACTGTGTTTTCAACATGTCTCTTTTGCACGGCATTGTTGGGCTCGGCTTTATGAGGCAGTGTGAAAACTTGCGCTGGTGCATAGGCGAGGTTAGCCCGTTACAGTTCTTTGTGTTACTGTTTGATGATATACACAATTCAAATATGTTTGGTCTCAACTCTGTCA
>NW_024423319.1:83805758-83878552 GCF_017311325.1 Ursus maritimus | reverse complement strand
AATTACCGTGTATATATGTTATATTCACTGTGTTTTTATTTTTTCTTTTTTTTTAAAGATTTTATTTATTTATTCGACAGAGATAGAGACAGCCAGCGAGAGAGGGAACACAAGCAGGGGGAGTGGGAGAGGAAGAAGCAGGCTCCCAGCGGAGGAGCCTGATGCGGGGCTCGATGCCACAACGCCGGGATCACGCCCTGAGCTGAAGGCAGACGCTTAACCGCTGTGCCACCCAGGCGCCCCTCACTGTGTTTTTCTCTTTATTGAGTGTGTCCTCTAAATTTTTTTTGGTAATTAAGAAGGTTGTATTTTTATGCTGGTAATTTCCTTTGTGTTAATACTTCTTTTTTTCTTTTAGAGAGAGAGAGCAAGTGCGAGTAAGGTGGGGGGGGTGCAGAGGGGCCAAGGGAGAGGGAGAAGGAGAGAGAGAATCTTTTTTAAAAAAATTTATTTATTTGAGAGAGCGAGAGTGTGCAAGTGGGGGGAGGAGCAGAGGAGGAGAGAGAGGGAAGGGGAAAGAATCTCAAGCAGACTCCGCATGCTGAGCTCAAGGCGGAGCTCAGTCTCATGACCCTGAGATCGTGACCTGATCCAAAACCAAGAGTCGAATGCGGACCCAGGCATCCCATGGGAGAGTGAGAATCTTAAGCGGGCTCCAGGCTCGCTGTGAGGCCTGTTGCAGGGCTGGATCTCACGATCCTGAGATCATGACCCGAGTCAAAATCAAGAGCCAGAGCTTAGCCAGCTGCACTACCCAGACACCCCTCTGTGTTAATACTTCTTATAGTACCTGTAGTCAACCCTTCTTGCTTTCTGTTTACTTATTTACTCATAAAAGTTGTATATATTTAAGGTATACAACATGAATTGATATACATATTAAAATGATTACTGCAGTTAAGCTAATTAACATATTATCTCCTACATAGTTACCATTTTTTAAAAAGTTGTATTTATTTAAGTGATCTCTACACCCCACATGGGGCTTGAACTCACGACCCTGAGATCAAGAGTAGCACACTCCTCCAACTGAGCCAGCCAGGCGCCCCCATAGTTACCATTTTTTGTGTGTGGTGAGTACACCTGTAATTTACTTTCTTAGCATTTTCCATTGCTTAATATAGTAGTATTGAGTTTATTCTTCATGCCTATACATTAGATCTCTAGACTTTTGTTTTAAAGATTTTATTTTTAAGTAATCTCCATACCCAAAGTGGGGCTTGAACTCACAACCCTGAGATCAAGAGTTGCATGCTCCACTGACTGAGCCCGCCAGGTGCCCCGTAGATCTCCAGACTTTATTAATCTACATAACTGACTTTGTGTTGTTTGACCAGCATCTCCTCATTTCCCTCATACCCCTGGTAACATTCTACTCTGCTTCTATGAGTTTGACCTTTTTTTTTTAAGAACATTTCACGTATACTTGAGATCATACAGTATTTGTCTTTCTCTGTTTCATTTCCTTTTTTTTTTAAAGATTTTATTTATTTATTTGACAGAGAGAGAGACAGCCAGTGAGAGAGGGAACACAAGCAGGGGGAGTGGGAGAGGAAGAAGCAGGCTCCTAGCGGAGGAGCCTGATGTGGGGCTCGATCCCATCACGCCGGGATCACGCCCTGAGCCGAAGGCAGACGCTTAACCGCTGTGCCATCCAGGTGCCCCTCCTTTTTTTTTTTAAGGATTTTGTTTATTTATTTGTCAGAGAGAGAGAGAGCATAAGCAGGGGGAGTGGAAGGCAGAGGGAGAAGCAGGATCCCTGCTGAGGAAGGAGCCCGATGTGGGACTCGATCCCAGGACCCTGAGATCATGACCTGAGCCAAAGGCAGATGCTTAACTGACTGAGCCACCCAGGCATCCCTCATTTCTTTTTTTAAAGATTTATTTATTTATATATTTGAGAGAGAGAAAGAGTGAACAAGGGCAAGCACAGAGGGAGAGGGAGAAACAGACTCTCTGCTGAGCAGAGAACCCAATGTGGGGCTCGATCCCAGGACCCTGAGATCATGACCTGAGCCAAAGGCAGACGCTTCATCAACTGAGCCCCCCAGGTGCCCCTTTGTGATTCATTTCACTTAGCATTATGTCCTCCAGTTTCATCCAAGTTGTTGCAAATGGTAGGATTTCCTTCTTTCTCATGACTGAATAATTCGGTTGTATATATACCACAGCTTTAGCCATTCATCCATCTATGGATACTTAGGTTGTTTTCCATATCTTGGTTGTTGTGAGTAATGCCGCAATGAACATGGGAGTACAGATATCTCTTTGGGATAGTGATTTCATTTCCTTCAGATACATACCCAGAAGTGGGACTGCTGGATCATATAGTTCTATTTTTAATTTTTTTCTTTGTTTTTTTAGAAGATTTTATATATTTATTTGAGAGAGGGAGAGGGAGAGGGAGAAGCAGGCTCCCCACTGAGCAGGGAGCCTGATGTAGAGCCTGATCCCAGGACCCTGGGATCATGACCTGAGCCGAAGACAGACGCTTAACCAGCTGAGTCACCCAGACGCCCGAATATGTTAACTTTAATCTTGGTCGATCTTTGTGAAAACTGAAGACGGCACAATTTTAACTGTATCTTTTGTAAAGGGCAATAGGACCTCATTTATTCTAAATGTAGTTGTTCAGTAAATACATGCCTTTGCATACAGATGTGTTTAACGACCGAGCCACCCAGGCGCCCCACTTTTTTTTTTTTTTTTAAGATTTTATTTTTGAGTAATCTCTACACCCAATGTGAGGCTCAAACTTACAACCCCGAGATCAAGAGTCACACGCTCCACTGACCGAGCCAGCCAGGCGCCCCTTTTTTTTTATTAATCTTTTACAACATCTAATTCGTCTCTCACCTTTACCTAGATAGCAGTCAATGATCTTATTCATGTTTTCTCTTTTTCTTTCTATTCTCCTTCCAGTTTTAGTTGTTTTTCTACTTTGTCAGAAGGACTTAATGTTTATGCATTAGCCTTCAACCCATGCCCCCAGCCTTGCGTTAGTGTTCGCTTTACAGTAAGTATGTGAAATGCTCATTCACTGGGTTTGGTTGGCCGAAGCTCACACATGTGGCTCTTGAACACTGGAAATACGCCTGCTGTGACGGACAAACTCCATTTTCTATGTTATTCCATTTTCGTTAATTAAAACTTGAATTTAAATAGCTACATGTGTCTAGTGGCTACCACATTGGACGGTGCAGCTCTATTGAATTCCTTAGGAAGGGCACAAGTGTCTTGGCACGCTCAGCTGTCCTCCTAATAGCCCTGATACTTGAAGAGTATCACGTATAAAGCATAGAATTTCCTTGGTTTCTACTTTCTCCCCCTAACTCTCTTGAAAAGACCGTATTACTATTGTTTTGTTTTTGAGACATTGACGCCAGTTTAATTCTCTTGTATTGGAAGTTATTGCATCTTTTTTGCCTGGAGGTCCAGATGAAAGTTTTCTTTGTCTTTAAATTCTCGTTGTTTTACTGAGATGTATCTCAGAGTTGGCTGTTCCAGGTCAATTTTCCTTGGCACCCAACGGGCCTTCGATTGCGTCGAGGTTTGTTTTATGATGCCGGCTATGTTCCGGCTCGGTGAATATTCCATGTGTACTTGAAGAAACTTAATGTCTATATTTTTTTAAAGGTTTTTATTTATTTATTCGACAGAGATAGAGACAGCCAGCGAGAGAGGGAACACAAGCAGGGGGAGTGGGAGAGGAAGAAGCAGGCTCCCAGCAGAGGAGCCTGATGTGGGGCTCGATCCCAGAACGCCGGGATCACGCCCTGAGCCGAAGGCAGACGCTTAACCGCTGTGCCACCCAGGCGCCCCTTAATGTCTATATTTTTGAGCGGAATGCTCTGCACAGTCAATTGGTTGGTTGGTGGGATTCAGATTTTCTGTATCCCGGTGGATTTTCTGTCTCCTAGCTACTTTTATTAGGAAGAGAAGTGTTGGAAGTCAGCAGCCATAAGCGTGGATTTGCCCATTTCTCCTTTCAGTTCTTTCGGTTTGGTTTCATGTATTCTGAGGCTATTTTATTAGGGCAGTCTCCCCCACAATCCTGCTCCCCCACGATCCCCTCCATGGTCTTTTGGCTGGACAGTTAGGGCTTTAGTCTCTCCACTTCGGCACTCACTTTCTAGAACTGTGTTTGCCCTCGGGGCCAAGTGGCGGGAGGTTAGACAAGAGGCAGTGGGGATCCTTTCCACGCTCTTCAGACCACTATTCTCCTGGCCAGAGAAAAGGATTTCTACATGATGGGCTGTATGGTGACTAACATGACATAAAAAAATAAATAAACTTAACAACAAAACATAAAACAACAACAACAACAAAGGAAAGGATTTCTCTTGCTTAGAGTGTGAGGTGTCTGCCGCTACAAGGTTGCAGCTTGGGCTCTGGGGCTTTCTTTGCAGCAGGAGTGCATAAAAACAGAAACAAAACAAAACAGGAGTTCTCCCATTTTCTCTTTCCCACAGTACCCTCCTCCTTCAAGCTCATGTACTTTTGGTGTTCCTGCTGACTACCTACTTGGTACCCACTGGGTACCTACTTGGTACTTCTCTCAAGCTCTTTGTTTTTTCTCAGCCATCCAGTTTATTCTGGTGGCTTCAGCTAGTACTGAAATGCCATTGCCTCCCAATCCTTGGCCTCTCCTAGCCTTCCCTTCTGGGCTTCAGAATCATATATCCACCTGCCGACTGGCTGGCTATCAGTATGTGTCATAAACACTCCAGCTGAGGTCCAAGATCTATTTTAATTTCCCCTTCTGCCAACCCGGTATCTCTCTTGTTTTGCTAATCTCAATATATGGCTCCAGCCTCAACCCATCTGCTCACGCCATTTTCCAGGGACTTAATATTCTGTGCTTTCCCCCCACTTGACAGTACTTCTGTATAATTCATAAATGTAAATATATTGTGGGACGGTCAGAAAATATTCTGATGGTGTAAGGAGTCAAGTGTCTTAGAGACCGATGATCTGTAGCAAAAAAGAGTCGAAAATCCCTCCACTCTCTGGCCCGTGAATGTCTCTACAGACCTTTATTTCATCAGTAGCCTGAAGTGCTGTTTTTCTATCATAGTGTTCTGTCTGTGGTTCCGTAAGTCACCATGTGTTATTTTATGTTTTCCTGCCTTTTCTTATGCTGTTGCCCCATATATATATATTTTTTATTTGACAGAGATAGAGACAGCCAGCGAGAGAGGGAACACAAGCAGGGGGAGTGGGAGAGGAAGAAGCAGGCTCCCAGCAGAGGAGCCTGATGTGGGGCTCGATCCCAGAACGCCGGGATCACGCCCTGAGCCGAAGGCAGACGCTTAACCGCTGTGCCACCCAGGCGCCCCTTAATGTCTATATTTTTGAGCGGAATGCTCTGCACAGTCAATTGGTTGGTTGGTGGGATTCAGATTTTCTGTATCCCGGTGGATTTTCTGTCTCCTAGCTACTTTTATTAGGAAGAGAAGTGTTGGAAGTCAGCAGCCATAAGCGTGGATTTGCCCATTTCTCCTTTCAGTTCTTTCGGTTTGGTTTCATGTATTCTGAGGCTATTTTATTAGGGCAGTCTCCCCCACAATCCTGCTCCCCCACGATCCCCTCCATGGTCTTTTGGCTGGACAGTTAGGGCTTTAGTCTCTCCACTTCGGCACTCACTTTCTAGAACTGTGTTTGCCCTCGGGGCCAAGTGGCGGGAGGTTAGACAAGAGGCAGTGGGGATCCTTTCCACGCTCTTCAGACCACTATTCTCCTGGCCAGAGAAAAGGATTTCTACATGATGGGCTGTATGGTGACTAACATGACATAAAAAAATAAATAAACTTAACAACAAAACATAAAACAACAACAACAACAAAGGAAAGGATTTCTCTTGCTTAGAGTGTGAGGTGTCTGCCGCTACAAGGTTGCAGCTTGGGCTCTGGGGCTTTCTTTGCAGCAGGAGTGCATAAAAACAGAAACAAAACAAAACAGGAGTTCTCCCATTTTCTCTTTCCCACAGTACCCTCCTCCTTCAAGCTCATGTACTTTTGGTGTTCCTGCTGACTACCTACTTGGTACCCACTGGGTACCTACTTGGTACTTCTCTCAAGCTCTTTGTTTTTTCTCAGCCATCCAGTTTATTCTGGTGGCTTCAGCTAGTACTGAAATGCCATTGCCTCCCAATCCTTGGCCTCTCCTAGCCTTCCCTTCTGGGCTTCAGAATCATATATCCACCTGCCGACTGGCTGGCTATCAGTATGTGTCATAAACACTCCAGCTGAGGTCCAAGATCTATTTTAATTTCCCCTTCTGCCAACCCGGTATCTCTCTTGTTTTGCTAATCTCAATATATGGCTCCAGCCTCAACCCATCTGCTCACGCCATTTTCCAGGGACTTAATATTCTGTGCTTTCCCCCCACTTGACAGTACTTCTGTATAATTCATAAATGTAAATATATTGTGGGACGGTCAGAAAATATTCTGATGGTGTAAGGAGTCAAGTGTCTTAGAGACCGATGATCTGTAGCAAAAAAGAGTCGAAAATCCCTCCACTCTCTGGCCCGTGAATGTCTCTACAGACCTTTATTTCATCAGTAGCCTGAAGTGCTGTTTTTCTATCATAGTGTTCTGTCTGTGGTTCCGTAAGTCACCATGTGTTATTTTATGTTTTCCTGCCTTTTCTTATGCTGTTGCCCCATATATATATATTTTTTATTTGACAGAGATAGAGACAGCCAGCGAGAGAGGGAACACAAGCAGGGGGAGTGGGAGAGGAAGAAGCAGGCTCCCAGCGGAGGAGCCTGATGTGGGGCTCGATCCCATAACGCCGGGATCACGCCCTGAGCCGAAGGCAGACACTTAACCGCTGTGCCACCCAGGCGCCCCATGCCCCATATTTTTTGAGAGAAATTATATTCTTGTTTAAGGATTCAAAGCTCTATCTCCCCAAGTGAAGTTGAATCTGATAACACAAAGTGGAATCCCGTTCCATCCCTTGTGAAAGCCTATTGCCCCTTGTACACATGTCTGGCACAGCTCCCGTAATAGCTCATTGCAAGAATGTGTTTATATACAAGTCTCTTTAATGGGGTATGAGCTCTTTGAGAACAGGCACTCCATCTTATTCCTTTTTTTTTTTTTTTGAGATTTTATTTATCTGAGAGAGAGAGAGAGAGTGCACATTTGCATGGGAAGGGGCAGAGGGAGAGGGAGAAGCAGGCTCCCCACTAGGATGGGGCTTGATCCCAGGACCCTGGGATCATGACCCAAACTGAAAGCAGACGCCCAACAGACTGAGCCACCCAAGGGCCTCTTATTCCTTTTTGTTTAACCAAAAACGGAGACACGTCCAGGTACATAGTGTTAACTCGGTAGTCAGTAGTCTTTTCTTCGTGAATTGATAAATTAACACCATAGCAGGGCTGTTTTGGGGTTTCCCCCCAACAGAGTATAATATCAAGCAAGACACAGGGTCAGGTGTCCAGTGTAGCTCCTAGTTAACTCTCAGTAGTGCTCTCTGGAGAGAATTAGTTCCCGCACATCCTCTCCGTGTGTCCCATTCTGATCATTGCAGATTGTTGTTACAGGGATCTGTGTCATTTGAGGACGTGGCTGTGGATTTTACCCGACAGGAATGGCACAGACTGGACCCTGCTCAGAGGACCATGCACAAGGACGTGATGTTGGAGAACTACAGCAACCTGGCGTCTGTGGGTGAGGATTGCTGTCCGTGTACCGCCCGGTAGCATGTGCTTCCGTTCTTGGTTGCTGTAATGTGTGCAGCCTTCGTAGACTTTCACGATACTTGAGTTCTAGGTTCAAGGGTCACAGGCGATCGATCACTTTGGGGCACCAGGAAGAGTGTGTGTGTTGTCACTCCCCCCAGTGAAAGGTTTAAATGGGCCCCTTCCCCGTGCAGCTCATGAAGATGCACCTTCATCCTCCATCAGAGGCCCTAAGCTCAGACAACTTGGCCCATGTCCTGTGCCATTTCCCATTAACAGGCCTCTGCGTGGCCAAACCAGAGATGATCTTCAAGTTGGAGAGAGGAGAAGAGCTGTGGATATTAGAGGAGGAATCCTCAGGCCGCGGTTACCCAGGTGAGTGTGCAATAACCAGACATATGGAAACAGGGGCAGTAAGAGCCCAGAAATTCAGGTCAGAATACTTTGGGCAGTGTTCTTCAGTAATCTCTTTTTTAGAGGCCCTTGCTCTTTGAAAATGACTGGAGGACAGAAGGTCTACCATGCTTCAGAGGCCTGAGTCAGACACACCAGTATTATGCTCCCACTTAAGTGCTCTGTCCTATTTTATTTTGATTTCTGTAGTTACCTACCACGCTTATCTATCCCTGCCTGCCTCCTCTAAGACATTCTTAGCTGGTCTGTCTCTCTCTAGTATTCTAAATTGCCTTCCTTCCTTCCATTGCCTTGGATGCCTTCTGTTGTCAGGCATTCGCTCATTCATTCTGTGTTCCGCCAAATCTTAAATGAGTATCGACTCTAATCTGGTCATGTTCGAGGTGTAAGGGTCCAGCAGTGAATAAACTAATATCTCTGTTCTCCTGGAGCTTGCAGTCTGATGAGGGAACGAGACCAGAAACAAATAAATAACGTTTGGTGGTAAAAAGAGAATCAGTGCAAGATAAGAAAGATAGATAATGATGGTTGCATGCTTGTGGAGAACGTGCTCAGGGAAGACTTTTTGGTGAGGTTAACATGAGTGCACCAACATCAATGATGTGAGAGAGACAGAACCATGCAGATTTTGAATATTCTGGGTGGAGTGAATAGGACGTGTCAGGCCTGGTCTGACTGATACATCCTAAAAATAGCAAAGAGACCTGTGTAGCTTAATGGTGGGTGGTGAGAGTGGTAAGAGGCACTATCAGAGATTTAGCTAGGGGCCAAATTATGTAGTCTTAGGCTATGTTCAGCACTTTTTTATAGGCTGTGTTTTATAGGCTTTGTTAAGCACTTTAATACTGTAACAAGGGAAGCCATTGTTGAGTTTTAAGTGAAAGAGTCATCTGATTTGTTTTTAAAGGATCTCTCTCACTGCTGTGTGGCAACAGTTCTGTTGGGGGTAATGCCCTCAGGCATGATAATGACCTTCGGCGTCAGAAGATTCAAACTTTGGATCAGACTGTTGAATATAATGGATATGGGAAAGTCTTCTACAAGAAAACAGGCTTTGTGGGACATAAAAGAACACACACAGGAGTGAAAAACTTTGGGTGTCATGAATGTGGGAAAACTTACTGCAGGAAATCAAACCTTATTGAACATCTGAGAATACACACAGGGGAGAGACCTTATAAATGCGGTGAATGTGCAAAGACCTTTAGTGCAAGATCATACCTCATCGCTCATCAGAAAACTCACACAGGGGAGAAACCCTTTAAATGTAATGAATGTAGGAAATCTTTTGGCAGGAAGTCACAACTCATTCTACATCAGAGAACACACACGGGAGAGAGACCCTACGAATGTACTGAATGTGGGAAAACCTTTTCTGAGAAGGCGACCCTCATGATTCATCAGAGAACTCACACGGGAGAGAAGCCCTATGAATGTAGTGAGTGTGGAAAAACATTTCGAGTTAAGATATCCCTTACCCAACACCAGAGAACTCACACAGGGGAGAAACCATATGAATGTGGTGACTGTGGGAAAAACTTCCGTGCAAAGAAATCCCTAAATCAACATCAAAGAATTCACACAGGTGAGAAACCCTATAAATGTGGTGAATGTGGGAAATTCTTCAGAATGAAAATGACTCTCAGTAATCATCAGAGAACTCACACAGGTGAAAAACCCTATCAGTGCAATGAATGTGGGAAGTCTTTCAGGGTGCACTCATCTCTTGGGGTACATCAGCGAATTCACACAGGAGAGAAACCTTACGAATGTAATAAATGCGGCAATGCTTTCTACGTGAAAGCACGCCTCATTGAACACCAGAGAATGCATTCAGGAGAGAAACCCTATGAATGTAGCGAATGTGGAAAAATCTTCAGTATGAAGAAATCCCTTTGTCAGCACCAGAGAACTCACACCGGAGAGAAACCCTATGAATGTAGTGAATGTGGAAATGCCTTCTATGTGAAAGTACGCCTCATTGAACATCAGCGAATTCACACAGGAGAGAGACCCTTCGAATGTCAAGAATGTGGGAAGGCCTTTTGCCGGAAAGCACACCTCACAGAACATCAGAGAACTCACATAGGCCGGCCCTTGTCTTATACTACAGAGAAAGCTCCTTTGTGAAGACTCCCATCACCATTTGATCAAGCCCTTGGGTCTTCTGGTCACCATGCACACAGAGAACACCTATAACAATTTGGCTCCTACGCTGGTGTGAAAATACATTCTGATTCCCATTAGGGGGTAGCACATTGCTGTTTTCATTTCATTTGGCTTTCCCTAATTAATGGTGAGGTGGAATAGCTCCTCACCTGTTGATTGGCCATTTGGGTTTTTTCTTCTGTGCACTGACCGTTCTGTATCCTTTGCTCATTGTTTATAATGGGCTGCTCATCTTTTCTTCTTGGTTTAAATGATGTTGTTTTCATTTTTTAATATATGAGAATATAAAAATCTTTTTCAGTCACGTCTGTTATATATATCTTCTCACAGACTGTGCCTGGTTACTTAATTTTGTTAACTCTCCTGCTGAGATTATCCATTTCAAGGTGATAATATTCTCCTAGCCTTCCCTCTAAAGTTAAGGTTTTCCTTTCGACATTTAGAATTTTTCATCTATCCCGAGAGTTTTTGTGTGTATAGTGTGAATTGTACAATATATAATACTCTATTGCTTTTCAAACTTTACATAAATGGTATCACATGGTGTCGAAAGTTCTGCAGCTTGCTTTTTTCATGATATGTTACCTTTCCAAGGTCTATCCGTGTTGATAAATATAGGTCTGGCTCATTCACTTCTCTCTCCATTCCCCTAGTGCAAGACATTTGTATTGTTTCTGTGTTTAGTATCTAAAGCTAAGAGTGGAACTGATGGGTCATGTAGAGTGTAGGCATTGTTTAAGTTATTAAGCTCTTGTGCCCTAGCTCCAACACCCTCCTCCTACACTGTGCTTTGTGATGCATGGGCCGTGACTCTACAAAACGTGTTTCTGGCTTGCCATCTGCTTCCTGTTGGGCCTTGCCGATAAGAGATACTAAATACAAACTTCGAGGATGAGGAAGGAAGAAGGGACCTGCTTCTTTTCTTCCCTTCCTATTAGCTCCTTGTTCATCTGAGCGTCAGCCCAGTGTTGCTTCTTCCCTTGGGCCGCAGCAGTTCCTCCTAGTGGTTAGTAGTTTAATCCAGGTTGTAGATTTCTAGCACTCACAGAACAGCCTACAGTGCCTCACCCCCTCAGAGATGGTAGCAGCAGCTGGCTGGTGCCACCACCTTAGAGGTATGAGTCCCACCCATATGACACTACTCCTCCAACTTTTCAATGTTTAATAATTCCAGTTCCTTCCCTTGTTACCTTAGCTCAGCTGCTTCCTGCAGCTGCTACCTCCATGATAAAGTTAATGTTCTCTTTCTGTCTTTTCAGTTACATGGTTAATAACTTTGTGACTCGTTAAAAATTCTTTGTAGTAAGTTCTTTTCATTAAAATAACTGGTATTGTTTCTGTCCCCTAGCTGGGTTCTTCTGATTGATATGGAAGTCTTTCAACTTTGTTAAATAATTGGATTTTTCCCCTCTAGGTTGTACTAATTTGACTCTCATGAGCAGTTTGAGATGAAGTTTACATTTTCCCCTATGTTCACCAGGACTTCTCATCAGTCTTTCAAACTGTTGCCAGTCTGAAAGGTGTAAAATGGCTTTAAGCCATTCTATCCATGAATATGGTTTGTCATTTTATTTTTTAAGTCACCTTTTTGACCTTCAATAGTATTTTATGGTTTTCTCCAAGAAATTGTCTTTTAAAGCTAATTTTTAATAGGAACTTTGCTCATATACCTGTATGTACATATATATTTCAAAATATAATGATGTATTATGGGGTTTATATAAATATATGTAATATATATATGGATATATATACACATACATACACATACACAGATACACACTCATATATCCCCCAAAACATTTTTGTTTTATATGTTCATTTCATTTTACCCACATGTTTACCACCTTGGTTGCTCTTCATTCCTTTCTGGATTCCATCCAAGATCGTTTTCTTCTTTGCGTGGAGGTCTGTTAGTGACAAACCTCTCAACTTTGAGAATGTTTTCTTTTTTTTTTTTTAAAGCTTATCTTTTTTTTTATTTTTTAATTTTTTGGTAAAGATTTTATTTATTTATTTGATAGAGACAGCCAGCGAGAGAGGGAACACAAGCAGGGGGAGTGGGAGAGGAAGAAGCAGGCTCCCAGCGGAGGAGCCCAATGTGGGGCTCGATCCCAGAACGCCGGGATCACGCCCTGAGCCGAAGGCAGACGCTTAACCGCTGTGCCACCCAGGCGCCCCTAGTATTAGTTACATTTATCAAGATGTTATCTTTTTTTTTTTAAGATTTTATTTATTTATTTGACAGAGACAGCCAGCGAGAGAGGGAACACAAGCAGGGGGAGTGGGAGAGGAAGAAGCAGGCTCCCAGCAGAGGAGCCCGATGTGGGGCTCGATCCCAGAACACTGGGAGCACGCCCTGAGTGTGAAGGCAGACCCTTAATGACTGCGCCACCCAGGTGCCCCTATCAAGATGTTATCTTATTGATTCTTCTAATCTTCTGCTCATCCATTTAAAAAGTTTCAATTTTATGTTTTAAAATTATTATTATTATTATTATGGAAAATGTCAAACATGAATAAAAGTAATCTATAGTGACAGAAAGCAGATCAGTGGTTGCCTCTGGGATGGGGATTAACTCCTAAGGGGTAGGAGGGAACTTTCTGGGGTGATAGAACTATTCTGTATCTTGACATTGAAATGTGTATTAAGTTATCAAATGAGTAAATTTGATTTGTGAACTTCATTGATATAAATTATATCTCAATTAAAATTTAAAAACAACAATAAAAAAGTTACCTGTTCCCACACCAGGAGCCAAATGTGGTCTTGCAGGAAAACCAGGAATCTTGACCACTAGATCAGATAAAAGACACTGGCAATGGGAGACTTAGTCCTCCCAAGGCTTTAGAAATGGCCTTGCTGCATGAAAATGACCTTCACTGAGGCCCTGTGATGGGTTGCGCTCCTCCTCAGCCGCCATTACTTACGTAGTGATCCCTTGCTGCCAACACTGCTGTGGGTCTTTGACTCCTAATAGCTTAAGCACAATCCCTCTTGATCCTCCATTAGCCACCACCAAAGTAATTTTTACCCCCAGGGTATGTCAGCATGGTGTCTACTAATACCCATCAAGTTACAGCACTTCTTTTCACTTCTATTAGCCTAGAGCACAGTGTCTGTAAGATGACCTGCCATCAGCTCACAATATCTTGTCTTACTACAACTTTTTGCTCCAGCGAAGTCTGCTGACTCCCCCTTAGCTCGTAGCATCATGTCTCACCACCCCTTTTAGCTGCCATTACAATTTTTGCTGACCCGTTTGCTCACAGCAGAGTATCTTTTCACCCCTTTAGCCTCCAGCTTTGTGACTGATGATCTTCCATTAACTCAGTATCATGGTTTATTTTATTTTATTTTTTTTTGCCTTCCTTAAAGATTCGGCATGGTGACTGCTGACCTCCCATTAACTCACAGTAATGTGTCTTGTCACCTTCCTTTAGACCTACTGTAGTGTCTGTTGACCCATATTGGCAGTGTGTATTGCTCCCCCATTGGTTCCATACAATGTCTCCAGCCCGATGGGTTCTAATCACAGTGTCTGCTCATCCGACATTGGATGCTATCAGTATGGTGATGTTTATTAGCCACCAATAATCAGTGTCCGACCCCCCATGAACCCACAGCACAGCACAATTGCACCAGTATCAATCTGCTGTTCCTCAGTTATGCACCAGTGTGGTGAGTCTGATCCTTCTGAGCCCCCGATACAATATCTGCAGAACTCAAATGACCTTGTTACTCTGTCTTCTGATCCCGTTTACCAAGCTTCATGATTTTTAACCTTGAGACCCAGTGGTGTCTGCTTAAAATAGCCCCGTCACTGTGTCTTCTGACACTACAGCCTGTCAGTGTATCTGCTGACCGTACACCAATGTCTTTTGACTGGTTGATTTTTTAAAAAAGATTTTATTTATTTATTTGACAGAGAGAGACAGCCAGCGAGAGAGGGAACACAAGCACGGGGAGTGGGAGAAGAAGAGGTAGGCTCCCAGCAGAGGAGCCTGATGTGGGGCTCGATCCCAGGACTCTGGGATCACGCCCTGAGCCGAAGGCAGATGCTTAACGATTGAGCCACCCAGGCGCCCCTTGACTGATTGATTTTTAAAGATTTATTTATTTACTAGAGAGAGGGAGAGAGACTGTAAGCACAGTGGGGAGGGGCAGAGGGAGAGAGAATTCTTTTTTAAAGATTTTATCTATTTATTTGACACAGAGAGAGCGAGCGAGAGAGGGAACACAAGCAGGGGGAGTGGGAGAGAAAGAAGAAGGCTTTCCGCTGAGCAGGGAGCCCGATGCAGGGCTCAATCCCAGGACCCTGGGATCATGAGCTGAGCTGAAGGCAGAGGCTCAACGACTGAGCCACCCAGGCGCCCCAGGGAGAGAGAATCCTAAGCGGACTCTGTGCTGAGCGTGGAGCCCAACACGGGGCTCAGTCTCATGACTCTGAGATCAGTACCCGAGCCAAAACCGAGTCAGAAGCTTAACCAACTGCACCACCCGGGCGCCCCAAAGTGTCTTTTGATTTATTAGCCACTAGCAGAGTATGAACTCCTTGAGGATGCATCACCATGTTTTTCTCTTTACAGTAGTCAAATCATTGTGTCTGCTAAATCTCCTCCCTTCAACCACTAACATTGTGTCTTTGACCAGTCGAAGCCTCAGTCACGTCTGCCGACCCCACTTTAGCCCCTATCATGGTGTCTGTTGATCCTCCATTAGCCAACAGTAGCTTCTCTGACACCCATGAGGCCCCAGCAATGTATCTGCAGATCCTGCTTAGCCACCCTCCCTCTGTCTGCTGATCCCCAATTAGCCACAAAAGCCGAGACGAACTTCCATGAGCTTCCGGTACAGTAGCTGCTGATTCCACATCAGCCCCACCTTGCTGATCACCCTTTAGCCATAAGTGCAGTGTCTTTGACCCTCCTAAGTTCCAATGATGGTGTTTGTGACCGCATGAGCCCTCATCACTGTGCCAGCGGATCCCTCATAAGCCCCTGATACAGCGTCAGAATGCAGTGATGCCCCAGCAGAGTGAATGCTGACCGTAGAGGTCCTCACTGTGTATGCTAACATCATACTAGCCTCAACGCTGTGACTGTTCGTCAGTTTAATCTTTGCATCATGCTTCTCAGTCATGGCATCTGCTGCTGACCCTGTGTTAGTGTCATCACTCTCAACCAATACTGGTCACAAATACAGTGTTTTTGATCATAAGAAAATCAGCCCTTAGCCCTTAGTCACTCTGCTGATTAGCCATTAAGCACCACTAAAGTGATTTTGTTTATCTCAGCATCCATTCATTTACTACCCCCATTCCTGTGGATGCTTGTCCCTCATCATTCCCTAGTACTGTGTATTGGCCTCAGGAACCTCATCATAATGTCTGGGACTCATGAGAGCCTACCCTACATTAGAGCCCTTCATGGTTCAGATGATCCTGTATTAGCCACTTGCATAGTGTCTTTGATGCCCGGTAGTCCCCCCTAGCTACGCCTGCTGGCACTGTATTAGCTCCCATGACTGTCTGTTGAATTCCCACTAGTCGTAAGTATGGTGTCTTTGATCTCTGTGATTATTTCCCACAGTTTCTGATGACCCTCTATTAGGACCAGCCATTGTTTCCTAATCTCTGTATGCTGGTTTGTTGGCCATTGTTTCAGTCCTTGCGATTGTTCCTTGGACTCCGGTGGTTCCCCAGTCCCTCAGACTGCTATTTTATTCTTCTGTTCCTTGTACTTCAGAGCTTTTTCTTTGGCCTTTTTTTTTTTTTTTTTTTTTTTTGCTGCAGTCTGATCCTTAGGGTCTACCCCCTGTTGCTCTGGCTGTTTGGCAGTCCCTCTGATTATCTTCCAAACAGAACGACTAATTTGTGGTCTCTCCAGATGTTTGATGATCCTGATGTTCCTCAGGTCCAGACACTGTTCCCTTGTCGCTCCAGCTGTTTCCTTGTTTCTCTGGCTATTCCCTCAGCCTGAGACTGTTCCCTTATCTCTCTGGACTTCTCCCAGGTATTTCTGGCTATTGCGTAACATTTAGGAATGACTTCCATTTGGCCGTTCTAGAGTTTCTATGGTTATCCTATTACTGTAAGGACGGTTCTCTGTCCCTCTTTGACTGTTTCACTTCACTGCAGTGACTGTTTCCTGTCCCTATAGCTGTTTTCTAGTGTCCTGGAATATTTCCTCAGCCCTGGCTATTGTCTGGAACCACAGACTGTTCCTGCTGCTTCTGGTTGTTCCCCAATGCCTGGAATAATTTACCTTACTCTCCCAGTTGTTACCTCAATCCTAGGTATGTTCACACATGCTTGTTTTCTGGTTTATCCAACTGTTTCTCACCACCAAGGACTGTTGTAGACACCGGATGTGGCTGGGGGTATTAAACAGCAAGGAGTTTCAGGCTGCAGAGGGAGCACCTTCTTTCCACGTAGCTCCCTTTAGTTGTGGCTGGTATGGAGAAGCATACCTTACAGCGAGGCTTCCTACTTCAGAGTCCTTGCGTGGCTCCTGGCAAGCTCTCTGTAGTCCTGGGGTCACTACATTTCCTCCCATTACCCTTCTAGAAAAATCCACTAAAGTGAGTAAAGTGAGTTACCCTCCACCCCAGCATTCCATGTGTCTGGGTATGAATCTCTGCTTGGGAGAGACTGATGGCTGAGAGGAAGCACGTGGGGGCTACAGCCCTGTAAGGTGTACAGCAAGGGGGGGGGTCCTGCTCAATGGGTAGCCTGGGGGCAGGCCTCTCCCTCCACTGAGTCTCAGTATCTCCCCCTAAAAAATGGACCTCACACTCCATACCCAGAATCCTTCTGAAGTCTTTGTAAGGGTTGGAGGATGATTAATGGATGTATTTTTTCAGGTCAAAACACAAAACACATTATAAAAAGTTCATGTGTAATATTCGTAACATTGATTTAATTTCTGGACAGGTAACGTAGCGTAATGAAGAACACAAATGCTGGAGCCAATCTGTATTCAAATCCTGTCCCTTAATGGTTTCTTAGATAACAACATCGAAAGCACACACTATAAAACAAACAGATAAATTAGATTTCATCAAAATTAACAACTTTTGTTCTGTAAACAATACTGTCAAGAAAGTAAAAACCCAGAGAACGGGAGAAAGTATTTACAAATCACATATCCTTTATCTAGAATATATAAAGAACTCTTATGACTCAATAATTAAAATATAAATAACCCAACTTAAAAATGGGCAAAGGATCTGAATAGACATTTCTCCAAATGAGATACAGAAATGGCCTAAGCACATGAAAAACTGCTCAACATCATTAGGCATCAGGGAAATGGGGATCAAAACCACAATGAAAAAAAATACCACAATGAGAGAGGACTTCACACCTACTAGTATGGCCAGGAAAAAAAAGTATAGACCACAACAAGTGTTGGTGAGGATGTGGAAAAATTGAACCCATCCTACATTGCTGGTGGAACACAAAGTGGTGCAGCCATTTTGGAAAACACTTTGGAAGTTTCTAAAAAACCTTAGAGTTACCATATGATTTAGGAATTTCAATCCTGGGTATCCACCCAAGAAAAATGAAAACCTGTCCATATAAAAACTTATACACAAATGTTCACAGCAGCATTATTCATAATCACCTCAAAGTGGGAACCACACAAATGCCTTTTGACTGATGAATGGGTAGTCGAAACATGGTATATCCATACAATGGAATAGTCTACAGTAATCAAAAAGAATGATACTGATGCTGCTACAACATGGGTGAAGCTTGAAAATATTACTTGGAAGAAGTCAGTCACGAAAGAGCACATATTGCAAGACTCCATTTATATGAAATGTCCAGAAGAGGCAAAACTGTGGAGACAGAAAGTAGATTAGTGGTCGTCTATGGCTGGGGTGGGAGGAGGTGGGAGCAATGGAGAGTAGACTGCTAATGGGTACAGGGTCTCTTTTCGGATGATGAAAATATTCTAAAATTCTATTGTGATGGTTGTGCAACCGTGCGAATATACTAAAATTAATTTAATTGTCATGTTAAATGGATTAATTTTTTTGTATGTGAATTACACCTCAATCATGTTTTAAAAAGAAAAATACTATAAAAATAAAAAAGATTTTAACTAGGTCAGTATTTTAAAAATCGAGTCTTTGTGATTTTTTTTAAGGAAAAAAATTTTAATTAGTGTCTGCTTATAATTTGGACTAAAAAATTCCTAACTTTTCCTTGTCCTAGCTGTGTGTCCTTGGGGAAATGATATTATCTCTCTATGCCTCAGTTTTTACATCTGTAAAATGGAGATTAAAAATAATGCCTAACTCATAGGAACAGTGTGAATATTAAATGAAGTCATATATACAAAGTGCTTAAAACAATGCCAGGCACCTAGTCTGTAAGTATTACTTACTATTATGAGTAGTAACAGTAAATATAATTTATAACTTAGTAGTGATAAATCCTAGTAAATTATTTACAATATTGCAAATAATGTTTTATTAGGAATGGTAATTTATAATATTAGAAATAAGGTATAATACTAGGAGTAATAGTTTCATGCACACTGGCACCTTTATCTCATGATTTTGATGGTCTTTCCCCAAAACATTACAAATATTAAAATGCTCATTTGCAATGTCTTTTGTCTGATAATGATACCCAAACACTAATTTCTAGTGTGTAAATACCCACACTGGCAAATACCGATGTTTTCCAAGACTTCTGAGGACAACCATCCCCCCAAGTGGTAATGTTCCTGTTACTATTTCCACGTAAGGTCACATTCTAAGTTACTGGGAGTTAGGGCTTCACTGTACTTTTTTGGAGGACACAATTCAACCCATAACAGTTAGTTCCCCTTTGTGCAGTCCCCACTGTAGACAAATCCCCCTGTTTATAAATCTCAACTATTGCCAAAATTGCAGATGACAAATCCCCAAGCCGTTGGTAAATAATTGTCTTGAAAAGTCCCCTCTCTTTATGGCATATCCCCTTTCATAAATAACCAACTGGCAAATACTTTATTAGTTTCCTATCGCTGCGTAACAAATTGCCACAAACTGAGCCGCAAAACAACATCCATTTATTATCTCAGTTCTGTAGGTCCAAAGTTCAAGAGAGCTTGGCTGAATTCTCTGTTTAATGGTCTCACAAAACCAAAGTTGACCACACTGAACTCTTACCTGGAGGCTCACAGGAAGAATCCATTTCCTTTTTTTTTTTTTTTAAGATTTTATTTATTTATTTGACAGAGAGAGACAGCCAGCGAGAGAGGGAACACAGGCAGGGGGAGTGGGAGAGGAAGAAGCAGGCTCCCAGCAGAGGAGCCCGATGTGGGGCTCGATCCCAGTACGCCGGGATCACGCCCTGAGCCGAAGGCAGACGCTTAACGACTGCGCCACCCAGGCGCCCCAGGAAGAATCCATTTCCAACCTCGGTCAGGTTATTAGCAGAATTCGGTTTCTTGCAGTTGTAATACTGAGGTTGCCATTTCTTTGCTCAGCCAGGGGTTGTTCCCTGCTTTTAGAGGGATTAGCGTATGAGCATCATGTAAATTGCACGTCTCACCACATGGGCCTGTTTGTCTTCAAAGCCAATTAAGATGTGCCACATGTTTCTCATGCTTTCAGTTTCTCCGATGTCCGCTTGTGCCACCAGCAGGAGAAAATGGCATTTTGAAGGGCTCCTGTGCTTAATTAGATTAGGTTTACCTGGATAATCTCCCTATTTAATGGTCAACTGATTAACCTTAATTTCATTTGCAAGATCCCTTTTGCTACTTAATGTAATAAAACCATGGAGTTATATGTCTTCATATATTACAGGTTCCACCCACATTCAGGGGGAGGAGTTTATGTAAGGTTGAGAGGGATATTGGGGGTCATTCTCAGAATTCTGCCTCCTGTAGCCACTTTTGTGCTATCTACTTATTCATGAGTATTCCACTGGCGTATCTCCATTTATGATTCCAATTGGTAAATCTCCCCTTTCATAAATACCTACCCATTGGCAGATCTTTCATCCATTAACCTCTTGGGAAATAAATCACACCATTCAAAAATACCCTTTAAAATATCTCTAGTCAAAACTGCTACTGACAAACCTCCCCACTGAGAAATAAAAACCATTGACATATCACCCATAGATGTCTGCCATTGAGAAATCTTTTTTTTAAAAAAGATTTTATTTATTTCTTTGAGAGAGACACACAGAGATAGAGCCTGAGCCGGAGGAGAGGGAGAAGCAGGCTCCCTGCTGAGCAAGGAGCCTGATGTGGGGCTCGATCCCAGGACCCTGGGATCATGACCTGAGCCAAAGGCAGATGCTTAACCGACTGAGCCACCAGTCCCCCCTGTCATTGAGAAATCTTATTTGTAAACACCCATTGGCATATTTCTTTTTTCTTTTTCTTTTTTTTCTTTTAGAGAGGGAGAAAGAGAAAAAGAGAGAAGGGGGAGGGGCAGAGGGAGAGGGGAGAAAGAATCTTAAACAGGCTCCATGCCCAGTGCAGACCCTGGCGAGGGGGTTCAGTCTCCCAAACCTGATATCATGACCTGAGCTGAAATCAAGACTTGGATGCTTAACCAACTGAGCCTTCCAGGAGCCCTTTCTTTTTTTTTAAGTTTTATTTTTATTTACACCCAACATGGGGCTTGAACTCATGACCCTGAGATCAAGAGTCCCATGCTCTTCCCACTGAGCCAGACAGCCACCCCCATTGGAATATTTATTATAACCCCTGTTTGTTTGTTTGTTTGTTTGAAACACATAGGTTTTATTTTTTTGATTTGTTAGTACATTTATTAAAATTGAAATTATAAAAAACTAAAAATTAATGTAAACACCAATGATATTTTGCACATAACAAGCTAGTAAAATAAACCTATATATAACTCCTGTTTAAAAATCTCTCTTTATTGGGGGGCGCCTGGGTGCCACAGCGCTTAAGCGTCTGCCTTCAGCTCGGGGCGTGATCCCGGCGTTCTGGGATCGAGCCCCACATCAGGCTCCTCCGCTATGAGCCTGCTTCTTCGTCTCCCACTCCCCCTGCTTGTGTTCCCTCTCTCGCTGGCTGTCTCTGTCTCTGTCGAATAAATAAATAAAATCTTTAAAAAAAATCTCTCTTTATTGGGGCTCCTGGGTGGCTCCATTGGTTAAGAATCTGACTCTTGATTTCAGCTCAGGTCATGATCTTGGGGCCATGAGATCGAGCCCCATATTGGTCTCTGCCTGGGCATGGAGCCTGCTTAAGATTCTCTTTCTCCCCCTGTCCTTCCCCTCACCTTGCACACATGCACTCTCCCTCTCAAAAAAATCTCTCTTTATTGATAACCCTCACAATACATACTCCATTGTTGCTTGCCTTTGAAAACTATCTCTATTCTTAAATATCCACCTGATTGTGTAACTTGTTTGTGATCTTTAATGACAAATTGCCTTATTTTTTAAGCACCTGCCTATTGGCTTATGCTCTGTTGCCCAGCTGGTTTTACAACTCTACTGATTGGTCATAATATCCCTGTTGACATATACTACGTTGGCCTATACAATACCTATTATATACGGGCGCCTGGGGGGCTCAGCCAGGTAAGCATCTGACTTCGGCTCAGGTCATGATCCCAGGGTCCTGGGATCGAGCCCTGCATCGGGCTCCTTGCTCAGCACGGAGTCTTCTTCTCCCTCTGTCTCTCCCCCTGCTTGTATGTTCTCATGCTCTCTCTCTCTGTCAAATAAATAAACAAAAATCTTTAAAAACAAACAAACAAAGCACCACATCTGTTGTATGTCTCCACATTCATGTATGCCTATCAATGTATCCGGATTGGTAGCTCCACATTTATCAGGCCCCCAAACTGTATAACTCCATTGATGATCACTGGTGAAAAATCTCTTTGTTCTTAAATACTCATCAAGCATATCTCTCATGGACAACCAATTTACAGATCTGATTTGTAAATGCCTGCCCACTGGAATTTTTTACACTGAAAATCTCAGTTGAATATACTCATAAATTTTCACATACTGGAGAATATTTCTTATTGACAGCCTACATTAACATATCTCCTCTTTCTTAAATACTTCCCAATATATCTCACACTGATGAGCACTTAATAGATACATGTTCCCAGGGCGCCTGGGTGGCGCAGTCGTTAAGTGTCTGCCTTTGGCTCAGGGCGTGATCCGAACGTTCTGGGATCGAGCCCCACATCAGGCTCCTCTGCTAGGAGCCTGCTTCTTCCTCTCCCACTCCCCCTGCCTGTGTTCTCTCTCTCACTGCTGGCTGTCTCTCTGTCAAATAAATAAATAAAATCTTTAAAAAAAATAGATACATGTTCCCCATTCACTAATATAGGTTCATTGGCATACATATTTGTCTCAAAACCAGGTTACAGTGTTCCCTATTCATAACAATCACATTAACTCAAATATATCTCATATTGGTGACCTCTACTGACAAATCTTCACATTTATAAATTCCCTTCTGTGACTTATTCCGGCCAAGATGGAGTCACAGGCCCCAGATTTCCCTTAGGCCTGGAACAAACAAAGAAAAAAAAAGACCAGACAAAATACATTGACCCCCCCCCCAGTTTTCAAGGCACTGGATATCAGGCAATGAACACCAGTGACGCCTGAAGAAAGGGAAACAAATGAAGTGAACCTTATGATTGGTCTAGCATACTTCCTCGAGAGACTTTCCAGGGCACTGCACAGAGAGGGGGAACTGAGGAAAAGGCTGGTGAATTCCCTGACTTGAGAAGGAACTGAGAGTCTGAGGAGAAGAAGGCAGCTAGAATTCATAGGACAAACCATCAGAATGGAGAAAACTGCACAGAGAGAAGACCCAAGTGATCTGTCTAGGTTCTTCTTCTTTTTTTTTTAAAGATTGATTGATTGATTGATTGATTTAGAGACAGCCAGTGAGAGAGGGAACACAAGCAGGGGGAGTGGGAGAGGAAGAAGCAGGCTCCCAGCAGAGGAGCCCGATGCGGGTCTCCATCCCAGGACCCAGGGATCACACCCTGGGCCAAAGGCAGACGCTTAACGACTGAGCCACCCAGGCGCTTCTGTCTAGGGTTCTTCTTGAATGTTCAGTAGAGTACTGATCAGCACATGTGTGTGAGGCAACTGAGGCCATTGAGCGAACCATCTGAAAGGATAAGAGGACACGGTTTCTGATGCTCATACATGGCTGGTAATAGTGCCTGTGATCACCAACCAGACGGGAAAAATAAGGCATTGCATAAAAAAATGCCAGAAGCTATTGCCCCAGGAGTGGGGAATAATTAGCCCTAGGTTGAGCACTGCTCCATATACACCTAAAAATTGTATAAGGAAGACCTGATCTGTCAGGGCAAAACTTTCCAAGGAACTTACTTGTGTCCCAGAACGAAACTCAAAATAATTTACAAAAATGCATAAATATCCAGTATCCAACAAAGTAAAATCCACAATGGCATTCAATCAATAAGGTATGCAAAGAGGTAGGAAACCAGCACCCATAATGAGAATAATCACGCAATCGACTAACCCAGAACTGACACACGTTAGAATTTGCAAATAAGGATATTAAAAAAGTTATTATAAATTTCTTGCACAGTGGCTTCTTTCCCCACCTCTTTGGTCTCGGCCACCTAAACGAGATGATGAAGGGGACGTCATCGTTTGGAAAGCATTTCAATAAGACGCACACGTTGTTCTGCGCCGTGGCTCTAAGGCCTTCCACCTTCGGTAGTTGACCGGTGGCCGATGCGGCTATCCCGCCAAGCGGAAGAGGAAGTATAACTGGAGTGCCGAGGCTAAAAGGTGAAATACCCCTGGGACCGGTCGGTTGAACGAGGCACCTAAAAATTGTATGCCACCGATTCAGGCATGGATTCCATGAAGGAACGATGTCTAAAGCCAAGAGGGCAGCTGTGCAGTATCCAGTTCCTCTTCAGGATTTCAACGATGAGTCACACAGTAAGTGTTGTGGTTTATTTAATAAATGAATAAAAGAATGAATGAATGAACAGATGTATTGCACATCCTCAGAAAGTTAGTAGAGACATGGAAGAAATATATATAAAGACCCAATATAGGATTTCCACTTCTGGGAAA
This sequence comes from Ursus maritimus, assembly GCF_017311325.1. Taxonomy (NCBI): domain Eukaryota; kingdom Metazoa; phylum Chordata; class Mammalia; order Carnivora; family Ursidae; genus Ursus; species Ursus maritimus. Next base: position 83,854,187 of record NW_024423319.1, on the reverse strand, counting down.
ATGGAGTAGATGCCCTTTTCCCTGTCTCTCCCACTGAGTACAAAATCCCCCCGGAAATAGTATTTCTAAAACCAAATATAAGATGACTCTGAAAGGTGGAGTGAAGAATGCAGATGGGCTAGGGACCTCAGAACCCCAAAAGGAGCACATTGGTGAGTTCCATGGATTTTTTTTTTTCTTCATGTATTTGAGACTGTGCTGGAGAACCTGGAAACCTAGAGATGACAATGGATCCAAACAAGAAAAATGACCTTACCGAAGCCCACTTTCTCTTGTCAAAGAACCAGGAAATGGGCAGCCTAATGAAAGAGTAAACTTTTAGAAAATAGTTACTTTACTGAATCAAAACAATGTAGAAAAAAAAATGTGGCCTAATTTCCACCCACATCAACAGATGCCAAGTGAGGAGCTTATAGTTTCACCCTCTACAGGCTGTAAAATTCATGCCAAACTCCTGCCAAGGTGATCTCAGAAAAGACTGATTATAGAGCTAGGACTTGGGTCTTGACCGGGTTGTAACAAGCCTTCCCCTTTGTGGTGTCAGTGGAGACCATGTGGGGAGCCTAGAGTTGCTCTCTTACCTGTCAGTATCAAGGCACCCCTCCCTTTCCCCCCAGGGTGGCATCATTGCAGGCCACGTAGAGAGCAGAAAAGAGGCACAGCTACCCCTTCCATCCAGGGAAATATAAGTGGAGCCCTACTTGTGAGCAGAAATCCAAGCCCTACCCAACAGTAGAAGGAGCCTCCATTCTGTTATCAACAGAGGCCAAGTGGGGAAACCAGACTTCTTCCTATACCTGGCATTAGCAAACTAGCACCCTCCACTCATTTTCCCAGCTGGAATGGTATCAGAAAAAGCCAGTTTATGGGGCGCCTGGGTGGCACAGCGGTTAAGTGTCTGCCTTTGGCTCAGGGCGTGATCCCGGCATTCTGGGATGGAGCCCCACATCAGGCTCCTCTGCTATGAGCCTGCTTGTTCCTCTCCCACTCCCCCTGCTTGTGTTCCCTCTCTCGCTGGCTGTCTCTATCTCTGTCGAATAAATAAATAAAATTAAAAAAAAAAGAAAAAGCCAGTTTAAAAAGAAGGCTTAAATAAGAACCAGAGTTTCACAACATACGTCAAATGTTCAGCCTTCAATTAGAAATCACTTGTCACACCAAGAGCCAGGAATATATCAAACTGAACGGAAAAAAACAGTCAATACATGTGAACATCAAGATGACAAATTATCTGACATTATCTTTCAAAGATTTTAAATCAGCTGTAATAAAAATGCCTCATCTTCCTTGGCGTTGCCTGCAGAAATGGCAGCCATCTCCGACTTGGTATCATGGCTGCCCTCAGACCTCTGGTGAAGCCCAAGATCGTTAAAAAGAGGACCAAGAATTTCACCCGGCACCAGTCAGACCGATATGTCAAAATTAAGCACAACTAGGTGAACCCAGAGGCATTGACAATAGGGTGTGTGGAAGAATCAAGGACCAGATTTTGATGCCCAACGTGGGTTATGGGAGCAACAAGAATACAGAGCACACGCTGCCCAGTGGCTTCTGGAAGTGCCTAGTCTATGTCAAGTGCTGCTGATGTGCAACGAATCTTACTGCGCAGAGACTGCTCACATGTCTCCTCCAAGAACCGCGGAGCCATGGTGGAAAGAGCAGCCCAGCTGGCCATCGGCGTCACCAATCCCAATGCCAGGCTGCACGGTGAAGAAAATAAATAAGCAGACAGCCTACGTGCATGTCGTATTTATGTTAATAAAACCAGAAAACTAAAAAAAATGCATCAGTGAGCAATTAAGAACACTTGAAACAAATGACAAAATAGACTCTCAGCAAAAAAATAGAAAGTCTCATCAAAGATACAGAAGTATGTATAAAAACCACATGGAAATTGAGAACTGAAAACTACAATAACCAGGATAAAAACCTCAAAAGATGAGCTCAGTGGAGGAACAAATGAAGGAATCAGTGAGCTGGAAGATAGAAGAACAGAAATTACCCCATCTGAGCAACAGAGAGGAAATAGAATTTAAAAAATGAACAGAGGGGCGCCTGGGTGGCACAGCGGTTAAGCGTCTGCCTTCGGCTCAGGGCGTGATCCCGGCGTTATGGGATCGAGCCCCACATCAGGCTCCTCCGCTATGAGCCTGCTTCTTCCTCTCCCACTCCCCTGCTTGTGTTCCCTCTCTCCCTGGCTGTCTCTATCTCTGTCAAATAAATAAATAAAATCTTTAAAAAATAAATAAATAAATAAATAAAAAATGAACAGATCCTCAGGGACTGAGACTATAACACAGTATTTAATAATCATGTCATCAGAGTCCTGGGGGAGACGAGAACTAGGGCATGACTAAAGAACTCCTCAAATAAATCACTGCTGAGAAATTCCTAAATTAGGTAAAAGGCAAATTTATAGATTCAAGAATCTGAGTGTTAATCTGAGAATGTGTTTATTCTTCCTTCATTTTTATTTTTTATTTATTTTTTTAAAAGATTTTTTTTATTTTTAAGTCCTCTCTACACCCAACATGGGGCTCGAACTTAACAACCTAAAGACCAAGAGTCGCATGTTCTACTGACTAAGCCAGCCAGGCACCTCTCTTCCTTCAATTTTTAAAAATTTATTTTTACTTTTTATTATTTTTTTTAGAGAGGGAGAGAGACAGAGTGGGGGAGGGCCAGAGGGAGAGAGAGAATCTTTTTTTTTAAAAAAAGATTTTATGTATTTATTTGACAGAGATAGAGACAGCCAGCGAGAGAGGGAACACAAGCAGGGGGAGTGGGAGAGGAAGAAGCAGTCTTCCAGTGGAGGAGCCTGATGTGGGGCTCGATCCCAGAACGCCGGGATCACGCCCTGAGCTGAAGGCAGACGCCTAATGACTGAGCCACCCAGGTGCCCCGAGAGAGAATCTTAACGCAGGCTCACACATCAGTGGCAGGTGTGTTTGCCTGCTTTTTAAAATTATTATTACATTCAGTTAGCCAATGTATAGTACATCATTAGTTTTTGATATAGTGTTCAACGATTCATTAGTTGTGTATAACACCCAGTGCTCATCACAACATGTGCCCTCCTTAATACCCATTACCGGTTACCCCCTCTCCCCACCCCCCTCTCCTCTGAAACCCTCAGTTTGTTTCCTGGAGTCCAGAGTCTCTTGTGGTTTGTCTCCCTTTCTGATTTCTTCCCATTCAGTTTTCCCTCCCTTCCCCTACAGTCCTCTGTGCTATTTCTTATGTTCCACATATGAGTGAAACCATATGATAATTGTCTTTCTCTGCTTGACTTATTTCACTCAGCATAATCCCTTCCAGTTCTATCCATGTCCATGCAAATGTTGGGTAGTCATCCTTTCCGTTGGCTGAGTAATAGTCCATTGTATATATTAACCACATCTTCCTTATCCATTCATCCATTGAAGGGCATCTCGGCTCCTTCCACAATCTGGCTATTGTGGACATTGCTGCTATGAACATTGGGGTGCATGTGCCCCTTCTTTTCATTACATCTGTATCAGAATAGTGGTTTGTTAGAGAAATGAAACAGGCATTTCAAACATTTGTTGTCTGAAACTAGGGGAGATAAAGGCATGAGAGGCTGACTTATACCTTTGCAAGTGTGCTCGCACTCAGTATGGGGTGGGGCAAAGGAGGGCCTCCAATAGATAGATTCCTTCACTTTTCAGAAGGATCTGGGGAAGAAGGGCTGGGACAGAATGTTGATATGATTATAGTTTCCTCTGACATCACCTCAACTTTCTTTTTTTCCCCTCCCGGATTCAGTGGTCCCAGGACCAGGGCTACAACTGCAGGTGCCAGAAGAGTGATGATCCCTGAGCAAGCAACTTTAACTGTACTTTTAAGTGTTTATGTCAGAATTCCTAAGGGCCTAATGTGATAGATTCTGCCTTCACCCCATCTGGCAAAATTGGGGCTGACAATGAATGCAGCTGTATTACTTAGTGGTTGAGATACCCCAATAGTTCTGAACCTATGCAATGATACCCTATAGGAATGGGAGTAGACTGACGGGGAAGCATTTGCTAGACTGGCATTGCTCTTGGCAATCTGGACTAGGACAGTGGCCAAACCTATTGTTTCCTCTCAGGGTGAAAAATTTTGGATTAAATGCAATGATAAATGGAGAGGAGGAATAGTGGCTTAGAGTAAAAGAATGAATAAATAGGTTATGCAACAAGGGAAATACATTCAATTGGTACCCTGAAAGGCTCAGAGCAAGAGATAATATTGTCTCTTTTTTTAAAAAAAGATTTTATTTATTTATTTGACAGAGAGAGACAGCAAGAGAGGGAACACAAGCAAGGGGAGTGGGAGAGGGAGAAGCAGGCTCCAAGTGGAGAAGCCTGATGCGGGGCTCGATCCCAGGACCATGGGATCATGACGTGAGCGGAAGGGAGATGCTTAACGGCTGAGCCAGCCAGGCGCCCCGATAATATTGTCTCTTAAGTCTGTTATATCAGATGCCTGAAAGAATGAAGCCATATGTTGCCAAGACTCCTCCTACTTTTGGAACCTGACAAGGTGGAATGGGAGCCTGCAAACTGAGTGGCGTTGCTTTGGGAGATGAGCTGGCCCAATTGTTGATGACTGAGTGGGACTCTAGTAATGTGCCAGCAACTTTTGAGTATTTTATTTTATTTTGGAAAGAACACTTAACAGGAGATACGCAAAATTTGAAATGTACAATACCTTATTGTTGACTATAGGTAGAGTGCTGTATGCAGGTTACATCTGCTGCCGTACTATGATATGGCGTAACACTGCCATTGTTGCTAATATTGTATTTATATTGATGGTCAAGTATATTGAGTAATTGAGCTAAAGGCTTTTCAGGATATAATACTGATGGAAAATGGTTTGAAGAACTGGACTTAAGTAACCATTAGTTAATTTCTATGCTAAATAGTTCATCACAAATTCATAATAAGGTACAAATAGAGGTAGATCAAAGGGGAAAACTGATCAAATAAGCACAAAAACATGAAAATGTATACAATGGCCTTATAGGATGGATTTGTTTTTTACTATTGCTGATGTCATATAAAAGCTATACTACAAGGAGATGCCCAGGTAAATATATTTTGCTGCGAAAGAACATTGGCCAAAGGTCAGGGGGTGGCCTGTATAGTGAATAATTTAACCTTACTCAAAGAGAAGTCTTGCCTTTGCTTCTGGAAAATAATCTCTAGGCCCTTGGAATGTCATGCCTGATAGGAATGTCTTTGTTCACCTGGGGGTCTTATGCCTTCCAGACAGTACCTCTGAGGTTTAGGGTGAGGGTCAGAGCCATATGAACAACATAATGAAGCGTGGGGGCTTTGGTTCATGAAGCTTGGCCTCTTGAGGGTTGGAAACTGAAATCAGCCGTGTAAGCAGTCAACCATGCCTACATGATGGAGCCCATCGAAGCCTCTGGACACCAGTGCTTGAGTGAGTTTCCCTGGCTGGCAGTACTCCATGCCATTGTCACATATCAATGCCAGGAGAATAGTGTCTTGATTCCATGGGGAGAGGACAACTGGAAGCTCTTCCTTCCAACTGGAAGCTTACCTTCCAGGACTCTGTTCCATTCACTTCTTTCCTTGACTGATTTTAATGCCTATCCTCTAGCCATAATAAAATGTAACCGTGAGTGTTAACAGCTTTCAGGGAGTTCTGAGAGTCCAACTAGTGAATTATTGAAACTGAGGGTGGTCTTGGAGACCGTTGAACTTGCTGTTGCTGTCATAAATGAGGGCAGTCTTGTGTGTGGACTGTTTCTTCTAACTTCTGCACAAGATAAACATATAAACATCAATTAACTTTCTATATTCTAGTAACTAACAATAAGAAATTTAAGTTAAAGGGGCACCTGCCTGGCACAGTCAGTCCAGCATGCGAACTCTTGATCTCAGGGATGTGAGTTCAAGCCCCATGTTGGGTCTGTAGAGATTACTTAAAAAAAAAGAAATTTAAATGAAAAACCAATATCACACAATAAAGTAGAAACAAGATGACACCAAATAAAAAAGCAAGAAACATATGAAAAATTTAGGGAATAATTTGTCAGAAGATGTGAAAGACCTGTATACTGAAAACTACAAATGTGGGACGCCTGGATAGCTCAGTCGGTTAAGCGTCTGCCTTTGGCTCAGGTCATGATCCCAGGGTCCTGGGATCGAGTCCTTGCTCAGCAGGGAGCCTGCCTCTGCCTCTGCCTGCCCCTCTCCCTGCTTGTGCTCTCTCTCTCTGACAAATAAATGAATACAATCTTTTAAAAAAAACCAATAAAGTGAAAACCACAAATGTAATAAAATGTAACAACATTAACGAATACTTAAAGAAATGGAGAGATATACCTCATTTATGAATCAGAAAACAATATTGTTAAGATTTCAGTCATCCCCACATTGATCTGTAGATTTGAACTAATCCAAATAAAAACCACAGCAGCTTTTTTGTTGTTGTTGAAACGGACAAACTTATTCTACTATTCATACGGAAATGTAAAGGACCTAGAATAGGCAAAACAAACTCTGAGAAAGAAACAACTTTATTGAGGTATAATGTACACTCCATATTTAAATTGTACAGTTCCAGGACTTTTTTTTAAACAAAAGTTTATTCTTAAATGTACAGCAGGCTCCAAGACAACAGTTCATTCTAGCTATAGGTGGCAACAGATGTTATGGCAGGGAATCCAGATGTTTAAAAAGGAATGGCATTAAGGATCACCTCAATGACCTTTATTAAATTTGCCACATCCATCACCACGATCAAGTTCTAGAACATTCATATCACCCCAATAAAATTCCTGTACTAATTTGCGGTTACTGACCATTCCCATTTTCACCCCCAGACAACCACCAATCTACAGATCTTTATGGATTTTTCTGGAAATTTCATATCAATACAATATACAAATACAATCCTTGATCGTTTGTGTCTTGCTTCTTTCACTTAGAGTAACATTTTGGAGGTTCATCCATGTCATAGTATTTGTTAGTGTTTGTTCACATTTTGTGTATCCATTTACCAGCTGATGGACATTTTGATCGTCTCTACTTTTTGCCTTGTATAAATAATGCTGTTATAAGTAGGTGCAAATGTTGGTGCGAACGCGTTACGTATATTTTGGGTGGATACTAGGAGTGACATCGCTGGGTCCTACGGTAAATTTATGATGAGCTTTTAGGGAAACTGCCACTTTTCCAAAGTGGCTATACCACTTTAATGCATTCACACCAGAAATGTATGAAAAGTTCCTAATTCTCCCTGTATTTGCCAACATTTGTGCGATTGTCTTTTTTATTATAGCCATCTTAGTGCACGTAAAGTGGTATTTCATTGTGGTTTTCATTAGAATTCCCCTAATGACTCATGATGTTGGGCATCTCTTTCTGTGCTTACTTGCACTATATCTTCTTCGGTGAAATGGCTCTTCAAGTCTTTTGCCCATTTTTAAAATGGGTTGTTTGCCTCCTTTTATCGAGTTGTAAGAGTTCTTTATATATCCCACATACAAGTCCTTTATCAGACATAGGACTTAACAAATGTTTTCTCCCAGTCTGTTTTGTCTTTTCATTTTCCCAGTGGTGTCTTTTGAAGCACAAACCTTTTCGGCTTTTAGTTTGATGAAGTCCAGTTTATTCTTTTTTTCCTTATGGATCCTGCTCTTGGTGTCCTAAGAATTTCTCGCCTAAAACAAGGTCATAGAGAGTATCTCCTGTTTTCTGCTAAAACTTTTAGTTTTAGCTTTTGTATTTATGTCTCTGATCCATTTTGAGTTGTTAGAATGGTGTGAAGCAAGATTTAAATTTATCTCTTTGCATGTGAATATCCAATTATCCCCGCACCAAATGTTGAAAGGCTTTTCTTTCCCCATTGAACTGCCTTCACACTTTTGTGAAAAAAAAATGTTTACCATAAGTATGAGGGTTTATTACTTGGCTCTGTTTTGTTCTGTTGATCTATGTATCTATCCCCATGCCAGCACCACACTGTCTCGATTACTGTAGCTTTATAATAATTTTGAAACTGGTAGGCCAATGTCCTTCCTCTTTGTTCTTGGACAGATTCCTTTTTGCTATTCTTGATCCTTTCTACCTCTCTCTGTGTTTTGAAGATTAGTTTATCAGTTTTGGGGGAAGAAAGCCTGCTGGAAGTTTGATAAAATTGTATTGAATCTGTAGATCATGTGACTTTTCTTCTTCAGCTTATTAATATGATAACATTGACTGATTTTTGAATGTTGAAGCAGCCTTGCATCATGGAATAAACCTCACTTGGTCGTGATCTATAATTCTTTTATATGTTATTAGGTTTCATTGCTAATATTTTGTTGAGGATTTTTACGTCTATGTTCATGAGGAATATTGGTCCGTAGCTTTTTTATTGTTGTTATGTGTTGGTATGGTTGTTAAGTATCAGGGTAATACTGGCCTCACAGACTTGGGGAATGTTCCTTCTTCCTCTATTTTTAAAAGATTTTATGGAGTTTTGATATTATTTCGCCTATAAACGTTTAATGCAATTAACCAGCTAAACCATCTGGCTTCAGGCTTTTTTTGTGTGGGAAGATTTACATTTACTATTTGCTTACTGTTGTTGGTGAAATAGAAATGGTGCAGGCATGTGAGGCCCATGCCTGGGTCTCAGATCTCAGCTATCAGTTAGCCATCTTGGGGGGCTACTATAGTGGAATTGGAAGACAAGAAGTAAAAATTAAAATCACACTGAGATATCACTATATACTAACCATTATGGATATATATGGATATATCCATANNNNTTTTATAAACTAAAGCTGAGCATAGGGATACTGTATGACTTGGTAGTTCAAATCCTAGAAATATGCCTAACAGAAATTCATAAATATGTTCATTAATAAATAGGCACTAAAATATTTATAGCACCGCTATTCCTAATAGCCTGAAGCTACAGACAACCCAAATGTCCATCAACAGTGGAATAAACATACTGTAGTATAGTCACACAATGGAATATAACATGACCACGAGAATGAATTATCTACAACTGTATTCAACAAAACGGATGAACCTCACATTTACAATGTGAATGAAAATAGACACTAATAGACATTATAATATATATAATATATATAATAGACTAATAGACATTTTCCACCAAAATATGAAATACAATTGTTTGACTCAATTTATATAAAATAGCAAACAGACAAAACTAATCTATGCTGTTAGAAGTCAGGATAGTGTTTATCTTGGGGGTTGAGGGGACAAGGCCTGGAAGGGAGCACAGGGAATGCTTCTGGAGTGCTTGCCATGTTGTGTTTCTTGATAAGAGTTCATTGAGCTGTTTGCTTATGATCTCTGCATTTTCTGTATGCATTATACAGTAATAAAAAGGTTTAAAAAAAAGGTAAAATTGCATGCTAGAAAGCCCCTTTTCTTGTGAGTATCATAAAAAACATTTAAGGAAAAATGAGAGAGTGTCTATATATCAGTGCTTAAAAAAAGCAGTGCTCTTTCTAGAGAAGTCTTCCAGTTCTTCAACTATAATTATATCTTAGACTAACCAAATACATGACTTTATCCCATAGCAATCGACACAATACTACTCTTAATGTGTGTGCAGAAAATGAATGTATCTTACCAAATTGAAAGAAAAACAAAATCAAAATGTTATGTATTGAAACCCAATTTATCAACCGCTCCTTTTCAAATAGGAATCCCAAAGAAAGCAGAAGCTTCAGTGGATGAGACCGGAAGTCCAGCGTATTGTGGCTCAGTTCCATTGTTTTAGCACAGTTAGTAAGGGGATAAGAAATCTATGGTCTGCAACTTACATAAATGATAGCTTTTGGGGTACAGGTTAGGAAGTACGCATACGGGGCGCCTGGGTAGCGCAGTCGTTAAAGCGTCTGCCTTCGGCTCAGGGCGTGATCCCGGCGTTCCGGGATCGAGTCCCACATCGGGCTCCTCTGCTGGGAGCCTGCTTCTTCCTCTCCCACTCCCCCTGCTTGTGTTCCCTCTCTCGCTGGCTGTCTCTGTCAAATAAATAAATAAAATCTTAAAAAAAAAAAAAAAGGAAGTACGCATACCTTTTGGGGATGTGAATCACCTGCTGCCACAGCATGGAAGTAATGAGGAAACAATTGCCACCTTTAGATGTCTGTAAGGTTTAATAACTATATTCCTGTAACATCGGCTAGAGCTATGCCTAATTTGCCAATGCATACAGTCATTTTAAACTTAAAGAGATACTTTAAGTTAAAAAATTCTAGTCCGTTTTTTAAAAATATACTCTGGTGAAGGGAAGAGAAAGAACAGTTCCTTGTGGCAATCTTTCCTGTGTCTTAAATGTCAACGATCACAAAAACTTCTGGCTTCTACTCACAGATCTGCCTTCCCAAATAGGTTTTGGCCTTGACTCTGGTGTTCTGCAGGTGTTTGGACAATGAAAACTCTTCTCCCCACCCTAGAAATTTCAAAAAAGGTGGCCAATATTAAGTACTTTTACATCTCAGGGTATGAAGAGCTAATCAGTGCTGAATTTATAAAGTCCTTCATCCAAAAAGTGAAGTGGAAGAGATTACAAGTCATCTCCTGGGGGCTGTCTTTTTACCATGTGTAGGGGCTTGGGGGTCTCTGTGTGAATCATGCGACCAAACAGGACTATTGCTCAAATGCCCTACCCGAGTGTCTCCCTATGCATGTAATCGCACGTCAACGGTGGTGGTGCAGGTATTTGTATTTTCAATTGACTGAAGGATACTTGGCTTTGTCTGCCTTCTGTTCACTTAAGCTGTAGCCTGTCATGCCCACTTCCCCCTGCACCCCCGATCGCAGCATCCAGCACCCCTCTGCCCCACTATGAGACATCTGATGCGTCCCCCGCTGTGAGTTCCAGCTGAAGTCTTTCTCAGTCAATGGCTTTATACTTTTTCTCCACTATGAGTTTTCTGGTGTTTAATGAGATTCGATCTGTCAGTGAAGGCCTTCTGACATTCTGTACAAGCATAGGGTTTCTTTCCGGTGTGAATAATCTGATGCATACTTAATGTTGCTTTCTGGATAAAGGCTTTCCCGCATTTACTGCATTCATAGTGTCTTTCTCCAGTATGAGATTTCTGATGGATAGTGAGGCGGGACTTCCACGTGAAGGTTTTCCCACAGTCGCTGCATTTGTAGGGTTTCTCTCTAGTGTGGATTTTCTGGTGTGTTATAAGATTTGACCTGTCGGTGAAGGCCTTTCCACATTCAGCACATATATTGGGTTTCTCTCCTGTGTGGATCTTCTGATGCACACGGAGTTGTGACTTCTTAGTAAAGCATTTTCCACAGTCACTGCATTCGTAAGGCTTCTCTCCAGTATGAATTCTATGATGTGCGATGAAGTGTGATTTCTGGATGAAGGCCTTCCCACATTCAGGACAAACGTAGGGTTTCTCCCCTGTGTGGATCCTCTGATGCACGCTTAGTGTTGATTTCTGGATAAAGGCTTTCCCACATTCATTGCATTCATAGTGTCTCTCTCCAATATGAGATTTCTGATGGATTTTGAGGCGTGACTTCCATATGAAGGCTTTTCCACAGCCATTGCATTTATAGGGTTTCTCTCCAGTATGAGTTTTCTGGTGTTTAATGAGATTTGACTGGTCACTGAAAGCCTTTCCACATTCAGCGCACATATAGGGTTTCTCTCCAGTATGTGTTTTCTGATGTGTAGTGAGGTTTGTCCTATGAGTAAATACCTTTCCACATTCTGTGCATATATAGGGTTTTTCTCCCGTGTGAATTCTTTGATGCACGTGCAGTTGTGACTTCTTAGTGAATGATTTTCCACACTCGCTGCATTCATAAGGCTTTTCGCCTGTATGGATTCTCTGATGTGTATTGAAATGTGATTTCTGGATGAAGGCCTTCCCGCATTCCGTGCATACATAGGGTTTCTCTCCTGTGTGGATTCTCTGATGCATTCTGAGTGCTGATTTTCTTGTAAAGGCTTTCCCACATTCACTGCACGCATAGTGTTTCTCTCCAGTATGAGTTTTCTGATGTATAGTAAGGTCTGAATTCTGGGAGAAGCCTCTTCCACATTCCCTGCATTCATACGGTTTTTCTCCGGTATGAATCCTCATATGTCTAAAGAGATAGGATCTGTGGAAAAAGGCTTTTCCACATTCACTGCATTTATAGGGTTTCTGCCCAGTATGAATTTTCTGATGTGTAATGAGGTTTGACTTGAGAGTAAAGGCCTTCCCACACTGAGTACATATATGGGGTTTATCTCCTGTATAGACACTTTGAGGTACATTAATCTGTGGCTGCTGGATGAGGGCTTTGTCACTTTTATGGCATACATGGGCTTTTTCCTCAGCATGAATTCTCTGATGCTCAAAGAGATGTGACTTCTGGGGGAAGCTCTTTACACACTCAGTACATACATAAAGTTGCTCCCCAGTCTGAATTTTCTGATGGTGGATGAGAACTTGTTTGTTGCCAAGATGTTTTTCACATTGATTAATTTCACAGGTATTTGCTCCTATATTCACATTCTCAGTAGAGGAAGAACTATGGGTGAAATTATTATCATTTCCAAAAATCTTATCAAGGTTCTTTGTCGCATTGCTTTTATTATGATTGTGTAAGTTTAAAGTATGCTTCAAACTCTTTCCAAATGTGTCATAGTTATGGAGTCTTTTAATTGAAGGAACAAGCTTGGTACTCACATGAATTATTTTTTCAATATTTTTACATTCATAGCCCCTCTCCTTAATCAATACTTTCACATGACTTAAAGGGTGATTTTGGCTTTCTTGATATCTCTCTAGCTGGCTATTATTTTGCCACAATTCTTCTAAAATGGAACACAATGGATCTTTTCCTATGGGTTGACCAAATTTCTCATAGTGGAATGAAGCTTTTCCAGAAATTCTCTGTTGTTGCATTTCCCCAATACCCTCATCTAGAAAGAAAAAGAAAAAAGTAAAAATGACTCAAAGGACAATCAGCAGAGGGGAGGGGGTACAGGTAGTTCAGACAAGATGAACACAGAAATGGAAGAGTCCCTGTGACAATAATGAAAATATGAATAATATAGTAATACAAAATTCTTCTAAAGCGCTCACTATATACAAAAGAATTATATGCCATTTATGATGTGCCAGGCACTGTTCCAAGTGCTTTACACATCATAGCTCATTTAATCCTCCCTAAACACGAAGAGGTAGCCATCATTATCAGTCATGTTTCATAGATGAGAAAACAGAAGGACAGAGGTTACATAACTTGCTGAAGATCAAATGGCTAAATAAGTGAGAGAGATGGGATTTGAATCCTGGGGATTCATATCCACCATGTAGGAGGTCTGGAGAGCGAGTCTAACCAGAAGAAGAAGGTGAAGTTTGTTAAGGGAAATCCTAGCATGGAAGAAATAGTTCAGATTCATGTCTTTATTATTTATCAGCTCTAAACCTTTCTAATCTCTTTGCTTTCTCTTGCTTTTCCCTCTGAACCATAGGAGCACCAACATAAAATGTATGTGCCTCAAAGACCCACTCCTCTACATCTACAGGAAACACTGTGGCAACATCAGCCATCCAAATAGTAAATAGGTATCTGGGCTCCAACTCAATAGCCAGCTGCAAGTTTTCCTTGGTCCCAAGGATATATGCTTTCAACAAGTGTCAAATAGGTGAGGGAAAGCCACCTATGGCAGAAACTGCAAGCCATCCACCAAAAACTATTGGCATTTGCCTCTTCTTTATAGTTCTAGAATGTAGCTGGGCATTACATGTACCAGCCTCACTTTGTCCTCCCAATGGAGTATGGGTAGAAGCGTTATATGCAGCTGTCAGGTTGGGCCTTAAGACAGTGGGCAAAACTCTTCCCCTCTCTCCTTCCCACTGGACTCAGCAATGGCCCAACATTAACCACACAGCTGACAATGATGCCTTAGGAGATGGCAGGGCAATGACTTGGAACATGGTCCCTGAGTGACCCATTGGGATCAGAGTCGACTTGTTGAATGAATCCACTCGTCTCAGAATTCTTCTACGAGAGAGGACATATGTTGATACTAGGCTTGTTGTTTTGCCCCTCTGCATATTCAGAATGTATTGTCCTTGGCATCAGCTCTAATTTCAGTGCACTTCTAGGCAGGTTGTATCTACTATGAATTTACAAATCAGACATGGTACCGCTCATATCCATACTTCATTTGGCACGGTTTTCTTCTGGAACACAAAGACTGAAATTGTTAACATTTCATGCAGCTGTCTTCCCTTTCCAAATATAATTCATGGTCCTTTGAATTCCTCTGAGCAGACACTTGAAAAATCCTTCCGAAAGAGAGCAAAATATCCTCCTCTGCCTAGCTCCCCAGATTCAATAAATTTAAGTTTACCAAATGTTTTCTGTGCTTTGCTTCAGAAAACTGAAGAATAAATGTGCCGGGTATCAACTTATTGCCTCTCAACTCTAAATTCACTCCTCTTTCCCTGCTCTACAAAAATGGATCTGAGTCTCTTTAAATATCTGTCACGATGTGGAGCCTTTTCAGCACAGGGTTGATGGAGAAATACTGCAGGAGGAGGGGGTTTTGCTTCCCGGTCCCGGTGGGCTCACGCAGCGGGCTCCTGTCCAGCAAGGGCAGCTTGTCTGGCACCAACACTGGGCTCCCGATGCACACGCAGCTTCCCAGGCACCCAGGTCTTGCAGCGTGGGTGGCTTCTCTGGACCTCAGCTCCTGCAGTGTGGATGCCTTTGCTCGCACCCAGCTCCTGCAGCCCATACGGCTTCCCGAGCACCCAGCCCCTGCAGCGCTGGAAGGGTCTCCAGCTCCAGGCTCCTGTAGTGTGTTGCAGCCAGTGGCACTCAGCACCCGGCACTTACCCTGGCACCCCTCTCGGATGATGTGTAGGGGCCTACCTCCAGTGAGAAGCTTCCCCATGATCGGCTGTCTCTGGAACCCCAGAGCGCAGCTTTCCGGCAAGTTCTACCAGCATGGTACCACGGTAACTCTTCTTCCATGCTCTGGGCCATGACTGGGTCCCTCAACAAGGTCTGGATTCATCCCTGGGAAGCAGGGGAGGCTCTTCCTTGGGTGCTCCTTCAAAGCCCTAGAGGCACTGGCTGTTCCTTTTATCTGCTATTCCTTTATTCTTTAGATTTCTCTTTGGTTTTGCTCACTAATCTCTTGTCACTTCCATCTCACCAGAGCTAAGAATTCTTTATGTTATGCTTTCCCTGTTCAAATTTGTATGTAGTTTCTCTTTCCCGATCAGCCCCTGAGTTATACAATAAGAAACAGGCTTTTAATTCTGGGAACTTCCTAAACACATAGAGGTAAAGGCCTCGGTTACCACACAGTCTAAAATCTGTGTTTTCCTGAGTTCCTGTGGGAAGAAAGATGAGAAAAAGGCAAGAACCGCACACGCTGGATTACGTGAGCCATTTCACAGAGCACCAACGTCTGATCACCAGGTGAAAATGTGCCATCTGGATAGACAGGGCACAGAATAAAGAGTCAGCTTCACGGAACACTAACAAATGTGGTAGACACCAAGAAAATGTTAAAAAAGCACAGCAAAGGAAACAATCAACAAAATGAAAAAGCAACCTATGTAAGGGGAGAAGATATTTGCAAGTCATGTATCTGATAAGGAGATACTATCCAAATTATATAAAGAACTCCTACAACTCAACAGCACAAAATAAGCAAACCCAGTAAAAAATGGGTAGAGGAGCAAAATGGACAGTTTTCCAAAGAAGATATCCAAATGGTCACTGAAAGTGAACTAGTAAAAAGAATGGAATCAGCAAATTCAATGAGGAAAAAAATCACCATAATCCAGACTTAAGAAAACATGGAGCTGGTTTTAGGTGATATTACTGGGAACTGAGAAGATGAACTGAGAACTGAAAATGATATTTGCAAAAATGGAAAAGCACTAGGAACTGTAGGGTGACTAATTAAAAAAAAAAAAGCTGAAAGATTTAAGGAGCACTAACAGAATGTGACAGAATTTGGAAGGTGGGAAGGCGATGCGTGAGATGATGATTCCAGTTTCTGAGGGTCAAGAGAAACATTTCATGGGAACTTTCTGCATAGCAAATCTAGTACTAAAGTACCAGTGAAAACCAGACTGGAGATGTCAAAAGCAGAGTCATCAGAATTCAGTATGGATGAATCTTTGCACGTATACAAAGAAAAGATTGGTGAACAGTGGACAGGGTCCCTAGGGCAACCTCATGTATGGGGATAAGGAGGAGAAGAAAGGGGCGCCTGAGTGGCTCAGTCGTTAAGCATCTGCCTTCGGCTTGGGTCATGATCCCAGGGTCCTAGGATCGAGCCCTGCATCGGGCCCCCTGCTCAGTGGGGAGTCTGCTTCTCCCTCTCCCACTCCCCCTGCTTGTGTTCCCTCTCTCACTGTGTCTCTGTCTGTCCAATAAATAAATAAAATCTTAAAAAAAAAAAGGAGAAGAAGGCTGGAAAAAAGGGCAAGTAATAAACTGGATGCAAACCAGTAAGAAACAGACAGGAAACTCAAGCGAAACAAGATAAAGTCACTCATAAAAGGAAAACTCAAAAAGACCACACCAGGTCAATAATGAAAGGCTGAAAGTAGGTATTGGAGAAAGGCAAAATAAAAAATGAGATACCACTTTATACCCACTGTTGGCCCCAAAATGAGAAACTCTGCTTCTAGTAATTGTTGGCAGAAACTAGGATAGCAAGAACCTTTGCGCACTGTGGGGTTCGTATAGATCCGTGCAGCCAATCCGAGAATAATATGGTGGTGCTTGGTCAAATGCAGGATACAAATATGCAATGGTTAGGCAAATCCCCTCTTCTATAAACATTCCCAAGAAATCCTCACCCTCCAAAAGGGAACACTTCTGTAGAAATCTATCGTAGAGTTGTTTGTATTAGTTGGGAATTTGTATTAGCAACAACCCTAGGTTCCACCACTGGGTGAGAGGTTAAGGAAGATGTGGTACTGGCACACTGGGGAATACTGTGCAGCCATTTGAAGGAATGAAGCCAGATAAACACACCGCGATATGGACAGACCTTATGGGTGAGTGAAAGAAAAGGAACACAATTAAGACATGGGGTGCGATATAATTTATATATACTAAAAATACATACTCAGAAACCAATACGTCAGGCTTTTAAAGACTATCACACAAATTCACAGATAAAACACAGTAGCTCAGCTGCCCCTGGGAGGAGCTGTAAGGAATGAGCATGTGGAATTGGAATAAAAGGCAAGAAATGTTAAAATACCTGAATGTACAAGGCAAGAATCTAAGATAAAGGGGGTGAGAGTGGAATAGGAAGAATAGAAAGGTCTTAGATAAGATAGGGTGGTATGTATGGGATCCAGGGTACAGAGACTAGAGACAGCTCTCTTGTCAAAAAGCCAAGCAATGAAGACAATGGCTATTTGCAAGGGTTGTACTTGGAGAAACTTCTTAGGCATCAAAGGAGCTTCTGTGAACTATAGCCAATAAACTACAGAAATTTAGAACTTTCGCACCTGGGTGCCTCGGTTGGTTAAGCATCTGTTTTCAGCTCAGGACATGATCCCGGGGTCCTGGGATTGAGCCCCACATCAGGCTCCCTCCTCAGCGGGGAGCCTGCTTCTCTCTCTCCCTCTGCCTACAGCTCCCCCGGCTTGTGTGTTCTCTCTCTCAGTCAAATAAATAAATAAAATCTTAAAAAAAAAGGAAGTTTGGAACTTTCAAGGCAGGTGATTTTCACAGTCTTTCAAAGCTATCAGCCTCTTCTAGAAAAAGTGAGGTTTACTTCCATGTCCCCCATCTGCATGAGTCACGCTCACTCACCTGAACAGCTCTGATGTGGGGTTTCCCCCTCCAACGTCCATGGCCCCTCTCCTTGCTCCAACTTGAAGATGACCTCTGGTTTGGGAACCTGGTACCCTGTTAACAGGAGACGGTACAGGATTGGGTCCAGCTGATTGGATTTCAGGGGACTTTCAATGACATTTCCATTTGCTCTTCAGAAAAGTAATCACATTTCACTGGGAACAAAGTAATAATGATAGTGCTGAAAAGGGCCTGAAGAATCTTGGACAAATCCAGGATGACACCATCACACACTTAAGATGTTCCAGAACACCCAGCAGCTGAGAATGGAAATAGCCACACTCAGGCCCCTGGCAGACACACAGGGCAGCTGTGCTTACCCACTGACAGCAAGTGGCTGTAGTTCTCCAGCGTCACATCCTGGTACAGGCGCCTCTGAGCAGGGTCCAGTTGCTGCCACTCCTCCCTGCTGAAGTCCACAGTCACATCCTCGAATGACACGGAGACCTGTAACAACACACTCCTTTTTTTTTTTTTAAGATTTTATTTATTTATTCGACAGAGATAGAGACAGCCAGCGAGAGAGGGAACACAAGCAGGGGGAGTGGGAGAGGAAGAAGCAGGCTCATAGCGGAGGAGCCTGATGTGGGGCTCGATCCCATAACGCCGGGATCACGCCCTGAGCCGAAGGCAGATGCTTAACCGCTGTGCCACCCAGGCGCCCCTGTAACAACACACTCCTGTTCAAGGCGACACGGTCAGCACCGGGGGTTGGAAGGAAGACAAACAGGAAGTTGTCTTTAATGATGTTTTACCATAAAGTATCACACAGGGTTTTCATTCAGTACCTGGTTTTGTATATCATTTTGTGAGAGGAAAAAACTTATTGATGCTTCTTGACATTCATTGTGTAAGTAGTACGTTCATTTGTTTATTTATTCAGTCGCTCTTTTGCAAAGATGAGGATTAAAATAGGCTCTCTTTAAGTCGTCTAGTTAGTGTGGGAACTGCATATATGTACTGACTGATTATGCGCCAGGCCATGGCAATACAGAATTGAGTAAAACAGAACTGAATAAAAAGAAACACATAGGGGAAAAGGCGAAGTAATAGAGCCTTTAAAAACAATACAGAAGATGCATTCCCAGGTTTTGGCACCTCCCCCAAGTACAGAAAAAAGATAATATAGACAAATATCTTTATGATCTCAGATTAGGAAAATGATTCTCAAGCAAGAAGCAAAAAAACATTAACCATAAAGAAAAAGATTGGTGTCTGGCTACAATAAATTTTAAAACTTCTATTCATTTAAAAGACAGCATTATAAGAGAAGGAAAGGAAAGACACAGAATAGGAAAAGATATCTGCAACACATGTTACTGTCAAAGGGTTCATATCTAGAGGATGTGAAGAACTCTTACAAACCAATAAGAAGAAAGGAGACCGCTGAGAAGAAAAATGGGCAAAGCATTTGAACAGGCATTTTACAAAAGGGGAAATCCAAGGTTTCAATAAACAGGAAAAGGGCTTAACCTTAGTAACCAGGGAATGCAAATTTAAACCACAGTGAGGGGCACCTGGGTGGCTCAGTTGGTTGGGCGTCTGCCTTCAGCTCAGGTCATGATCCCAGGGTCCCAGGATCAAGCTCCGCATCAGGATCCCTGCTCAGCGGGGAGCCTGTTTCCCCCTCTCCCACTCCCCCTTAGCTCCTGCCCAGTAGCCTTGTACGCACTCTATCTCTCTTTCTCTGACAAATAAATATATAAATAAACTACGGTGAGATACCACCATACAACCCCTAGAATGTCCTCAATGAAAAAGACCAATAGTACAAAGTGTTGAGGAGAATATGGTGCAATGAGAACTCTCATATTGCTAATGGTGATCTGAATTGGTGCAACTATGTTGGAAAGTGTTTTGTCTTTATTGGGTAATGTTAAAGCATGCATACACTAGGACACAGTGAGTCCATTCATGGAAATATGCCCATTGGAATATGTGTACATGTGCAATAGGAGGCATGGCCAAGAATATTTATAGCAGCATTATTCAAAATGTGTGTAATATTTCATGATAAAAAGTTAAAAATTAATAGTAATGAAAAATCAGTGTTCAACATAATAGCAACAGTATCTACTCCCTTTGTGAAAAATATTAAGAATATTTTCTGGGGTGCCTGGGTGGCTCAGTCGGTTGAGTCACCGACTCTTGATTTTGGCTTAGGTCATGATCTTGGGGTCGTGAGGTCGAGCCCTGAGTCAGGCTCTGCACTCAGTGCAGTCTGCTTGAGATCCTCTCTCTCCCTCTCTCTGCAGTTCCCCCCTCATTCTCTCTCTCTCTAAATACATAAAATTCTTTTTTAAAAAAGAATATTTTCTTAGTTGCTTTTATTTGCATGATCCTTAAGTATATACCCCACCCACCCATCCATGAACTAACCAAGACGGGTTTTCTGGTTAGGGAGATCTGGGGAGTTGACGGAGAGAACCATGTGAATGTATTACCGATTCAAAAATTAAGTTAAAAATTACCAATGGGACCAAAATGGCATAGACGTAATTCTCTATTTCTCCGGCTAAGTACAGCTAAA
Source organism: Ursus maritimus (assembly GCF_017311325.1). Lineage (NCBI taxonomy): Eukaryota > Metazoa > Chordata > Mammalia > Carnivora > Ursidae > Ursus > Ursus maritimus. The sequence goes on along the minus strand of NW_024423319.1, from coordinate 83,833,778 downwards.
ACCCCTGGGCGTGATATATAAAACAAAGATAAGAACACTCCGTAGTTGGAGAGAGGGAGGCAAACTTGCCACGATCCTCAGAACCTGAGGAATGACACAGTGGTGATTTCCCCGAGTTTTCTTTTTGCCCCACACATCTTGGACTAGGTGCTAGAGAAACTGGCAACCTAGAATGCCAACTGGCACAGACAGAAACAGCCCCAGGAAAGCCTGCTTTCATTAGTTAAAGTACCAGGAAAAAGGCAACATGGCAAGAGAGAAAAACTTAAATAATACTGCCCTGTTTCAGCCAAGCACCACAGAAAAAAACAAAACCACAAAAACACTGTGCTCCTACTCCCATTCCCATCAGCAAAGGCTGAATGGGGAGCCTAGAATTTCATCCCAGCCTGGGATGATGGTAATGAGACCCCTCCCCCACAGTGTCAGTTTAAGCTATGTGGGGATCTTGGGACTTCCAGCCCCACTTGATCACAAGGTGTCCTCTGCTTTCCCACCAGGGTGGTGTCAGAGGTGGTGTTAGTGGGAAGCCTGAAATTCTACCCCTGCCCAGTAGCAACAAGGTGCTTGTCCCCTTCTAGGGGGTCATAGGAGGTCAACTGGGGAAAGTGAACTTCTACTTCCACCTGGCAATAAAGAGCATTTTTCAGAATCCTCTTCAAAAGGAGAAGATTCTCCTTTTCTAGCAGAACAGTGTCAGAGGAGGCCTGTTAAACACAAGATTTAAATAATACGCAGAGTCTCATAGTTCCCAAAATATCCAGGACATAATTGAAAATCAGGCATCATGAGAAGAAGCAGAAAAATCTCAACTGGAACGAGAAAACACAATCAAGAGACACCAACATTAAGATAACACAGATGTTAGAATTATCTGACAAGAATTTTAAAGCAGCTATCGTAAAAACGTTTCAATATACTTAAAGGAAATTTGAAAATAGAAAGTCTTAGCAAAGAAAGAAAAGATAGGAAGATGAACTGAATGGAAATTTTAGAACCGAAAAATACAATGACTGAAAATTTAAAACTCCACTGTGGGCTCAACAGCACAGTAGAGAGGGACAGAGGAAAGAATCAGAGAACTTGACAGTGGAACAATGGAAATGATCCAATATGAACAGAAAGGAAAATTGGCTGGAAAAAAAAATGAGCAGAGCCTCAGGGACCTGTGAGACTATAATAGAAGATCTGGCATTTGTGTCATCAGAGTCCCAGAAGGAGAGGAGAAAAAGTGTGCGGCTGAGAAAGTATTTGAAGAAATTGGCTGAAAATTTCTCAAATTTGGCAAAAATATCAACTTAGAGTTTCAAGAAGCTGAGCAAACCCCAAAAGGAAAAACCAAAGGAATCTACACCAAGACACGTTATAATAACACTTCAGAAAACTAAAGACAAAGAAAAAAATCTTAAAATCAGCAAGAGAGAAACCACAACTTACCTATGGGGGAAAAACTATTAAAGTGGCAGTGGATTTCTTATCAGAAATCATGGAGGAGAGATGGAAGGGGCACAACATTTTTCTTTTTCTTTCCAAAGATTTATTTATTTATTTTAGCAGGGAGGGGCAGAGGGAGAGGGAGAGAGAGAATCCTCAAGCAGACTCCCCACTGAGTGCAGAGCCCGATGCGGGGCTTGAGCCCAGGACCCTGAGATCATGACCTGAGCCAAAATCAAGAGTCGGCTGCTTAACCAACTGAGCCACCGAGGTGCCCCGGCACAACATTTTTAAGTGCTGGAAGAAAAGAACTGTCAACCTTGAATTCCATATCTGGCAAAACTATCCTTAAGAAATGAAGTGGTAATGGGTGCCTGGGTGACTCAGTCGGTTAAGCATCTGACTCTTGATCTCGGCTCAGGTCATGATCTCAGGGTCATGAGATTGAGCCCTGAGCTGGGTTCCACACTGAGCACAGAGCCTGCTTAAAATTCTCTCTCTCAGGGTGCCTGAGTGGCTCAGTCGGTTAAGTGTCTGCCTTCAGCTCAGGTCATGATCCCAGGGTCCTGGGATCAAGCCCCACGTCGGGCTCTCTGCTCAGCAAGAGCCTGCTTCCTCTCCCTGCCGCTCCCCCTGCTTATACTCATTTCTCTCTCTGTCAAACAAATTAAATTAAAAAAAAAAAAGATTCTCTCTATCCCTCTCCCTCTGCCCCCCCCCAAAAAGAAATGAAGTGGTAATGGCCAATAAATACATGAAAAGGTCCTCGGCATCATTAATGATCAGGGAAATACAAATTAAAACTACAATGAGATACTACCTCCCACCCACTAGGATGGCTAGAATCAAAAAGTCGGAAAACAGCAAGGATTGGTGAGGTTGTGGAGAAATTAGCACCTTCGCATGTTGCCAGGGGAGTGTAAAACGGTGCAGCTGCTTTGGGAAACAATCTGGCAGTTCCTCAAATGATTAAACACAGTTACCATTTGACCCAGCAATTCCATTCCTAGGTCCATGCATCCTCACGAGAAATGAAAATATACGGCCACATAAAAACATGTACACATACGCTGATAGCAGCATTACTCATAATAGCTAAAAGGTGGAAACCACCCAGTGTCTATCAGCTGACAAGTGGATAAACAAAACGTGACACATCTATACAACGGAATATTATTCAGCCGTAAAGGAGGAATGGAATAACTGACACCCGCTAAAACATGTACATGAACAGCACGCTCCACTTCTTCCCCATCTGTACCCACGTACGCATTTACCCACCTATATGGACTGGCGGCTTCCTAATTTATTCATCAGCTTATAATAAATTACTATCATTATTTATTTTGCTACCCAAACTGCCCCAGATTTGGCCAGAGGGAGTTCCCTGAAACATTATGCTGAGGGAAAGAAGCCAGACACAAAGATCACAGATTACATGAGTCCATTCGTGTAAACTGTCCAGAATAGTGAAGTCTATAGAGACAGAAAGTATATTAGTGGTTGCTTAGGGTTGGGGGAGGCAGGGAACAAGGGTGGGGTGGGGAGGAGTGATGGCTAAAGGAAATGGGGCTTCTTTTTGAGGGGATGAAAATGTCGTCAAATTGATTGTGGTGATGTTTGCTCATATCCATAAATATAAAAGTCAGTGAACTGAACATTTTAAATGGGTAAATTGTATGGTATGTAAATTTTATCTCAGTGAAGCTGTTATTAAGGAAGAAGAAATGAAAAGGAAATCAAGATATCTTCAGATGAAAGAAAACCAAGAAAATTTGTGGCCAGCAGACGTACCCTAAGTGAATGGCTAATGGAAGTTCTGTAAATCGAAAGGAGATAAAAAGAGAAGGAATCTTGCAACACCAGGAAGGAAGAAAAAATGGAAAAAGCAAAAATATGGGTACACACAATAGACATTCTTTCTCCCCTCGGGTTTTCTAAATTATGTTTGAAGGTCGAAGCAAAAAGTATTACTGTCTGTTGTGGATCTGCATGTATGTGGGGGGGCTATTTAAGACTATTGTATCATCATATAACCCGGTGGAGGTAAAGGGATTTAAAGGCAGCTAAGTTTTCTATACTTCACTCTAACTGGTAAAATGTCAACACCAGTAGACTTATTTGGCGGTGGAATAGATCTGTATCTGTATTATTGCACAAGAATCAATACATGAAAGGCAGAGAACTACACACACGGTAGCAATGTCAGTTTCCTGTACGCTGTGATGCAGGATGTAACCACGGGCAGAAACTGCATAATGAGACCTCTCTGTACCTTCTTCACGACTTCCAGTAAATCTATAATTATTTCAAAAATAAAAAGCTTTAACAAGCTACCAATATTACCTTCAGAAGGACTGGGGTAATGGGCACACCAGTAAAATCAGATGGTATGTAAAAGAAGCATTCATTTCTTCCCTATCTATCTGCCTGCCTGCAAACCTATCTGCCTATTATACGGACGGGTGACTTCCTACTTTATTCAGTGGGCTATCATCTATTGCTTTCATTATTTATTTTGCTACTCAAATTGTCCCAAATTTGGCCAGAGGGAGTTCCTTCAAGGTGGCTCCTGTGTACTTTCGACATGCCCCCATCTTTTGAGCACTTTATTACTTTCCGGTACAATGAGCTCTTCCAGGATCATTTTGTACTCTCTCTGCTCTAACCCTGGAGTCAGTCATTTCTCCAAGAAGCTCTGGTTCCTATTAGGATATTTACATGGCCTCAAACTGTCTCCCCGCGAAAGAGTTATTAATTACACAGGGGAAAATAGTCACATTACAGAACTTGACAGACACCATCTTAGTCATGGTAATCAAAGCTAATATCAATAAAGGCTAAATTGATATTGAATGCCTACTGACATGAAGCACTGAGAAGAACACAGCATTGTTTCTGTGACACTCTTGAGAAAAAAAGGAATAACCTAAATCTAATTATGAGGAAGCAAGAAACAAATCCAAGTTGAGGGACATTCTTCCAAACGGTCCGTGTCATGAAAGTTGAGGAAAGGCTGAGACACTGTTCCGGATTAAAGACTAAAGAGCCATGACAAGTAAACACAATACAGGAACCTGGATTGCATCCTGGATCAGGGGAAAATGCTATAAAGGACCTTCTTGTGACAACTGGGGAAACTGTATATTATACATTATATATTAGATAATTAGCTAATACATGGTATGTTAGTACCTTATCAATGTGAAAATTTCTTCATTCTGAAAACTGTACTGTGGTTACGGAAGAGAATGTCCTTGTTCTTAAGAGAAATGCATCGAAGTATTTAGGGGTAAATACTAAAAATAGTGTCCGCAAATTACTCTCAAATGGTTCAGAAAATAAAGTTTTAAATATAGCTGTGTGTATACACATATACACGTACTTACACACATGCATAAATCGGGAACAGAATGAAAGCAAATGTGACAAAATGTTTTGGGGTGATTTTGGATGAAGGGAATACGTAGTTCTTTGTGCCGTTCCTGTAACTTCTCTTTAATTTAAAAATTATTTCAAAAGAGGGGCGCCTGGGTGGTGCAGTCGTTAGGCGTCTGCCTTTGGCTCAGGGCGTGATCCCGGCGTTCTGGGATCGAGTCCCACATCAGGCTCCTTCGCTGGGAGCCTGCTTCTTCTTCTCCCATTCCCCCTGCTTGTGTTCCCTCTCTCGCTGGCTTTCTCTGTCAAATAAATAAATAAAATCTAAAAAAAATAAAAATAAAAAAATAAAATAAAATTATTTCAAAAGAATCAAAAGTTAAAAAAAAAAAAAACAACCAAAGCTTTGAAACTCCTAGTCGAAAATTTAGGTGAATATTTGTTTAGGCCTTGGGGTGGGTAAGGATTTCCTAAATGGAGAGAAAATGCGCTGAGTATCAAAGAAAAGACCTAATGATTTGACTATGAGGTAATGAAGAAGCCTTACGCACTGAAAGACCCTTTGGCCTTTGGGGGCCCTGGTCTCCCTCCCCTTGTTAGTGGATGTTCTGGTGCACCAAGCGTGCAGGGAACGCTCAGTACCTTCTCCACCAGCAGCAGCTCCTGGAGGCAGGTCCACAAGCACTGGGCCGTGCCCAGCACTTTGCCACCCACCAGCTCTCCTGAGCACAGCCCCGAGGGGTGCTGAGGGGAGGCCCTCCACTTGAGCCCCTAGCAACACACCTGACCTGGGCCCTCTTTATCACCTAAGGGCAGTCAACCGGGGGAGCCCTGGGGTCAGCCGCAGGGAAGCTCTCATTCTGCCTGTCCATCCTCCGGAACAGCTTGCCAGCTACCCCAGGATAGACCAGCATGTGTGTGGGTAACACAGCAGGGAGGGGCCTCAGGGGGCAGGACAGGAGTGGCTATTTACCAACCAGTATGAAAGAATGAAAATATTCCATCATTTGACATTGTTAAACATTTTAACAACTCCAGTGGCTCATGTTGGTGGACAAAAGACCACTCTCATCTGTCTTTCTCTCCCTGGGAGTCACTAAGGCCCCATTCTCCGGGAAAGTGTACAAAGTCCATGACAGGCATTCTCAGCATTAACAGACACAAGATGCATATATACAAAGTATACCGCCCACAGAGGCCCCTCTTTGATCCCTTTCCCCGCAAAAATAGAAGCTTTGGGAGGGGGATTTTGGCGCTAGAAATCTGGATAGAGAGTTGCTAACACAGACTCGCCCAGATTCCAGCCTCACCTGCCACATATGAAAAGGTTTGATTTCCTGTGCCATTTCTACCATGGAGGATGGTATGTGTGCCTACCACCACCAGGACCCCTACAAGGACTTCCTCATCCTAGGTGAGGATCCCCACTCCAGCTCCTCACGGCTCTCCAGCGACCCACACCGCTCTCCTGTCTCCCTTCAAGATCATCCAAGCTAGCACACTACGTGCTCTCATCCCCGGGGCCGTGCTGGGCTGCCAGGACTGACCTCTCACTGTCCGTTGTGTTCCTGGCCCTCTGCTCTGGCCCATCCTGCAGTGGGCTTAGGGCTCAGTTCCCCCACTTCTGGGCTGCCCTCACTCCTGCCAGAGAACACTTCCACGTCACCTCCTGTGATATGACCCTGCCCTTCTACACCCTGTCCCAGCCTAGCAGAAGGGCTTCCGTGGTGCTTACGAGACTGGCTCGAAGTGTGCAGTGAGTTCTTGGCTCCCTGTACCCTCACTAGGGGCCAGAAACCCAGCTTCTCTGTATGTTTGCCTTTGGCTGGGGTTGCTCTGATCTTTCCTGCTCCCTCTGGCTGTTCCCTCGTGCTGTTCTCCGTACCCCTCCGCTGCTCCCTCTGGCTTTCCCCTGCTTACCCTGCCCACTCCTGTCTCTTCCTTCTCCCTGCTGCTCCCTCTGCTGGTCCTTATTCCTTCTGCGTAGTCCCCATCTGACTCTTCCCTGGTCCCTCTGTTTACTGTTCCCTCTAAATGTTGCTTGCTTCTTCTGAGGGCCCCCTGGTCTCTTTCTGGATTGCCCCTGGCTTCCTCTAACTATTCCAAGCCTCCTGTTTCTTCTTCCCTTTGACTGCTCCCTGGTGCCTCTGACTGTCCTGTGTTTCCTTCGACAGTTTCCCCTGTAGCTGATCCTTAGTCTGTGGCACCATTCTTCTGACTGTGCCCTAGATCTCTGGCTGTTCCCTGGTCCTGATGAGCTCTTCTTATTCCTTCTAGTTGACACAGACTGACTGTCCTTTGAGTCCTCTGTCTGTTGTCCAGTCCCAATTCTTCCCTGTGCCTTGGGCAAATCTGGAATGCATTTCTAATACACCCTCACTTAACACTCCGACAACTGGTTACAGGGGGGTTGGCAGGCGGCACACTTTGCGGAGAGCTGGTCGACCCGGCTCCTAGCCTAGGATCTTGATCACCAAAGTCTACTAGTTCTGGGCACTCCACCATGCTTGATTTCGTAATATCATCTTCTCCATCACTTATATCATGTCTGACTATTTCCTGGTTCCTCTGGTTGTTTCCTGGGTAGGGTAACCAACTGTCCCATTAGCCCAGGACTTTCCCTATTTTAGCACTGAAGTCCCACATCCCAGGAAACCTCTGTCACCCTGTCACCAGAGAACTCTGGTTGTTCCTCAGCCCCTCTCCAGCTTCTGCAACTGGCCCTTAACCCCAGTGCCTGTTACATGGGGCCTCTAGCTGCTAACTAGCTTCAGGAATGCATACTATGCCTTTCAGGTGTTCTCTAGTCGCTCTAGCTGTTCTCTGGTCAGTCAGGCTGCTCTTCAACACCAGATAAACTTTTAATGCCCACTTTGTTGTTCCCTAGTCCTCTGGTTAGCCCTTGGGACTCTAGTAAACACCCTGTGCCCAGTACAGCTTTGCTGTTCCCTCTGGCTGTTCCCCGACCTCAGAGACTATTCCTTGTTCCGTGTGGCTCCTGATGTCCTCAGCTACTCCTCAGACTGGGAGGCCTTTCTCTGTCTTTCCACTGTCCCATGGGTCTGTCCCCTCCACACCCCTCCACCTGTTTATAGCCTCAGCAGCTGGTCCCTGCTTCCTCTGGCTGCTATCCACTCCCTTCCCATTCTTTCCTATTTTTTTCTTTCTTGGTACCTCTACCGTTCCCCATCCCCTCAGATTCTCCCCTAAACCCTGGTGCTTTGTGAAGTTGCTTGTCCCACAGACTCTTGCCCAAACCTGTCTGCTTTTTCCATTTTAGCCACATCTTCTATTTTCTCATCCCTCTGGATGGTCCCTGCTCCCTCTGGCTGCTATCTGGTTCCTCTACCTTCTGGTCCTTCCTCCTATTTTGAGATCCCTCTTATTGTTCTTGGACCTGTTCGCTTTTCCCTGCTCTCCACTTCTCTAGGACCTGATGACTATTTCTTGGTCTTTCTGCTGCCCCTGGCTTCTGGGCTTCTGTTTCCCATTTCCTCTGTTCCATTGCACTCTCATCTGTCCGCTGGGTCCCTTGGCTATCCTCCATCTCCAGTAAGTACACCATGGTCCCTTCAGCTGTTCCTCATCCCTCTTTCTCTTACTGACCCTTCTGCCTATTTTTCAGCTTCCCCCACTATTTCCTAGTCCCGCCAGCTGTTCCCTACCCCTGGGGACACTTTTATTGGTTCCTTGGTATCTCTGCTCATTCCCTGCTCCCTGACATCTAATGAAACAAACCAAAAACCTAACAAATAAATAAGTGAATAAATAGCATTCAACAGGGTCTTGGTCATTTCCATCTCTCCTTGAAAAGGGGCAGAGGTCTGTAGTTGGGAAGGAAGAGACAAGTGGAGAAACGTGCCCCATAGAGCCCAGAATCTTTCATCTAGAAATTCCCACACACTGGCTGGGCAACAGGCCACCTGCAGAAAGACTGGGGAGGACCACATTGTTGTGGCCCCAAACTGTGGGTCTGTGATTGATATGATGGAGCAGAGCCTAAACATTTCCATAGGTGGAAGGGCACTAAGGTTAGGCAGCAATTCATTTACCATTCAGCGCCTTCATACCTTTGACCAAAATATAATTTCAGTGACTTGGACAAAAATATTTAAGTGCAGGAATTTTACCACAGGAGTGTTAATCACAACAGCAAACCTGAAACACCCTAAATGCACATACAGTGGATTGGTTAAATGAATTCAAGTTTATCCAAAGGACAGAATGCTGTCGTTATGTGTATATGAAGAAAAAATACTGAATGCCCGGAAAATCATGTCAAGCTGTAAAATTAAAAAGGAGGCAACCAAATACTGTAATTCCATTTTGAAACTTGAGCTATAGAATGTATATGTGTATGGTATGTATGCAGACCCACAGCCTCACACATATACCCACATACATGCACGCATGCGCATACGAAGAAAAAAATCAACTGAAAGGAAAGGAAATATAGCTAAATGTTAACAGTAGTTAACTCCGGGTAATGCTGGAATTACAAGTAATGTCTTATTCTCTTCTATTTGTTTACCTGCATTTTCTAACATTTTATTGTGAAATAATGAAATTATGAAAGAATAAAAACCAAAATAATTTTTTAAAGTTTAATATCCTAATGTCCATGTGACCCTGAGCCCCTGTGACAAGAAGCCTGTTCCAGAAGTGACAGCTTCCACAGGAAGGTCTGAAGAAGGTAGCTGTCGGGCAGGGTCTGGTTCTCTCATCATCTTCCCCTGTTTACAGATTCTCAAGAGGAACTTTTATTTTATTTATTTTATTTTTTAAAGATTTTATTTCTTTATTTGAGAGAGAGAGAGAAAGAGCATGAGCTGGGGCAGGGAGGGGCAGAGGGAGAGGGAGAGAGACAGGGAGAAGCGGACTCCCTACTGAGCAGGGAGTCAGACACGGGGCTCGATCCCAAGACCTGGAGATCATGACTTGAGCTGAAGGCAGATGCCCAATAGACTGAGCCACCCAGGTACCCAAAGGGAACTTTGAGTGGGCAACTTGGTCTTGGCTGTTGCGGTGAGGGTGGAGGGCACATTCAGGAGACGTGGTTCCACTCCAAGCTCATACTCACAATCTAAGAGACCTGGGCCTTCTCAGCCCATTTTATCACCTTTGAAAGGAGGAAGAACCTGAAGGACCCTGGAGACTGTTGTTGCCCTAGTACCCTGCCATCCTCTCAGTTCCAGAGAAAAGGGATTTTTCTGCCCTAGATCAGGACAGAGGAGAAGTCAGCAAATCTCCAGAGACAAGGGGGAAAGGAGGCTGGGGTGCGGGGGGATCAGCTGAGCATCTGCAAAGAGCCAATGGAGATTGCAGGGCCTGTGCTGGGGGTCGGGGGTAGCATCTCCCTGGCTAGGACCCCAGATGTGGGGTGACCCTCCCATCCCCCCTTTCCTCCCTCAGCCACATCACATGTCCATTGAAACACACAGGTCTCTGGATATGGGACATCAGTCACGTGGTACTCACACAGCAGGAGGATAGTGACCTGGGAGCCTAGAATTTGCCACTTCTGTGACCCACCTGCCCCTCCCCTGAGGCCCTGGTGAAAGGTCATGGCTGTCTCCTCACGGAATGAAGTCCTGCCCCTGGAGCCCTCTCCCTCCTCACCTCACACAAGCTGCCACGTCCCTCTGCAGCCAGGACCGAGGACCACTGGGGAGAACTCCGGTTAGCTGGCATGTTCCTGCTGGGCCTCAGCTCTCGGGCTCTCTTGCTGATGACTCCGCTCTTCCCAGGAGCTTGAAGCCAGGCGGGCACCTGGGGACTCAGTCAGAGCCGCTGGGGCCGGGAGGTAGTTCCTGCAGCCTCTGCTACGGGGTCTGACCCAGGGGCTCCGCAGAGACTCCAAAAAACTCTGGAAAGCCAGTGTCCATGCGGTCAGTCATTCACCATTCACCCCACAAATGCTTCCTGGGGAGCACCAAGGGGGCAGCTCTCTGTGCTGGATACTGTGAAAAAGAGAAATTCAGTAAAACCAACACCAAGTGTTAGCATGTAATATGAAAAAAATACTCATAAGACTTGGTATAAAACAAATGAGGGCTTGAATTCCAGATCGTCTACGTTCTAGCTAGAGTCTGGGGAAATCGCCTTAGTCTGAGTTTCTTCATGTTAAAACTGAGGATGAAAACACCTGTCTCATAGGGTTGTTAGAATTAAATGATATGATGCTACCTGGAACATATTCCATTGATATTAAATATTGCTATTATTACAAGATGCAAGGCAGGTACCTCATTTAGTTTTCAAACTCATCCTGTGAACTAGGTATTCCATTATTATTATTATTCCCATTTATCATCAGATAGAGATGTTTGGAGATATTAAGAAATCTGCCCCAATATCATTCAGATTAGGGGGAAGGACAAGGACTCAAACCCAGGTATGCCTGGTTTTAGCTCCAAGGTACATTTCCTAACTACTATGCCATATGGTATTCTGTACATGGCAGGTCACAAAAAACATTATTTCCATTTCCTGCTGCCCTTAAAGTGGTCTGGCTAGGGGTGATCATGTCACATGTGCATAAACTGAGCTTCTGTATAATTCCGTGTATGTTGTGGGCAACTTAGAGAGCCCACCCTCTTCTGCCATAGACGAAAACATAAACTCATTGCCTCCCTCCCCCAGCTCCCATCTGGGCACTGAAAACCAGCATGTCTGTACAGGCTCCTAAATCAGTAACCCACACTGCTTGACAAAACCGTGTCCCAGATGGTACCATCAACTGGTTTCCACAGGCTCCCCAAATAATCACCAACACAGGCAATACACCCTCAGTAGAAAACCAACCACTGATCCACTCAATGCCCTTCGGGGGTCAAACTGACCTCCTATAGGACCCCATAACTCACAGCCCATATATAGAATTAGTGACTCCCATGGAACCTTCAATAATATACTAAATCACACAGTCCCGCATTTACCGATATCCACGGGTCTCAATCAATGACTCGCATAGGGCCACCAAAATTGACTCCCCAAAACTTGTAATCCCAGGCTTGCAAGCAATCATTCGCCACCTCAGTATTCCAATCAATAACTCTCGTGGGCTAATCAATGACTTCAGATACTTACATCTCCAACTCTTCTAAAACCTCAAGAATTTCCCGAGACTGTCACTCACTGCCCCATTGTGAACCACATTTATAGGCTTTAGATTATCTAATTCTACTGGCCCCTACCTCATTGATCCTTCCCCACAGAAATCCCCCCAATTCTTGACTCCCAGAGGAAACAAATCAACCCCCAATCTGATTTGGCCTTGAATGTAAAGGATAAAAAGAAAATCTACAACACTTCCGGGCAGAAATAACATGTTATTTACAATGGAAAGGGCTCACAATGGCACTAGACTTTTTGTTTGCAATGACAGGAATCATATTAGAAGAAAATATCTACAAATTACTGACAGAAAAGGGCTGAGATTCAAGAATTTAAAACCCATCCTAGTTTGATACTATTCTTCTGTCAGAGCAAAAGACAATTTTAGACATAAAAGCATTTAAATGCCACCATTCCTAGCTCAGGAGAATACTCAAGGGAATAGCCTAAGAAATTATAAATTTAATAGCAACAGAAACTTCAAAATCAGAGGAAAGCAGTCTTGAGAAATGGTTCTTGTAATATATAGTTATATCTGAATAAAGAAAAATAATGTAACTTGGCATATGGAATAAATAAGATTATTACTAAGTGGAAAATTTAAAAAACCCTGGAAAAATCTACTGAGCAAAATGAGGACGGGAAGGCAAATCACGCACCTCTACTCCTAGATCCAAATGTGATTACAACATTATTGGATCTAGTAACAGAGAATATATAGACAATTAGATTTGTAAGGAAGAAATTGATAAAAATAATCAGAATTCCTAGCTATCAGAATTCCAAGATAATAAGAACCCAGAGGGGAATGAGAAATGTGACCAAACCAGAAAAAATAGGAAAAGGGAAAGAGTGGAAATATCAACTGAGCAAAATAAATAGTGAACATAAAATAAAAGAAGGCACGAAATTTAATGTTATAATTCAACTAAATTGAATGAGCTGAATCCTGCCATAAAAGATAAAGACAATGGGATTGGTTTACAAAACAAAACAAAACACAGGTGCCACATATCTAAAACAAAAAGACGAAGATGTGAAATGAAGCGTTGGACAGAAACATGCCATGCTATTTATCCCTCTTTCTGTTATGGTTGGCACGTGTTATGTCTTAGGAAAACCTTGCCTACCTCAGGGTCATAAAGATGTTTAATGTTTTCTTCTAAATTTGTATTGTTCTGTCTTTTACATTTAGATTTATAGCCCACCTTCTTGGGAAGGATTTTGGTGTGTCATATGCGTTCGGGTCAAGATTCACTTCTTCCAGGGCGCCTGGGTGGCTCAGTCAGTTAAGCATCTGCCTTTGGCTCAGGTTATGATCCTGGGGTCCTGGGATTGAGCCCCAGGCCAGGTCCGGCTCCCTGCTCAGCGGGGAGTCTGCTTCTCCCTTTCCCTCCGCTGCTCCCCTTGCTTGTGCGCTCTCTCTCTTTCTCTCCCTGTCAAATAAATAAAATCTTTTTTTAAAAAAGATTCATTTCTTCCATATGGATATTAAGGTGATCCAGCATGACTTACTGAAAAGACTATCCTTTCTCAACTGCTCTGCAGTGTTGCTTTGTGACCGTCTATGTGGAGGTTCATTCCTGGATTCTGTGTTTCGATTGGTCTATTTGCCTATTCGTGGACCAGTACTACAATGTCTTAATTAATGTGCTTCATATCAAGTTTTTTTTTTTATTTTAAAGATTTTATTTATTTATGTGACAGAGAGACAGCCAGCGTGAGAGGGAACACAGCAGGGGGAGTGGGAGAGGAAGAAGCAGGCTCACAGCGGAGGAGCCTGATGTGGGGCTCGATCCCAGAACGCCGGGATCACGCCCTGAGCCGAAGGCAGACGCTTTAACGACTGCGCTACCCAGGCGCCCCAATATCAAGTTTTGATATCTGGTAGAATAAAAGGTTATTGAACTGGACTACGGTGAAATTAAAGACCTTGGTTCATCAGAAGACAAAATTAAGAGTGAAAAAGGCAAATCCCACAGTGGGAGAAGATGACTGTAATCCTGGTATCTGACAAATAATTCATATCTCAAATATATCAACAATTCCTAGAAATCAATAGGAGCAATAGGAAAAGAGCAAAGGGAACAGGCACTCCCCAAAGAAGACATGCCAAGTGGCAAATAAGCGCAGGAAAGACGCTCAACTTCATGAGTTAGCAAGGAAATATAAATTAAACTACAATCAGATAATCCTTCATACCCACCAGAAATGGCTAAAAATGGAAAAGACGGAAAATAACCAAGAGAGCTGGTGAGGATATGAGCAATGGAAACTCATAAATTGTTTTTGAGGAGCATAAAATAGTATAAACACTTTGTAAAACTGTTTGGTGTTATCTATGAAAGCTCAAGACAGGGGCGCTTGGGTGGCTCAGTCGGTTAAGTGGCTGCCTTCAGCTCAAGTCATGATCTCAGGGTCCCGGGATCGAGCCCCATGTCGGGCTCCCCGCTCAGCCGTGAGTCTGTTTCTCCCTCTCCCTCTCCCCCTCTTCCTGCTCGTGTGCTCTCTCTCTCTCTCAAATAAGTAAAATCTTAAAAAAAAAAAAGAGGGCACCTGGGTGGCTCAGCTGTTAAGCATCTGCCTCAGCTCAGGTCATGATCCCAGGGTCCTGGGATCGAGCCCCGCATAGGACTCCCTGCTCGGCGGGAAGCCTGCTTCTCCCTCTCACACTCCCCTTGCTTGTGTTCCCTCTTTCGCTGTCTCTCTCTGTAAAATAAATAAATAAAATCTTAAAAAAAAAAAAAGAAAGAAAAGAAAGCTGAACACATGCACTAGCCTATGACCCAGCTACTCCACTCCCAGGAATACACTCAAGAGAACTGTGAACATGTGCTGACTGAAAGACAAGTATGATGATGTTCAGAGTGGCTTTATTCAAAACTGAAAATTATGCAAATGACCATCAACATCAGAATGGATAAACAAGTTGTCCTATATTCAAACAAGACGTACTATACAGTAACAAGAATGAACAAATTACTACGCGCAACATGCATGGATCTCATCTCATGAATACTACATTGGCCAAAGAAGCCAGACTCAAAAGAGCAATGAATCAATACTGTATGATTATGTTCATATAAATTTCAAAAACATGGAAAACGAAATCTATGCTGTTAGAAGTGAGGCTGTTGGTACCCCCTGGGAGGAGGTTAGTGATTGGAAAGGAATACAAGGGGTATTTCATGGGTGCTAGTGATATTCTATTTCTAAAGCTAGGTAGTGGTTGTACATGTTTACTCAGTCTGTTAAAAAATCATCAAGCTAAATACATAATCTGTGCAGTTTTGGGTGTTATGTCATAACTAAATAAAGATTTAAAAAAGATACAATACACCAGGCAAATTTAAGAAAACGAAAGCACATCCAGAAATATAATTATTGAGGTGGAAATTAAGCCCAAAGTGCTCAATGGATTAACAAAAGGGTCCATTTTTATTTTATTTCTTATTTTTTTATTTTTAAATTCTATTATTATTTTTTTAATTTTTATTTTTTTAAAGATTTGATTGATTTATTTATTTGAAAGAGAGAGAGGGAGGGAGCCCATGCAGGGGGAGGGGCAGAGGGAGAGGGAGAAGTAGGCTCCCTGCCGAGCAGGGAGCCCGATGTGGGGCTCGATCCCAAACCCTGGGATCATGACCTGAGCCGAAGGCAGACGCTTAACTGACTGAGCCACCCAGGCGCCCCCAAAGGGATCCATTTTTAATAACAAAATATACAATAAAGAAGTACATAAACCTTTGTATAAATCTTTAGGGCCATTCAATATACACAATAAAACCAACATAAATGCATGAAACCACACGAAGTCTTCAAAATCATAATTACAGGGACTTCCTCTTCTGGGGATGGAGTAGATATTAGTTTACCTATTCTTTCTGCTAAATACAACTAAAAAGTGTGGACATTAGATATAACACATAGGAAGATTCTGAAAGGTGGAACGAAGAGGGCAGACTGGCTAGGGATCCTGAGACCCCAAAAATGACGTGGCAGAGTTCTCTGGGTTTTCTTTTAGCCTCATATATCCTAGACTTGGTGCTGGAGAAGCCAGCAACCTCGAAAGGCCAATGGGTACAGACAAAAACTGCCCCAAGAAAAGCCTGCTCTCTCTAGTCAAAGGACCAGGAAAGAGGCAGTCTACCAAGACAGAAAACTTTTAGACGGTGATGGCTCTACTCAGGCCAAACACCACAAAAAAAAAAAAAAAAAAACACGGGGGTTCCACTACCATTACTAACAGCAAAGGCCAAGTGGAGAGCCTAGACTTCCACCCATGACAAACTATAAGAAGGCACCCCCAAACCCTAACCCTCTACCCCCTGCCCACTGCCCAGGTGGTATCAGAGAAAGCCCATTAGGGTGCCAGATATTTCTTCCTTGCTAGGCAGTAACAGCTGCCTCCTTCTCCCCTGCCCTTTGGTGATAGTGGAGACAATGTGGGGAGTCTGGGCTTCCATCCTCACCCAGAGATAACAGTGTCCTTCCTCCTCCCCACTAAGTGATGTCAGAGAAGGCCTACTGGAGCTCTCACCAGGGCTCAGCAGTAACAAGGGCACTTGTGCCAATAGTGTCAATGGACATCCAATGGGAAGCCAGGACAAGGTACCTACCTCCCAGTCAGGGTGGTATCAGCAGAGGCCTAGTGAGAAGCATGAATTGCTACCCCCATCAGGCAATAAAAAGGAGCCCACCCCGGGGTACCTGGATAGTTCAGTAGGTTAAGTGTCTGACTCTTGATTTTGGCTCAGATCATGATCTCAGGGTTGTGAGACTGACCCCCGTGATGGGCTCCAAGATGGGCATGGAGCCTGCTTAAGATTCTCTCTCTCCCTCTCCCTCAGCTCCTTCCCCTGCCATTAAAAAAAAAAAAGGAGCCCCCCCCCCCCAAGAGGCCAAGTGGAGAACCTGGACTTCCATCCCCACCTAGCAGTAATGAATGAGGTGACATCTCCCTTTACCAAATGGACCTCTGTCAAGGGAGGCCTGTTAAAACACGAGAGTTAAATAAATTCCAGAACCTCTTAATACCCAAATGTCCTGAACACAATGAAAAATTAGATGTCATACCAAGAACCAGGAAAATCTCAACTCAAATGAGAAAAGACACTGAGCAGATCCCAACACTAAGATAACACAGATGTTGGAATTATCTGACAAGGATTTTCTTTTTTTAAATATAATTTTATTTTATTTAAAGATTTACTTATTTATTTGAGGGGGGAGGGGCAGAGGGAGAGAGAATCCCAAGCAGACTCCCCACTGAGCACAGAGCCCGATGCAGGGCTCGATCCCATGACCCTGAGATCATGACCCCAGCCAAAATCAAGAGTCTGACGCCCAGGTGACTGAGCCACCCATGCGCCCCATCTGACAAGGATTTTAGAGCAGCCATCATAAACATGCTTCATTGGGCAATTATGAAAAATGCTTATTAACACAAATGAGACAATAGAAAATCCCAGCAAAGAAATACAGGCATACCTCATTTTATTGTGTTTCCCAGATAGTGAAGCTTTTACAAATTGAAGATTTATGGCAACTCTGTCAAGTAAGTATCAGCACCATTTTCCCAAGAGCGTCTGCTCGCTTCATGTCTCTGTGTCACATTTTGGCAATCCTTGTAATATTTCAAACTTTTTCGTTATTATTATATTTATTATGGTGACCTGTGGTCAGTGATCTTTGATGTTACTATTGTAATTGTTCTGGGGCACCACAAACCACACCCGTGTAACCAGCCACAGCAATCCCTTAAGCCAAAGCCTAATCCAGATAAGGCCCTAACTCTCTTCAGTTCTCTGAAGGCTGAGAGTGAGGAAACTGCAGAAGGAAAGTTTGAAGCTAGCAGAGGTTGGTTCACGAGTTTTTTTTTTTTAAGATTCTATTTATTCATTTGAGAGAGAGACAGAAAGAGAGCATGAGCGCGGGGGAGGGGGGAGGCAGAGGGAGAAGCAGACTCCCCACTGAGCAGGGAGCCCGAGGCAGGGGGGCCCCATCCTGGGACCCCGGGATCATGACCTGAGCCAAAGGCAGACACTTAACTGAGCCACCCAGGCGCCCTGTTGGTTCGTGAATTTTAAGGAAAGAAGCCGTCTCCATAACATAAGAGTGTAAGGTGAAGCTGCAAGTGCTGGTATGGAAGGTGCAGCCAATTATCCAGAAGGTTCAGCTCAGATAATTAATGAAGGCGGTTACCCTAAACAACAGATTTTCAACATAGACGAAACAGCCTTCTATTGGAAGAAGATGCCACTATGACCAGAAGGAAATGGCACAACATTTTTCAAGTGCTGAAAGAAAAGAATTGTTAGCCTAGAATCCTAAACCCATAGAAAAGATCCTTCGGGGATCGAAGAGCTGTCAAGACATTTTCAGATGAAGGAAAACTAAGAATTTGTTATCAGCAGACCTACCGTAAAAGAATGGCTACAGGAGTTTCTCTGACCAGAAACGCAATGATAAAAGAAGGAATCTTGGAACATCAGTAAGGAAGAAAGAACATGGAAAGAGCGAAAATATAGGTAAATATAATATGCTTTCCTTCTCCTAAGTTTTCTAAATTACGATTGACAGTTGAAGTGAAAATTTTCCAGCATCTCATGTGGTGCTCAATGCATGTAAAGGAAATATTAAAGACAATTTTATTATAAATAGGGGAGGATGAAGGGACATGAGATAAGTAAGGTTTCCACACTTCCCTGGAAGAGGTAAAATGATGCCAGTGGACTCTGTTATGTATATATTACATGATACATAGAATATCTGGTTAAAAAAAGCTATATAAAGAGATCCCCCTGAAAACACTAGACAATCAAAACAGAATTCTTTAAAATGTCCAAATACCCCCAAAGAAGGGAAAAGAGAGAGAGAGAGAGAGAGAAACAGAGAGAACAAACAGAAAACACCAAATATGACAGACTTAAACCTTAACATATAAATAATTACAGAAAGTGTAAATGGTATAAATGCACCAATTGTAGACAGAAATTAGCAGATTCTATTTCGAAAATCATGACCCAGCTATATACTGTCTACAAGAAACGTGCTTCAAATATAATGATATATGTAGGTTGAAAGTAAAAGGATAGAGTAGACTTCAGAGTAAAGAAAATTACCAGGGACAGACAGGGACATTACATAATGATAAAAGGGTCAGTCCACCAAGAAGACATAGCAGTTTTTAAATGTGTATGCATCATGCAAAAGAATTGCAAAATATATGAAGAAAATCTTGATAAAACTGAAAGGGGAAATAGACAAAATCACAATTACAGTTGGAGACTTCGATACGCGTCCTTCAACAACTG
Source organism: Ursus maritimus (assembly GCF_017311325.1). Lineage (NCBI taxonomy): Eukaryota > Metazoa > Chordata > Mammalia > Carnivora > Ursidae > Ursus > Ursus maritimus. Next base: position 83,814,534 of record NW_024423319.1, on the reverse strand, counting down.
AAAGAACAATTAGGCAGAAAATCAGCAAGGTTATAAAAGAATTCATGAACATCACTAACCAACAGGATCTAAGCAACACTTATAGAACTTTCCACCCAAAAGTAGCAGAATACACATTCTTTTTAAGTGCCCACAGAAAATATGTCATATAGACCATATCCTAGACCATATAACAAACCTCAACAAATGTAGAAGAATTAAAATCATACATAGTATGTTCTCTGACCACAATGGAATGAAACTAGTAATCAAAACAAAGAGGTAACAGGAAAATCCCCAAACACTTAGAAACTAAACAACATACTTCTAAATAATCCACAGCTCAAAGAGGAAGTCTCAAGGGAAATTAAAAAAAAAAAAAAGAAAATCAGGATGACAGTATATATATATTATTTTAATATTTGCTTTTTAAACTTGTCAGCATGCTAAGAATATTTTCCATGTCATTAATTATTTTCCCACAACATGACTTTTATTAGTTGTTGTATAAACATAAGATGATTTATTTAACCAATTTCTCATTGTTTGACATTTTGCTTGTTTCCTTTGGGAGGTATTATAAATAATACCACAATAAATATGATTGCACATAAAAAAAATACACCGAACTGAATAAAAATTAAAATACAACATATCAAAATTTGTAGGCTACAGTCTCAGGCACATAATCTTTTAAACTGCCCCCCTGGACCATATAAGAATGGACCTTGGGCCTGGAACACTTCCTTACCAAGAGACAAAGAGCCCACACAGCCTGTGTGGGGCTACTGCCTTTGTGTGGGAGTATCTTTCCCTATTTTGAACTCAGTGTGTGCTGTTTTGTTCTGCGGAAGTTTGTACATCAATGGCTCTTAGGCCTGCCCCTCGCTTTCAGTATTTCAGACTCCATGGGGGAGTGAGTGGGGTCCTTTCACTGCACTGTGAGAGGGGTGTGAACAGTATCTTAGTTTAGTTTAATTTAGACTTCTTTGCTAACTAATGGAGTGAAGGATCTTCTCCTGTGCTTACCTGCCATTTGGCTGCCAGGAGACCCGCTAGCTATGAGGAAAGGATGCGTACTACAGATGCTGATCTTGCTCTGTCTCTTCTCTATGCAGGTAAAGCTTTGTTGCATTCAGTGTCTCACTGTGGCTGTGTTTTCCTTGGCGACTCTGATACCAAGGTGCAGTGGGCAGAAGTGTTTGGAGTCCTCCCCTGGGATTTGATAACCAGTGCACAATAAAAGCGGTGCTATAAGGAGAATTTATGGCACTAATGTTTACAAGTGAAAGGAAGAGAGCCTCAAAGCAATAATCTAAACTCTCGTCTCAAGAAATTAGAAAAGAAGGGGCGCCTGGCTGGCTCAGTCAGTGGAGCATGTGACTCTTGATCTCGGGGTTTTAAGTTTGAGCCCCACATTGGGTGTAGAGATTACTTCAAATAAAATATTAAAAAAAAAGAAATTAGAAAAGAAGAACAAAATAAACCCAAAGCCAGCAGAAGGAAATAATAAAAGTAGGAGCAGAAATCAATGAAATTGGAGGTGCCTGGGTGGCTCAGTCGGTTAAGCATCTGCCTTTGGCTCAGGTCATGAACCCAGGGTCCTGGGATCGAGTCCCGCATCGGGCTCCCTGCTCAGTGGGGAGCCTGCTTCTCCCTCTCTCTCTCTCTTGCTCTTGTTTTCTCTCAAGTAAATAGATAAAATCTATCCTGGGATTGAGCCTGCTTCTCTTTCTCCCTCTGCCTGCCGCTCTGCTGGCTACTTCTCTTTCTCTCCCTCTTTCTAATAAATAAATAAAATCTTAAAAAAAAGAAATCAATGAAATTGCAAACAGAGAAACAGCAGAAAAAAACAATGAAACAAAGGGCTGGTTTTCCAACAAGAATAATAAAATAAACAAATCTCTAGTAATACTGACAAAGAAAAAATCAAAGATACAAATGATTAATATCAGGACTGAAACAGAGGCTATCCCTATAGACCCTGCAGACATCAAAAGAATAATAAAGGAATACAATAATAAATTTGACAACTTAGATGAAATGGACCAATTCCTCGAGAAGTACAAACGACCACAACTCTTCCAGTATGTAACAGCTCATTTGAATAGCCTCATAACGATTAAAGAAATTCATTTTGCAATTGAAAAGACAACTCTTGAAATAAAAATCTCTAGGCCAAATGGTTTCACTGGAGACTTCCACCAACTTTTCAAGAAGAATGAACACCAATCCCACACTATGTCTTCCAGAAAACAGAAAAGGGAATTCTTCCTAACACATTCCCTAAAGCCTGATACCAAAAGCAGACAAAGAGTACAAAAAAATACATCGTTGATGTACTAATGTTTTCCCACTGGTTTATACGTGGTTTGCATAGCAAATTTTGCACATTTTGTCATCACCTGTTTTTGAAAATAGGATGTTTCTTGATGAATTATTCTATCACCTAACCAAAAAAGTATAAAAAAACCCCTACAAGCCAATATCTTTTATAAGCATAGGTGCAAAGATTCTTAACAAAATATTAGCAAATATAATTCAGCAATATATGAAGAGAATAATACACCATGACCAAGTGGGGTTTATTCTAGGAATGCAAGACTAGTTCAATATTTGAAAATCAATCAGTGTAATCTACCATATTAACAGGCCACAGAAGAAAAAAAATCACATGATAATATCAGTTGATGCAGAAAAAGGTTTTGGCAAAATCCAACACCCATTCATGATTTTAAAAAAACCTCTTAGAAAACCTGGAATAAAGGTTAACTTTGTCAACTTGCTAAAAATGAGATCTACAAAAAACTATAACTAACTTCATACTTAATAGTGAGAGACTGAATGTTTGCCCCCTAATATCAAGAACAACACAAGGATGTCGACTATCACCACTCTTATTCAATATAGCAATGAAAATTCTAGCCAGTGCAACGAGGCAAGAAAAAAGAACAAAAGGCATAGAGATTGAAAAGGAAGAAATAAAACTGACCCTACTTGCAGGTAACATCATGGTCCAGATAGAAAATCCCTAGGACCCTACAAAAAAACTTTTAGAAGAAGGGGTGCCTTGGTGGCTCAGTTGGTTAAGCATCTGCCTTCAGCTCAGGTCATGATACCCAGGGTCCTGAGATTGAGCCCCACATCAGACTCTCAGCAGCGAGCCTGCTTCTCTCTCTCCCTCTGCCTCTTCCCCAGCTTGTGTTCTCTCTCTCTCTCTTGCTCTTGCTCACTCTCTCTCTCTCTCAAATAAATAAATAAAATCTTAAAAAAAAAACTTCTAGAAGTAATAAGTGACTTCAGCAAGGTTACGGGACACAAGAACAACACACAAAAATCAGCTGTATTTTTATATACTACAAATGAACAATGAAACAAGTTAAAAACAAAACACTTTACATCACTCAGAAAGTATATATTTAGGTGTAAATGTACCGAAATATGTACAAGGGCTTGCATGCTGAAAACTAGAGAATGTTGATGAAAGAAGTCAACAAAGAGCTAAATAAATGGAGACAGATACTGTGTTTATGGTTGGGTAGCCTCAACGCCGTAAAAATATAAATTCTTCACAAGCTGATATACAGGCTTAATATAATCCTATTAAAATCTCGGCAAGAATTTTTTGTATATATAGGCAAATTTATTCTTAAATTTATGTGGAAGGACAAAGAATCTACAATAGCTAGAACAATTCTGACAAAGAATAAAATGGGAGAAATCAATCTACTTGTTTTCAAGGCTTTTTATTTAATTACAGGAATCAAGACAATGTGGTACTGATGAAGGGATGGACACATAGATCAATGAAACAGAAGAGAGGGCCCAGAAATAGCCCCACACAAGTACAGCCAACTACTGCTTTTTTTTACAAAGGTACAAAAACTATTCAATGGATGAAGGAAAGTCTTTTCAACAAATGATGCTGGAGTAATTGGATCATTCATAAGGAAAAAACAAAATGAATCTCAATCTAAGTGACACACTTCATAAAAAATTAACCTGAAATGGATCACAGATTCAAATGTAGAATGTAAAACTATAAAACGGTGAGAAGACTACATGGGAGAAAATCATCAGAACTTAGGGCTTAGTAACAATTCTTAGATATGACACCAGAAACATGATCAATAGAAGAAAAAATACGTATCTTTGACTTCAACAGATTAAAAACTGTAGTTCTGCAAAAGACACTGTTAGGAGGATGAAATGAAAAGCTAGAGACTGTGAGAAAGTATCTGACAAAGACTCATAAGTATAACATATAACGAACTCTCAAAAATCAACATTGAAGAAACAAACAATCCAATTAGAGAATGGGCAAAAGACATGAAGAGACGTTTCACCAAAGAGGATATACGGAGGGCAAATAAGTACATGAGAATATGTTCAACATCCATAGACAAGCATATTCTAGAATTTATATGGAAAGGCACAGATCCTAGAATAGCTAAAGCAGTCTTAACAAAGAAGAATAAAATGGAGTGAACAAAATAATTTAACTAAGCATTATGAGCAGCTCTACGAGAACATAAAATCCCCAGCAAACACAAACTACCAAAATTAATCCCCCCGAAAGTAGAAATCTATTAAGACCAATAATCAGAGAAAATAAAATGATTACAATTTACCATTTTAAAGATTTCTATTTATTTATTTATTTGAGGGCGAGCACGAGCAGGGGGGAAGCGCAGAGGGCGAGGGACATGCAGACTCCCTGCTAAGCGAGGAGCCCGATGCAGGGTTTGATCCCACGACCCTGAGATCACGCCCTAAGCCAAAATCAAGAGTCAGACGCTTAACTGACTGAGCCAGCCAGCACTCCTACAGTTAACTGAATTTAGATAAGCATTCCAATATAATTCCATGGCATCAAAAGCACAAGAAACAAAAGAAAAAAATAGATAAATTGGACTTCATCGAAATTACAAACTTTTGTGCTACAAAGTCAACCACCAAGAAAGTGAAAAGATACCCACGAAATCGGAGAAAATAAATGCAAATCACATATCTGACAAGGGACTTGTATCCAGAACATATCAAGAACACTTACAACTTAATGATAAAAAATCAAATCACTCAATTAATGATAAGCTAAGGATTTGAACTGATATTCCTCCAGAGAAGATACACAAATGGCCAACGAGCACATTGTCAGTGAGTTCGGGCTGCTAATAAACTACCACAGACTGATGGTTTAAACAACAAACGTGGGGCGCCTGGGTGGCACAGTCGTTAAGCGTCTGCCTTCGGCTCAGGGCGTGATCCCAACAATCTGGGATCGAGCCCCACATGAGGCTTCTCCGCTAGAAGCCTGCTTCTTCCTCTCCCACTCCCCCTGCTTGTGTTCCCTCTCTCGCTGGCTGTCTCTCTCTGTCAAAATAAATAAATAAAATCTTTAAAAAAAAAAAATAAACGACAAACGTTTCTTTCTCACAGTGCTGGAGGCTGGAAGTCCAAGATCAAAGCACCAGCAGATCTGGAGTCCAGCGAGAACCTGCTTCTTGGATCACATCTCGCTGTGTTCTCACATGGCAAAAAGGGGAAAAGGACTCTCGGGGGTCCCTTTCATAAGGGTACTAATCCCATTCATGAGGGCTCCAACCTCGTGACCTCATCACCTCTCAAAGACCTCACCTCCTCATACCATCACACTGCGAATTAGGATTTCAACCTATGAATTTGGCAGGAGACCTAAACATTCAGTCCATTGCATACATGAAAAGATATTCAATATCAGCAGTCATTAGAGAAATAGAAATCAAAACCACAATGAGATACCACTTCCCACCCACTAGGATGGCTAGAATTAAAAAAGGCAGTAACAAGTGTTGGTGGGGATGTGACTAATTGGAACCTACATACCTTCCTGGTGGGATGGAAAATGGCACAGCCATTTTGAAAAAAGGTTTGGCAGTTCTTCCAAGTGTTAAACATAGAGGTACCATATGATCTAGCAATTCCACTCCCAAGGGAAATGAAAATAGATGTCCACGCAAAAACGTGGACACAAATGTTCACAGCAGCATTATTCATAGTAGTTAAAAGTGGAAACAACCCAAATGCCCCTCAACTGATGAATGGAAAAAAACCAAATGTGGTATATCCTTACAAAAGAATATTATTCAGTAATAAAAAAGGAATAAAGTACGGATACATGCCATAGCATGCACGGATGAATCTTGACAACATTATGGTAAGTGAGAGAAGAGAGTCACAAAAGACCACCTTTTGTATGATTCCATTTATATGAAAAGCCTAGAACAGTTAAATCTACAGAGACAGAAAGTGGTTGCCTGCAGCAGGGGGATACAGAATGGGAATGACGAATGAGTACCATGTTTCCTTCTGAGGTTATAGAATGTTCTAAAATTAGATGGTGGTGGTGGTTGCACAACTCTCATGAATATACTTAAAACTACCGAATTGTAAGCTTTGAATGGGTAGTTTACCGTAAGTTTATGGTAGATGAATTATATCAATACATCTGTTAGGAAAAAAATCATGTAGCTAGGAAGTGGCCATGCAGGATTTCAAACCCAGTCTCTTGACAAGGGGAAGGTACTCAATAAACGTTTGTTGAATGAATGAATGAATGAATGAATGAATGACTTTCACTTTCAAATTAGCAACAAAATAGGGATACCCTCTATCAAGTATCATTCAACATTGTTCCAAAAGTGGTAGCTAATGCAAGAGAAGATGAGGTAATCAGAATAAATATTTGGAAGGAAGAGAGAGTATCATTGTTGATTGGATGCAATATGGTATTCTACCTAGGAAAATGAAGAGACTGTAAAAAGCAGCTAGAATTCACATGAGAATCTGATCATTGCATTGGATAAGAAATAAAATACAATAAAGAAAATAAAAATTGACAGATTTTTTTCCTTTGGAAATAGAAAAAGTATGCTTTTCACCATGGTGACAAAAAACAAATGTAAAATATCTAAGAATGCAATTTTTTTTAAAATAAAAAGGTGCTGGGTCTATAAGAAGAAAACTATAGGGGTGCCTGGGTAGCTCAGTCAGTTGAGACTCTGACTCTTGGTTTTGGCTCAGGTCATGATCTCATGGGTGGTGAGATCAAGCCCTGAGTCAGGCTCCTGGCTCAGTAGGGAGTCTGCTTGAGATTCTCTCCCTCTGCCCCTCCCCCCATTCTCATGCCCTCGCTCTCTCAAATAAATAAATAAATCTTAAAAAAAAGAAAACTATAAAATACATAGTTTTAATGGTTGTTTTGAAACAAAATAAGATGGTTTTAACATTCATATGGAAGAATAAATGCTAAAGAATATTAAAGAAAACAACCAAAAGAGAAAGAAAAAGTACAGTGAAGGGGCTAGTACTATTTGATACTAAAAGTATTTCTAAAAGTCAATACATTTTTTTGAAAGGGAGTAGATACATATATCAGAAGGAAAAAACAGAGCTCAGAAATAGAGCAATAAACACTTGGAAATTTATGTGACAAAAGTGGCATGTAGTTGAGTTAGAAAAGTGTATTCATTTAACGATTGGTGCCGGCAAATTTTCTATCCAAAGGGAAAATACAAACTTCGATCTCATCTCATACCACACACCAGAGTAAATTCCAGCTGGATTGAAATTTAATTTTAAAAATTAAAACTATAAAAATGTTAAATTTAAGGCATATATTTGTTTAAGCATGAAGTGGGGAGAACTCACTAGGCAAGACAAGATACTCAGAACCTGAAAAGGAAAAAGACAGATATCTCTAATCAGATGATTATTTTTTCTAATTATATGTAGAAACATCTTTCAAAAATCAAGATATAAAGAGAGATCAAAGGGAAAAAATCACAATAAATGACAGAAGGTTAATGTTCACAAATTAGAAAGACAAACCACCTAAAGGAAAAAAAGAGCAAAAGATATGAAAACTTTAAAAAACATATGCAAAGATATTCGACCACTAGTTGCCAGGAAAATGCATAAATAAGTAAAACAAGATACTAGATACCATTTACTTTACCAAAGTAAAAACAGGTATCATTCTGTTTGGGCCTCAGAATGGGAAAAATTAAAAAAGCAGCAATATTCAGTGTGGGAGAGGATGTTAGAGCGATTCCTTTTAGTTTTTTTATGTTTTTCTATTTTTAAAGATTCTATTTATTTATTCAAGAGAGTACTAGCACCCACCAGTGAGGGTGGTGGTATGGCGAGGGGGGGGGGCAGAGGAGAGGGAGAAGCAGATTCCCCCCCAGTGCAAAGCCCGAGTTGGGGATGTGACCCCGAGATCAAGTCCCCAACCCAAGTCAGATGCTCAACTGACTGAGCCACCCGGGTCCCCCAGAATGAGCCCTTTTAGATGTTGCTGGTGGGAGTACCAATTTTACAAAAGTTTTGGAAAATAATTTAACTTAAAGTTCAATACATACTATCCACTTTAAGGAACATCTATTTCTTCACCTAATAATCACTCAGATGACAGTCTCTGAGTGTAGTTTAGAAATCAATAACAAAAATTTCAACTTTTGGGGCACCTGGGTTGGTCAGTCGGTTAAGCGTCTGCCTTCTGCTCAGGTCATGATCCCAGGGTCCTGGGATCCAGCCCGCCTATCGGGCACCCTGCTCAGTGGGGAGCCTGCTTCTCCCTCTCCCTCTGCCTGCCGCTCCCCCTGCTTGTGCTCTCTCCCTCTCCCTGTCAAATAAATAAATAAAATCTTAAAAAATTTTTTTCAACTTCTTGGAAAATCAGAATCTCTTATTTAAATAACTACGGGGTCAGAGAGAAAACTGCAACAGAAATTAGAAAACATTTGAAGTAAACTAC
>NW_024423319.1:83803010-83805748 GCF_017311325.1 Ursus maritimus | reverse complement strand
ATGAATGAATGAATGAATGAATGACTTTCACTTTCAAATTAGCAACAAAATAGGGATACCCTCTATCAAGTATCATTCAACATTGTTCCAAAAGTGGTAGCTAATGCAAGAGAAGATGAGGTAATCAGAATAAATATTTGGAAGGAAGAGAGAGTATCATTGTTGATTGGATGCAATATGGTATTCTACCTAGGAAAATGAAGAGACTGTAAAAAGCAGCTAGAATTCACATGAGAATCTGATCATTGCATTGGATAAGAAATAAAATACAATAAAGAAAATAAAAATTGACAGATTTTTTTCCTTTGGAAATAGAAAAAGTATGCTTTTCACCATGGTGACAAAAAACAAATGTAAAATATCTAAGAATGCAATTTTTTTTAAAATAAAAAGGTGCTGGGTCTATAAGAAGAAAACTATAGGGGTGCCTGGGTAGCTCAGTCAGTTGAGACTCTGACTCTTGGTTTTGGCTCAGGTCATGATCTCATGGGTGGTGAGATCAAGCCCTGAGTCAGGCTCCTGGCTCAGTAGGGAGTCTGCTTGAGATTCTCTCCCTCTGCCCCTCCCCCCATTCTCATGCCCTCGCTCTCTCAAATAAATAAATAAATCTTAAAAAAAAGAAAACTATAAAATACATAGTTTTAATGGTTGTTTTGAAACAAAATAAGATGGTTTTAACATTCATATGGAAGAATAAATGCTAAAGAATATTAAAGAAAACAACCAAAAGAGAAAGAAAAAGTACAGTGAAGGGGCTAGTACTATTTGATACTAAAAGTATTTCTAAAAGTCAATACATTTTTTTGAAAGGGAGTAGATACATATATCAGAAGGAAAAAACAGAGCTCAGAAATAGAGCAATAAACACTTGGAAATTTATGTGACAAAAGTGGCATGTAGTTGAGTTAGAAAAGTGTATTCATTTAACGATTGGTGCCGGCAAATTTTCTATCCAAAGGGAAAATACAAACTTCGATCTCATCTCATACCACACACCAGAGTAAATTCCAGCTGGATTGAAATTTAATTTTAAAAATTAAAACTATAAAAATGTTAAATTTAAGGCATATATTTGTTTAAGCATGAAGTGGGGAGAACTCACTAGGCAAGACAAGATACTCAGAACCTGAAAAGGAAAAAGACAGATATCTCTAATCAGATGATTATTTTTTCTAATTATATGTAGAAACATCTTTCAAAAATCAAGATATAAAGAGAGATCAAAGGGAAAAAATCACAATAAATGACAGAAGGTTAATGTTCACAAATTAGAAAGACAAACCACCTAAAGGAAAAAAAGAGCAAAAGATATGAAAACTTTAAAAAACATATGCAAAGATATTCGACCACTAGTTGCCAGGAAAATGCATAAATAAGTAAAACAAGATACTAGATACCATTTACTTTACCAAAGTAAAAACAGGTATCATTCTGTTTGGGCCTCAGAATGGGAAAAATTAAAAAAGCAGCAATATTCAGTGTGGGAGAGGATGTTAGAGCGATTCCTTTTAGTTTTTTTATGTTTTTCTATTTTTAAAGATTCTATTTATTTATTCAAGAGAGTACTAGCACCCACCAGTGAGGGTGGTGGTATGGCGAGGGGGGGGGGCAGAGGAGAGGGAGAAGCAGATTCCCCCCCAGTGCAAAGCCCGAGTTGGGGATGTGACCCCGAGATCAAGTCCCCAACCCAAGTCAGATGCTCAACTGACTGAGCCACCCGGGTCCCCCAGAATGAGCCCTTTTAGATGTTGCTGGTGGGAGTACCAATTTTACAAAAGTTTTGGAAAATAATTTAACTTAAAGTTCAATACATACTATCCACTTTAAGGAACATCTATTTCTTCACCTAATAATCACTCAGATGACAGTCTCTGAGTGTAGTTTAGAAATCAATAACAAAAATTTCAACTTTTGGGGCACCTGGGTTGGTCAGTCGGTTAAGCGTCTGCCTTCTGCTCAGGTCATGATCCCAGGGTCCTGGGATCCAGCCCGCCTATCGGGCACCCTGCTCAGTGGGGAGCCTGCTTCTCCCTCTCCCTCTGCCTGCCGCTCCCCCTGCTTGTGCTCTCTCCCTCTCCCTGTCAAATAAATAAATAAAATCTTAAAAAATTTTTTTCAACTTCTTGGAAAATCAGAATCTCTTATTTAAATAACTACGGGGTCAGAGAGAAAACTGCAACAGAAATTAGAAAACATTTGAAGTAAACTACAGTGAAAATGTTACATATCAAAATTTGTTACATAGAGCTAAAGTGTTCTTAGAGAAGAATTCATGAACTTAATGTTTATATTATAAAAGGAAAGTGGTTGAATATGAATGAGATAAGCATTCAACTTAGGAATTTAAAAATAAGAATAAATGAAAAAACCCGAAGAAGAGAAATAATGAAATCAGGGGGAGAAATTAATGATGCAGAAAAGAAAAATAATAGGAGGCCCAACAAAGTCAAAGTAGGGTTTTGAAACAATCCCATCTTGGTTTAAGACCACCCATCACTGACTCCATGAGGCAGCATATCTGATTCCATTGGCCCCTCCATCAACCAGTCCCAAATAAATGCATGACTGACACCACAGAAACCTTGACCATCCACTCAATGAACCCCATCATGCACCTCATAGACCATGTACCAGTCACCCCACGGTCGGAATCATTCATTCATTGATTCTTCAATACTCACCCCCAAAACTCTCCACCATTCACTCCATAGACCACCCATTACTCCCCAAACACCCTC
>NW_024423319.1:83773278-83803000 GCF_017311325.1 Ursus maritimus | reverse complement strand
CCTGGCTCAGTAGGGAGTCTGCTTGAGATTCTCTCCCTCTGCCCCTCCCCCCATTCTCATGCCCTCGCTCTCTCAAATAAATAAATAAATCTTAAAAAAAAGAAAACTATAAAATACATAGTTTTAATGGTTGTTTTGAAACAAAATAAGATGGTTTTAACATTCATATGGAAGAATAAATGCTAAAGAATATTAAAGAAAACAACCAAAAGAGAAAGAAAAAGTACAGTGAAGGGGCTAGTACTATTTGATACTAAAAGTATTTCTAAAAGTCAATACATTTTTTTGAAAGGGAGTAGATACATATATCAGAAGGAAAAAACAGAGCTCAGAAATAGAGCAATAAACACTTGGAAATTTATGTGACAAAAGTGGCATGTAGTTGAGTTAGAAAAGTGTATTCATTTAACGATTGGTGCCGGCAAATTTTCTATCCAAAGGGAAAATACAAACTTCGATCTCATCTCATACCACACACCAGAGTAAATTCCAGCTGGATTGAAATTTAATTTTAAAAATTAAAACTATAAAAATGTTAAATTTAAGGCATATATTTGTTTAAGCATGAAGTGGGGAGAACTCACTAGGCAAGACAAGATACTCAGAACCTGAAAAGGAAAAAGACAGATATCTCTAATCAGATGATTATTTTTTCTAATTATATGTAGAAACATCTTTCAAAAATCAAGATATAAAGAGAGATCAAAGGGAAAAAATCACAATAAATGACAGAAGGTTAATGTTCACAAATTAGAAAGACAAACCACCTAAAGGAAAAAAAGAGCAAAAGATATGAAAACTTTAAAAAACATATGCAAAGATATTCGACCACTAGTTGCCAGGAAAATGCATAAATAAGTAAAACAAGATACTAGATACCATTTACTTTACCAAAGTAAAAACAGGTATCATTCTGTTTGGGCCTCAGAATGGGAAAAATTAAAAAAGCAGCAATATTCAGTGTGGGAGAGGATGTTAGAGCGATTCCTTTTAGTTTTTTTATGTTTTTCTATTTTTAAAGATTCTATTTATTTATTCAAGAGAGTACTAGCACCCACCAGTGAGGGTGGTGGTATGGCGAGGGGGGGGGGCAGAGGAGAGGGAGAAGCAGATTCCCCCCCAGTGCAAAGCCCGAGTTGGGGATGTGACCCCGAGATCAAGTCCCCAACCCAAGTCAGATGCTCAACTGACTGAGCCACCCGGGTCCCCCAGAATGAGCCCTTTTAGATGTTGCTGGTGGGAGTACCAATTTTACAAAAGTTTTGGAAAATAATTTAACTTAAAGTTCAATACATACTATCCACTTTAAGGAACATCTATTTCTTCACCTAATAATCACTCAGATGACAGTCTCTGAGTGTAGTTTAGAAATCAATAACAAAAATTTCAACTTTTGGGGCACCTGGGTTGGTCAGTCGGTTAAGCGTCTGCCTTCTGCTCAGGTCATGATCCCAGGGTCCTGGGATCCAGCCCGCCTATCGGGCACCCTGCTCAGTGGGGAGCCTGCTTCTCCCTCTCCCTCTGCCTGCCGCTCCCCCTGCTTGTGCTCTCTCCCTCTCCCTGTCAAATAAATAAATAAAATCTTAAAAAATTTTTTTCAACTTCTTGGAAAATCAGAATCTCTTATTTAAATAACTACGGGGTCAGAGAGAAAACTGCAACAGAAATTAGAAAACATTTGAAGTAAACTACAGTGAAAATGTTACATATCAAAATTTGTTACATAGAGCTAAAGTGTTCTTAGAGAAGAATTCATGAACTTAATGTTTATATTATAAAAGGAAAGTGGTTGAATATGAATGAGATAAGCATTCAACTTAGGAATTTAAAAATAAGAATAAATGAAAAAACCCGAAGAAGAGAAATAATGAAATCAGGGGGAGAAATTAATGATGCAGAAAAGAAAAATAATAGGAGGCCCAACAAAGTCAAAGTAGGGTTTTGAAACAATCCCATCTTGGTTTAAGACCACCCATCACTGACTCCATGAGGCAGCATATCTGATTCCATTGGCCCCTCCATCAACCAGTCCCAAATAAATGCATGACTGACACCACAGAAACCTTGACCATCCACTCAATGAACCCCATCATGCACCTCATAGACCATGTACCAGTCACCCCACGGTCGGAATCATTCATTCATTGATTCTTCAATACTCACCCCCAAAACTCTCCACCATTCACTCCATAGACCACCCATTACTCCCCAAACACCCTCACCACTCACCCACTGAACTCCAATCATTCATCTTGCAGGCCCCCTATCACTTACTCCAGTAACCCCCTATGATTCACCCCACAGACCTCCATCACTTATCCCCCAGGTCCAATCTCTTACTTGGCAGACCCCATCAGTGACCTCTGAGAATCCTCACCACTCCCCCCCCCAACAGACTCCTCATCGCTCACCCTATAGACCCCCCAGCACCCTCATCACTCATCCCACGGACTACCCATTTTATTTTCCCCACTGACCCCATCACTCACCCCAAACCCTTGTCACTCACTCTACGCCCCTCCTACTTAGTGACCTCGGAGAAGCCTCATCACTCACCCTACAGAGTAGCATCACTGAGTGCGAAATCCATGTCACCACACCCCCATAATCATGTCAGTGCTTTACTGGCCCAACTGTGCCGCCTCTGTGAAACTCAGTCCCAGAACCCTAAGTGTGGAAACTACCTCTGAGGGACTCTTCGGTATCTGGACTACACCGTGCACATGCCCAGTGTCGGCTTGGGAGCGGCCGGCCCCCCGCACCCCATCGGGTGCCCTCGCGCTGTGTTAGCGCGTGTGCGTGGCGGAGGAGAGGCGGGCTTTCAAATGTTCTTTAGTGACTTTGTCAAGCAACTAACATGGCTGTCCCCTCGGGAGTGTCTCTACGGGAGTCGCCATCTTGGAAGGGTGGTCATTTCGGCCGCGGAGCCGGCGGTCCCCGGGCCGATCTGCCCCTGCGGGATTTCTCGGGAACCCACCGGGCCGGAGCCCGGGCTGGGCCGCCGGCACTTCTCCCGCCCGCGCCGCGTTCTCCACAGTGGCCGCCCGGGCGCAGGCCCCGCGCTCGCCCTTCCCGGCGCTCAGGGGCCCCGCCCTCGGGCCGCATCCCCGGGGAGCCTCGGCTTCTTCACGCGCCGCTAGGCCACCCCCCCCTCCCCGCCCCGCGTCCCGCCGCGCCGTCCCCGCTAGGAAGACTCCTCCGAGCTGCAGGTCTGGAAACGGGCCCGCCCCGCCTCCGCCCCGGCTCCCCTTCTGGAGCGAACGGAACGGCCCCTGACGGGCGCGGGTGGCTCGCGGAGGCGCGGCCCCGGGCGCCGCGACGTGCCCACCTGCCGGCGCCTCTGTCCCCGCGTCGGCTGAGGGCATCGCCGGGCTCCTCGACTGTCACCGACCCTGGGTAGTTGCCATGGGGGGAATAGTACGTGTCAGATTTAGGCCAGGAAGCGGAAGTCGCCCGCAGCGAGAGTTTAACCACTCTGGGCGCGGGGAGCTGAGGTGATTTAGCGCCGGGGACCGAGTATCTGTGGAGCCACTAATTGGGGGCCCGTGATATCCGTGGTGGGGCATTTCATCCAATTTTTAAAAATCAAGGGATCGACCTTCCTTCTAAAAGCATGAAGGCTGAAGTTCTAAAGATCCAAGTTTTGATTTATTTCCATGAGTGTTTGGTTTCAAGCGCTAATTTGTAACTTTTCCCCCCTTTTACCCCGTGAATTATTTAGAAGTCCATTGTCCAACTTGCAAAACTTCTCCGAGACTCACAGGGCAAGAGAATGGGTACTTTTTTCAGGCTGCTGCGACAGGGAGAACAGCCCAGGCTCGCGTTTCCGGGAGCATGGGGGGTTTTATAAGGGAGAGGAGTTTGGGAAGGGAAGGAAACAAAAGCGGCTGACGGCCACCTGCACGTTTGGTGGGCTTTGGTCCACAGGTGTTGAAATGCTGCCCCAAAGGAGCTGTTTTCCGATTTGACTCATCTTAGTCTGTCACATACTCCTCTGGGAATTAATGATTCCAAAAAGGAGTTCAGAAGGAGTGCAGAAAATTTTACAGTTCCTGAGACCATTTTTCATTTTCCCAAACAAACACAAAGTTAATCTGATGGTAGTGATTTCTAATTGCATTGTGGTCTGGCAATGTTGTCTGAATGATGCTGAGTCTTTGAAATTTGTTGAAACTTGCCTTAAGGCTCAAGCAAGGGCCCAGTTTTCAAAAATGTTTCATCTCTTGATGAAAAAAAGATTGTATTTTCCAGTTGTTGGGTTGAGCATATGGGTTTGTTGGCCCAAGTTTGTTAGTTGGGGCTTTATAAAGAATGTATTTCCTTCCTGATGATTTTCTTCTGCTTGACCCATGAGTTCCTGAGAGAGGAGAGAGATTCTCCCACTGTATTGTTATGTCGCGTTTTCATTGTGCTAGTCAATTTTTGCTTCCTATATTTTGAAGTTTATTATTAAAAGCAGGTAAGGGTATTTTGTTGTCAAATAACAGGCAAATCACTTCCCCAAAAGACTGTAGCATGCCTACTGCCACCAGCAAAATAGGAGTTCATTGAGGCACATCTTTTCAGCCCTGGATGTTGATTCAGTCTTTCATGTTTGTCAGTGTGAGGGCCGGTAGTAATTAATTGCTTTAATTTGCATTTTCCTGACTACTTCTGCAACAGAGCACCTTTCTGTATTTGTTGACCACTTAGATTTTCTCTTCTGCAGATCTTCATATCCTTGGTCCAATTTATGTGAAGTGATTCGTCTTTTTCTTATCGATTTGTAGAAGCTCTGTGCGTTAGGGATAGCAACGCTTTGTGAGTTGCATTGCAGTATTTCCCCCCTAACTCCTTTTCTCCTTTGCATTTTATAGGTGTCCTTCAATATGTAATCAGAAAGATGTATTCTCTCATCAGAAATGTCTAAACTTTCTTTCCTGGCTTCTGTATATTACTGTCTTGCATGGTTCTCCTCCCCCATTCCAGGTCTGCCCAGAAAGAGTCTTAACGTTTATTTCATTTTTATTGCTTTAATTTTTTTCTACTTAAACCTTTAATCTAGTTGGAATTTGCTGTGGCGTATGGTATGAGGTCAAGGTCAAGATTTGTTCTTACTGTGTCAAATAGGGAGAAAGCTTCCATTTCAGAAATCTGCAATTATCTCATAACCAAACAGAAAAAGCCTTCTCTTTTATAGATAGGGGAAGGAGGAGGCAAGCCGAGATAAGCAGAATCTGTGGAAGAGGAGCTGTTTTAATGGGAGAATGGACAGTAGGATCTGATAGAAAGGCGCCCACTGTGGTCAGTCGATTCCCTCCCAAGGGAGGCTGAGAAGAGAGGGCACATTCCACAATTTTTTGTGCTTTCTCAGGCTTGGGGAGAAGCCGAGTTCAGGAGGCTGTAGGAAAAAGAGACGCTCTACTGACATTTGGCTAACAGGCATTTTGTTCTGATTAAATCAGTGTTTATGACGCAAGGACTGGGAATTTGGAAGGTCTGTGTCTTCCTTGTCCTAGGTAAACAACAGGAGCATCCGTGAGTCCTGTCTAAGTCATGTAGGGAAGGGGAGTTCTTGGCAGTCAGCAGTTTTCCAGAATATGAAAGAATAAGGGGATTTCTCAACCTTCGCTGTTTACCAGGATCACAGGGCTCAGGTACAATTCAGCAATGTCAGCTGGCACTGACACTGTGTCACTGTGTTTATGGAACACACTGCCCTGTATCCACTGAATTCAATACCAGTTTTGTCATATAAGATTGCACATATGTTTTGCTTGACCTGAACTCTTGATTGTGTCTCTGTAATCTGATTTCAAAGGAGTTCTCCTCTTGCAAATTTATTTTCCTAAGAACTCCTTGAAGTTTAAAATGAAGTTTCAAAATGAATGCTACCCCCCTCCCCCAAACCCCACAAAACAAAACTGTTGGGATTCTCATTGGACTGTATTACCCTAATATAATAGTTCGGAAAGAGTTAATGCTTTTTGTTACAGTAAGCCTTTATATCTAGGGATTTCATGAGTCTCTATTTGATTATGTCTTACATATTGCAATGACATTTTGTCGTCTTCTTATAAGTCCATCACCTTTTTTGGTTAAATTTGTTCTTAGATATTCACAATGTCTTTGTTGTCATTGTTAAGGCTTGTTTGCTAATCCAGTCTGCTTACTGTTGGTATAGGAAGAAAATATCAATTTTTATAATTGTATCTTGTATCCGGCCCCTTATCAAAACTACCTACCAATTCTGGTAGCTTCTTAGTATAGTCTCTCAAGTTTCCTAATTGTACAACATATCAGATATAGGTAATATTTTCTCATTTATCCAATATTCAGTGTGATTCTTTTTATTGTGTTAGCTGTTCAGCACAGTAACCACTAAGCTCATGTGGCTATTTAAATTTAAATTTATTAAGAAACAGATTCTTTTCTTAAAAAGATTTTATTTATTTGACAAAGAGAAAGAGAGAGCCAGCCCAAGCAGGGGGGAGTGGCAAGAGCTTGATGCAGGGCTCTATCCCAGGACCCTGGGATCATGACCTGAGCCAGAGGCAGATGCTTAACTCACTGAGCCACCAGGTGCCCCAAGAAACAGACTCTTAATTATAGAGAACAAACTGATGGTTACCAGAGGGGAGGGGGTGAGGGGGATGGGTGAAATAGGGGATGGGGATTAAGGAGCGCACTTGTCATGATGAGCACTGGGTGGTGTATGGAATTGTTGAATCACTCTGTTGTACGCCTGAAACTAATACAACACTGTATGTTAACTCACCGAAACTAAAACAAAAACTTAAAAAGCCTAAACAAATACATTTTAATTTTAATTTATTTAAGCCAAATAAATTAAAATTCAGTTTCTCAGTCACCTAGCAACATTTCATATGTTCAATAGCTGCATATGGTTAGTGGCTACTCTATTGGATAGCACTAAATGTGAAACATTTCTGGAAAGTTGTATTGGAGAGTGCTGAAATACAGCCTCCAAAATAATGTTGAGTAATACATGTGATAGCATCCCTCTCTTGTTGCCAATTGTAATGGAAATGGTTAAAACATTTTACCACTTAGTATAGAGGTTTCTGGCAATTTTTGGAAAATGGTTCTGTCAATTTTAAGTAGTTTCCTTCTATTGTTATTTTGAGCTTTTGTTATCAATATAATCGCTACTGAATTGTTTCATATACTTTTGAAATATCAATAGCATTATGTAGCTTTTCTAAAGTACTGGTGTAATGAATTCTGTTGATTGACTTATAAATATTAAACCACACTAGCATTTCTAGAATCATCTTAATGGTTATGGGGTATTTTTTTTCTTTTTCTTTTTCTTTTTTTTAAGATTTTATTTATTTATTTGACAGAGATAGAGACAGCCAGCGAGAGAGGGAACACAAGCAGGGGAGTGGGAGAGGAAGAAGCAGGCTCATAGCGGAGGAGCCTGATGTGGGGCTCGATCCCATAACGCGGGGATCACGCCCTGAGCCGAAGGCAGACGCTTAACCGCTGTGCCACCCAGGTGCCCCTCTTTTTCTTTTTTTAGAGAGAGAGAAAGAGCATGTGCGTGAGGGGGTTGGGGGGGACCGAGGGAGGAGAGAGAGCCCCAGAGGCGGGGTTCCATCTCACAACGCTGACATGTCAGACCCGAGTTGAAATCAATAGTTGGATGCTTAACTGACTGATCCACCCAGGGGCCCCTTTTTTTCTTGAGATACATCTGGATTTGATATGTAGATATTTTATTTAGAAATTTTCATTCATATTTATGAAAGATTATCTCTAGTTATCTTCTTTTTTGAGCAATATATTTCAGTTTTGGCATTAAGGTTATTCTTTCATAAAACAAATTGGAAAATTCCATCTTTCTCTGTGGGCTGGTAGAGTTTATGAAACATTGACCCATTTCATTGTGATTTATTTAGGAAAGTGTTTCTTCATTTCCAACTGGTTAAGATATTTTGGTAACGTTTTAATTTATTTCTGTTTTTACTGGGTCTTATCAGAGGAAGTGATCTGTCAAAGCCCTACTTTTTAAAATGTATCAATCATTTCTCTGATGCCAGGTTAGACAATTGAATGTTGTTTAATGTTGCAAGGGCATAGTAGAGATTATATAGTCTCCATGTAAGATATAAAGTTCTTGGGGTGCTTGGCTGGCTGAGTCGGTTGCGTGTCTGACCCTTGGTTTCGGCTCAGGTCATGATCTCAGGGTCACGGAAATAAGTCTGCATCAGGCTCCACACTCAGCACCGTGTCTGCTTGAGATTCTGTCTCCCTCTCCCTCCTGCTTGCACGTGCTCTCTCTCAAATAAATAAATAAAATCTTAAAAAAAGATATACAGTTCTTTTTATGTCTATTAACTATGACTTATTGATTATAATTTTCATATCTTTTTGGCCTTTGTTTTTCTTAACTTGATTCATCATATTCTGAAAGAGGTATAATCTCTTACTATAAATTATGATTTTAAGGTTTTGTTTCATCTCTATTATTTTTTGCTGGTGTTATTTGTGTTTATGTAAAGGTTTATACATATTATATCTTCATAAAATGTAGACTTTAGGGGCGTCTGGATGGCTCAGTCGTTAGGCGTCTGCCTTTGGCTCAGGTGATGATCCCAGGGTCCTGGGATTAAGCCCCTCGTCGTCGGGCTTCTTGTTCAGCGGGAAGCCTGCTTCTCCCTCTCTCACTCCCCCTGCTTGTGTTCCCTCTCTCGCTCTCTCTCTCTCTGTCAAATAAATAAAATCTTTTTTAAAATGTAGATTTTAGGGGCGCCTGGGTGGCTCAGTTGGTTAAGCGACTGCCTTCAGCTCAGATCACGATCCCAGGGTCTTTGGATCGAGTCCCCTGTCAGGCTCTCTGCTCAGCAGGGAGTCTGCTTCTCCTTCTCACTCTCCCTCTGTGTTCTTCCTTTCTCTCTCTCTCTCAAATAAATAAATAAAATCTTTTAAAAAATGTAGTCTTTATTATTATATAATGTCTACTTTTATCTGTTGAATGCTTTTAGCCATGGAATTTACCTGGATAATTATATCATCAGACCTGCTTTTATTCTGTTTGCATTTACCTGACATGTATCCTTTGCTCTTGTTCAGTTTTGCCTCTTTTAGTAAACAACACAGAACTCTTGTTTTTTTTTTTTTAAGATTTTATTTTATTTGACAGAGAGAGAGAGCACAAGCAGAGGGGAGGGGCAGAGGGAGAGGGAGAAACAGGCTCCCCGTTGAGCAGGGAGCCCAATGTGGGACTTGATCCCAGGACCCTGGAATCATGACCAGAGCTAAAGGCAGACACTTAACCGACTGAGCCACCCCGGTGCCCTAGGAAAATGAGCCATTTACAATGTTTTACTTCTTCATTCTATCCTCACCCAAAATGTCTGAAATAATTTTTTTTTTTAATTAGAAAGGCTGCCGGGTTGCCTGGTTGGCTCAGTTGGAAGAGCGTGCTATTCTTTTTTTTTTTAATAAGATTTTATTTATTTATTTGACAGAGAGAGACAGCCAGCGAGAGAGGGAACACAGGCAGGGGGAGTGGGAGAGGAAGAAGCAGGCTCCCAGCAGAGGAGCCTGATGTGGGGCTCGATCCCACAACGCCGGGATCACGCCCTGAGCCGAAGGCAGACACCTAATGACTGAGCCACCCAGGCGCCCCAAAAGCGTGCTATTCTTGATCTTGGGATCATGAGTTTGAGCCCCACATTGGGTACAGAGATTACAAAAAAAAATAAACTTTAAAAAATATTAGAAGGAATGGGGTAACCGGGTGATGGGTATTAAGGAGGGCACGTGTTGGGACAAGCACTGGGTGTTATATGCAACTAATGACCCGTTGAACATTACATCAAAAATGAGTGATGTACTATATGCTGGCTAACTGAACATAATAAAAAATATTAGAAGGGATGCTGGAAACATGGTGGCAGGAGAGCAGCTTTTAAATCTTTCTTTATGCCAACATACAAACAGAGCAACCAGATAGCAAAATCAAAACCCATGGATGACATTCACAATGAAACGGGGGACACACTATCCCCAGTCTGGTAGATTTCCACCAGAAATGGCTGCCAACAGTATTTCCATCCCTGTACGTGCTTGCTTCTCCTCCCATCAAGATGTGGAGCATGTTTTTTCACTCTTTGTGTCTGGGCTGGACTTCTGTATCACCAACTAAGTGTGGTAGAAATGGCATTCTGGGACTTCTGAGCCCAGCCCTTATGAGGCCTTAAACTTCTGCTTTAGTGAGTAGAACCAGGCACGCAGTAAAAACGTCAGCACTATCTTTCTGATGACAGAGGCCCTGCACGGTGAGACTGTATTTTAAAAAGGGACCATGTGCATGAGAGCTGAGGCCCCAGCTCCCAACCAGCACTGAGGTCCCAGGCATGTGACGAAATCATCTGGGATCCTCCAACCCCACTCTAGCTGCCTCGGACATCATATGGAGAAGAAATGAGCCATCCCTACTGAGCCCTCTCCAAGTTCCTGACACAGAGAATCGTGAGCAATAAAATGGTTATTATTCTAAGCCACTATGTTTTGGTGTGGTTTATTTACACAGCAATAGATAGTGGAAATATCCATGAGTCTCAAAATACACGTGGGTGAGGACAAGTTACCAACAGCCACAGGAACTGCATGGTATAGTTATCTGTGNNGGGAAAAACAGAGGGAAGGAAGGGGCATTTGACAGACCTGAGAACAGGAGAATGCCAAAACAGTCACCGGGGATGGCAGGCCAACTTGAATTCAGCAGCAGAAACAGACAGGCATTTTGCTCCATCCAGAGAAGCAAGTGTAAAGGGTCTGTGCTAAGGTCTGAGTGGGCTGGAGCAACCTAATTCCTGTGAACTCTTTTTTTTTTTTAAAAGATCTTATTTATTTATTTGACACGGAGAGAGAGCACAAGCAGGGGCAGTGACAGAGGAAGAAGGAGAAGCAGACTCCCCACTGAGTGGGGAGCCCAATGCAGGGCTCCATCCCAGGACCCTGGGATCATGACCTGAGCCGAAAGCAGATGCTGAACCGACTGAGCCACCCAAGCAGGGAGAGGGACAGAGGGAGAGCGAGAGGGACAAGCAGCCAGTCCCCAACAAGGGGCTCGAAGCAGGGCTTGGTGTGAGGCTCGATCCCAGAACCTTGGAATCATGACCTGAGCCGAAGGCAGACGCTGACCCGACTGAGCCACCCGGGCATCCCAAACAAAGATATTCTTAACAGGCAGGATATCCCAAGGTCTTAGAAGTTGTCTCCTAGGAGCTGAGCAAGGGCCAAAACTTTCTTAGGAATGTGCGAGGTTTGGATACTCCAGACCCGCTGGATTAATCCTTTACTATATACTGATCCACTGGGGGCTCTCTTCTAGGACAGGGATCTACATGGAGGAGAAACTGCTGGGGGTGAAATAAAACTTGAGCAGGGTAAGACAATAGAAGGTGAGTGTATTCATTTCCTAGGGTTGCTGTAACAAGTCATCTCAAACTTGGTGGCTTAAAACAACAAATTTATGGGGTGCCTGGGTGGCGCAGTCGTTAAGCGTCTGCCTTCGGCTCAGGGCGTGATCCCGGAGTTCTGGGATCGAGCCCCACATCAGGCTCCTCTGCTGGGAACCTGCTTCTTCCTCTCCCACTCCCCCTGCTTGTGTTCCCTCTCTCACTGGCTGTCTCTCTCTGTCAAATAAATAAATAAAAAATCTTTAAAAACAATACAAAAATAAAACAATGAATTTATGCCCTCGGTTCTGGAGGCAAGAACTCTGAATCCACATCACTAGGCTGAAGTCAAGGTGTCAGCAGAGCTCGGCTCCCTCCCGGGGCTTCGCGCATTCCTTGGCTTGTGGCTGCATCACTTCAGTCTGCTTCTGGGGTCATGTTGTCTTCTCCTCTTCTGTCCACACCATCTCTCTCTGTCTCTCTCTTATAAGAGCACTTGTGATGGCATTTAGGGCCCATTCGGATGATCCAAGGTAATTGCCCTATCTCAAGACTTGTAACTTAATGAGTCTTACTGCCTTATCTTAAGACCCTCACATCTGCAAAGTCTTTTTTTTTTTTTTTTTTTGCCAAATAGTCTAGCATTCACAGTTCCAGGAGTTAACACATGGGTATCTTTGGGGAGCTGTTATACAACCTACCACAGTCCACCCTCTGGTCCCCGAATATCGATGTCCATCCCGCGTACAAAATACATTTACGCTATCCTAACACCCTCAAAAGGGCCGACACATTACAGCAGCAACTCAAGTCCAAAATTGCATCTAAATATCATCAGCTCAGAAGCATTAAATCTCATCATCTGAATCAGGTATGAGTGAGACTTTTAGTATGCCATCCTGGGGCAAAATTTCTCTCCATCTGTGGACTTGTGAAACAAGAAAACAAGTTAAAACCAGCTCCCAAAATACAATGGTGGGACAGGCATAGGATAACTGTTATAGACATTCCCATTCCCAAAGAGAGAAAAATAGAAGGAAAATAGAAAGCCTTTGTCACCGAGCCATTTTGCAACCCAGGAGAGCAGATGTCATTAGACTTCAAGGCCTGGGAATAATCCTTCATATCTCGAGGACCTACTCTATTGGCACAAAAGTCCACTCATTCATGCTTTTTCTTGAAGGGAAACACGTGTTCAAAGCTGAGTGGTTTTAGAACGCTGTTTCTTGTTTTAGGGGTCTGAGAGCCTTTCTTCATTTCATCCTGTCTTTGTCCCTTTCAGCCCACACGGGCAGTGTTTCTGATGCTGTAACATTCTCAAAAACCTTGCAGGTCTCCTGTCTATGTCACAGGGATTCACACCATCAGAGAAGAGGAGACTCCACAGGTGTTTCCTCATTAATCCCATCTCTCCTCCTGGCTTCTGCTGTGAAGGTTGAGGGGATCCCAGAGTCACATGCTTAATCTCTTCGGTACCAGCAAAACATTGTCTGGCCACACCCTTGGCGCCATCTCCAGAACATGCTTTCCTGACAGTGGATCTCCTAATTTTAGCACCTTCAGCAATCTGGGCAGGCTGAGAATTTCCCAAGTCATCAAGTGCTGGTTCCTTTCTGCTTTAGCAGTTCTTCCTTCGGTTTCCCTCTTTCCTCTCACTTTTTATTGTAAGCAGCAAGGAGAAACCAGGCTGTCCCTTCAACACTTCACTTAAAAATTTCTTCAGCTAATAAAACTCAATACCCAAAAGACAAATAATCCACTTTAAAAAATGGGCAGAAGACATGAATAGATATTTTTCCAAAGAAGATAAGACATCCTGATGGCCACCAGACACATGAAAAGATGCTCAACATCACTCATCATCAGGGAAATGCAAATCGAAACTACAATGACATATCACCTCACACCTGTCAGAATGGTTAAAATCAACGACGTAAGAAACAACAGGTGTTGGTGAGGATGCAGAGAAAAGGGAACCCTCGTGCACCGTTGGTGGGAATGTAAACTGGGGCAGCCACTGTGGAAAACAGTATAGAGGTTCCTCAAAAAATTAAAAATAGAACTACCCTACAATCCAGCAATTGCGCTATTGGGTATTTACCCAAAGAATACAAAAATACTAATTCGAAGGGATACATGAACCCCAATGTTTTGGGCATTATCAACAATAGTCAAATTACCAAGAGAGCCCAAATGTCCATTGACTGATGAATGGATAAAGAAGATGTGGTATGTATGTATATGTGTGTGTACACACACACACACACACACACACACACACACAATGGAATATTACTCAGCCATAAAAAGAAGGAAATCTTGCCATTTGCAATGATGTAGATGGAGCTAGAGAGTATTATGCTCAGCAAAATAAATCAGTCAGAGAAAGACAAATATCATATGATTTCCTTCACGTGTAGAATTTAAGAAACAAAACAAATGAACATGGGGGGGGGAGAGAGGCAAACCCAGAAACAGACTCTTAACTATAGTGAATAAGCTGATGGTTACCAGAGGGGAGGTGGGTGGGGGGGATGGGGGAAGTAGGTGATGGGGATTGAGGAGGGCGTGTGTTGTGAAGAGCACTGGGTGTTGTATGTAAGTGATGAATCACTGAATCCTACACCTGAAACCAATATTGTACTGTGTGAACTAGCTGGACTTTAAAGAAAAACTTAGGGGGAAAAAATCTCTTCATCCAAATATCTAAGGTCATTGTTTATAAGTTCTGCTTCTCACATCACGGTAGGACACAATTAAACTACGTTCCCCGTTATGATATAACGAGGATCACTTTTCCTCCAGTTTCCAACAACATGTTCCACATTTCCTTCTGAACCCTCAAAAGCAGCACTTTAATGCTCATATTTATGCCAACATGTTGTTGAATATCTCTATCTCTATATCTATCTATCTATCTATCTATCTATCTATCTATCTATCTGTCTATCATCTATCTATCTTCTTTAAGACAATATAGGCTTTTCTACCATGTTCCTCACTTCTTCTGAGCCCTCACCAGCAGCACCAGCAGCATCTGTATATCTACCAACAGTCTGTTTTAGGGGCACCTGGATGGCTCAGTCTTTAAGCGTCTGCCTTCGGCTCAGGTCATGATCCCAGGGTCCTGGGATCGAGCCCCACATCGGGCTCCCTGCTCAGCGGGAAGCCTGCTTCTCCCTCTCCCACTCCCCCTGCTTGTGTTCCCTCTCTCACTGTGTCTCTCTCTGTCAAATAAATAAAATCTTAAAACAACAACAACAACAATCTGTTTTAGGCAATCTAGGCTTTTTTTCTGTCCTGTTCCTTAACGTTCTTCCAGCCTCTACTATGACCCAACTATCCTATTCTGAAGTCATGTTCACATTTTTAGATATTTCTTATAGTAATGCCATTCTTCCAGTCCCAAACTCTGTTTCCTATGGCAACTGGGACAAATTACCACAAACTGTGTGGCTTTAAAACAACAGATATTTATTCTCTCATGGTTCTGGAGGTCAGAAGTCCCAAATCGGTATTTCTGGGCCCAGATGAAGGTGTTGGCAGGATCATGCTCTCTCTGGGAGCTCTAAGGGAGAATTCATTCCTTGCTTTTTCCAGCTTCTGGTGGCTGCTGGCATTCCTTGGCTTGTAGCCCCATCACTCCGATATCTGCCTACATAGTCGCATTTCCTTCTCCTCTTCTATTTGTGCGATCTCCCTTTGCCTCCCTCGTACAAAGAGACTTTCCATTGCACTTAGGGGCCACTTGGATAATGCAGGATAATCTCTTCACCTCAAATCCTTAATGACATCTGCAAAGTCCTTTTATGGTAACTTTTACAGGTTTCAGGGATCAGGACATGGGTTTCTTTTAGGAAGACACAATTCAGCCTACCTCAGTAAGGAAAGAGAATGTCCAGATAAAAGTAGGTGAATAGAGCGAAGAAGTCTCAGAAACAAGTTGCCATAATTTTTAGCACTATGCAAAAACAACAGAAGAGGGAGCTCTGACATTTAAGAAGCTACCCTGAACCCCACCTCCCTCCAAAAGTTAAGGAAAACTAATTTTGTATAAGGAAGAGCAACAAAAATGTAGAAGGAAAATCCCATACAATGTCCCTATAAGAATAAAGGAATAAGAGATAGAATACCATCCTTAGAGACAATGAAGGCATTCTAGAAACACATGCTTACAGAACAGATCAAAGCTATAGCCAGCTACTTTGAACAAGCTAAAAGACATTAAGAAAATGATGTAAGGGGACACCTGGCTGGCTCAGTCAGTGGAGCATGTGATTCTTGATCTCGGGGATATGGGTTCGAGCCCTGTGTTGGGTGTAGAGATTGCTTGAAAATAAAATCTTTTAAAAAAGAGAGAAAATAATGTAAGACAATGAAATAGAACATAAAATAAGTATGAGAAAAACTCAGAAATGACCTGATAGATCTCAGAAAATATTTGGAAATAAAAGAAAATAATCATTTCAGAATAGAAGATTAAAGTACAAGGACCACAAACCAAATAAACACAACATGTGATGGCTTAAGAGAAATAGAAGGTGACAAGGAGGAACATATATTTTTTAAGGAACTAAAAAGATGTGAGAAGAAATGACAAATATCAAAGTTAGAAAGAGAAGATTCAATTCATACACCATCAGAGTCCCTGAAAAAGAAAACCAGGTCAAGGAAACAAAACAAATACTAAAAACTATAATTCCATTAAACTTCCTGGAGTAATAATAATAAAAAAAAAAACCCTACATACTGAGAGGGCATACCAGACTTTCTTCCGCTTCTGACCAAGATGGAGTAACAGGGACCAGATTTACCCTCCCACCTGAAACAACTAAAATGATCAAATATATGAAACAATGGTCCTCAAGATGATGGACATCAGCCAACAAAGAATAGCGATCCTTGCGAAAGGGGAAACAAATGAAGTGAGCCCTACAGATGCCTCAGCCTGGATAGTTTCCTGTCACAGCACTGAGAGGGGTACCCAGGCAGAGCCTGGCGCTGTCGGTGAGTTAAGGAGATGGACCTGGGAGTCCGAGGAGACCAAGGCAGCTGGAGGTGAAGGGCGGGGTACTAGAGAGGAGAGAGTTACATAGAGTTGAAAAGAACTTTAGAGGTCTGTAGAGGGCCCACTCAAGTCTTCCGCTAAGTACTCCTCAGCTCTTGCATGTGAGGAAACTAACCACGGCTGGACAACAAACCACCAGAAAGGATTAGTGGGAATAATCCTTGGAATTCACAGAGAGCTGGCAAGAGGTCCTGATCTCACCAGATAGAGAGGAAAACCTCATAATTTACAGAGGACTGAGTAGAGTACTTCGGAGGCTAGCAGTGGGGGCAACATTAGCACCAGAGTAAATGCTGCTCTGCCCCTGCTCAATAAAGTTTAAAAGCAAGACCAGAAGAATCAAACTGTTCCCAGATACATTAACTGTGTCTCAGAATAAAGCTTAACAATATTCATAAGAATACAAAATATCCAGCCCCAGGCAAGGTAAAATTCACAATGTCTGCCACCCAGTAAAAAATAACCAGGCATGCAGTGAACCAGGAAAACATGATACATAATTTGGAGAAAAATAAATCAATTTGAATCGATCCAGAAATGGTAGAGATTTTGAATGAAGGACATGAAAACAGTCATTATAACTCTATTCTAAATGTTCAAAAGCCTAGATTAAGCATATTAAGTAGAGACATGGAAAATTTTAAAAAAGTCCAAATAGAACCTCTAGAGATGAAAATATAAAGTTTGAAATGAAAAATGTACAGACAGCGTTAACAACAGATTAGACATGGCAGAAGAAAAGATTAGTGAATTTGAAGGCATAGGAATAGAAACCATCCCAACTGAAATGTAGAAGGAAAAAGGACGGAACAAATGAGCAGTGTATCTGCCATGGGATAAATTCAAGCTGTCTAACATGCATGTGGCTGGGGTCTCTGGCAGGTGGGAGGCACAGGAAAAAAATAGTTGAAAGAGCACACCACATACTTGAGAATATCCACCCAGAGTGACCACCACCCCATCACATTCTCATAAATGATTGAACTTTAAAATAAAGAAAAGAGGACAAATCTTTGAGCCTCAAGGGAAACAAAAAGCAAGTGATAGATAGGGTAAGAAAATTAGATCATCAGACCGTGATGGCAGCCCTTTATGTTAGGATAAAGCGGAGTAACATTTAAAATAACAAGAAAAGAAAATGTGAGCCAAGAACTTTATACCAAGAAAAGCTGTCTTTCAACAAAATGTTATCAACATGCAAAAACTCAAGCAATATTGTCCTCATAAGTCCTTTCTAAGGAATCTATGAAAGAGCAAGTTTCAGAAAACCACAATGGCTCAGGAGTCTTTGACCTAAGGACTGGTGGTAGTAAGCTCGGAACTAAGAATTAAGACTCAGTAACAGTTCAAACGGAGAGTTTAGTATGTCATGGCTCAGGTAATGTAGATACAATGCAACCTGGAAAGAAATTGGGAGAGAATGAGGGAGCATATGCTCATGTTTTTAAACTATTCGTGATAATCAAGTCAGTGGTGGCAGGATTAGTATTGTTTTCCTGAGGCTGAATAGAGTGGGTGCCCAGAAAGGGGTTACCGTAGCAAGTCTGAGACTGCTAGCCTTCCAAAGCTCTGCTCACAAGGTTTGCCCTTGGCTGGAGTCTCGGAACTTGGATTTCCGGAAGGTTCCCGCCGTTCCCTGACTGATAAGGGTGGCTCATTACGCCTAGACTGTGCCCACGTTGTGGCTTATGTCAAACATCTGCTTTCATGCTGGGGATCTGGAATAGGGGTACGTGCTCCGCAGAGGGTGCCTAGTGACTAAGTCCCAATAAAATCCTTGGGCACCGAGTCTCTCATGGGCTTCTCCGGAGGAAACGTGTATTGCTGCATTTTTGTTGCCGGGGGAACCGCAAGCTGTGTGTGACCCCTCGTGGGAGGGAGACAGTAAGGAAGTCTGTGCATGGCATCCTCCTGTGTCGTTTTCCCTTGCGGATTCTACCACGTATTTATTGGTTGTTAGAAACCTTAGTGTGGATACCACTATATCCCAAGTCCCATGAGTCCTCGCAGCAAATCATCGGATGTGGTGGCAGTGGTGGGACTCCGTTGACAACCTGACTCACTGAAATAGGGCTTAGGAAAAGAAAAAGGGATGGGGGAGTGACAAGATTCTGGTGTCTGCGTGGCTATGGAGTGACCTACAGTATTAAACAGTAACAGCTGCCGCCTCTCTCTCTCTCTCTCTCTCTCTCTCTCTCTCTCTCTCGCCGTGAAAGCTCCCTCTGGACTTTGAAGACCATAAATCCAACCGCAGGCCAGTTGGCTTGCTAGAAGACCTCAGGGCTGCTCCTGGTCCTGCTGGCTAAAGGGAGGAAAAAGAAAAACTCGGGAAGGTGGCCTTGGTTTCTGTTCTGTCCTCCAAGTGGAGGAGAAAGGGCCCAAATATCCAAACCCCCTCTTTGTACGAGTTCAAGACAAATCAAAATTAGTTTGTGGTTGCTCTCTCCTCCAGGTAGGAGGGGAAAGGATCTCCAAATTCCCCAAGGCGGATTTTGAGGTGCACCACAAATGTCAAGCGTGTGTTGCTCTCTCCTCTGAGTGGAAAAAAAAAAAAGCTAAATTGGATCCGAGGGCTGGAGCAAGGCTTTAGATAAGCCAGAGGGACAAAAATGGCAAAGAAAAGAAAAGAAAAGAAAAGAAAAGAACAAAAAAACCACTCTAGCCTTTTTTTTCAGCCTCGCAGCTGCCCGGTTCCGCTGCAGGGCCCCTCCTTACTTGGCTGCTCTGAGCTCGGAGCTCAGAAGGCTGTAACGTTAACCCTGTAAATGCTGATTTTACAGCTAAGGGTCCGAGGAAAAAAAGAGGAGAAGTTTTAAAAAGACGTTGGATTCTGTGGTTATGGCATCTGGGGTCATGATAAAAATGGATGTGAAGTGTCAGACGTTTGACCGGCGCTAGGCAGGACATCCCTGTGGAGGAAAGCTGTAGAATGAAGCAAGAAGGGTCGGTGGCTCCTATAGCCCTCACTTTGTCTTACATGGGGGCAGATGGCAGTTGAAAGTCCTTGAGTATTGGAAACCAAGCAAGAGTCCATAACCAGGCATTTTCGCCTATTGCAGTCTCTGGAAAAAAGAGAGACACCATGAAAAGTGGCAGTCTGGGGGCGCCTGGGTGGCTCAGTGGGTTAAGCGTCGGCCTTCAGCTCAGGTCATGATCCCCGCGTCCTGGGATCGAGCCCCCGCAGAGGGAGAAGCATTGGGCTCCTTGCTCCGGGGGAAGCCTGCTTCTCCCTCTCCCTCTGCCCGCTGCTCCCCCTGCTTGCGCTCGCTCTCTGTCAAATAAATAAATAAATAAAATCTTAAAATAAAAAAGAAAGAAAGAAAAATGAAAAGAGGCAGTCTCCAGATAGAGATGGCACTTCTGGAGATGGGAAAGTCAGCTTTCAGTTTGCTAAGGTGCTCTTCTGGAAACCAGATGCCCGGCCCCTACAGGGGTTGCTGCGGGCTTCCCAGCCCCACGCCCGGATGTTTGAGTGGATCTGCTTGGACTCTAAAACTGACAAGATAAAAAGGGCTATTAGGGAAGCTTTGCTTGGCACTGGGACTGGGAACACAGCTGTCCGGCCCTTCCTTGTCTTGGCTTTGCTGCTACTGAAGAAAAGCTGGGGGCTTTGAAAACAACAACAACAACAACAACATTCCCAGATTCCCAGATCCTAATTGCCCAGGCCTGACTCTAAGCCGAAAGCCGATCCTGGCTTGTGCAGCTGTTTTGGCTGGACTGTGAGTTGTGCTGGCCTGAACGCACATCTCAAAGAACAGAGCTCAGGTTCTGGAACGTTTGCCTATTTAAGACAGCATCCGGGGGGCGGGGGGCATAAGCTAGGAACATATTGCGGGTGCGGATTGACTAGGACATTTGAGCTTTTTCCATTTTGATCTTTTTTTATTAAGTACAGTTGACAGACAATGTTATATTAGCTTCAGGTATACAGCGTGGTGATTCGACAGTTCTGTACATTATGCAGTGTTCACCGCGGTAAGTGTGGTCACCATCTGTCACCACACGACGTTACTACAGTATTATTGACTATATTCTCCACGCTGTACTTTCCATCCCCGTGACTTATTTCTTTTATCACTGGTAGCGTACACCTCTTAATTCCCTCCACCTGTTCCATCCATCCCCCACCCCTTCCCTCTGACAACCACCAAGTTGTTCTCAACAAATAAGCAAACCGACCAAACCGAACCAACAACAACAGAAAAATCAGAAACAGACTCAGGGATCTCTTTCAATATTATATAGATGCCCACGGGAGAGGGCTTGTTCTCTGAAATGGAGCTGCTGGCTGGCTTTATTTTTATTTATTTATTTAAAGATTGCTTTTATTCATTTGAGAGAAAGAATGAGCAAGAGAGAGAAAGCACGAGTGGGGAAAGGGCAGGGGGAGAGGAAGAGGCAGGCTCCCAGCTGAGCAGGGAGTCCGATGCGGGGCTCGATCCCAGGACCCCAGGATCATGACCTGAGCCCAAGGCAGATGCTTAACCGACTGAGCCACCCAGGCGCCCTCTGGTTGGCTTTATATCACTGATTCAGAGACTAACTGTAGGGGTGACATTGCGGGGAATGTGACCTTTCACCCACTCCGTACAGATGGGACTCCTGACACTGTCTTGGATATGTCTTGCTGTTGTTGAGTTGCTGTGTTCAAATTTCCAGATTCCTTGCAGTTCGTACCCCTGAATTGACACCCTGACTCTTCACCTCTCTCTTTGCTACACACGCATTTGCCAGGTATTTGATTACCGAATGCAGCTGTCCCCAGCAAGGGCTTGATGTTTTTCTAGGTTGTTCACTGGGGAAATGATCAGGATGAAAGGAGTGGGAGGTTATGTAAACCCATTTTGAAAAAAAAATTGAAAGTTGAGAATTCTTCCTGACCGATTCCCGGACATGATGCATCTTTCTGGTTAAAATTGTATAACAATGTTTTTCTGGGGAAAATGTTTTTGTCCTTCTTGCATGCAACCCTCCCAGACAAAAGGTTTGGTGGAGAATAAAATGCTTGGGAAATGTAAGGTTAGGTCACTGAGTGAGACACACTGATGGTGTAACCATGGAGAAATAAGGAGACATCTGGGGAGGAGCCAGGGAGTACAGTGGGCATTAATGATCTTTGCTTTTCTGGAGTGTTCTGGAAGCTTCCTGTCTTCCGGAAGAAAAAGGCGCCACGGTGTTTGATATCCAAGCTGCTGTGAGCGCCTTGAATGCAAACTGACTGCTGAGCCCATGTCACACCTGCCGGGGGCTCTGACACCTCCAGATGTCGTCTACACTCATGAGAGGGAGGACATTTGTCTCAGACAAGCAGAACCAATGGAAACTGGCTTGCTTTCAGGCCGTCCCTCTGAAACCAAGGACTAAACAGAATTATTTGGATTGGACTGGGTGGGAGGCCACACTGGAGGAAGGTGCCCTGTTAACCCGTACTGCCTGACTAGCACCTATCCTGCTCAGGGTGCCCTAACAGTTGTAAACTGTTCCCTGGGGTGCCATGTGTGCCCCCTGGGACTGCACCTCCTGTGTGTGCCCCCGGACTATCCCGACACTGCCTCAGCCTGCAAGACTGGAAGCTTCCGCTTCCTGACCAGAGTACACGTAGTCTGAATGGATGCCATGAGCCAGGTCCAAAAGGGTTAAGATAGAAACTTAAGGAAGAAGCCACCTGGCTTTCTAGGATAGATAGATAGATAGATAGATAGATAGATAGATAGATAGATAGATCTTTGTGGTTAATGGGATTTGTTTTAACTGGTGAAATCTAGGACCCCTGGAAGGTGTGAATGAGGTCAAGGCTGCAGGTTGGTCTCACCCTGCTGCTTGTGGTCCTACTGATAATTTTGCTGTAAAGTTGACTTGGCCAAGAGTCAAGGGATGAACTCTCCAGAAAGAGACTAATAAAGCAGGCCAGAGACTGCTATCCTTTGAAAGGCCTGCTTGCAAGGTTGGCACTTGGCTGGGAACTTGGATTTGGGGAGCAGTCCCGCTGTTCCTTAACTGACCAGAATGGCTCACTGTTCCCAGACTATTTGTGCAAACAGCGTGGTTTGTGCTGCTTACCTCCTTTCCTCCATTAGAGTCTGGACTTTTGGGGCACCTGGGTTGATTAAGCGTCTGCCTTCGGCTCAGGTCATGATCCCAGGGTCCTGGGATTGAGCCTTGTGCTGCGCTGCGGTGGACTCCCTGGTCAGTCGGGAGCCTGCTTCTCCCTCTCCTCCTGGCTCGTGCTCTCTTCGCCATCTCTGTGGTTCTCTCTTTCCCTCTCTAATTAAATAAATAAAATCTTTTTTAAAAAAGGGTCTGCACTTTTGGTTTGTGCTAGGCAGAGAGTGCCTATTGACCAGCCCCCAATAATTAGGCATTGAGTCTCTAATGGCTTCCCCGGGCAGAAACATCACACATGAGTCGCTGCATTTTCGTTGCTAGGAAACAGTGAGCTCTTCGTGACCCATCGTGGGAGGGAGAAAGCATAAGAAAGCCTGTGCATGGCATCCTTTAGATTCTGCCCATCTATGTCTTTTTCCCTTGCTTTTTCTGTCACAAATCCTTTTGCTGCAATAAACCTTAGCCGTGAATACGACTATAGGTTCCATCTTATGAGTTTTTCTAGCGAGTCACCAAATGTGAGGTGGTCTTGGGAACCCCTAACACAGTGGGATAAAGTCAATGATTAATTATGAGATATTCTATCATCCCTTGTTATTTTCAAGAACCTTTGTTTTGGCTGTGGAAGAAGGAAATACAGATACAATACACAAGAGGTTAAAAAACAAAAAATCTGTATTCCTGAATTTAAATCGGAAATATCAGTATGATCTCATAAGATAGTGCATTTAAAAAAAGAAGAATGTGAGTGCGTGCACTCATGTGCGTACTTTCTAGTTCTATCTGCTGAAGAGGCCTAGAAACAACGACTAACTCAGTAGCTAGCCACCCTGGCACCCAGACTATAGCCTTGAAATACCATTTCCCACGGAAAGAAATCAGTGTTTCTTGGAGAAATGGCCGATTCCAGGTCTGGGACTGGAAATGTACAAGATGATCCCAGAATCTTGTCATTGTAGCAGATTGTGAGGAAGTTGTCAAGACCTCCTTGGGTCATGGCCAAAGGACCCGGGTGCCAGCTTCAGGAGTCTCCCATTGGCCACAGATGAGATCATACGAGCTTCAAGAAGATAATAATTGCAATTTGATTGAAACCCATCTAATATGTTTAAATTAATGAGTTCACAGTGATGTTTGATCAAGTCGTGACTTTGGAAGATGAGAGGGAACCAAACCATTCTCTTGAAAACTGGCAAACAAAGGGGAAAGAATAAAACATTTAGCCTGCCCTTCCCATATGAACTATAGCATTGGTAACCAAACAATAGGTGGCTGAAAGCATCCCGTTATAAGTACTGCAATTAACAAATGAAAACGAATTGTTAAAATTTGGATATCATAATTTTGCAACCACCAATGAATGGATCTAGGCGTTGGGAATCTCAGCTGCTAACATCACAAAAAGAATGACAATCAGACAATATGTGTCCCCCGATGAGAAGACATGCCCGCGTCTGTACTATTACCCAAGAGATCAAACCTGAACCAGCTCTGGCCTCTGCATCCAGCTGCCAATTTGCAGGAAGCAAGTACAGAGAAATACATGAAACTGCATGGGACATAATAGAAAAAAAATCTATATCGGTCTCTGCCCCTTGGTTCCTGGCACAGGGTTTGCAAGTCCTTTGGAATTTCCTGGATGATAGTCATGTCTTTTGTTCTAATGAGATGACTCTAGGTGAGTCCTGGATCCTGACTAAAGCCATGATTAGAAGACCGGGATTTTCAGCACCGCCCCCCGCAACTGCTCCAGAGCAGGAAGAGGGACTGGAAACAGTTAATCATCGATCATGCCTACATGATGGTGCTTCCATAAAAACCCCCAAAGTAGGGCGCCTGGGGGGCTCAGGTGGTTAAGCGTCTGCCTTCGGCTCAGGTCATGATCCTGGGGTCCTGGGATGGGGTCCTCCATCAACCTCCTTGCTCAGCGGGGGGCCTGCTTTTCCCCCACATTTCCCCCTGGCTTGTGCTCTCACTCATTCTGTCTCCAATAAATAAATAAATAAATAAATAAATAAATAAATATCTTAATTTAAAAAAAAAGTTCTTTCTTCCTCTCTCCCTCTGCCTCTCCACTAGTTCTCTCTCTCTCTCTCTCAAAATAAAATTAAAAAAAAAACAACCCAAAGTACACGGTTGGGAGCGCTTCCAGGTTGGTGAACATGTGGGGCTGCTGAGAGTGTGATACCCCAGAGAGAACATGGACGCTCCGCACCCCTTCGCATACCCTCTCCTACCCACCTCTTCCATCTGGCCCTTCATCTGTATCCCTTATCATATCCTTCTGTAACAAACTGGTAAACAGGAAGTAAGCTGGTTCCCTGGGAGCCGCTCTGGCAAATTAATCGAACCCGAAGACGCTGTCAGAGGAACCTCTGATTGATAGCCCACCTGTCAGAGGCCCAGGTGACGACCTGGCCTTGGGATGGGCATCTCAAGTGGAGGGGACGGAGCAGTCGGTGGGGCTGAGCCCTTACCTTGTGGGATCTGACCCTATGTCCAGGTAGTGTCAGAACTGAGTTAAATTGGAGGACACCCAGCTGGCCTCACAGAGCTGCTTGGCACGGGGAAAACGCTCGCACACCTGCCCGCACACCTGCTGTCAGAAGGGTTGCGAGTGTGGCGGTCACGTGACAGTAGAGGAGAAGCACATAGGAAGAGTCGTGTGGGTTTTCTAGGCACCGCGCCACGTGTATGCAATCACTCAAGTCCGGACCTGAGGGAGAAATGGGAAAATTAAGAGACTTCGAAACCTAACAATTGTTTAAAGTCTATTTCTTTAAGTCATCTCTACGCCCAACATGGGGCTTGAACTCAGGACCCCAAGATCAAGAGTCGCACGCTCTTCTGACTGAACCAGATGGGAGCCCCCCCAAAATATTTAACAACTTTTTTTTTTAATAGAGAAGACTAAACTACGATGTTTGGGATGTACACTGGGCAATAAAACAATAAAAAAAATGCAAGGAAATCATTGCTGTGAAGCCGGTGTAATGGTTGATAGGTTAAATTTGAATGAGGCTTTGGGGGTGAGTGGTAAAGTTCTTTCTTGAATTTGGTAGTGGTGACAAGGAGGTTTGCCTTATCATAAACCCCGTAAGCTATGCTTTTGTAATATGTGGTTTTCTTGATCTAGAGTTTATTTTATGTTTTTAATATTTTATTTTTTAATAAAAATATTCAGGCCCTGGGCTGTTATTGGTTTTTTTTTCCCTCTTACAGCCAAGAATATTTATCTTAAATGCCCAATCACATCCATTTAGATTTCATTTCATGTGTACATTACAAGAGTCATTTCTTGCTACCATTTTCCTCATTTTGAGATTTCTGTTCTAAGGTTAGAGACTTTTGTCAAATATTTTTCTCAAGCCCAGAGCATTGATGGTAAGTTCTCTGTACTCTTGGTCTGAAAATACCTTTGCATTGACCGATAGGAATTTTCATACACATCTTCAAGACAAAGCAAGTGAAAACTACCTTCTTTCTATTTTCACATCTAAAAAGAGGAAGAACTGGAATAGAAACTTGTTAATTTTACTCAGAGTTTCGTGGTAGTTCCAGTATTTCAGCATGACTAAAATCTAGAGTTGATTTTGACTGCACTTTCTGTATCGTATCCAGCACTGCGGCCTCTCTCAAGTGCCTCCACGATGTATTTGCCCAGTAAACTTAAAAATTACAACAACAGAATTGTGGGAAAGTACGTGTAACACAAAATGTGCCATCTTAACTGTTTCTAAGTGTATAGTTCAGTAGCATGAAGTATTTTCACACTGCCGTGCAGCCAACTTCCAGAACTTTTCATCTCACAAAACTGAAACCCTGGACCCATGAACTGCTAACTCCCCAACTCCCCCTCCCTACACCAGCCTCTGGCACCCACCATTCTACTTCCTGTCTCTATGATTTCGACTACCCTAGGGACCTCCTATATGTGGAATCGTGCAGTGTTCGTCTTTTTTTTAAAGTTTATTTTGCTTTTTTAAGATTTTATTTATTTGAGAGAGAGAGAAAGAGATCATGAGCAGGGGGGAGGGGTAGAGGGAGAAGTAGACTCCCCGATGAGCAGGGAGCCTGATGCAGGACTCGATCCCAGGATCCCGGGATCAGGACCTGAGCCGAAGGCAAACGCCTAACCGACTGAGCCACCCAGGCGTCCGGTATTTGTCCTTTTGTGACTGGGCTATTTTACTTAGCATGATGTCCTCAGTGTTCATACTGGTAAAAAAAAAAAAATGTTAAAATACTTGTACTTTGGGAAATTTCGAACATCCACAAAACACGAGAGAATGGTATAATGAGCTCCTACGAACAGTTGTGCAGTCCTGACCATCAACATCTGTTTGCCATTTTTGTTTCATATATTCTGGGAATTATTTGTTGTTAGAGTATTTTCCCCAATGTTGTATAAAATTTCGAACATCGCCCTGTCCACCAACCCATCTTTTTTCTTTTGAGAGTGGATGAGAATTTAATACTTGTAAATGTTACAAACTGTAGATGTTAGTCATAAGTGACCCCTGTGTCCCTCGGGAGGGGCGGGGAGGAGACACAGGGTCAGAGATCTCCGTAGATGGTGGCAGCAATGAGCACACACTGAAGGCCTACCTGGGAATGCCAGGTGTGTTGTCTCACTCTTGGGGAAACAGACCCGGAGAGGTCAGTGAGGAGTTAGCATGGTGGCCAAGTGGCAGAGCCAGGATTCAAACCCAAGCCCTGCTATGTGTACTAATCCCCCCAGGCCAGCTCTGTTCTTCTCACGGGGTCCCCAGGGGGGCGAACTCACACTCATTGGCCTGGGTTGAGGACCAGAAGCACCTGGAAAGATCGGTAATAGGCCTCGTGCTCTGCCCAGGATGGAGGCAGCCAAGCAGGGGGCGTCACCTCACCCCCAAGCCCAGGGAGGACCGCCAGAAGGCAGCAGGGAGAGCAGGTGGAAGGAGCTGAGCCCAAGTGTGGCCCCTCACCTGCTGTCATTGGGCATCACCAGGAGGTGGGTTTTGATAGCGACATGGGAGAGCGCCTGTCCTCCCCCAGGTACAGCACAACGGAGCCACCATTCCCAAGCCTGCCACATCCCAGGGCTGGGGAGACCCTACAACTGTGCTCCCATTACAGCACTGTCCGGTCACCTTGACCGTCTCTCTCACTGCTCCATGAACGTTGCCGGTAGCTGAGGGCAAATCTTACTCCCTTTACAGTCCTAGTGTTAGGACCCAACATAGCTCCCCCAACCAGAGTTATAACCTGAGATTCCTGTGCTCCGGCCCCAGAATCAGAGGAACCAGAAAGTGGCGGGGGTGGGGGGGGTGTCTAGCAAGGGCTCTGGTGGTCCTCGCTGGCACATCTCCCTGATGCAGGTGGATCTGGATTCAGCCAATGGCCCTGCTCAGTCCGCAAAACAGCGCTGTGTGTAAGTGAGGTGCGCCCCTCTTAAGCTGGGACAAGGAAGGGACAAAGCTGGTTTTCACTGCTCCATCCGGAAGGAGTGTGAAGAAATGCCAGCCCTTGCAGAACGCCAGGCTTTCAAGC
Source organism: Ursus maritimus (assembly GCF_017311325.1). Classification (NCBI taxonomy): domain Eukaryota; kingdom Metazoa; phylum Chordata; class Mammalia; order Carnivora; family Ursidae; genus Ursus; species Ursus maritimus. Next base: position 83,774,878 of record NW_024423319.1, on the reverse strand, counting down.
GAGTCAAGACGCAGTTTCTTTAAAAGGCATTAATCACTCCTTTTTTGTTGGGCTTGTCTGAGAGCTGCTGGAAGCCTGGGGGCACTGCCCAAGTTTGGGGGCAGGGAATTCAGCTGCTTCCACTCCTGGTTAGGGGCCCAGATCTAACACTATGTCTTCATGCCCACAGGGAAAACTACTGGAGAATAAGGACTGACCCTGTTTCCACTACCCCAGAAACCTGCCCTCGGCAGCAGCATGCAGGCCAAGGACAAACTGACCACCAGCGCCCTTCGTTTCACAAATCCGATGAAGGCCGAGGGCCTCAAACTTGGCTCTGAAGGCTCTTTCCCGGAGAGACCAGCTCTCAGCTACCGGCTGCTTCTGGGGTCCAAGCCCCAGGCTGGAGAGGTGCTGGCATTCCAACTTGGGGCTGTGGAGTGATCACCCCAGCGTGGGCTGGGTCACAGGAACGGCCACACGCTGAGACAGGACAGGTCCTTGCAGCCGAGGCTGGGAGCATGGCCCGGTTTGGGGCTCCCTGCTGGCTCTGCCGGGCTTTGCCTCTCCGCTAGGGGGGCTGGGTCCTACTGGTCCTCAGGCGCTTCGTGGTGGAGTCCTGGGTCAGTCCGGGGTATTTGCTCTTGACCTTCTTATGATCGTACATGCAGCGATAGTGGGAGAGAGGAGACCCACTGGGGTGGCTGGGGGGCTCTGGGCTTCCCGGGTGTGGCTCTGGCTGGCTTCTCCATGGATGATGCTGCCTCCACCGACCCAGCCTGGCCCCTTGCTCAGGCGGGTCCCGGAGAGGTCCCGGTCGCTGGTGGCGCTCACAGTGGCTGTGTGGTTGGGGTGGTCACACTGCACCAACTCTGTCTTCGGGGCCACCAGCCACTGCAGCTCATCTGACTCTTCCAGAGCCTCCTCTCTCTCCGCCAGCATCTTCAAGGATTCCCGGGGGCGCTCCTCCCAGAGCTTGCGCTCCTTGAACTGTTGCGGCATGAAGGATAACGGCCTCCTTCTTGGCTCCAGCTTCCGCTTGCGGGCACCTGTCGGGTACTCCCTCTGCTTCTCCCTGAAGCTGAGAATGAGCAGAGGCCCCCGGTCATCACCATCTTGCTGCCCTTTGCTGTGGTCGTGGCTCAATCTACCTCATTTCTTGGTGCATTGCAAATAAGGTGCGGAAATCGGTGTATCTTGCCCTTGCTGGAACATTTTTAAGGAAAATCCCAGATGTTATTTCACCTATAAATACTTCGGTATGTATCTTTAATAAGTAAATACTGCTTGTCTGAACAGAACCACAAGAACCTTACACACCTCACAAAGTTAACAATCCCTTGATACCACATCCTACCCAGTAACTCTTAAAATTCGGTGGGGTGAATGGTGAATGACCACGTGGACACTGGCTTTCCAGGGCTTCCTGGAGTCTGCAGAGCCCCTGGGCCGGACCCTGTAGCAGAGGCTGCAGGACCTACCTCCCGGCCCCAGCGGCTCTGACTGAGTCCCCAGGTGCCCGCCTGGCTTCAAGCTCCTGGGAAGAGCGGAGTCATCAGCAAGAGAGCCCGGGAGCTGAGGCCCAGCAGGAACATGCCAGCTAACCGGAGTTCTCCCCAGT
>NW_024423319.1:83763451-83773268 GCF_017311325.1 Ursus maritimus | reverse complement strand
ACCTGCTGTCATTGGGCATCACCAGGAGGTGGGTTTTGATAGCGACATGGGAGAGCGCCTGTCCTCCCCCAGGTACAGCACAACGGAGCCACCATTCCCAAGCCTGCCACATCCCAGGGCTGGGGAGACCCTACAACTGTGCTCCCATTACAGCACTGTCCGGTCACCTTGACCGTCTCTCTCACTGCTCCATGAACGTTGCCGGTAGCTGAGGGCAAATCTTACTCCCTTTACAGTCCTAGTGTTAGGACCCAACATAGCTCCCCCAACCAGAGTTATAACCTGAGATTCCTGTGCTCCGGCCCCAGAATCAGAGGAACCAGAAAGTGGCGGGGGTGGGGGGGGTGTCTAGCAAGGGCTCTGGTGGTCCTCGCTGGCACATCTCCCTGATGCAGGTGGATCTGGATTCAGCCAATGGCCCTGCTCAGTCCGCAAAACAGCGCTGTGTGTAAGTGAGGTGCGCCCCTCTTAAGCTGGGACAAGGAAGGGACAAAGCTGGTTTTCACTGCTCCATCCGGAAGGAGTGTGAAGAAATGCCAGCCCTTGCAGAACGCCAGGCTTTCAAGCGAGTCAAGACGCAGTTTCTTTAAAAGGCATTAATCACTCCTTTTTTGTTGGGCTTGTCTGAGAGCTGCTGGAAGCCTGGGGGCACTGCCCAAGTTTGGGGGCAGGGAATTCAGCTGCTTCCACTCCTGGTTAGGGGCCCAGATCTAACACTATGTCTTCATGCCCACAGGGAAAACTACTGGAGAATAAGGACTGACCCTGTTTCCACTACCCCAGAAACCTGCCCTCGGCAGCAGCATGCAGGCCAAGGACAAACTGACCACCAGCGCCCTTCGTTTCACAAATCCGATGAAGGCCGAGGGCCTCAAACTTGGCTCTGAAGGCTCTTTCCCGGAGAGACCAGCTCTCAGCTACCGGCTGCTTCTGGGGTCCAAGCCCCAGGCTGGAGAGGTGCTGGCATTCCAACTTGGGGCTGTGGAGTGATCACCCCAGCGTGGGCTGGGTCACAGGAACGGCCACACGCTGAGACAGGACAGGTCCTTGCAGCCGAGGCTGGGAGCATGGCCCGGTTTGGGGCTCCCTGCTGGCTCTGCCGGGCTTTGCCTCTCCGCTAGGGGGGCTGGGTCCTACTGGTCCTCAGGCGCTTCGTGGTGGAGTCCTGGGTCAGTCCGGGGTATTTGCTCTTGACCTTCTTATGATCGTACATGCAGCGATAGTGGGAGAGAGGAGACCCACTGGGGTGGCTGGGGGGCTCTGGGCTTCCCGGGTGTGGCTCTGGCTGGCTTCTCCATGGTGCCTCCACCGACCCAGCCTGGCCCCTTGCTCAGGCGGGTCCCGGGAGAGGTCCCGGTCGCTGGTGGCGCCACAGTGGCAGTGTGGGCTGGGGTGGTCACACTGCACCTGGAACTCTGCCTCGGGGCCACCAGCCACTGCAGCTCATCTGACTCTTCGCCTCCTCTCTCTCCGCCAGCATCTTCAAGGATTCCCGGGGGCGCTCCTCCCAGAGCTTGCGCTCCTTGAACTGTTGCGGCATGAAGGATAACGGCCTCCTTCTTGGCTCCAGCTTCCGCTTGCGGGCACCTGTCGGGTACTCCCTCTGCTTCTCCCTGAAGCTGAGAATGAGCAGAGGCCCCCGGTCATCACCATCTTGCTGCCCTTTGCTGTGGTCGTGGCTCAATCTACCTCATTTCTTGGTGCATTGCAAATAAGGTGCGGAAATCGGTGTATCTTGCCCTTGCTGGAACATTTTTAAGGAAAATCCCAGATGTTATTTCACCTATAAATACTTCGGTATGTATCTTTAATAAGTAAATACTGCTTGTCTGAACAGAACCACAAGAACCTTACACACCTCACAAAGTTAACAATCCCTTGATACCACATCCTACCCAGTAACTCTTAAAATTCGGTGGGGTGAATGGTGAATGACCACGTGGACACTGGCTTTCCAGGGCTTCCTGGAGTCTGCAGAGCCCCTGGGCCGGACCCTGTAGCAGAGGCTGCAGGACCTACCTCCCGGCCCCAGCGGCTCTGACTGAGTCCCCAGGTGCCCGCCTGGCTTCAAGCTCCTGGGAAGAGCGGAGTCATCAGCAAGAGAGCCCGGGAGCTGAGGCCCAGCAGGAACATGCCAGCTAACCGGAGTTCTCCCCAGTGGTCCTCGGTCCTGGCTGCAGAGGGACGTGGCAGCTTGTGTGAGGTGAGGAGGGAGAGGGCTCCAGGGGCAGGACTTCATTCCATGAGGAGACAGCTGTGACCTATTTTAATCTTTTGGGGAACCTCTATACTGTTTTGCACGGTGGCTGTACACGGTGTGTTAATTATACTCCAATAAACAAAACAAGCAAACAAAACAACATTACACCTGCATTACAGTAAAAATAGGCAAATTTCTCTAAGGTCTGTTCCAAAAAAAAAAAAAAAAAGCATTTCCTTGACTCCTCTGCCCCTTTTCCAGCTTCTTAAAGGGGAAGCTACTTTGAATTCATTTAATTGATTCTATCGCTCTTACCTCCTATCTGTAAATTACATGAGTATATTGCCCGTTCGTTCTTTTGCAGGCATTGTGTTTTGTCTTTCCAGCACAGGAGATAAGGATTTAGCTCTCTCCCATGCATGCCACCCCCCTTTCCAGCATTCACACCCACACTTCCCGAGCTCCATCCTCCTAACATGACTGTGTAACTTGGCTAGATCTAAGGTCAGTATTTATTTTTTTGACCATGTAAGCTATTCACCACTCAGCCATGCTGTGGTTTGATTGTGTTTCCTTTCCTGCTCATCTTTTCGCTTTTCCTACAGCTAATAATTGTCTGGTTTAGTGGTTTATTTAGTTTTCTCTATGCTTACCAGTTATTGAACTTGGAATTCTTCCTAGTGGTATAAATGTTATCAACATATTCCACGTATTAGGTTAATAATAATAATAATAATACTAGCAGCAAACACTTACGTAACAGGCACTGCTGTAGGCACTCCACATATACCCCACAACTACCTGATGAGAAAGGTAATCTGAGCTTTCCCTATTTTATTAGTTGACGAGACTGAAGTGCAGAAAATTTAAGTAAGTATCTCTGTGGGTAGTACCCACAATTCTCCCTCCTGTGAGTCTCCTTGACTCTCGAATGGAACACTTCACTTCTTTTCTTTATGATTTTTTAAAGATTTTATTTATTTATTTATTTATTTATTTATTTATTTATTTATTTGAGAAAGAGAGCACAAGCAGGGGAGAGTCAGAGGAAGAGGGAGAAGCAGACTCCCTGCTGAGCAGGGAGCCTGACACGGGGCTCGATCCCAGGACCCTGAGATCATGACCTGAGCTGAAGGCAGGCACTTAACTGACTGAGTCATCCAGCCGCCCCACAAAACATTTCACTTCTGACACTTCTGGTTACCAAATGCGTGGAAGGTTTTCTCCACACCAAGTGACCCTCTGTGACACCAGAGGGGGCGTCCTACAATTTAACTCATTCTGAAATGATCCACCTGAAGAAAGCATCAGATCCCACAGGTTAAGGGCTCAGTCCCACAAGACTGCTCCCTTCCCTTATGTCAGAAGCTAATCCCAAGTCCCAGGTTGTCACCTGTGCTTCTGACCGATGGGCTATAAATCAGACGTTCCCATGATCCTCTCTTTGGGTTTGATTAATTTGCTAGAGTGGCTTACAAAACTCAGGAAAAGAGTTTATTTTTTTAAAGATTTTTTTTTATTTTTTAATAATGATTTTTTATTATATTATGTTAGTCACCATACTATTTTTTTAAAGATTTTATTTATTTACTTATTTGAGTGACAGAGAGAGTGAGCCGGGGTGGGGGGGTGGCAGAGGGAGAGGGAGAGAATCTCAAGGAGACTTCCCTCTGAGCTTGGAGCCCCACGTAGGGCTCGATCTCACGACCCTGAGATCACTAATTGAGCTGAAATCAAAAGTCGGTTGCCCAACCAACTGAGCCACCTAGACGTCCCAGGACAGCGGTTTATTTACATTTACTTGTTTATTATAAAAGAATATGATATAGGATACAGATGAACAGCCGCATGGAAGAGACTACTAGGGTTAGGTGTGGGGAAAGGGGGCGGAGCTTCCATGCCCTCTTCCAGCTGCCACTCTCCCAGCACCTCCACGTGTTCGCCAACCCAGAAGCTCTCTGAACACCATACTCGGGATTTTATAGAGGCCCCATCATTTAGGCATGGCTGCCCTTCTCCCTTTTGGAGAGGATGGGGGGTGGGCCTGAAAAATCCCAAGCACCTAATCATGGCTTGGTCTTTCCAGTGACCTGCCCTCATGGGGGAGCTGACCCACCGTTGCTTCATTAGAACAAAAGACACTCCCATCACCCAGGAAATTGCAAGAGTTTCAGGAGCCCTGTGTCAGGAAGCAGGGTCAAAGATCAAATATGAGACCAAAAGGTGCTTCTAGTGCCCTTATCACTTAGGACATTACAAGGGGTTTTGGAGCTCTGGGCCAGGAACTGGGAGCAGAAACCAAACTATATTTTCTAGTATCTCATATCACCCCAAATCACAGGCTAGAAAGTGCTGGTGCTGGGATTCCAAACCAGGTAATCTGGCCTCGAGTCCATGCTTGCAAATAATAAACATAGGTTATTCATTCCATCTGCTTGAAGAAATCTCTTGAAGAAATCTTGAAGAAATGTCTTCTGCAGCTTTCTGCTCTGCCCCAATCTGAACTGATCGTCCTACACTTGACCCCCCACTCCAGTCCTAGACTCCAGTGAGGTCACTGCTGTGGGTCAGCTTACTGGCTATCCTTCCAGATCATTTTTCTATGCATTTACCTATATACGGTCCATAGAAAAATGCATAGTTTGTGTTTTTTCCTTTTATGGGAATCTTTTTATTCTTCTGCCAATTGCTTTTCCAGTTAAAAATATAGGTTGACCATGGATCAGAGAGATTTCCTTGTTGATACATATAAAGCTACCTGTGGTATTCAGAATAATGACTCCTTCAAAGATATCCACATCAAAATCCCTGGAAGCTAGGAGTATGGGACCTTACATGGCAAAAGGGACTTGCAGATATGATTAGATTAATTATCTTAGAACAAGGAGGTTATTCTGGCTTATCCGGGTGGTCCCAATATCATCACAAAGGTCCTTAGAGAAGCAGGGGCACCTGGCTGGCTCAGTCAGTGGACCTTGATCTCAGGGTCGTGAGTTCAAGCCCCACTGCTCCTAGAGATTACTGAAAAAAATTAGTAAACATACCCCCCCCAAATGGCATTCTCAGCAAAGAAATAGAAATTTTAAAAAAAAGAGGGGCGCCTGGGTGGCACAGTGGTTAAGCGTCTGCCTTCGGCTCAGGGCGTGATCCGGGCGTTGTGGGATCGAGCCCCACGTCAGGCTCCTCCGCTATGAGCCTGCTTCTTCCTCTCCCACTTCCCCTGCTTGTGTTCCCTCTCTCGCTGGCTGTCTCTATCTCTGTCGAATAAATAAATAAAATCTTTTTAAAAAAAGAAATTTTAAAGAGAGAGAGAGAGAAGCCGAAGTGTGGGGTGGGGGAAGATTTCCTTGCCGATCTTTTGAAGATGCAAAATGGGACCATAAGCCAAAGAATGCAGGTGACCTCTAGAAGATAAAGGGGGCAAGAAAATGCATCCTTCCCTAGAGCCCCTAGAAGGAACGCAGCCTGGCGAACCCTTCGATTTTCGCCCAGTGAGACCATTTAGAACTTTCAACCTCCAAAACTGTAAGATAGTAACTTCGCGCTGCCGTAAACCACAAACTTCATGGTGACTTGTTACGGCAGCAAAAGGAAGCGAATACACTTACTATCTCACCGTTTTTAACTGCTACACTCTCAGTGCTCCATAGTATAGGGCAATGCTATTGCTTGCTCGGCCATTAACCTATCAGTGAACTTTTAGGTCTCTTTGAAGTTTTTATGGGACTGCTCCGCAGAGTCCCTGGTACATGATTCTGTGGGCATCCGTGTGAATCTTTTCTTAGGAGAATAGATATCTAGAAATAGAATTCCTAGGACAAAGATGGGCGCTACTAATTTGAATCAAACTGCCAAATTCGGGGCGCCTGGGTGGCTCAGTCAGTTGAGCGTCTGACTCTTGGTGTCCCCTCAGGTCATGATCTCAGGGTCGTGAGATCGAGCCCCGCGTGGGGCTCCATGCTCAGTGGGGAGTCTGCTGGAGAGTCTTCTCTCCCTCTGCCCCTCCCCACCTCTAAAATAAATCAATCTTTAGTTTAAAAAACTGCCAAATTATCCTCCAAAAGGCAGAACCAGAGTATGTTCATGAGTGGATGAGTCTGCCGATAATACACTCTCTCTTCAATGTTGGATACTATCCCCCTTTAGCTCAAGCCAAACTAAATCTTATATTTGTTTTAATTTGCATGTCTCTAAATACCTTTGTTCTGCTCTTGTGTTGAGCATAATTTCCTAAGTTGATTGGACATTCGTATTTCTTTTTCTATAAATCACCTATTTGTATAACTTACCCGGTTTTCTACTGGGTTTAAAAAAATCTTTTTCCCATTGGTTGGTTGGAATTCTTGATGTTTCGATATTAAACTTCATTCTACTTTCGTGACTCATCTCACTGCTATTTATGATCTCCTGTGCAGGAATTTTGAACTTAGATGTAGTAATATTTACCAATGGCTTTTGTATTTTATATCTTACTGTAGAAAGCCTGCTACCAGCTGAGATTCTTTAGTAATGTTCTCTATTGTCATCTAACGTTTTAATAGCCAGCATTTTTGTCCACCTGGAGTGTATTTTAATTTTTCTTATGCAAGGAAGTTATTATTTAAAAATTTGCATAGAGTATACATTGATTCGTGTAACCACCATCAAAATTGGTATACACAACAGTTTCCTATCTTAAAAAATGTCCTCGTGCTTCTCCTTTATAATCAAACCTCTCCCTCATCCCAGCGCTTGGCAACCACTGATCTGTCTCCAAACCTATAGTTTGGTTTTTACCAGAATGCCATATAAATGGAATCATCCGGAGCATTCGTTCAGATTACAGTATGCAACGTTTTGAGCCTGGTTTCTTTCACTCAACATAATATTTTAAAATTCATCCATGTTGATGCATGTATCAATGGTTCATTTTTTTTTAAGATTCTATTTACTTATTTGACAGAGAGAGAGGGCACGAGCAGGGGGAGCCCAGGCAGAGGGAGAGGAAGAAGCAGGCTTCCTACTTAGCCAGGAGTCCCATGCAGGGCTCCATTCCAGGACCCGGGGATCATGACCCAAGCCCAAGGCAGATACTTTACCGACTGAGCCACCCAGACGCCCCGGTTCATTTCTTTTCCTTGCTGAGTATACTGAGCATAGCGTGTGTGTGTTATTGTATGAACGTATCATGGTTTGTTAACACATTTACTCACTGAAGGACATTTGGGTTGTTTCCAGTTTAGGGCAAGTATGGATAGGGCTGTGATGAACATTCATGTACTGGTTTCGGTGTGCATGGAAGTTTTCCTTCCTCTACGGCAGAGGCCAGAAAACTAGAGCCTGTGAGCCAGAACCAGTCTGCTGCCTGTTTTCCTAAATAAAGTTTTATTGGAACCAGACACACTCATTTGGTCATGTATTGGTTGCTTTTCTGCTGTAATGGCCCAGTTGGGTAGTTGTGATAGAGCCTGTATGGTGCCCACAGCCTAAAATATGTACTGCTTGGCCCTTTACAGAACAAGTTGACTCATCTGGAGTTCATAAATCATTTTACGGGGTTGCTTTACCAAGTTCTTCAGTCTAAGGAGGGGGGAGGTCCTGCCCTCCTGGGCCCACAGCTCCACCTACTGGACAGGAAGTTTCCCCTCCCTCAGCGTTCTGGCTCCTGCGAGGTCTCCTTTGGCCCCGGCTGATGCCACCATGATATCGCTTAGAGGCCTGGGCACGGGAGCCCAGAGAAAATAAAAATAAAAATAAAACGGTGGGGGATTTCCACACTCTCTCTGAGCGTTAGGCCTTCTCTTTTCTACTCCTCGCGCCAGAACTTAAGGGCTTCTCGGGGATCTCTTTCTATGCCACAGCCCTCACTTCCCATTTCAACCTCATTGAGTTCAATCTGGAGTATCCCAGAGGGGGAGAAATGGTCAAGTCAACGCCATTTCAATAGTACCTCGAACTCGAGGCTCCTTGTCTGTTTCCTTTTCAGAAGTCTCAAATAGCTGGTCCGGGGATTTTGCTCAGGTTTTAGAACCAATTTAAATCTGTGAAGTCGGTCTCCCCTGCAATGTGCAGCCACTGATGACTCTGCTGGGGTTTTTTTGTTTGTTTGTTTTTTGGTGTTTTTTTTGTTTTGTTTTGTTTTGTTTTGTTTTGTTTTTTGTACTTAAGGTGGCTTTCGACAGGTCACCCCCTGTCTGTACAGCATCGTGTTCAGCCAAAGACTGATCCGAGGTTGTGTGAAAACATGTCAAGCGTGTTTGATTTTGCTTTACGGCTGGAGAGTACATGCAAACCCCAGGCCCTTGACAAGTCTGCCGTGGCTTTTATTTTTTCCCGGCGCGGGCTCGTGTCTTCCCCTGGCCACCCACGGGCTCAGTAAGCCAGAGCTACGTGGGTGAGTTGGGTCTGTTCTGAGCTCTGCTACGCATGCGTACGGGCTCCAGGCTGCCCAAGACACGGGGAGTTCGTTTATCAGATCTCCTATGGCTGCCTCACCTCCCAGACCTCCAAGTTCAATTCCCAACCGACTGGCCCATGGCTTGCCCCCAACAGGCTGTCAGGTCCGGCTAATGGCACCGCCGGCCCCCTGCCTTTGCTTGCTGCTGAGAAAGTCACTTAAGCTGGCCGCACTCCGAGTCACATTAGCCATTGCCGGCAGCCGCAGTGAAGCTCATTTTCCGGAGAAGGGATGGGACCCCCACTGGGAAAAAACCACCATGAACGATGCCGCTCTGAGCCACAGTTGGACGGTTTTGATGAATAAAACACTTCTCAGTTGGTAGTATGCATTTAGTCTCATTCCAGGGGACCCAAGTGGTTGTGTTTTTTGTTTTTTGTTTTTGACAGGTTTTTTTTCCTCCAGCTTTTAGAGTTGCTTTTTGGGGAGAGACTGCATCAGCTCCATCATGCCAGAAGTGGACAGCTCCCTTAAGGTTTTTTTTTTTTAATTTTTTATTTATCTATTTGACAGAGAGACAGAGAGAGAGCCAGCACGAACAGGAGGAGGGGCAGAGGGAGAGGGAGAAGCAGACTCCTCGCTGAGCAGGGAACCCCATGTGGGGCTTGATCCCAGGACCCCAGGATCATGACCTGAGCCGAAGGCAGATGCGTAATCGACTGCGCCGCGCCGGCGTCCCCATCCCTTGAGTTTTATACAAGCAAACATAATAGAAGGAAGCAGCATGCCTGCCACCAGACCAAAACCTCAAATTATAATCAAGACAGTCCACAGGGGCGGGAAGCTTGTCTTTTCACAACCATCCTCAAAACGAAACATCTAGTGCCTGCTGACAGCAAGATTAAGACCCCGAGCTTTCCCGTCAACCACACGCTTCTTCTGAATACAACTACACTGCACCATTTTCTTCCTCTGAACTTCAGAACGGAATTTCCATGACCTTTCACCTCTAGAAAGCCAGTCACTTTCCCAAAATGGAACGCGCAGGCCAACAGCGAGCTGTGTAACCAGACCCAACATGCTTACAAAACACTTCATCCGTTTTATTCTTTCCAGCCTCTCCATTTCATGTGAGGTGTTTCCACTCTCAATCAAATATAGCCGTATTTCATTTGTATATCCATTCCGAGATTCCCTGTCATTATTAGGGGTGAGGTTAATCATTTATACTTGGTGTGATT
>NW_024423319.1:83727410-83763441 GCF_017311325.1 Ursus maritimus | reverse complement strand
ATATGTACTGCTTGGCCCTTTACAGAACAAGTTGACTCATCTGGAGTTCATAAATCATTTTACGGGGTTGCTTTACCAAGTTCTTCAGTCTAAGGAGGGGGGAGGTCCTGCCCTCCTGGGCCCACAGCTCCACCTACTGGACAGGAAGTTTCCCCTCCCTCAGCGTTCTGGCTCCTGCGAGGTCTCCTTTGGCCCCGGCTGATGCCACCATGATATCGCTTAGAGGCCTGGGCACGGGAGCCCAGAGAAAATAAAAATAAAAATAAAACGGTGGGGGATTTCCACACTCTCTCTGAGCGTTAGGCCTTCTCTTTTCTACTCCTCGCGCCAGAACTTAAGGGCTTCTCGGGGATCTCTTTCTATGCCACAGCCCTCACTTCCCATTTCAACCTCATTGAGTTCAATCTGGAGTATCCCAGAGGGGGAGAAATGGTCAAGTCAACGCCATTTCAATAGTACCTCGAACTCGAGGCTCCTTGTCTGTTTCCTTTTCAGAAGTCTCAAATAGCTGGTCCGGGGATTTTGCTCAGGTTTTAGAACCAATTTAAATCTGTGAAGTCGGTCTCCCCTGCAATGTGCAGCCACTGATGACTCTGCTGGGGTTTTTTTGTTTGTTTGTTTTTTGGTGTTTTTTTTGTTTTGTTTTGTTTTGTTTTGTTTTGTTTTTTGTACTTAAGGTGGCTTTCGACAGGTCACCCCCTGTCTGTACAGCATCGTGTTCAGCCAAAGACTGATCCGAGGTTGTGTGAAAACATGTCAAGCGTGTTTGATTTTGCTTTACGGCTGGAGAGTACATGCAAACCCCAGGCCCTTGACAAGTCTGCCGTGGCTTTTATTTTTTCCCGGCGCGGGCTCGTGTCTTCCCCTGGCCACCCACGGGCTCAGTAAGCCAGAGCTACGTGGGTGAGTTGGGTCTGTTCTGAGCTCTGCTACGCATGCGTACGGGCTCCAGGCTGCCCAAGACACGGGGAGTTCGTTTATCAGATCTCCTATGGCTGCCTCACCTCCCAGACCTCCAAGTTCAATTCCCAACCGACTGGCCCATGGCTTGCCCCCAACAGGCTGTCAGGTCCGGCTAATGGCACCGCCGGCCCCCTGCCTTTGCTTGCTGCTGAGAAAGTCACTTAAGCTGGCCGCACTCCGAGTCACATTAGCCATTGCCGGCAGCCGCAGTGAAGCTCATTTTCCGGAGAAGGGATGGGACCCCCACTGGGAAAAAACCACCATGAACGATGCCGCTCTGAGCCACAGTTGGACGGTTTTGATGAATAAAACACTTCTCAGTTGGTAGTATGCATTTAGTCTCATTCCAGGGGACCCAAGTGGTTGTGTTTTTTGTTTTTTGTTTTTGACAGGTTTTTTTTCCTCCAGCTTTTAGAGTTGCTTTTTGGGGAGAGACTGCATCAGCTCCATCATGCCAGAAGTGGACAGCTCCCTTAAGGTTTTTTTTTTTTAATTTTTTATTTATCTATTTGACAGAGAGACAGAGAGAGAGCCAGCACGAACAGGAGGAGGGGCAGAGGGAGAGGGAGAAGCAGACTCCTCGCTGAGCAGGGAACCCCATGTGGGGCTTGATCCCAGGACCCCAGGATCATGACCTGAGCCGAAGGCAGATGCGTAATCGACTGCGCCGCGCCGGCGTCCCCATCCCTTGAGTTTTATACAAGCAAACATAATAGAAGGAAGCAGCATGCCTGCCACCAGACCAAAACCTCAAATTATAATCAAGACAGTCCACAGGGGCGGGAAGCTTGTCTTTTCACAACCATCCTCAAAACGAAACATCTAGTGCCTGCTGACAGCAAGATTAAGACCCCGAGCTTTCCCGTCAACCACACGCTTCTTCTGAATACAACTACACTGCACCATTTTCTTCCTCTGAACTTCAGAACGGAATTTCCATGACCTTTCACCTCTAGAAAGCCAGTCACTTTCCCAAAATGGAACGCGCAGGCCAACAGCGAGCTGTGTAACCAGACCCAACATGCTTACAAAACACTTCATCCGTTTTATTCTTTCCAGCCTCTCCATTTCATGTGAGGTGTTTCCACTCTCAATCAAATATAGCCGTATTTCATTTGTATATCCATTCCGAGATTCCCTGTCATTATTAGGGGTGAGGTTAATCATTTATACTTGGTGTGATTCTTTGGCCTTATTTCCAGACCGGTAATTAGCAAAAGGGGCCAGTTTTGCCATACGCACCCCACCAAGGACATCTGGCAATGTCTGGGGACACTCTCGTTTTTACACTGAGGTTGTGCTTGTGCTACTGGTGTTTGAAGGGTAGAGTCCGGGGTTGCAGCTAAACAGCCTACAATGTGCAGTATGGTCCCCACAACAACGAAGTTGTTCTAGATGTTTGGGGGATTGTATATTTGATTTCTCAGTAACTATATCGGAGGGATGCCATCATTGCTATTGCGGGGCTGTGAATCACCGACCCGTTACACACCCAGGAAATGACCTCCAAGAATGCTCCACCGGCTGACTTCCAAAGCCTCCTAATCACTGCATCACATGCTCGCATCGCTGAACCCAGACTCTGGTGTTGGTTGAAAAACACTGATCTGGAATTGCCTCCTTCTAGGCACCCTAGGAAACCCACTTGCTTGACCCCCCAACCTCTTAATTACTGACTCTTAATCACGAGGAGACATAGATTTCATGAGACTAAGCCTCCCATAGTCACTAGTCGTAAAACCCCTAACAATCGACCTCGAGAGCACCCACACCCCAGATGCCTCCCAGTCACTACCTTGCAGACAACCACCATCACTAACCCATAGGCCTCCCAATCATCCGCCCACACATTTCCCCCCAGTCAACAGCTCTCACAGGCCCTCAGTTGCTTTAAGCAACAGGGCTCCATTTTCTTGACTCTCACAGATCTTCAACCCTTGACATCAACAGATCACAAATCACTGATCCAATAGACATCGAAAACCTGACGACCAGGGACCTCTACCTCGGACTCAGCAGACAGCAAATAACCGCATAGGTTCGTACACAGGGAACTCCGAAGTCCACTGATCACTGACAGCCACAGATTCCCATCACTGATCCCCCACAGAAAATTAACCACGAAGGAAGATATAGAGTTGGCAAATAAGCACGTGCAAAGATGCTCAATGTCATACATCCTTAGGGAATTGCAAGTTAAAACAACAGTGAGATTCCATTACATACCTATCAGAATGGCTAAAATCCAAAAAACTGACAACACCAAATCCTGGCGAAGATATGGAGCAATGGGAGCTGTCATTCCATGCTGACGGGAATGCAAAATGGTATAGCCTTATTGGAAGAATTTGGCACTTTCTTACAAAGCTAAATATAGTGTGACCATATGACCCAGGCATTTTGCGCCCGGGTATTAACCCAAATGAGTCGAAAACTTATGTCTACACTAAAACCTAGACAGGAATGTTTATAGTAGCTTTAATTACAATTGCTGAAAACTGGAAGCAACCAAAATGTCCTTCAAAGGGTGAACGAAAAAAACCAACCAACCAACCAACCAACCATGGCACATCTACACAAGGAATATTATTCAATTATTTTAAAAAAACAACCAAGCTATCAAGCCATGAAAAGACATGGAAGAACTTTCTTCTCTTTTTTAAAAATTTAAAAAATTTTTAAAATTTTTTATTGTATTTTATTTTTTTAGAGGTGGGGGAAGGGGCAGAGGAAGCTGGAGAGAGAGAGAATCCCGAGCAGGCTTCATGCCCAGCGCAGAGCCTGATGTGGGGCTTAATGCGGGACTTGATCTCAAGACCCTGAGATCATGAGCTGAGCCGAAATCAAGAGTCGGATGCCTAACTGACTGAGCCACCCAGGCGCCCCTGCACGGAGGAACTTTAAATACATGTTGCTTAGTGAAAAAAGCCAATCTGCAAAGGCTACATACTGTATGGGTCCAACTATATGACATTCTGGAAAAGGCAAAACAATAGAGACATGTATACCCATGTTCGTAGCAGCACAATTGACAATCGCTAGGAGGTAGAAGCAAACCAAATGTCCACGGATGGAAGCGTGGATAAACAAAATGTGGTATATACATGTAATAGGATATTATTCAGCTTTAAAAAGGAAGGCAATTGTGGCACAGGCTGCAATGTGTGTGAACCTTGAGGACATTATGCTAAGTGAAATAAGGCAGTCACAAAAATGCAAATACTCTATGATTCCGCTTTCATGAGGGATCTAAAGTAGTCAAATTCATAGAAACAGAAAGTAGAATGGTCGTTACCAGAAGCTGGGGGAGGAGGCAATGAGGAGCTGTTGTCTAAAGAGGTCAGAGTTTCAGTTTTGTGAGATGAAAAGGTGCATATATTTAACACCACTGAACTGTGCACCTGAAATGGTTACAACGGTAAATTTTATGTGATGTGGTTTTTTACCATAATAAAAAACACTTTATTTTATTTTCTTTAAGATTTTATTCATTTATTTGAGAGAGAGAGACAGAAAGCATGAGGAGGGGGTGGGGCAGAGGAAGAGGGAGAAGCAGACTCCCCAGTGAGCAGGGAGCCCTACGTGGGGCTCGATCCCAGGAACCCAAGTCGAAGGCAGACGCCTAACTGACAGAGCCCCCCAGACACACCACAATAAAAAACATTTTTTTTAAAGATTTTATTTATTTATTTGACAGAGAGAGAGAGAGACAGCCAGCGAGAGAGGGAACACAAGCAGGGGGAGTGGGAGAGGAAGAAGCAGGCTTCCAGCAGAGGAGCCTGATGTGGGGCTCGATCCCATAATGCCGGGATCACGCTCTGAGCCGAAGGCAGACACAACGACTGAGCCACCCAGGCGCCCCACAATAAAAAACATTTTAAAAAATGATGGGAACAGTAAAAAATCAGTGGTTACCAGAGTTTCATGGGGCAAAGGAGAAGGGTGAGCAGGTGGAAAAAGGGGAGCTTTAGGGCTATGAAACTATTCTGTACGATACTGTCATTCTGGATATATGTCATTATACATTTGTCAAAACCCCTACAACTGTACAAAACCAAGAGTCAACCATGATGTAAACCATGGACTTCAGTTAATAATCAGGTATCAACATTAACTTATGAATTGTAACGAACGCGTCCACAAGCCCAAGATCTTACTAACCGGAGAACCCGTGAGCCATGGAGAGAGGAAGGGTGTGGGAACTCTGCCCCACCTGACCAATTTTAGGCAAACCCAAAACTACGCTAAAAAAAATAAAGTTTATTAAGTTAAAAAATGAACGCAGATGGTGTTGGTCATACAGTTAGTTGGATTATTTCTGTTTTGTGAAGCATGTGTTTTCAAGATTCACTAAAGTTACTTAGTGGTGTTTATTCACCCGTGTCAGACACCCGCACTTCCTCCAAACAAACGAATCTATGTCCTCATCTATGTCTGCTGTGAGGACAGGATTTGTCCGGGGATACCTGCCTAGGTCTCAGATTTCTAAGCCATAGGACTTGGCTATTCTTAAATAAGGACAGCCAGGTGGCACCCTCAAAGGGCTGCTGTTACCCACTGGGCACGGAGTTCCTCTGTCCCCTCATCCCTGCCAAAATGTGGCATGATCCAGCTCTCCAATTTATGATAACCTCATGGTTGTAAATAATATATCATAGTTAGCTTTTTTTTTAAAGATTTTATTTATTTATTTGAGAGAGAGAGAGAGCACAAGCAAGGGGAGCAGCAGACCCCTCGCTGAGCAGGGACCCCGATGTGGGGCTCGATCCCAGAACCCTGGGATCATCACCTGAGCTGAAGGCAGATGCTTAACCGACTGAGCCACCCAGGCGCCCCTGTATCATACTCGTTCTTACACGTCTCTAACCATTAAAACGTTCATGTATCTCTTCATATGTTCCTTGGCATCAGGCTTGTGAACTGCCTGTCATACGCTTTGCCTATTTTCCGACTGGAGTTCCTACCTTTTCGTTGTGGTTACTGATTTGCTGAAGTTCCTTGTATATACTAGATATTGTCCTTGGTTGGTGTTAGACATTTATATATCTTTTCCCGATTTTCCATATGTCTATTTTTTTTAAAGATTTTATTTATTTATTTGACAGAGAGAGAGAGACAGCCAGCAAGAGAGGGAACATAGGCAGGGGGAGTGGGAGAGGAAGAAGCAGGCTCCCAGAGGAGAAGCCTGATGTGGGGCTCGATCCCAGAACACCGGGATCACACCCTGAGCTGAAGGCAGATGCTTAACGACTGAGCCACCCAGGCGCCCCTCCATATGTCTATTAACTTTGTGTATGAGCCCCTTAATTGAGCAGAAATTCTTTTTTTTTTTTTAGATTTTTAAAAATTTACTTGACAGAGAGAGACACAGCGAGAGAGGGAACACAAGCAGGGGGAGTGGGAGAGGGAGAAGCAGGCTTCCCGCTAAGCTGGGAGCCCGATGCGGGGCTCGATCCCAGGACCCTGGGATCATGACCTGAGTTGAAGGCAGACGCTTCACTGCCTGAGTCACCCAGGCACCCCAGAGCAGAAATTCTTCTGAAATAGATGATATTTACCAAATTTTTGCCTTATAAACTGTACTTTTGTGATTTTCTTTAAGAAAGACTATACCCATCCTAAGCAGGTTTTTACCCCCGGCTTTGATATAATTGACCCATAACACTGTACAAGTTTAGGGTGTAGGACGTGTTGACTCGATACATTTATAGGTTGCGGAATGATAACCACCATAGCAGTAGCTACCACCTCCATCCCTTCACATAGTTACCATTTCTTTTTTTGTGGTGAGAACATTTAAGGTCTATGCTCTTAGCAACATTAAAGTATATGATACAGTATCATTAGCTAGAATCACCATGCTGTACATTGGATCCCCCGAATTTGTTAATCTTGTAACTGGGAGTTTGTACCTTTTGACCAATATCACCCCGTTTCCCTCACCCCTCCAGCCTCTGGTAACCACCATTCTACTCTCTGGTTCTATGAGTTCAGCTTTTTTAAATTCCTCATACGAGTGAGATCATACACTAGCTGTCTTCCTCTGTCCTCGCATAATGCCCTTAAATTTCATCCCTGTTGTTGTCGATGGCAAGATCCCCTTCTTTCTCATGGCTGAATAATATTCCATTATATATCATGTATATATCACACTTTCTTTTTCCATTCATCCGCTGATGGACACTTGGGTTGTTTCTATATCTCGGCTATTGTGAATAATGTTGCAGTGCACGAGGGGGAGCAGATGTCTCTCTACAAGATTCTGATTTCAGTTCCTCTAGATAAATACCCAGAAGTGGGATTGCTGGCTCATATGGTAGTTCTATTTTTTTATTTTTTGAGGAACCTCTATGCTTCTTGCTATCGGCTGTGCCAGTTTACATTCCCACTGACAGTGCACGAGGGTTCCCTTTTTGCCACATCCTCACCCACACTTACCCCTTGTCTTCTTGATGACAGCCATTCTAACTAGTGGGAGGTGCTATCTCGTTGTGGTTTTGATTCCCATTTCCCTGATGATGGGTGATGTCAAGCACCTTTTCAAGTACCCGTTGACCATCTGTATGTCTTCCGTGGAAGACTGTCTTCTCAGTTCCTCTGTCCACTTTGTAATTGGGATGTTAGTTTTTTTGCTATTAAGTTGTATGAGTTCCGTATATAGTTTGGATACCAACCCCTTATCAGATGTATCATTTGCAAACATTTTCTTCCATTTCTGAGATTGCCTTTTCACGTTTGATCATTTACTTTGCTGTGCAGAAGATTTTTAGTGTGATACAGTGCCATTTCTTCATTTTTGCTTTTGTGGCTCGTGCTTTTGCTGTTATATCCAGAAGATTCTTGATGAAACCAATGTCAAGGAGTTCTTACCCTATGTTTTCTTCTAGGAGTTTTACTGTTTCAGGTCTTAAATTTAAGTCTTTTTTTTTAATTTATTTATTTGACAGAGAGAGGGACAGCCAGCGAGAGAGGGAACACAAACCGGGGGAGTGGGAGAGGAAGAAGCAGGCTCATAGCGGAGGAGCCTGACGTGGGGCTCGATCCCACAACGCCGGGATCACGCCCTGAGCCGAAGGCAGACACTTAAGGACTGAGCCACTCAGGCGCCCCTAAATTTAAGTCTTTAATCCATTTCAAGTTAATTATTGTGACGGTGGAAGACAGGGGTCTACTTTCATTCTTCTGCGTGTGGGTATCCAGTTTTCTCAGCACCATTGATTAAAGAGACTGTCCTTCCCCCTTGAGTACTGTCAGTTCCCTTGACAAATAGTAGTTGATTGTTTATGCACAGGTTTATTTCCGGGTTCTCTATTCTGTTCCATTGATCTATGTGTCTATTTTTATGCCACTACCATACTGTTTTGGTTACTACAGCCTTGTAGTAAAGTTTGTAGTATAGTTTGAAATCAGGAAGCGTGGATGCCTCCAGCTTTGTTCTTTCTCAAGTTTGCTTTGGCTATTCAGGGTCTTTTGTGGCTCCGTACAAATTTTAGGATTGTTTGTTCTAATTCTGTGAAAAATGCCATTGGAATTTTGATAGGGATTACATTGAATTTGTAGATTGCTTCGGGTAATATGGACATTTTAACAATATTAATTCTTCTGATCCATGAACATAGGATATCTTTCTATTTGTGTCTTCTTCCATTTCTTTCATCAAAGTCTTACAGTTTTCAGTGTAAAGATCTTTCACTTCCTTGGTTAGCTCTATTCCTCAGTATTTTGTTGTTTTTGATGCTGTTGTGAATAAAATTGCTTTCTTCATTTCTTTTTCAGGTGTTTCATTATTAGTGTATAAAAACATGACTGTTTTCTGTATGTTGATTTTGTATCCTGTAACTTTACTGAATTCATTGATTAGTTCTAACAGGTGTGTGTGTGTGTGTGTGTGTGTGTGAAGTAGTTAGGATTTTCTCTATATCAGATCATATCATCTGCAAACATAGACAATTTTACTTCATTCTATTTGGATGCCTTTTATTTCTTTTTCTTTTCTTTTTTCTTGGCTGGTGTATTTTTTATTTTTTAATTTTTTTAAAGGGGAAGAAGATCAAAGGAAGAGGGAGGAAAGAGAATCTTAAGCAGGCTCCACACTGGGCCCAAGGTAGGGCTTGATCTCACAACCCTGAGATCATGACCTGAGCTGAAATCAAGAGTCAGATGGTTAACTGAATGAGCCACCCAGGGGCCCCCTGTTATTGTTATTGTTTTTGTATGTATCTTCTCAGCCTGTCTTTTGCCTAAATAGCCCAACATTATTCCAAAAATCTCTAATATTATGCATTATTTTGAAATCTACTTTTAAAAGTGTTCATTATTTTTTTAGAGATTTATTTACTTATTTATTTGGGGGGCAGAGGGAAAGAATGTCAAGCCAACTCCCCACTGAGCATGGTGCTGGACTTGGACTCGGGGTTCAAAATCAAGAGTCAGACATTCAACCAACTGACACACCCAGGCACCCCAAAAGTGTTTATTATTTTTATTATGGATACCTTCAAACTTATATAAAAAAGAAAATGCTAGGGGCAGCTGGCTCGCTCAGTCGGTAGAGCATGTGACTCTTAATCTCAGGGTCATGAGTTCAAGCCCCTTATTGGGCATAGCGCCTACTTAAAAAAAATTTTTTTTAATTTAGAAAAGAGAAAATACTAGTAAAATAATCTCTCATTTATCTATCACCCAGCTTCAACAACTATCGACATATAACTTATTTTGTCTGTACTTCAACTCCACAATTGACTATGGAAGAGTAAGTCCCAGACACTATAACATTTTGTCAATAAATACCACATTATGAAAAAATAAAGTAAATAAATAAGTACTATGTGTCCTAAAGCATAAAGACTCTTTGTTTTAATAACATCGCCACAAAACCACTAACATGCTCAAAAATATGCCAAAAATCCCTTAATATTTTTTTAAAAAATTTTTATTTATTTGACGGAGAGAGAATGAGCCAGGGGAAAGGCAAAGGGAGGGGAAGAAGCAGACTCCTCGCTGAGCAGGGAGCTTGACGTGGGCTTGATCCCAAGACACTGGGATCATGACCTGAGCCAAAGGCAGATGCTTAACCGACTGCGACACCCCCAGAATCCGTTAATATTATCAGTGTTCAAATTTCCTTGACTGTCCCGTAAGTCTCTTATTTACAACCGGGTTGTTCAAGTAAGAATCTAATGTCCACATTGCAAGTAGTTAATACACCTCTTAAGGGTCTTCTTTTTTTTTATTAAGATTTTATCTATTTATTTGAAAGAAAGAGAGACAGCCAGCGAGAGAGGGAACACAAGCAGGGGGAGTGGGAGAGGGAGAAGCAGGCTCCCAGCGGAGCAGGGACCCCAACATGGGGCTCGATCCCAGGACCCTGGGATCACACCCTGAGCCAAAGGCAGACGCTTAATGACTAAGCCACCCAGGCACCCCTCTTAAGTGTCTTTTAATCAATAACACATTCCTTCCTTCTCTTTTATTCTTGTATTTTACTTGTCAAATCATCCTGGTCACTTGGCCTAGAATTTTCCACATTCTGGATTTAGCTCACTGCATCTTCCTTGTGGCCTATAATTTGTACCTCTGTCCCCTGAAGTTCCTGTGAACAGATGGTAAACGCTTGATCAGATTCACGTGTTATATTTTGATAAGAATACTTCATAGGAGTAATACCGATACTGACCAGTGGCCTTGGGTATTGAAACTTTTTTGTTTTGTTTTGCTTTGTTCCCCAACATAATGTAGATATCTTCCAATCCACCAGCTAATCCAGTCTGTAAGGGAGACATACTCGAGTTCTCCTCTGGATCTTTATACGGTACAAACCGCTGGTACAGTTGCTGTTTGTGACAAGAGCGTGCATGTTTTTGCGACTGTTCCCTGCTACCCATAAATTTCACAGTTACGTGAATTTGTTTTCTCAAAGCTCTGACACGCAAGTTATTTCCATGTTCAAGGGTGACCTGTCTGAAATTCACTTTGGAAAGATTTTAGGCATTTTAGACATCTAAGCATAAGTTTTCAACTGTAGTGTTTTGTGTGGAGTCTATCGTCTGGTTCCAGAGTCGTTGGACATTGACTCTGACATCTCAAATACCTGACCAGCCAGCCTTCTTCTAGAAAGAAAGAAAAAAAAGACAAAAGGAAGCAAAGAATATTGTATGCTAATTCTATTAATGGGGATATTTTTAAAACACATTTTAAAAGCCACCTGTGTTTTAGTCTAGCGTTGCTCTGGTGTTTTTTTTTTTTTTCCTAATCCCTATTGGGAAACAATTTGACCAAACATATCACTTACCCTACAAATGTCCACATCATGCATGTTTCAGAATTTTTCTTTTAAAAATTACTCAACACCACTAAAAATTACAGATATAAAACTTAGGGAAATGTTATTCACAAGAGACCCTGAAATATGGAAAACCCTCTATATATCTTTTTAAGTAAATTATGTTATGGCAACATGCTCTGATACTGTGGGCTCTAATACAGGGGCACCTGGGTGGCTCATTCAGTGAAGTGTCTTCCTTCCACTCAGGTCATGATCCCGGGGTCCTGGGATTGAGTCCTGCGTTGGGCTTCCTGCTCAGTGGGGAGCCTTGGGTGGGGAGCCTGCTTCTCCCTCTCCTTCTGCTTCTCCCTCCCCTTTT
Organism: Ursus maritimus; assembly: GCF_017311325.1. Taxonomy (NCBI): domain Eukaryota; kingdom Metazoa; phylum Chordata; class Mammalia; order Carnivora; family Ursidae; genus Ursus; species Ursus maritimus. The sequence continues at coordinate 83,751,835 of NW_024423319.1, read as the reverse complement.
TTTTTTTTTAAGATCTTATTTATTTATTTGACAGAGAGAGAGACAGCCAGCGAAAGAGGGAACACAAGCAAGGGGAGTGGGAGAGGAAGAAGCAGGCTCCCAGCGGAGGAGCCTGATGTGGGGCTCGATCCCATAACGCCAGGATCACGTCCTGAGCCGAAGGCAGACGCTTAACGACTGAGCCACCCAGGCGCCCCTTCTCCCTCTCCTTCTGCCTCTGTCTCTCCCCACTGCTCGTGCTCTCTCTCTCTCAAAATAAAGAAATAAATAAAATCTTTAAATAAATAAATACAATGAACAATACATTTATTTTTCCAGAACTCAACAAAATTTTATTGAACAACTACCGTATGGTGTTGACCGTACAGACGGAAAACAACAAAAACAAGGTCCCTGCCCCTCTGCGGCTTTCATCCCAGGAGCTAGATGAGGTTAATATTGAGTTTTTAGGTATCTGCAAAACAGCAAAATATTCAAATAACAATGCCAAGGAGACTGAAGCTGAGAAAAAAGGTCTGGGCTTCAAACATAAACCTTGTGATGGCTGTTATAGAGACGCCAATGAAAACATGGGAGGCGAGGACATCGCCGCATTTTCTTGCAAAATTCTCAGCTATCAGCCCAAAGCTGGTCTGAACACAGAGGCCATGATTTTTTTAAAAGATTTTGTTCATTTATATATATACAGAGAGAGAGAGAGAGAGAGAGCGCGCACAAGCAGGGGGAGCAGCAGAGGGAGAGAGAGAAGCAGGCTCCCCGCTGAGCAGGAAGCTGGATGCGGGGCTCGATCCCAGGACCCTAGGATCATGACCTGAGCTGAAGGCAGACGCTTCACCAGCGGAGCCACCCAGGCGCCCCAAGAGGCTGTAATCTTGTGATTCTCCTACGAAACGTCCCAGCCAAAGGCCCTCGAGTCCGGCCAGTTGCTCTGACATGCCAGGACTCGAATACTTCCTCAAACGCCAAGGCCATGGGGATGGCCCTCTCCAGCCAGTGGGGGATGGGGCCTGTTAGCGACACGGCACGCTTTCAGAACACGTGCATTAAACAACACAGTAGAAAATGTAAAAAAAAAAAGAATAGTTGTATCACGACAACACAGTATACCAAAATAGGTATGTGAAATGCAAATGGGAAGGGAATATAAGTAAGAAAAATACATTTAGGATATTTCTATCCTGCCAGTCAGGGTCCTGGCAGAAACCAGATGGCACCCTCAAACTGGGTGATTTGAAGGGTCTAAGAAAACGGCAAATGTGTGGACAGGGGTAAGCAGCCACAAGAGCGTGTGTGTACCCTGGATCTGAAAACCCGGAACCCTTAAGGACCAGCTGATGGTTTGGAGTGGGGAGGGGAGAGAGACAGATAGAGCCAAGGGCGCCCTGCCAGGAACTGGGAATGTGAACACATGAAGCGCCAGTCACTCCACAGGGACCTGATGTCCCCAGATAGTAAAGTGCATGTGGGGATCTCAAGCACCACGTGCTCCCCAGCCAGACCCAAATGGTCTTGCCCTCCCATTCCCATCAGCTGCCCATCCCAAGCTAACCCTCTAGCTTCCAGCATCCCCTGCTGCTTAATATAACTCCAAGCCCGATCAGGTCAGTGTCATGCGTGCGTGTGTGCGTGCGCGTGCGCACACGCACACACACACACACACACACACACACACTCATCTCTCCAGTTTCATCTCTATATGTACCTGTACCATTGGTCTGTTTCTCTGTGGTTGGCCTAACGAATACATAGAAAAAAGAAGCCTGGCGATTTTACTGCGGTAGTGGGAATACAAATTCCTTTTAAAAACGCTTTCTGTTTTTCTGTTTACTCTGAATGTTTGTAATTAGCAGACAATGATCTACGAATAGAAAACATTGTATGGCTGTTCACGTTTAGAAAAAAAAATGTACCCCAAAGTGCCACCAATAAAAATGACTTATATGTAATTGTTTTATTTAATTTCTGGAGTAAGTTGCTCCCCAAAGGTTCTGCAATTACTTATCTTTATTGTTGCCTTAAAATCCCATAAGAATCCTCTGTATGGAATAGATTCCAAATCATATGCCACCAATTTCTCGGCTTATGAAGCTGACAATGAGAGTGGAGACAGGGAAGGGAGTACTGTGGGCGTTAAAACCCTGGATTCTTGGGCAGGGTAACAAAGGCTTAAAGACCGGTTCCATCATCGTCTAACAGCTCCCATAACCCCGGGAAAGCCACTTAACCCCAGTTTCCTTACCTCTAAAATAAACATGATTGTCATAAGGATTGAGTAGCAGGTGAACATTCACTGAGGAGCTCCTATGAGCCAGGCAATGGGGTAAGATCTTTTTTTTTTTTAAGATTCTATTCATTTATTTATTTGACAGAGAGGTGAGCATGAGCTGGAGGGGGGAAGGGCAGAGGGAGACTGACATGGGGCTCGATCCTAGGACCCCGGGACCATGACCTGAGCTGAAGGCAGATGCGTAACCGACTGAGCCACCCAGGCGTCCCAATGGAATAAGGTCTTAACGAGAATTACCTCCTTTAATCCTCACAGCAACCATGCATTAGGCATTATTATCCTGAGAAAATCCTGAGAAAACAGGATTGCCCTTATTCAATGTCCTTATTCAAAGGAACACAGCTAATAAAGGATCAAATCAAGATTAATCCATAGGCAGTCGGCCTCCAGAGCCCCATGTGCTTAACAGGGTGCTTCCAGAAGGCCCATAAAACACACATGAGCTGGCATGAGGTGAGGGCTTAATAAATGGTCATCATTTTTAAAATGAGTAATAAAACAATTAGATATGGTTGACAAAGTTCATAAATCTCTTCTACTCTTCTTTCTGTTTCAACACGCAGAATCCATGAAATAAGGAAAATTGCAAGTATTTTGACTGTGACCGGCTGTGCCGACTCCCTAACATGACATAATTGAAAACGACAGTCTGGAATTTCATCTTCAAATTAAATTCATTTGATTCCTTATCCTACCTACAAAGGGATGGAGAATTCATAGACTCGCACTGTCCAGAACGGGAGTTGCTAGCCACAAGAATTGAGAAGTGTGAAATACATGTGGGATTTCAATGATCGAGTGTGTAAAAGGAATGTACGATATCTCATTAATATTCTCATGCCCACTGCATGTCGAAATGATCTGACTTAGGATATATTGGGTTAAATGAGATACATTCTTTAAATCGATTTCACTTGGATCCTTTTACATTTTATAAAGTGGCCGCAAGAAAATTTAAAGTTACTCATGTGGTTTGCATTATATTCCTGTTGCACAAAGTGCTGGTCCTGGCAGGGCCTGGCCAGTGAAGCTTGAAGCTGGTTACACATAATCATGGTTTATAAAATTCTAAATCCAGTTATAAAACTGAATGTCAAGATACGATCAAAAGATGATTATATAGGGGCACCTCGGTGGCTCAGTCGGTGAAGCGTCTGCCTTCGGTTCAGGTCACGATCCCACGTTCGGGCTCCCTGCTCAGAGGGGAGTCTGCTTCTCTCTTCTGCCTCTGCCCCTCTACACCCCCTCCCCCTTGTGATCTCTCTCTCACTCTCTCTCTCTCAAATAAATAAAATCTTTAGAAAATATTTTTAAAAGCTCATTATATAAAATAGCACACTGATAATTATGTGAGCCATAACCCCTAGATTAATTTAAAACAATAAAAAAACAAGAATAGAGAAGGGTATAACAAGGATCAGATTCATGTTGGATTCCTTCTCTTAAATAGATGGGACTCAAAAAGGCCATTTCTTTCTTTTTTTTTTTTTAAGGTTTTATTTATTTATTTGACATAGAGACAGCCAGCGAGAGAGGGAACACAAGCAGGGGGAGTGGGAGAGGAAGAAGCAGGCTCCCAGCGGAAGAGCCTGATGTGGGGCTCGATCCCAGAACGCCAGGATCACGCCCTGAGCTGAAGGCAGACACTTAACGACTGCGCTACCCAGGCGCCCCAAAAAAGGCCATTTCTTTCTTTTTCTTTTTCTTTTTCTTTTTCTTTTTCTTTTTCTTTTTCTTTTTCTTTTTTAAAGAGGGAGGGGGGTAGGAGCAGAGGGAGAGGGAGAGAGAGAGAATCCTAAGCAGACTCCACACCCAGCGCAGAGCCTGGCACAGGGCTCCATCTCACCACCCTGGATCACAACCTGAGCCAAAATCAAGTGTCGGAGGCTTAACCGACCGAGCCACCCAGGCGCCCCTCAAAAATGTCATTTCAACCTTAATTTTGACAATTAGAGAAACACCATGTGTTGTTTCTGACACACACACACACACACACACACACACACACACACACACACAGACATATATCACATCCTAATAATACTGTGGATCAGAATTTGATGTGCTGTGAAGGGGGTGGGGACAGAGGTCCTGCGAGGGTGGCTGGGGTAGTGGGGCAGAATGTCAGGTCGATCTGGAACATAAAACAGAAATAACAGCCAAAGAAAGTTGCGAGGGGGAGAGAAAATGACCAGTGTCGACTCTTGACTCTCAGTGCATCAGTCCCCTCCCCCCGACACCTGTCCAGCAGCGGAAGACAGGGGCCAGATTTGTGGGCCAGATTTGTAACGGGACGGGACGGGACGGGACGTGTTAGGGCAGGAGGACCAGCCCCTCCCCCCCCCCAGCGCCTCCATCGCTGCCAGGTCCTGACTCATCCCTCCATTTATTCCAGTCATGGTGACAAGTTGGGAGAGAAGGGACACGTCAGGTGCAGAGAACACGGGAAGAGAGGGTGGGACTAGGGGGAAGGGGAGTGGGGGGGTTGAATAGGGGTGGGTCCCGTTTCTCAAACTACTTTCCCCGGTTTCTTTTGCAGCCACGTCTGCCCCATCCCGCAGGGAGCCCCTGCCTAGCAGGCAGGTGTGCTTTGGGCAAAAAGGCGGCTGTCGCCACAGCTCAGTGAGGAGCTGTGTCTCAGCTCCACCGTAGCCAGAGCTGTAAATCAGGTCCCCTTCACAGCGTGAGACGGCTCTTTGCCTCTCCCAGTGAGTTCGGACAGGACGGCGGAAGACACAGAGCCCCTTCATATCCAGACAGAAGATGCCAAGTTTGTCCTCCTGTACCTGCGTGGGAAGCCGTAGGTCAGGGCCGCATTGAGATTCCTTACCTGCCATCCTGGGCCCAAAAGACTCAGTGAAAATTACTTTGAAGGGGCTTGGGTAGGGCCTGAAAATGACTATAAAGTGTATTCTACGCTTGGAAATTAAATGCGTATTTTATTTATTTTTTTTTTTAAGATTTTATTTATTTATTTATTTATTTGACAGAGAGAGAGAGAGAGACAGCCAGCGAGAGAGGGAACACAAGCAGGGGAAGTGGGAGAGGAAGAAGCAGGCTCCCAGCAGAGGAGCCTGATGTGGGGCTCGATCCCATAACGCCGGGATCACGCCCTGAGCCGAAGGCAGACGCTTAACCGCTGTGCCACCCAGGCGCCCCTAAATGCGTATTTTAAAACCTTTCTTCTGTTTGCCAATATTTCCACTTACACTGGTGGGCATTGAATGCATTATTTATTCCACGAAGATGTATTGAGCATCAGATGTGTCCCCAGCACGAGTTACCTGTTTGTCTTTTTACTTCAATCCCATCCTCCCTGGGGCCAAGACCACACTTCCAGGTGCCCTGAACTCCCCATTAGGGCTCTGGGGCTGGATGGCCCTGAGCGCCGTCAGCGAGGTGAGGAGGATTTGGGAACAGCGAGCTGCCTCTTTTGTCTGACACGTATACCTCTGGGGAAAATTCAGTTCCAGGGAAACTGTAAATCAGGGCCGAAGTGCTTTTAATGCCGGACGTGGATAGACTTCTTCCGTTCATTAGACCAATGAAAAGAGTTTGAAAATATTTTGAGCAGACAATTGTTAGCAGGCGATTACTTCCAGAAGCCTGAAGAGTAAGATTCTGGGTTTGTGGGGGTGGGTTTGGGTGCGAGCGTGCGTGCGTGCATGTGTGTGTTGGGGGGGATCTTAAGGATGAGATACCTGGGCACAAAGGAAGGGGAGCAAAGAACTGCAGGTTTCAGACATGTGTAGGGGTAGTCCCCAGGGTCTGGAGGACAGCAGCCACGGTTTTGCTCAGGAGACCCGGTGTCCAACTCACGCCCTGCCCAGGCTCCCCCTCCTGCCCAGCCACAGCCCTGATGCAGCTTGCTTCCTCCATTTGCAAAGAGAAGGCTTCCTTTTATTTCAGTACAAATTCATACATACTCTATAAACGTGAAAGGTCTGGAAAAGCATTACTCTACCTCCAGAAAACCATTATTCATGTTTGTTGTCATTCCTTTTCTTCGTGTAGTTAACTTTTTTTTTTTACACGGGGACCCACGTATATTTTTGCACTTTTTTGCTTTAATATTGCACGACAGATCATTTTCCGGTGATGTTGCGTACATCGCCTTGGGAAACAATATTTTAAATGGTTTCATAGTATCTTTAGAGAGACCGTCTACCCTGGTTTCCTTAATTTATTACTCTCCAGCTGTGATTTCAAATGTTTCCCTTTTTACGAAGAAAGCCTGGTTAGATACCTGTACACACACACACACACACACACACACACACACACCCCTATTTATCCACCATCTCTCTAGCGAAGGCAGGTGAACAGGGGCGAGAAGATGGAGGAGAAGATGGGCGAGAAGATGGAGGAGAAGATGGAGGAGGCGGGGGAGGAGAGAGAAGACGAAGGGCGGAGGGCTGTTGCTTCCCGTTCGGAACCCTGGTCCCGGGGAGCGGAGCCGGGAGCGAGCACGGCCGTCACCGGGCCGAGGCTGCGGAACGGGGCGGAGCGGCCGGACTCCGTCGGCGGAGGCCAGCCCTCCACACTGCGGAGAACGGGGCGGGCGCCTTTGCCGCAGTGGCACTTGGCCTTGGCCTCGGCGGTCTCTGGCGCCCCCTGCCGGTCTCGCTGTAAACCTGGAAGGGGCGGCTGCTCTTCCTCCTCTCCCTTTCGCCGCCGCTCCCTCCATTTTGCTAGAGCTTTCGGCCTCACCCCTCCCTCCCTCGTCTCTCTCCAGCCGTCCGCTTGTAGATAATGCGGGGGTCCCAGCCCGAGGAGCCCCTTACGGACCTGGCTGCTGCCGTTAGACCCCGGGGAATGGACGCGCCGGCTGGCGACTCGGCCCGGGGCCAGGTCCCCTCTGGGCCTTGCGGCTGGTCGTGAGCTGTCGCCCCTAGCTGCCAGGGCCAGGGCCCCTCCTTGCAGATCCTGCTCTGTCAGTCTCTGTGGTCCCGGGTGGAGGTGCTGGAAGGGACCGGACCCGGCTGCGGGGGAGGGGGGGCTGCACAGCCGCGCCCCCCTGCAGGCCCCTTTTCGGGCAGAGGAAATCGGACAGGAAAGCCCCAGGCCTGGGGTGTCAGGGGCCGGGACGTGCCATTGTCAAAGAAAAACCAGAGCGGGATGGTAGTTAGAGTGGTGAAAACAGATTTGATTCAGGACTATTGCAATAGGGGAAAAGAAATTTCAGTATAGAACAGGGCTCAATTCTGAATACAGCTTGGGCACGTGGGAATGTAGAGCCAAGGAGCAGGGAGGGGGTGTATCTGTGGATGGAACATTACTAAGAAGAAATGTCAGCGGTCGGGGGGATTCTGGCTAAACTGACCTATGAGGATTCTTGCTGAGGGCAGGCTGGGGTGATCCCACATCACTGGGCAGGGCTGGTGGAGGATAAGGAACCTGATCATATATTGAGGGCGATCTGATAGGGGGGATTCTGGCTACAGGGACTTAGCAGGAGTCTTGCTAAAATTGGACAATGCAGAAATGAACACATAAGTCAAAAGACCGAGACCTAGTTGAAAAGTTCAGGGGAGCTGAGTAGAGTTTGGTCAAAGAATTTTTGTCACTGCTTCTTGGCCCTGGGACCCTGGAAATGCCCCATTTCCAGGCACTTTAAGACAGCAGGACAACTGTTCAGGAACAGGTGGAGGGGGCTTGGGGGGACAGGAGGCAGCCACCTTTCCACCCCTTTTGTAGATCTCGAGAGCTCAAACTGCCAGGGATTGACACTTCCCTATCCCTGATTCAGAAAAGCCTCGAATTCCAGCTGCCCCCCCCCCACTTCTCATGGTCCAGCCTCCAAGCTGAGTTAATCCCACGTGGGGCCAGAAGGCACCTTAGTGACCCTCCACAAACCCAGGGTCAAGTCTCCCCAACTGAGGTTCAAGTAGCATCCCATCGCACCCGGAATCCCAATTTACGTGCCTCTCTGCGGTTCCTGTGTTTGGACCAGGGTTATCCCTTCTGCTGTCCCAGACCAGGGATTGGATGGCCTGACCCAAGCTATCTAAGCATGGTTTGCAGGCAGGGGATGATCCCCAGCAGTCAGACATGAAGCTCGATTCCAGAACCCACCCAGCTGCCAACCCCAGGGACCCCACAGACCTCCCAAGCAGAGCCAGTCCACCAGGAGGGCCGCCTGGTGGAGGAAGAGAGTTGCAAACACTAGAGCCCAGTGATTCCTGCCTGCACACTGATTCACTCACACGGCTTAGAGCTCAGAGCTTAGACACTTAGAGTGTCTACAAAGAGCCCCGAGCTTAGATACTTACAAAGACGCAGGATCGCCACACCTTTTCCCCTATGTTCTTCTTCTTCTTCTTTTTTTTAAAAGATTTTATTTATTTATTTGACAGAGAGACAGCCAGCGAGAGAGGGAACACAGCAGGGGAGTGGGAGAGGAAGAAGCAGGCTCCCAGCGGAGGAGCCCGATGTGGGACTCGATACCGCAGCGCCGGGATCACGCCCTGAGCCGAAGGCAGACGCTTAACGACTGCCCTACCCGGCCCCCCGCCCCATGCTCTCCTATCCACATATTCACCAAGGGTTTGTAGAGCTCCCAGGTGCTTGAGAGGCAAAGCAGAATAAGAAGGAGCTCAGAGGAGGAAGGAGGGAAGATGCTATCAGAGCCAGCTGCCGTCAGGGAGCTCGTGCAGGGGAAGCTAGGAAGAACTGGGGGAGCGGGGTGCAGAAAATGCGACTCCCAAGAAGTCCCCTCAGAACTAAGCTGTGAGCAGTGAGCCGGTATTTGCCAAGCAGACAAAGCAAGGCTGGGGTCTCTTGGCAAAGGAAGCAGGGATCCTGTGGCCCCAGGTTCCTGCTTACACAACGAAGGCTGCCCCACTGCAGGGGAGGTGGGCGAGGCGGGCAGTAGCTAGAACACAGAGGACAGCGGGAGGAGAGGAAGTGAGTTGCACTTGGGTTGGGCAGGCTGACCCCTGGCGGTGTGTGTGTGGAGGGGGGGGTGTCTGGGGGAGCAAGACTGGAAGCGGCGGGGGTGGGGGTGGGGGCTAGGACTGGTGTTGGGCTTGAACTCAGCCTCCTGACCAACAAAAATAGATCATTTTTCTGCCTTTCGGGGACTGGTTTTCACCAAGTTTCCCCTCTCGCTGCCACCCCCAATAACAACTTTTTGTTTTATTTTGTTTTCCTTTTTTCAGGGTATTGCAAACTCTGTATTGGTTCTGTCCCAAGGCAACTTACAGATTGTAAGTGGGTTTATGTGGATTCTTTTTTGCGGATAGTCAACTATCATTCTGATAACACAGTCAATGGTTTTAATACTCTTTGAAAGGAAAAAGCAAACATTAACACTTGGTGAAAAAAAAATAGCCAATGACAACCTTTAAATATTCCAAGGCGCCGGGAATCTGCCGATGAGTCATTTGCTAGGATTTCTGTGAAAGTATTTGACCCAAGCCATTTGTGAATAAAATTGGCATTCTGTCCTTAAAGACTTCCTCCCTCCCCACCTCTTCCCCCCCACCAGAAAGGGGCGCCTGGCTGACTCAGTCGGTAGAGCGTGTGACTCTTGATTTCAGGGGTCATTAGTTCGAGCCCTGGGTTGGGCGTAGAGTTTACTTTTAAAATATAAATTAAGGATTTCCTCCCCCCAGAAAAGGCTGGGAACTACCCAGAGTTCTGCCGGTAGGTATGGGAGGATTATCTTAATCCGTGACATAATCTCTCCGGCTTCCTAGTGCCACTGAGTGGAGAGTGTCTTCCCGTCTTTTCCTCCGTCGGAGTCCCAGCCCCAGCCAGGACCTGAGTAGCCACAGGGCCGGAGATGTGGCGGGCCAGGTGCAGGAAGGAAGCAAGTTGGCATCTCCAGCTGCTGTTTTTGCTCAGAACCTGAGGTACTTCTCGGTAATGGGGTGCAGCCCAAGCTCCCTGAAAGCCACTTGGTTTCCTGTACATGTTCAATCAGTCTCAAAGGTGACAACAGGTGCCAGAGAGGAAAGAGTAGCAGTACAGAAGGGGCAGGGACTGATAGGCGCTCACGGGCTCCCTCATGGTCTTGGGTCCAGGCGCTGGGTGCCATGCCTGTCACTCGTCAGGGCTCTTGGCCACCATTGGTGTGTTTGAATAAAGTTTGAAATGTTGTAACTCGGTCTATAAAGACAAATACACAGAACAAAACAAAAGTCTGGAAACAAAGAGAACAGTTTGGGAAATACGAATCGTAACCCAGGTGGGGAGGGGTGAAGGAATTCAGACAGGAAGTGTGGGGAGGCAGTTACACACACTCCCCTGGCAAGCTTCCTGTGAGCTTGGGATCAGGTAGGGCGAAGAGAAAAGCAGCCAGCACGGTGCCTGGCGTATAATAGGCATCAAATAAGGGCTGGGCTGCCGCCCTCCCTCTCCCTGGGACGAGTTCTGTGAGAAAGCAGGCCCCGTGGGTGCTTTCCGTGGGTGTAGGCCAGGAGGAAGGCCTTGTTCTGGCTCCTGACAATGGCGAGCTTCCAGAGGGACGCCATGTTCTCTTCAGCTCTGGGAAGGATTTCTCAAGTGAAGTAGTGCAGGAGATGACCCAGTTAGCCAGGCCCACACCGCCTTCCCAAGCAGCCTCTTTCCAAGCTAGTGATGTGATTTGCCTTCTGCCATTCAGGGCTCCATCCAAGGGTGGGCGTTGCCATGGGGGGGGGGGGCTCTGCCTGCTCTCCTGGACCTTCTCTGATTCCCATCGTCCTGTGTCTGTGGCTCCTCGTCCTTCCTTGGCAGCCCCCTAACCAACCACCTGTCCCTCTTGAATTCAACCAACCAGCCCCCTACTCTTCCCAGAAGAAGTCTCACTTGGGCCTGAGGTTTTACAACATGGGGAGCGACGTGGATGTCAAGAAACAGGAGGCGAAGGCTGTAATATCCCAGAACTCAAGTGTTGTCATCTCGACCCAACCATGGCCTTTCACACAGCAATGCAACCTAGAGCTATCTGCGGGGCATAAGGAGTGCTGTAACCTTTCATTTAGAAAGGACAGAAGGAGGGAAGGAAGGAGGATGGATGGATGGATGGATGGATGGATAGGAGGAAGGGATAGACGAGAAAGAATGAGATCTAGCGTCAAAGGGTGGAGGGAATGAAGAAAGGTGGGGAGGAGAGAGAGAGAAAGAGGAGAAAGAGAGGAAAGGAGGGAGGGAGGGAAGGAGGGAGGGAAAGAGAAAGAGGGAGAGGAGGGAAGACAAAGGGAGGGGAGATCTTTCAGGGGGTCGTCAGAGGAGAGGGAAGCTGAGGGAGGCTCTTGGACCTCTAGACCAGCTCTCCTTCTGGATTCGCCCATGATGCCTCAGTGACCTCAGCGTCTCTTCAGTGAACTGTAAGTACAGGGAGTGACAGAGATGGCCTGAGACCTGTCATAATCCCCCCACCCACCCCCACTACCCCCACCACACACACCTTCCGGTCCAGGGCAACTTCCACTGAAAAATGATGGCACATATCCCAGAGACATTTTTTTTTGGTACTGAAATATAATTTAATGTGATTTTATTACATTTAAAAACATTCTGGGACCACAGACAGTTCTTTAACGTCATGTACTCAGTGTTTGCTCCGTGGCAGGTCACTGTGACTTGTTCCAGAAGCTTCCTCCAGCAAAAAGAGCAGTCCGATCTTCAGGGGGCTGGCAGTCCTCCTGCTGACAGTCGGATGGCGTCAGCGTCTCATGCTGCAGGCAGCTGCGGCCTCTGAGGAGAACACAGGTGAGAACTGCCATGGGAACAGTCTGGTCTTGTCTGGGGTAGTCGGGGGATTAAGGCCGCAAAGTCAGGACATGCCCACTCAGAGAACCCGCTCCTGGAAGCCAGCTGTCTCTGCAAGGAGAAGAGTCCCCATAAATCAGTGGCTTCCTTCTCCCATCGTGGAGCAGATTGCCCCAGGCTGGAAGGACGGCAAGTCCCATCCGACTAAAAGCTTCTGGTGCTGCTATACCCAGAGTTCATAGCTCCGCAGAACTAGGAAACTTGGGTCTGACCCCCCCCCCCCCCCCCCCCGTGTCTGCCAGAAACCTCTCCATTGTAACCAGCTCTGGGCCTTCCTGCCCACCTCGAGAGTGTGCATATGGGCCCCCACAGCCCTGGGGCAGACTGGTACTTGGGGCCCTTCCCTAGCTCTTACTGGTACAGTTGGCTTGGTGTGCCAACACGAGCCACTTCATCCTGGGCCTTTCTCCTCAGTTCTTCCCTACTCAGCTCCCCACAACCAAAAAGAAAAGTTCCCCCCACTACCCCACATATATTCCCTGGCCCACTGTCTAACGGAGAAGGCTGAGGCACCATTTGGTCTGATTCCCATTCCAGGTGCTCTCCGCATGGCCCACAGACAAGACAGTCCCTCTCTGGGTCATCCGCTCTGCAGCAGTCACCCTGAGCTCCGCTCCTTTGCCCCCGGGTCAGGCTCTCAGGCTCGGTCCTGTCCCAGGGCTCAGTCCCATACCTGTCTCTGGGGCTCTGCCCTCCAGCTGTCAGAATCACAGGGAAGGAACAGCTCAGTTTCTCTGCACCTGAGGCCCTGGGTCGGGGTGGCCCAGGGCCAGGCTAGGACACGAGCGCCACTGTTGCTAGGAAAAGTAGGAGCAAACTGCTTGCACGTGGAAAGATTTTCCTGTGTTTCCATTTTTCCCTTCGCTCAATGGCCATGGAAGGATTACCAGGCCCAAGGGCATAACCTCCCTTAAGGTTTCTTATCTACCTGCCAAGAGAATATTCTTTTCTTTCTAAGGGAGTTGTTTTATACTCCCGGCCTGCAGTTTATTCCATCTTCAGCCCCAAATATCATTATTTCTAATTAATGCTATGTTGACATTTGAAAACGATTGTTTTCTGGTGGTGGTCATTTTCATTTCTCTTTTCACTCGTAAGATGAATATTTTCTCATGGCCCAATACTTGTTTCTTTGATCACGCCCTTTGGCTCTTTACATTTGGGGTATCTCCTGGTATCTTTTTAAAATTCTGCGAAATTAACTTTTAATGAGTTCCTACATTGTGTCATTTAGGAATGGTGCAAGGCCACTATGGTATAGACACGAAGCCAACACATGCCTGACCCTTCAGATGACACGCGTCATGGGAAAACAGGGCTCCTAACGAGATCATTTTATTTTTTTTTTTAAAGATTTTATTTATTTATTCGACAGAGATAGAGACAGCCAGCGAGAGAGGGAACACAAGCAGGGGGAGTGGGAGAGGAAGAAGCAGGCTCATAGCAGAAGAGCCTGATGTGGGGCTCGATCCCAGATCGCCGGGATCACGCCCTGAGCCGAAGGCAGATGCTTAACCGCTGTGCCACCCAGGCGCCCCTAACGAGATCATTTTAATACTGTAATACGTTAAAGGTTTGCATCAGGCACAGGGAAGGGGAGCACGTGCCCCTGAAAGAAAATACTGGAGCCAGGTACTGACAAAGTAAGAAGGAACCAGGTCATCTGGGTGGCTCAGTGGGTTAAGCGTCTGCATTCGGCCCAGGTCATGATCCCAGGACTCTGGGATCGAGCCCCACGTTGGGCTTCCTGCTCAGTGGGGAGCCCGCTTCTCCCTCTCCCTCTGCCTGCTGTTCCCCTGCTTGTGCTCTCTCTCTCTCTCTCTCTGTCAAATAAAATCTTTAAAAAGAAAAAAAAGAAGAACCAATAGAAGAAAACACGGAGGAATTCACAGACAGAAAGGACAGCAGGAATAAAGGCCCAGGGGCACAAAGAAACACTAGGTAGAGAAGAGCCCACCAGCTGAGGGCTGAGGTCGGAGGGCAGGAGGGCTTGACCCATGAGGCAGTTGGGGCTAAGAGGGGGCAGAATATGAATGGCCTTGAGCTCTCCTTAAAGGAGCTTGGGCCACTTTTGGAGAGGAGGAAGAGCTATTGGAAGGCTTTTAGCAGGAGAATGATGGGGGAGTATTTGTCTTGAGATCCGATTCCCTTGGCTGCAGTGTTGAGCATAAACAGGAGAGGGAGCCCAAATAGAAGGGCCTGTTAGTTTGCTAGGGCTGCTGTAACGCTCTGGGTGGCCTGGCAACAGAAATGTATTGTCTCACTTCCGGAGGCTGGAAGTCCATCAAGGCGTCAGCAGGATTGCTGCCTTCCGAGGTTGTGAGCAAGAATCTCTTCTATGCCTCTTGCCCAATATCTGGTGGCTTGCTGGCGATCTGTGGTGTTCTTTGGTTTGTGGAAGCATCGCCCCAAACTCTGCCGTTATCTTCCCACGGTGTTCTCCCTCTATGCGTGTCTCTGTGTCCAAATGTCCCCTTTCTATAAGGACATCATATTGGATTAGATACTAACCTCATTTTTTTAAAGATTGTATTTATTTACTTGAGAGAGAGAGAGAGCACGGGGTGGGGGGGGGAGGCAGGGGGAGAAGTAGGCTCCCCTCTGAGCCCAGAGCCTGATGCAGGGCTCGATCCCAGGACCCTGAGATCATGACCTGAGCCGAAGGCAGAGGCTTAACCCACTGAGCCATGCAGGAGTCCCCTAACGGCCTCATTTAAACTTGATTACCGCCCCCCTCGGGGCGGGGGGCAGGTTGGGAAGCCTGGCTGGCTTAGTCGGAAGAACATGAGACTCTTGATCTCAGGGTCGAGAGTTCAAACCCCATGTTGGGTGTAGAGAGTCCTAAAAAGATAAATAAACTTAAAAAAAAAAAGAAAAGAAAAAGAAACTTGATTATCTCTGTAAAGACCCTATCTCCAAATACTGTCACATTCTGAGGTACTGGGGGTTAGGGCTTCAACGTGTGAATTTTCCAGGGACACAATCCAGCCCATAACAAAGGGGGAGATAAATTAGCAGCCTAGGACTTGAACTAGACCCATGGAGGGACAGACAAAAAGGGAGGGACTAGAACAGAATTCACCTGTGGATGTAAGATCCACAAGTCTTGCTGATTTTTGAAATGTGAAGGAAGAATTTCAGGGTTATCTGGGTGTTAGTATCAGAGGAGCATGGGGAAGGGAGCAGAGGGGGTTGGGCTGTAAGGCGACAAGATCATTCTCGATTTACTGGACTTGAAAGATCTATGGGACATTCCCAGAGGTCAGGCAGGAGCGAGATCAGAGCTGGAGACTACATTTGGTAGTGAGAAGCATGTAGGCTGAAGTGTAAAACAAGGAGCAAGGACGCGATTGCCCGAGGAAAGCAGGTAGAGAAAAAAACAAAGGGTCAAGAACAGAATGTTCAGGAACCCACAGGTATAAGGATTCATATAAATTTATCAAAAATTCCAACAACAGCTACCTTTCATGGGTATGTTGGATCCACGGGAAAGCAGACTCTGTCTGACTTGCTTGCTGCTATGTATTTAACTACCTAGAACAGTGCCTAATACAGAGTAGCTTTCCAATAATTATTTGATGAATAAAGTTTTAAATGAAGTACTGAGAGATGTATGAAAAATCAAGAGCTCAGTGCCCCAGAGCCTTGGGAGTGATTCTATCACCTCTACCATACCTAACTTCAAAAATACTCTTATGGGATGCCTGGGTGGCTCAGTGGGTTAAGCGTCTGCCTTGGGCTCAGGTCATGATCTCAGGGACCGAGCCCCATGTCAGGCTCTGGGCTCAGGGGGGAGGCTGCTTCACCCTCTCCTTCTGCTCCTCCCCCCACTCCTGTTCTCTCTATCTCTCTTTCTCTCTCTCAAATAAATAAATAAATAAAATCTTTAAAAAAAATTTAGAAAACAAAAACAGGGGCGCCTGGGTGGCTCAGTCGGTTAAGTGTTTGCGGGGATCCTGCTTCTCCCTCTCCTTCTGCCTGCTGCTCCCCCTACTTGTGCTCTTTCTCTCTCTTTCCCTCTCTGTCAAATAAATAAATAAAATATTTAAAAAATAGTTTATTAAAATAAACAAAAAACCAAAAAACACTCTTATATGTTATTGACTTCAGTGACTTTCAAATATGAGCCATTTGTAAAAGGTTTCTTTTTTTTAAGTTTATTTATTTAAGTAATCTCTACACCCCATGAGGGTCTTGAACTCATGACCCGAGATCAAAAGTCGCATGCTCTTCCGACTGAGCCAGCCAGGCGCCCCAAGCTGTTTGTAAAAGGTTTCTGAACTTGATCTGTAACATCATAAAACACTTCAACAGAAAATACTTGTGCGTGGTGTTGGCATAGATGGTGTAAATAAACTCGATAGCATCCTTCAAATGCAAGGTCTTACTTGAATGATCAGAGCAAAAAACGATTATATACTCCTTGGTATACAAATGTTCATAGCAGCTTTATTCGTAACAGACAAAAACTGGAAATGACCCAAATGCCCATCAACAGATGAGTGAATAAACAAACAGTGGGAGAGCATACAATGGAACAGTGCTCAGCAACACAAAGAATGGATATTGATAGACACAATGGCATTGATGAATTTCAAAATAATACTGCTGCATGAAAGAAGTCACACAACAAAGAATACATATTGTATGATTCCATGTATATAAGACGCAAGCTAATCTATGGTAACAGAAATCAGATTAGTGGTTTCCTGGTTAGGGGTGATGGTTGTGGGGACAGAAGGCAGTGATTAAAAGGGGGCATGAGACACCTGGCTGGCTCAGTCAGTACAGCACGCAACTTTTTTTTTTTTTAAGATTTTATTTATTTATTTATTTATTTGTTTGTTTATTTATTTATTTATGTGAGAGAGAGAGGGAGCATGGGCCAGGGGGAGGGGCAGAGGGAGAAGCAGACTCCCTGCTGAGCAGGGAGCCCGATGCGGGTCTCAATCCCAGGACCCCGGGATCATGACCTGAGCTGAAGGCAGACGCTTCACCGACTGAGCCCCCCAGACGCCCCTCAATGTCATAACTTTTGAAACGGGACCCCCGATACTGTTTAGTCAATCATGGTATCTTTACATAGTTTTGTTTCGTTTTTTTTTTTTTAGTCCCCTAATGATGGTAGTCTGGTTTGCCTGGCAACAGGGGGAAACGTGGGTTGGGCCAGATGCAGCGTCCACACAAACAAGGCATCTTATTTGGGGTGGGGGGGACCCAATATCATCAATTTGCCAATCCCTCACTGGCTGGGAACTCCAGTGATGGCCCCAGATTCTTTTGGTAGTTGCCTTGGGTGTTGCTTAGAGCACACGGGACACATTGCTGCGTTAAGCAAGTCACCGTACTTCAAGGGCAATCTGGCGTCCTTGGCAACACGCCAACCTACTGGGGCACCGGGGTGGCCACTCTTTCTATGCACCTGACCTGCCGTATCCACTGAAGGGTCAGTAGCTGGGGCTCATACCCGTGCTTAGGGCCCCAGCTTTCTCGTTGCCAGCGGGGTGTCTGTGCCATGAAAAAGGAAGGGCTGTTTTAGGCTCTTACAGGCAAACTCGAACGTCTTTTCACATACATCCTGACCCCACGAGGGCTTATTTATGATTATTTACCCCTTGGCTTTCCATTGGCCAAGATGTAGAATTAATCCCTTTAGAAGAGCCCAACGGTCAGGGCAAGGAGTTAACGGAGGGGGGGGGGCTCAAGAGTGATCGCCGGCCAAAGCACTCGGAGCCCAGCCCATTGGCTGCTGCACTGGCTGCCGTGTGAGGGGTTCTCCCTGGAGCAGCACTGTGTACCCTGCTAGGAGCTGCTGCGCTGTGGGGTATATGGGGTTTCTGCCCCCTTCCAGAGCTGGGACCAAAATCCTAGGGGTCCTCTCCCCTCCTGTTGTTTGCACCGTAGTGCCTGACCCAAACCTTCTGGGGTCACAGACACATCTAATTCAAATGGTCGCCCTGCTCAGGAGATGCCCAGAGCTTTAATCTCTTTTGAGAAGGTATTTGTGCCTTCTCCAAGGTGGCTTACCGCTCTGATCCCCAGTCCCACGTGGGCCCTTTCATCACCAGGCGGCATAACGGATGGAGTCACCGTGCCAGGTGTGGAATGAAAATCTTCCCAGACCCCAAAATCCCTACAAAGACTTGCACCTTATTAATCATAGCTTTAGGGACAACATGAGTCTTACTTGACCAGATGACACCCAAAGTCTGACAGCAGTGTCTGGGCCTTGAATTTTCTGTGGGTTCACTGCCCATCCTCTCCCTCTCAGATGCCCCAGCAAAGCCTTCAGGGTGTCCAGCAGCAGAGGCAAATCTTCACATGCTAACATAATATCATCAATGTAATAGATCCATTTTACGGATGTGGGGAAGAAGAACAAGGACCGGTCTCGGGCTACCATCTCACGATATATTGTGGGGCTGTGCGGGTAACCTTGGGGAAGCACTTGGAAGGTTCATTATTCCTTCCCACATGAAGGCACATTGAGCTTAGTTATCAGAAACTTGTCGAAGTCTTTTCCGTGAATCTCCTTAACGATGAAGCACTTTTGCAAAAATGTTTTCTGCCAAAGCATCAGAGTAAAACGATAACTCTCTGCAAGTGACAAGAAACCTACTACCGTGGCCACGGTCAAAGACCCGATGAGAGTTCATGATAATGCAATTGACAAAAGAATTTGGGTATTTCTGTGACGTACATTTTAAAATTATGACTGATAACACTCTATCAGGACAGGGGCGCCTGGGTGGCTCAGCGGTTAGGCGTCTGCCTTTGGCTCCTCTCATGATCCCAGGGTCCTGGGCTCGAGTCCCACATCGGGCTCCTTGCTCAGCGGGGAGCCTGCTTCTCCCTCTGCCTGCCGTTCCCCCTGCTTGTGCTCTCTCTCTCTCTGTCAAATAAATAAATAAATAAAATCTTTTTTTTAAGATTTTTTTAAATTTATTTATTTGACAGACAGAGACAGCCAGCGAGAGAGGGAACACAGTAGGGGGAGTGGGAGAGGAAGAAGCAGGCTCCTAGCGGAGAAGCCTGATGTGGGGCTCGATCCCAGAACGCTGGGATCACGCCCTGAGCCGAAGGCAGACGCTTAACGACTGCGCCACCCAGGCGCCCCAATAAATAAAATCTTTAAAAAATTGTATCAGGACATATCTGATTTTAGGAATTGCATACAAATATGTCCTTACAAAAAGTTCAGCATCCTTTTTTGACATGCTTCCCATGAAAAGTAACATATACAAAAAGTTGCATAGTTGTAAAAAAACTTAGCTCTTTGAATAGAGACGACTCGGTTTTTTAAGTAATCAAAGACCAGAAAAAGACAAAACAGAATCTTTGTTTTTCAAGCAGATTACATTAAAGTTGTTTACAGTTGTTTACAGTTTCTTTTTTTAAATGATTTTATTTATTTATATTATTTTAGGGAGAGAACACGTGAGGAGAGGCGGGGGGTGGGCAGAGGGAAAGAATTTCAAGCAGACTCCCCGCTGAGCACAGAGCCCAACATGGGGCTCGATTCCATGACCCTGAGATCATGACCTGAGCTGAAACCAAGAATCGGATACTTAACCCACTGAGCTACCCAGGCGCCCCTACAATTTCTTAATCAGAACAGGCAGTAATCTAAGAAGACTTTGTCCTCTTAACAGAGAGAAAATCAAATTCTAATTTGGCACCAGTGTATTTTGATGTTAAAACTCTCCTTATTTTTTCTTTTTAACTTACATAAGTCCATTCCAATCTCTTAGCTTGACGACACATAAAATTCCTTTCTCTATATTCCTTTTCTGCAGACCTTCTGCAACTTTTTTTAAAAAAAGATTTTATTTATTTATTTAGCAGAAAGCATGAACACAAGCAGGGGGAGCAGCAGAGGGAACAGGAGAAGCCGGCTCCCCACTGAGCAGGGAGCCCGATGCGGGGCTCGATCTCAGGACCCCAGGATCAGGAACCGAGCCGGAGACAGACGCTTCACTGACTAAACCACCCAGGCGCCCCTGACCTTCTCCAACTTTCTATCCATTCAGTTCTCACCCCAAAGCTCTAACCACGAATCAGGTACCCAGTCACACGGCTAAAGTTTTTTATTGATATTTGTGACCTTATGGAGGCTTGGAGTGAATTTGGGCAAGGGAACTCCTGCAGCAAAGTGTATTTTAAAAAGCCTCCCCTTTCTTTCTTTGGTCTCTGGGGTCAATGTTTTTGTTATCTCCTGGGGTGTTTATGTTTCAAAGACATGATACAATTTACAGCTTCCTGGGACAGAGAAAGAATGCAAGTTTTCTCCTAAGAGTGTTGGGGTAATTACTATTTAAAATTTTCCTTGGTACAAGGGGTCAGAAGGCACGGAGCACTTCGTGCATTTCTGCATCAATCACCACTACATCCCCCTCTTCTCTTTCCTAACTTTCCCAGAGATTCCACCTCCTAGCGTCCTCATCAGGCTTCGTCGCAAGTACCCAGATAGTAATCTGAGGCACGTTAGGCTCTCCTAGCTTTGCCAAACGGCACGCAATAAGACCTCTAACTCGGGGCGCCTGGCGGGCTCAGTCGGTGCAGCATGTGACTCTCGATCTTGGGGTCGTGAGTTCGAACCCCATGTTGAGTGCAGAGAGTACTTAAAAAAAAAAGACCTCTGACTGCTTATTCTGTTCCCCCACCTGGTCTGCCAGCCCTGAAGCTAGCAGAGCAGCGCACGACCACGCGCCCCTCTCTAACCTCAGCTCTTCTTCTAACTCTAACCTGAGCTTCCGTCTTTAGCTGGGCATCGGCGACCAGCCGATCTGCCCACAGGAGAGGCCAGCCCACTGTGGCAACCATGCATTTCCCGTCTTTGCTGCCGTGTGCTCTGCACAGTTCCTCAAACAAACCCCTTAAAGCAGTCAACATTTTCAGGGTGATCCTGTAGTCAGGTGGCGGTCCACAGCATCTGACATATGGGCCACCCCTCCCCACGTAGAGGTCAATGGCCAATTCAGGATTACCTCATGGAAGCCTCCTTCCCAAGGAGCTGGCTCACCAACTGTTGGTTTATAAGCTCCTTGGGAGGTTCCCAGGTGTAATCTGAAACTGGCCCCCGAATGGGGAGGGCAGAGAGTGACAGAAGAAAGAGGTGGGCCACTCCAGACTGGTAGGTGACAGGTTTAATAAAGCAAAGGAGCTTACATACCAGGTTTGTCTTGGGCTGCAGCAAATGAGTGGATCCCCACACCCACCCACCAGATCTTCTTTTTAAAGACTTTATTTATTTATTTGAGAGAGAGAGAGAACGCAAGCAGTGGGGAGGGGCAGAGGGAGAGAGAGAAAAAGAAGCAGACTCCCTGATGAGCAAGGAGTCCAACTCGGGGCTCGATCCCAGGACCCCGGGATCATGACCTGAGCCGTAGGCAGATGCTTAACCGACTGAGCCACTCAGGTGCCCCCACCCACCAAATCTTAAAAGTTTATACAGAGGCCTTAAGTAGGTTCGGTCTCATATGCCATTGCACATAGTCTCAACACCACATCACTATCTCAAGGCTGTGTCCTTGGAGCAGCCTCTGTAAGAAGGAAAGGTAAGGGGAGCCCACATTCCAAGCACAGGGGTGGGGGTAAGGAGCCTCCAATTGCCCAGGTCCTGCTCACGGGTCGACTGGCAGTCATGTCTCTTCCATGGTCTTCCCCAACAGACTGGGAGAAAATATTTGGAAAAAACGTATCTGATAAAGGACTGCTGTCCAAAGTATACAATCTCAATAAGAAAATGAGCATCCTGATTAAAACATGGGCAAAAGATTTTTTTTTAAAAGATTTTAGGGGCGCCTGGGTAGCGCAGTCATTAGGCGTCTGCCTTCGGCTCAGGGCATGATCCCGGCGTACCGGGATCGAGCCCCACATCGGGCTCCTCCGCTGGGAGCCTGCTTCTTCCTCTCCCACTCCCCTGCTGTGTTCCCTCTCTCGCTGGCTGTCTCTCTGTCAAATAAATAAAAAAGATTTTATTTATTTATTTGACAGAGAGACAGCGAGAGAGGGAACACAAGCAAGGGAAGTGTGAGAGGGAGAAGCAGGTTTCCCGCCAAGCAGGGAACTCGATGCGGGCTTGATCCCAGGACCCTGGATCACTACCTGAGCTGAAGGCAGAAGCTTAAAGGCTGAGCCACCCAGGTGCCCCTGGGCAAAAGATCTCGAACAGACATCTCACCAGGGAAGACATGGATGGCAAATCAGCATATGAAAACATGCTGCACAACACGTGTCGTGAGAGAACTGCAAATGAATACAATGAGATACCAGTACACACCTAGTAGAACACTGAAAATCCAGAACACTGACACCACCAAATGCTGGGGAAGATGTGCAGCAATGGGAACTTCCATTCATTGTTGGTGAGAACGCAAAATGGTACGGCTGCTCTGAAAGACAGTCGTTCAATTCAGTGGTGGATATATGTCATTATACATTTCTCTAAACCTACAGAATGTACAACACCAAGAGTGAACCCTAATATAAACGATGGACTTGGAGTGATAATGATGTGTCCATGTAGGTTCATTGATTGGAACATGTACCACTCCAGTGAGGGCGTCTTGTTAGGGAAAGAGGTTGTGTGTGCGTGGGTAGGGGGGACAGGGGGATATATGGGAATTCTCTGTGCTTTCTCCTCAGTTTTACTATGATCCTAAAACTTCGCCAAAAAAATAAAGTCTATTAAAAATATATATAGTGGGGTGCCTGGGTGACTCAGTCGGTTAAGAGTCTGCCTTGGGCTCAGGTCATGATCCCAGGGTCCTGGGATCGAACCCCATGTCAGGCTCCCTGCTTCGTGGGGAGGCTGTTTCTCCCTCTCCCTCTGCCGCTCCCCCTGCTTGTGCTTGCTCTCTTTCTCTCTCCCTGTCAAATAAATAAATAAAATAAAAATGAAAAATAAAAAAATAACTAGCTTCTACCATAGCAGTCCAAAATATAAGAACCTATAACTAGATTTAGGAAAGAATCATGAAAATAATTATAGCGACTACCATGTCCCCTGCACGATACCAAGTCCATGATCCACATATCAAATCCTTAACACAGTCCTAGCACATAAGTAATGGTGTTATCCCCAATTCGTAGACGATGATGCTATAGCCCTGAAAGGTTGAGTAACTTTCCCACAGTCAAACATCCGAGCAGAGTCAGGATCTTGACTCATGCAACTGTCTCCAGAGTCCACTTTTATGGCCAAATTATGACGTTTTATGGAGAGACAGAAAAGGAGACCAAAATAAATGAAGAGTAACACCACATTCATCCACAGGGCTTCACACCAGTAAGATGCTGAGACTCACCAACTTAACCTTACGTTCAACGCACTTTTAGGCAAACCCTTAAAAAGTTTACCTGAGGACATTTCAGGCTCTTTCCATAATTTTTGTATCCTTTGGGTAAGTAGAATAATGAGTGGGAGAAGTGGTATGTATATGTATATACAATGGAATATTACCCAGGCATCAAAAAGGATGAAATCTTGCCATTTGCAATGATGTGGATGGATCTAGAGTGTATTATTATTATGGTTAAGTGAAATAAGTCAGTCAGGGAAAGACAAACACCATATGATTTCAATCACATGTGGAATTTAAGAAACAAAACAGATGACTATAGAGGGGAAAAAAAAGAGAGGCAAACCAGGAAACAGACTCTTAACGATAGAGAACACACTGAGGGTTGCTGGAGGGGAGGTGGGCGGGGGTGGGTGGGTGAAATGGGTGATGAGGGTTAAGGAGCGCGCGTGTTGTGACGAGCACTGGGTGTTGTACGTAAGTGAGGAATCACTCAATTCTACCCCTGAAACTAATATTACTCTATGCCAACTAACTGGAATTTAAATAACATGTAAAAGAACAGAAGTTTCCCGAGGACCTTCGCAAGCAGACTTTAGAATTTACATGGAAGTGTAACGGCCTCAGACACTCTTAAAAAAGAACGAGATGGGGAAATTGCCCAACAGATTTCAAGATTATAAACATGTAGTAACCCAGGCAGTGTGATAGTGTTGAAAGGAGACATAAACATCCCAAATAAAGGACAATGCCCAGAAACAGAACTGTCTAGAGCCATTTGACTTATGACAGAGCCAGACAGCAGATCAGTGGGGAAAGAATGGATATCTGAATTAACAGCTGGGATAATCAGGTCTCCATATGAGAGGGAAACATAGGAATAGATCCTTACTTCACATTTTACACGCATATCAGTTGTAGAGGGATTGAAACCTAAATGTAAAACCCAAAACTTTAAAAATTAGAGTAGAAGTTGTAGGGGAATACCTTTAAAACTTACAGTAAAAAGAATTTTTTTTTAAGATTTTATTTATTTATTTGAGAGAGAGAGCAAGAGAGAGCATGAGCCGGGGGGG
>NW_024423319.1:83689563-83727405 GCF_017311325.1 Ursus maritimus | reverse complement strand
GGGGGGGGGGGGGAGGGTGGATAGGGCAGAGGTAGAGGGAGAAGCAGATTCCCTGCTGAGCAGGGAGCCCAATGCAGGACTCGATCCCAGGACCCTGGGACCATGACCTGAGCCAAAGGCAGACGCTTAACTGACTGAGCCACCCAGGCGCCCCCCAAAAAGAATTTCTTCAATTAGATATAAACATACAAACTATACAGGAAAGATCATTTGATTCTTTGATTTTCAATTTAAAAATGTTTGTTAATCAATACATACCACTGGGGCGCCTGGGTGGCTCAGTCAATTAAGCATCTGACTTTCGCTCAGGTGGTGATCTCAGGGTCCTGGGATCAAGCCCCACCTTGGGCTCGGAGCTCCACATGGAGTCTGCTTCTCCCCCTCTCCCTCTGCCTCTCCCATTCGTGCTATCTCCCTCTCCCTCTCTCTCCCTAAAATCAATAAATAAATCTTTTAAAAAATCAATACATGCCATTCAGAAATGAATAATACAGGGACACCTGGGTGGCTCAGTCGGTGAAGCATCTGCCTTTGGCTCAGGTGGTGATCTCAGGGTCCTGGGATGAGCCTCACATCAGGCTCCCTGCTCAGCAGGGAGTCTGTTTCTTCCTCTGCCCTTCCCCCCCCAACCCATGCTCTCTCTCTCTCAAATAAATAAACAAAATCTTTAAAAAATGAATAATACAACCTGTGGGGTGTTATTTGTACTAAAACCAAGAAAGGTGTAATCTCTAGGAAATATGTTGAGAGGAATAAGACAGATCGCCTAAGAACGGACGCACTGACATCATTCACATCACGTTTAAATACTTGCAGAAATACTCTTAAGTTCAGGGATTTTTCTTAAAGATCATTTATTTATTTATTTGAGAGAGAGTGACGTAGAGAGAGAGAGAGAGAGAGAGAGAATGGGGGAAAGGGCAGAGGGAGAGGGAGAAGCAGGCTTCCCGCTGAGCAGGGAGCCCGATGCGGGGCTCGATCCCAGGACTCCAGGATCATGACCTGAGCTGAAGACAGGTGCTTAAACAACTGAGCCACCCAGCTGCCCCAAGTTCAAGGATTCATACATATTTTGTAAAAATGTAAAAAAAAAAAAAAAGAAATGTAAGAGCAAAGGGGCCTGGGTGACCCCAGCCTATGCTTTGCTCCTTTCCGTCCTCCCTCATCCCCTCCCCATCCAGCCCAGGAGAACCACTTGCTGCATATTCAGGGCACCCTCTCCTGATCCGGGCTTCGCCAGGAGCTGCGGGACTTTGGCCAAATCCTTGAGCCAGTCTCTTCATTTTGAAATAAATGCCACATGCGAAAGAATGGAATTAGGCTCCTATCTTACACCACCCATGAAAATCAACTCAAAATGGATTAAAGGCTTAAACGTAAGATGTGAAACTGCAAGATTCCTTAAAGAAGACATAGGGGAGAGGCTCCTTGATTTCCTAGATTTGACACCAAAAGCACGGCAACAAAAGTAAAAATAAACAAGTGGGACTGCATCGGACAAAAAAGCTTCTGCACAACAAAGGAAACAATCAACAGAGTGAAAGGCAACCTGTGGAGTGGGAGAAAATATTGGCAAACCATCTATCTGACAAGGGGTTAATATCGAAAATATATAAGAATTTAAAGAAAGGGGGGGCACCTGGGTGGCTCAGTCAGTTAAGCACCCGCCTTTGGCTCAGGTCATGATCTCAAGGTCCCGGGATGGAGTCCCATGTCGGCAGGCTCATCAGGGAGTCTGCTTCCCCCTCTCTGTCCCTCGCCACCCCCATAGCTCGTGCCCATCTCACTCTCGCTCTCATTCTTGCTCTCTCTCAAATAAATAAACAAAATCTTAGGGAAAAAAAAGAGTTTCCTACAATTCAATAGCAAAAAACTCAAATAACCCAATGTAAAAATGGGCAGGACTTGAACAGACATCTGTCTAAAGACATACAAACGGCCAACAGGTGCCCAAAAGAGGCTCAACGTCACTCATCATCAGCGAAACGCAAATCAAAGCCACAATAAGATATCACTTCACACCTGTCAGGATGAATATTATTAAAAAAAAAGATAAGTCAGAGCGAGGGTGTGGAGAAGTTGGAACCCTCGTGCACTGTTGGTGGGAATGTAAACTGGTGCAGTCTCTCTGGAAAACAGTACGGAGGCTCCTCAAAAAGTTAAAAATAGAGCTACCCTGTATCCAGCAATCCCACTTCTCTGTATTTATCCAAAAGAACCGAAATCAGGATCCTGAAGAGATGTCTGCGCTCCCATGTTCATTGCAGCATTACTCACAGTAGCCAAGTTACAGATACAACCTAAGTGTCCACGGACAGATGAATGCATAAAGAAAATGTGGTGTAAGCGGGTAGTTTTGGGGCACTTGGGTGGTTCAGTCGGTTAAGCGTCTGCCTTCGGCTCGGGTCATGATCCCAGGAACCTGGGATCGAGCCCCACATCGGGCTCCCTGCTCAGTGGAAAGCCTGCTACTCACTCTCTCTCTGCTGCTCCCCCTGCTTGTGCTCTCTCTCTCTGTGTCAAATAAATAAATAAAATATTTTAAAAAAAGAATTTTAAAAAGTGGTGTATACATACAACGGAATACTATTCAGCCTTTGGAAGGAAGAAAATCCACATGGATGAACCTAGAGGACGCTATGCTAAGTGAAATAAGCCGCTCACAAAAAGACAAAGACTGCACGACTACGCTTATAGGAGGCCTAAAATAGTCAAGCTCATAGAAGCAGAGGGTAGAATGGTGGTGGCCAGGGGCTGTGGGTGATGAGGAGGAGGAAATGGGGAAGTGTCGCCTAATGGGTATTAAATTTCAGTTATGCAAAGAGGAGTAAGTTCTAGAGATCTCCTGTATATGGTTAACAATAAGGTAATGTACACTTTAACATACATTCAGAGGAGGGATCTCATGTTGAATGGTCTTATCACCAAAAACAAAAAACAAAACACACACACACACACACACACAAGAACACAAGGAAACGTTCGGAGCCGATGGCTATGTTTAGCATGTTGCTTACAGCGGTGGGCATCACGAGCATATGTCCAAACTCATCAAGACGCGTAGGCTGAATACGTGCAGTATTTTGTAGATCAATTCTACCTCAATAAAGCTTAAAAAAGAAAAAAAGGAAAGAAGGGTAAATATATGAGACTTCATGAGGTTTTAAAGGACAGGACTTGTATCCGCAGCGTCCCTGGTGGCTGGCGCTCAGTAAGCAATCAATACTGTCTTGCGTATTAACGAGGGGATAAGGGTTAACTCCGCATCCTTGCAGCTCCCTGCAGCCCCCGACAGGCGCCGCCCTTGTCGCCAAGAGCACAAGGGCCTCAAATGTGCCTCCCGGGCTGCGCAGTCTGTCCCCGCGGCGCCAGCGGCATCAATGAGAGGCACACGAAGCGGGGCGGCGGGGGGGATCACGCAGGGCTGGGGGAGACCTAGAAAAGGAGAGACTGGGGTGGGACGTGAACTGAACAGCGGCAGGAGGTGCCCAAGGAGACCCAAGAGGCGGGGAGAGAGAGATGGCAGAGGGGAGGAGGGTGGGGGATGCTGGAGCGGGCGACAAGGCTCCAGGGAGGGAACACCCCACGGCGGGGGTGCCTGGCTGTTCCAGGTCAGACCCTCGGGGTCCAATACCCGCAGTCACTTGACTGAACGCCAGCTTCCAACCGGGCGAAACCGAAATGCACCAATCGCTCAATCAAGCAGCCTCCTTGCTCATCAAGTAACCTAACCCCGCCCCTGAGCAAACTAAGGCATTCGTTCGTTCAGCCCTTAGATCTTTCCAGAACCCTCCAGCTGTGTCTGGGATTGGCCAAGCGCAAACTCACCCCCAGAGCCAAAGCCATACCTCCTTAGCGACCAATGCCAGGGCGAATGGAGATGGAGAGCCGGTGGGGGCTTCAGGTGCTGCAAGAGGAGTATTTACTGTGATAGGAGGCACATCTAACCTTGGCCTTCGCACACCTTCTAGCTGGAAAAGCCGTGTTGGAGCCCCAGGGGGATAAAGGGGTGCCTGCTGCCCCCCCCCCCCGTTAGTGGTTTCTAGTGGATTCTAAATGGTTTTGCTCTCTGCAAAAAGATACAGGGCTGTTTGGAGAAATCGCTTATTCTAGGGCTGAGCAAGGGAAGTACAAGATGAGCTTGGAACATCTTGTGTCAGAAAGTAAGGGAATGCTCAGGAATGCTGGGGACATATCAGAATGATACGGGAGGCAGCTCGAAGGGGCCCGCACTGGGTCAAATCTGGACCATTTAAGCGCCAAAATAAATAATAATATGACTTCTAGTTCCCACCAAGTTGGAGTAGCCCCGTTCCTCCCAAGCCCTCCCTCTTAGAACTAAAAGCCCCTGTAAGTAACAACAAACATAGAAAGACTCCGAATGGTGGAAAGAAGACAAAATTCTTAGGGACTCCGGGACTTGATAAATAACGCAACCGTGAATTTCTTCAGCTTCCGATTGCCACCTGTGGATCCTGGACAGGGGTTCCAGAAGCCTCCAATTCCCAACTCCCAGCAGGCACTGAGGAGAAATAAAAAATGAAAAGCTACAAGGAAAGCTGGTTTGCCTTAGCCAAAGGTCCCTGAAAACAGGTAGAGTAACAACAGAAAACGTTTTAGACAATACCAGCCCTGCACCAGCCAAACACAATGGAAAATCCACAGCACCCCCCGCAAAAACCAGATTTCCTCATTTCATCAGGGGAACGTGGAGCTAATGCTGCACCCCACCCCCCAACAGGAGGAAGTGATCTGAGTCTCTGTCCCCACCCACCTGAACAGATGTGAGAGGGGTCTAATCAGGATTCCACATTCCCCTCACCTCTGGAGTCTGCAGGCAGGTGAGCTCACAATCCCACACAGAGATAAGGAGGTGGTGCGTCCCCAATGTTCATAGCAGCAATGTCCACAATAGCTAAATCGTGGAAGGAGCCGAGATGCCCTTCAACAGATGACTGGATTAAGAAGATGGGGTCCATATATACAATGGAATATTACTCAGCTATCAGAAAGAATGAGTTCTCAACATTTGCTACAACATGGACAGCACTGGAGGAGATAATGCTAAGTGAAATAAGTCAAGCAGAGAAAGACAACTATCATATGATTTCTCTCATCTATGGAACATAAGAACTAGGATGATCAGTAGGGGAAGAAAGGGATAAAGAAAGGGGGGGGGTAATCAGAAGGGGGAATGAAGCATGAGAGACTATGGACTCTGAGAAACAAACTGAGGACTTCAGAGGGGAGGGGGGTGGGGGAATGGGATAGACCGGTGATGGGTAGTAAGGAGGGCACGTATTGCATGGTGCACTGGGTGTTATACACAACTAATGAATCATCGAGCCTTACATCGAAAACCGGGGATGTACTGTATGGTGACTAACATAATATAATAAAAAATCATTAAAAAAAAAAAAAAGGAGGTGGTGCGTGTCTGTGCCCTAACTTGGCTGGGGGCAAATTTCCTGCCAGGGAGGAGGTAAGTTTCCACCACACTCACCTACTTTGGAGGCAGTGTGCGTAAATGCTCCACCTTTGCTGGGCACTTGAAAAAAGTGAGTATTCTGAGGGTGTTGGGTGGGTCACATCTTCCATATACTTGCTGAGTTCTTGTCTACTAGTTTTGTCAATTGATTAAGAGTGGGTGTTGAAGTCCTCAGCTGTAACGATGCATTTGCTTATTTCTCCTTTCAGCTCCATTGGGTTTTATTTTGTTTTTAAAGATTTTACTTATTTATTTGACAGAGAGAGACAGTGAGAGAGGGAACACAAGCAAGGGGAGTGTGAGAGGGAGAAGCAGGCTTCCCGCTGAGCAGGGAGCCTGATGCGGGGCTCGATCCCAGGACCCTGGGATCATGACCTGAGCCAAAGGCAGATGCTTAGAGACTGAGCCACCCAGGCGCCCCCCATTGGTTTTTTAAAAATTATTTTTGAAGTATAGTTGACATACAATGGTACATTACTTTCAGGTGTACGACATAGTGATTTGACAATTCTATACATTTTGCTGTGCTCAGCACAAAAAGCGTAGCAACCGTTCGTCGCCATACATTATTACAATATTATTGCTTATTTCTCTATGCTATGCTTTTTAACCCTACAACTTATGTATTTTATAACTGGAAGTTTGTACCTCTTCATTCCCCTCACCTTTCAATCGTCTCCCCAACCCTCCTCCCCTCTGGCAATCACCAATTTGTTCTTTGTATTTATGAGTTTGTTTCTGTTTGTTGTTGTTGTTTGTTTCTTTTGTTTTGTTTTTTAGATTCTGCATATAAATGAAACCATATGGCATTTGGTTTTCTCTGTCTGACATATTTCACTTAGCATAATACCCTTTGGGCCCATTCATCTTGTTGTGAATGGCAAGATTTCATTCTTTTTTTTTTTAAGATTTTATTTATTTATGTGACAGAGAGAGACAGCCAGGGAGAGAGGGAACACAAGCAGGGGTAGTGGGAGAGGAAGAAGCAGGCTCCCAGCGGAGGAGCCCGATGTGGGACTCGATCCCGGAACGCCGGGATCACGCCCTGAGCCGAAGGCAGATGCTTAATGACTGCGCTACCCAGGCGCCCCGAGATTTCATTCTTTTTTATGGCTGAGTCATATTTCATTGTGTGTGTATATCTATCACATCTGCTTTATCCATTCATCTATGGACGGACACTTGGGTTGCTTCCATATCTTGGCTATTGTAAATAATACTACAGTAAACATAGGGCTGCAGGTATCTTTTTGAGTTAGTGTTTTTGTTTCTTTGGGTAAACACCCAGTAGTGGAATTACTGGATCATATGGCAGTTCTATTCTTAATTATTAAAGAAACCTCCATACCGTTCTCCATAGTGGCTGCACTACTTCACATTCCTACCAATAACGGATGACAACACTAGTTATTTCTTGTGGTTTTGATACTAGCCATTCTGACTGTTTGTTTCATGTACTTTGAGGCTCCTTTGTTTGGTACTTTCATATTTAGGATTGTTTTGTCTTCCTGGTATATTGGTCCTTTTATCATTATGCAATATCCTTTGTTTTTACTAAGGTTTTTTTTTTAAATCTGATATTAATATAGCCACTCCTTTTTAAAAAATTAATGTTTGCATGGCATACCTTTTTCCATCCTTTTACTTTCAATCTACCTATATCATTGTGTTTGTAGGAATTTCTTGTAGATATTATCTGATGTGGTGCTCAATGTATGTAGAGAAAAGATTTAAGACAATTAAATTTAAAAAGTGGGAAAGGGGGCACCTGGGTGGCTTGGTTAAGCGTCTGCCTTCTGCTCAGGTCATGATCTCAGGATCCTGGGATCAAGCCCCACGTCGGGCTCTCTGCTCAGTAGTGATTCCGCTTCTCTCTCTCCCTCTGTGCTCACTCTCTCTCAAATAAATAAATAAAATAAAATAAATAATAAAAAAGTGGGAAGGGTGAAAGAAGTAAGGTTTCTATACTTCATTCAGAGTAGTAAATGCTGATACCAATAGATAAGTTACATACCTACTGGTTACCTAGAGAAATCACTAAGAAATCTATACAAAGAGATATACTCAAAACACTATAAAGAAATCAAGTTGGAATCCTAAAACATGTTCAAGTAACCCACAGGAAAGTAAGCGAAAGAAATAAGAAACAGAAAACATGCAAAAAACATATTAACATGGCAGACTTAAACTGTAACATATCTATAATGCCCTTAAATGTAAATGATCTGATTCATCAATTAAGAGAGATTGGCAGAGCGGATTGAAAACATGATCAAATAACATGCTAGAACATACAAGAACTCTCAAAACTCAACAGTAAAGGGGCGCCTGGGTGGCTCAGTTGATTAAGTGTCCAACTCTCTCTTTTTTTTTAAGATTTTCTTTATTTGTTTATTTTAAAGAGAGAGAGAAAAAGAGTGTGAGCTAGCAAGGGGAAGAGCAGAGGGGGAGGGAGAGGGGCAAGCAGACTCCACGCTAAGCGTGAGCCCATTGCGGGGCTCGATCTTATGAACCTGAGATCATGACCTGACCAAACATCATGAGTCAGATGCCTAACCAGCTGAGCCACCCAGGTGCCCTAAGTGTCTGACTCTTGATCTCAGCTCAGGTCTTGGTCTCAGGGTCATGAGTTCAAGCCCTGTGTTAGGCTCCACACTGGATGTGGCACATACTTAAAAGAAAAAAAGCCTCAACAGTAAAAAAAAACAATCCCATTAGAAATTGGGCAAAAAGTATGAAGAGACATTTCACTGAATGGGATATGCAATAACAAATAAACACATGAGAAGTTGTTCAACACCATTATCCATCAGGGAAATGAATATTAAAACCGGAATGAACTATCACCACACACCTCTCAAAACGGCTAAAATAAAAAATAGGAATACCAAATGTTAGCAAGTGTGCAGAGAAACTGGATCACTCATACACTGCAGGTGGGAATATAAAATGGTACAAGCACTCTGAAAAACAGTAGGGCAGTTTCTTATAAACTAAACATGTAATTACCATAGGACCCAACAATTGTACTCTTAGGCATTTATCCCTGAGAAACAAAAACTTATGTTCACATGACAAAATTGTACACGAATGTTCACAGAAGCTTTATTAGTGGGGCGCCTGGGTGGCTCAGTCGTTAAGCGTCTGCCTTCGGCTCTGGGCGTGATCCTAGAGTCCTGGGATCGAGCCCCACATCAGGCTCCTCCGCTATGAGCCTGCTTCTTCCTCTCCCACTCCCCCTGCTTGTGTTCCCTCTCTCGCTGGCTGTCTCTACTTCTGTCAAATAAATAAATAAATAAAATCTTTTTTTAAAAAAAGAAGGTTTATTAGTAACAGTGAAAACGTGGAAACAATTTAGATGTCCTTCGACAAGCAAACAGGTAAACGAACTATGGTACATCCATATTATGGAATACTACAGAGCGATACAAAGGAACAAAATATTCCAAAAGGAAAACACAACTTGAATGAATCTCCAGGGAATTATGCTAGATGAAAAGAGCCAAACCCAAATGGTCGTGTACTGTATGATTCCATTTGTATAACAGTCTCGAAAATGGCAAAATGATAGATGTAGAGAACAGAGTAATGTCAGGGGTTAGGGACGTGGAGGAGGGGATGGAGGGTGAAAAGGTAGCGGATGTGGTTATAAAAGGGCAGTAGGAGAGATCCTGTGAATTATATCGCTGTCAATTCCCTGGTTGTGATATTGTACTATAGTTTTGGAGGGTGTTACTATTGGAGGAAACCGAATAAAGGATCTCTCTGTATTATTTCTTGCAATTGCAGGTGAATCTATAATGATCTCAAAATAAACAAGTTTCATTTTTAAAAATGCACAGCTCACATTTGATGGTCGTGTATCTCTGGTCATGGCTACAAAGTAGTAACCAGAGGGTAGTGAGAATAAAGTGGAGAAGGCAGAAATCTTCTAGAAGCAACAGAGAAAAACAAGCAAGCACATGGCGGCAGGAGCCACATGGCTTGGGCTAGAATCTTGAGTCTGCCACATACTTGTTCTACAGCCCTGGCTAAGTTACTCCCTCCTCCATGCCTCAGTTTCCTCATCATATAAAATGTAAATGAGTTACTGTGGGTAAATCACTTAGAACGGCACCTGATACATAGTTGGCACTCAAGGATTTCTTATTATTTCTATTATTTCACTTAGGAAGGATAATGCTCAACTTCTGACATTGATTCTCCAGCACACTAAAAAAAATGCTAGGTTAACATCTTAAAATAGTACCGTAAAATCACATCACATGAATATTTAACTTATGAGAATTTCATTATTCATGCTCTGGGGATAACTACCATATATTATATATAACCATTAGTATGACTATTCAGATTTGCTGTCTTCTTTTTGTATTACTTCATTCTTCTCCGCCTTTATCCTAATCTGTATGATAAAAACAGTATTAAATTTTAAAAATCAAAATAAATAATAAAAGTAACATAACTCATAGAATAAAATAGGGCATCATGAGCCGGTACTGATACAAATACATGAACAAATTAAATATTTGATGAGGGAGAGGATATCTGCATGATCTCAAAGTGACTCTCCATAAATTGTGTATTAATTACAAAGCGGAGAAGAGTAACTTTACAGTGGAGAAGCCTGACAGATCCATTTTAATCAAGCGATTGCAATAAATCTTATCGGTAACAGGACAAATTGGGGACAAAAGGGATACATTGACATTACATGCCACCTGATTGGATGCACGCAGGACACAGCATCACCTCTGTGCTATCCCTGACAAAGATACATAACTTGAACCTGATCATGAAGAAACATCAGACAAATCCAAATGGAGGGACATTTCACAGAATAACTGCCCTGTAATCTTCAAAAGGTTATGAAAGACAAAGACAGACTAGAGAACTACTCTTGATTGATCAGCACCAGTAGACATGAACACATACTCCTAAACTGGATTCATTTGCTGTAATGAACACTGTTGGAACAATAGGTGAAACTTGATGGGGTTTGAGGATTAGATAGTAGGAGTGTTAATTTCTTAATTTTGCTGGCTGTCCTATGGTTATGTAGGAGAAGGTCCTCGTTTGTAGAAAACACTGAAGTATTCAAGGATGACGGGGCATCACATTGACAGCATGCTTTCAAGGGGTTCAGAAAAAAGTCATTTTTATTGAACTTGCAGCCTTTCTATAAGCTTGAGATGGTCTCGAAAAAAAAACCATTACAACAAAGCAAAATAAAATCTATTCATCTAAACACCATCAAAAAATGAAAGGAAAAGCCACAGACTGGGAAGAGATATTTTTTATGCATCTCATGGACAAAAGGTTAGAAAATATCCAGAACATAAAATGTCATTTAGAAAATAGATGGACAAGGGCACCTGGGTGCCTCAGTCGGTTAAGTGGCCGACTCTTGGTTTCCGCTCAGGTCATGATCTCAGGGTGGTGAGATCGAGCCCTGCATTGGGCTCTGGGCTCAGCACACATTTTGCTTGAGATTCTCCTTCCCCCTCCTCCTCTGCTCTTCCCCTTGCTCATGCAGGCGCTCTCTCTCTTTCTCTCTAAAATATACAAATACAATCCTTAAAAAAATAAAAGAAAAAAAAAGAAAAACTGCATAAAAAAAAAGAACAAGAAATTGAAATGGGCGATTTTCCAATACCATGAAACCTACTAAAGAAGAAAGGATTATTTTCATTAGCATACATATAAAAATGATTCATAATTAGTATATTCAATGTCATATATGAGTCCATGTAGCTACAGTGTCTGACAATAGTTTAATCTTCATAGTGATCCAAACCTGTCCAGCAATATGTTTTTGTTGTTTCTCTTTTATTTTTATTTATTTTCCCTAGCTGTATTGAGATATAATTGACACGTGACATTGTGTAAATTTCAGGCGTAGGATGTGTTGATTTGATACATTTATAAATTGCAAAATGATTATCACCTTAGTATTAACTACGACCTCCATCCCATCACATAGTTACCATTTCTGTTTGTTTGTTTGTTTGTTTGTTTGTTTTACCATTTCTGTTTTGTGGTGAAAACATTTACGATCTACTCTCTAGGCAACATTCAAATATGTGATACAGGATCATTAGCTTGAATCACTATGCTCTACCTTAGGTCCTTCGACTGTTAATCTTATAACTGGAAGTTTGTACCCTTTGACCAATATCTCCCCATTTCGCCCACCTCTCTACCCCTGGTAATCAACACTCTACTCTGTTTCTCTTTGTCTTTTTTTAGATTCCACATGTAAGTGATATCACAACAGTATTTGTCTTTCTCTGTCTGACTTATTTCACTTAGCATAGTACCCTCTAGGTCCATCCAGGTTATTGCAAATGGCAGGATTTCCTTCTTTTTATGGCTGAATAATACTCCAGTGTGTGTGTGTGTGTGTGTGTGTGTGTGTATTTTTTCTTTATCTATTCATCCACTGATGGACACTTAGGTTGCTTCTATGTATTATAAATAATGCCGCGATAAACACAGGGGTGCATAACTCTTCTTGAGTTAGCGCTTTCATTTCCATAGGATAAATACCCAGAAGTGCAATTGGTGGGATCATATGCTAGCTCCAGTTTTAATTTTTTGTGGAGACTCTATGCTGTTTTCCACAACAGCTGCACCAATTTATATTCCCACCAACAGTGCACAAGGGTTCCCTTCTCTCCACAGTCTTGCCAACACTTGTTCTTTCTCAGCTTTTTTGATAATAGCCACTCTAACAGGTGGGAGGTCATATCTCATTGTGGTTTGATCTGCAGTTCCCTGATGCTGAGTGATGTTGAGCACCCTTTCACGTACCTGGCGGCCACCTGGATGTCTTCTTTGGAAAAATGTCTACTCAGGTCCTCTGCCCACATTTAAATTGGATTGTTCATTTTTTCCCTTTTGAGTTCTAGGAGTTCTTTATGTTTTAAATGTTAATCCTTCATCAAATACATAATTGCAAATATTTTCTCCCATCCCATAGGTTGCCTTTTCATGTTGGTGGTGGTCTCCGTTGCTGTACAAAAGCTTGTTAGGGGCGCCTGGGTGGCGCAGTCGTTAGGCGTCTGCCTTCGGCTCAGGGCGTGATGCCGGAGTCCTGGGATCGAGCCCCGCATTGGGCTCCATGCTCCGCTGGGAGCCTGCTTCTTCCTCTCCCACTCCCCCTGCTTGTGTTCCCTCTCTCACTGGCTGTGTCTCTCTGTCAAATAAATAAATAAAATCTTTTTAATTTGACATAGTTCCGCTTGTTGATTTTTCCTGTGCTGTTTGTGCTTTTGGTGTCATATCCAGGAAATCACTGCTGACCAATGTCAAGGAGCTTTTTCCTGGTGTTTTCTTATGCGAGTTTTATGGTTTTGGGTCTTCAGCTTAAGTCTTTAATCCATTTCGAGTTCATTTTTGTGAGTGGGGTATGTCCAGGAATATTTTTTTTTACCCAACAGCTTTACCTCGCAAATGGGTAAAGGAAACACATATGATAGTTAGCGGCCTTCCATTCCGTTGTTCAAGACCAGAGAGCAAAACTTACTTGTACTATTATTTCAAATGACTCATCTCTTATAGACTCAAGATGAAGGCAGTGAAAGCCTTTTTCTGCCTTACCAACTTGGAGATTTTGATGCCAAAATAGCATGTATTGGGTGCCTGGGTGGCTCAGCCAGTTAAGCGTCTGTCTTAGGGTCAGGTCACGATCCCAGCGTCCTGGGATCGAGTCCTGCATCGGGCTCCTTGTTCGGCGGGGAGCCTGCTTCTCCCTCTGCCTGCCACTCCCCCTGCTTGCGCTCTGGCTCGCAAGCTCTCTCTCTCTCTCTCTCTGACAAATAACTAAAATCTTTTAAAAAAAATAGCATGTATTGCCAGGTGCTGTGGCTTTTCCCTACTCAAGTAATGTTCTGACATGCTTCTATTTTGGGTGGTGATTAATTTAATTGCCTGTTCTGTGGGATTTCTTCCTCTACATCTCACTGCTTATAAAACAGCAAATATTCACAGGGTTCTGAAAATTTTCTTTGATGAAAAGTCTTCACTCTTTTCCCTATATGCTATTTTCTGCACAAGTTCCAATGAATTTCAAATATTTCTAGCGTATGTAGTAGTTATTTGGGGGGAAAATGAAAACCCAAGATCTATCTTAATCCACATACCAACAGAAATTCCGTTGGGATAGAAGCTTTAAATGCTAAAAACAAAACAAAACAACCCAGACAAACCTAGAGAAAAAAAAAACACATTGGAAGTATTAAATTAAAACAAAGGCAAAGATTTTTATAACTGACAAATCAGATGTCATGAAAGAAAAAAAAATCGCTAAATTAGGCCTCCTAAAAATATAATTGTGTATGCTTCTGAGCATTTAGCTTTTTTATACCAACATAATTTTTTTAAGAAAATGAGATCAGTGAATGCTTATTGCTTTGCAACTTATTTTTATTCACTTGGCAATAAAATAATGACATCTTTCCAAGTTAGGGCCTTTGTTTCAATGGATGTAGAAATATCTCATTACATTGAAATCGAGAATGTATTCTCTTTCATATTCTTCTCTTTTGTTAATATCTTAACTAACTAGGTTACAGGACAAGCAAAGAATAAGCCTACTCCAATATTTATAATGCCTAGAGAGTCTTATCAAAGGGTTTCAAAGCACCTAGTCCAATGGTTTTGTGACATCCTCTGCTCCAGTGCATGGCCAGAGATAAAGGATTCTGAAAAAAAAAATGTTGAGTCACAGAACATATATTTTTTTTCACCACCCCCAGGTGGATATGAATTTTAATATTAAAAAAATAGTAAGTAAGATTCTGAAGACAATAAAGCGATGAATGTTGGAAAATTACATAGTTTTGCTTTCCAGAGTGATGATAAAAGTGTGCCATTTTAGTTACTAACTTTGAAAAAGAAACAACACATCAAAACATGTCAGGTGTTGCTAACAAACAGGAGAGAGGGAAAATGAGCTAACTTTATGATCTAAATATTGTATCCTCTAAGCAGTTTTCAAAATGCTAGCAAAGTCAAACGAATACCTCATTGTTTTCTTCGGGTCTTGGAATTTTTCCCTTACGCTGGCCATGGCCAGTTTCTTTCCAGAAAATTCCCTGGATGGGATTTTGCACATAGCCCAGTAGAGGGCCCCGTGTTCTGAGCCGCTATCAGGCCTATATTTAAGACACTGCAGACACCAGTTAGGAACTCGGGAATGAGGGCTTCTAACCTCCCACACTCCACCCACAGGGCTATCAGTTTTCAGTTCCAGCTGTTCGGCTAACAACAGATGGCTTCTGCGCTTCCTTTTAATCAAGGAGGCAGAAGAAATGGTTTCTAAGAATAACTAGCAGCTTGGGAAAATATCCCCATTATGTGAATTACCATGCAAGTATTTTATATTGCGGCTTTTATTCCCCTAAGATTCCTGGCCTCGTTTTAAAATGTATTTGAAAGCTATATAGACACGTAATATGAATGCTTAGGAGAAATACATTAAAAAGGAAGACATCGCAATGGTCAAGGATGGTCATTACTGAAGAGATTATGGCTGATTTTTGCCACATTCTTTTCGTTTCCTGATTTTAAAGGTAGCACATTTCTTTTGTTTTGAATATTCCATTTTCCAAAAGAGAGAACACAGAAGAAGGAAAAAAGCAAGTCAATTCAAGGGGTTCCTGGCTGGCTCAGTCGGTAGAGCATGTGACCTTTAATCTCAAGGTCATGAGTTCAAGCCCCAGGTTGGGCGTGGAGCCTACTCCAAAAATAATAATAATGAAATTAAATTAAATTTAAAAAATTCACGGGGGCGCCTGCGGGGCGCCTGGGTAGCGCAGTCGTTAAAGCGTCTGCCTTCCGCTCAGGGCGTGATCCCGGCGTACCGGGATCGAGCCCCACATCAGGCTCCTCCGCTATGAGCCTGCTTCTTCCTCTCCCACTCCCCCTGCTTGTGTTCCCTCTCTCGCTGGCTGTCTCTCCCTGTCGAATAAATAAATAAAATCTTAAAAAAAAAATTAAATTAAATTAAAAAAAATAAAAAATTCAAAACATTTAGATCAACTTTTAAAAATGTTTATTAAAAGCATTTTAAGAACAGTATAATATATTGCACATGAGAATGATTCATTTAGCCTTTATTTAATTGGCCGTTTTTAATTAATTAATTTATTTATTTCAAAGATTTTACTTATTTGTTTATTTATTCGAGAGAGAGAGAGAGAGAGAGAGAAGTGCAGAGGGAGAGGGACAAACAGACTCCGTGCTGAGCACTGAGCCCTACCCGGCTTCATCCCAAGACCCTGAGCTCATGACCTGAGTGGAAACCGAGAGTCCGCCACTTAACCGACTGAGCCACCCAGGCGCCCCTAATTGGTCATTTCTATCCTTTCAGCAAAAAAGTGGAAGAATGTGCTTATGTGAAGAAGGCATGGATCGCTTTTCCAGAAGGACATTTTATCTTGATTTCAAGGAGGGGGGAAAAACTGTCTGAGGACTTTCTGTCGGTAAAGTATGTTTTGAATTACAAGATCATTTACTTATTTTTTCCACAAATATTTACAAATTCCTTTTATGCACCAGGGACATTTCATTCCATTAATTCTCTCCCCACCCCTACCCCCCAAAAAGATTTGCCCGCCTAATCGAGATCACAAGCCCTACTTCTCAGGAAACTAGCAGTTACTATTTTCATTCCCTCTGGTAGATCTTCCATCTCCCCAGCCCCAGCTGTCACTTGGCTAAGGCCCCTTCATTCCTTAGTTCTTCAACTATTCTTCAGGGAGAACTTTTCATGTCTCCGTCGCAGCTGGCTTCTGCCCTTCAGGCATTGGCTTTCTCAGTGCCCCTGGATAGGCGCCTTCATCAAACTCCTTGCAGCCACCAGGTCTTCTGCTTAACTCTGGGCACCAGGAAGGAAGGCCAGGAAACCCTGGAGCCCAAGCTACTGGCATGGAAGTCCCATGTAGACATAAGTGGGCTGTACTTACAGAATGAGTAGCTTTGTAGGCATTCCCTAGTTCCAGGATAGGATAGTTCTCGTTCCCACCATATTTTATTTTACATTTTTTTAAAAGATTTTATTTATTCATTTGACAGAGAGAGAGAGACAGCCAGTGAAAGAGGAAACACAAGCAGGGGGAGTGGGAGAGGAAGAAGCAGGCTCCCAGTGGAGCAGAGAGCCCGATGCGGGGCTCGATCCCAGGACCCTGGGATCACGCCCTGAGCCGAAGGCAGACGCTTAACGACTGAGCCACCCAGGCGCCCCTATTTTACATTTTTTAAGAAGATTTTATTTATTTATTTGAGAGAGAGAAAGAGAACGAGCCGGGGGGAGGGACAGAGGGAGAGGGAGAAGCAGGCTCCCCACTGCACAAGGAGCCTGATGTGGGGCTCAATCCCAGGACCTCGAGATCATGACCTGAGCCAAAGGCAGACGCTTAACCAACTGAGCCGCCCAGTCGGGTGCCCCTATTTTACATTTTTAAATGTTTATTTTGGAATGATTTTAAATTTAACAGAAAACTTGCAAGAATGGTCCATAGACACTTTGATAATGAGTAGGATGTTTTGTAGACTCAAACTCCTCCCTCCCACTTAGTATTCATTGATTATTCTTGCATATTTATTTAAATTTTTGGTTTGCCTTATACCTTTTTTTTTCTTTTTTAATTTAAAATCAATTAGCCAACTTATAGTACATCATTAGTTTCAGATGTAGTGTTCAATAATTTATCAGTTTCGTATAACGCCCAGTGCTCATCCCATCACGTGCCCTCCTTAATGCCCCTCACCCAGTCCCCCATCCCCCCACCCACCTCCCCTCCAGCAACCCTCAGTGTGTTTCCCAGAGTCAAGAGTCTCTCATGGTTTGTCTCCCTCTCTGATGACTTCCCCTTCAGTTTTCCTTCCCTTCCCCTGTGGTCCTCTGCCCTGTTTCTTATGTTCCATGTATGAGTGAAACCATGTGATAATTGACTTTCTCTGATTGACTGATAACTTTTAAATATCCATATGGCCTGTTTTTGCATTTTTGCTTTAGGACCCGCTAGGAGTGGGCTTAGATTGTATAGATGTTCTTCTTGCAGAAGAGCAAGTTTGGAAGACTTGTTCCGCCAGATGTCAGAATGTATATAAATTAGGGCAGTGTGGTAATGGTGCAGGAATAGACAAGCAAATAAACGAAGCCAAATGGAAAGCGAGGCAACACGCCCAGGGCGAAGGGAAGGTAAGCCTTTTCAATAAATGGTTCTGGGCCAATTGTGTGTCTATATGGAAAAAACCCGAAATTGGTTCCCTATTTCACACTATCTGCCAAACATCAACTCACAAGGCATTATAGATCTAAATAAGGGGGCGCCTAGGTGGCTCAGTCAGTTAGGCATCTGACTCTTGATTTTGGCTCAGGTCGTGATCTCAGGGTCACAAGATAGAGCCCTGCATCGGGCTCAGCGCTGACCGTGGAGCCTGCGTGGGATTCTCTCTCTCTGCCCCCGCCCTTCCCCACTCATGCTCTCCCTCTCTAAAACACCCCCCCTTCCAAAAAAAGATGGTAACTATGGAAGGTGATGGATATGTCACATAGCTTGGTTGTGGTAATCATTTCATAATGTATAGGTATATCAAATCATTACGTTGTCCATTTTAAATATATATAATTTTTATGGTCAATTATACCTCAATAAAGCTAGAAAAAGTCCCCAACCCACCTACGGTGGATACTCTGATGTGTGCCTAGATGTCCCTTCAAGCAAGAACTTGTGGCCCCAGCCACTGGGAGCGCTGGGTGCACAGTCCTCAGCCAACAGCCCCTGCAAGGGTGCTCATGGCTGCAGAGAGCCACGTTGTGCAAAGCCATGCCCTCCCTAGGGCTGTCCACACCCAGTCACTGACTAATGAGGGGGTAGAAAGGCCTGGCTATCTTCAGCCCAGCTCTGGAAATCTCTGATGGGCCACCCTCCATCCAGAGCTTTCCTGCGTGATCAGCCAAGGCTGTCCAAGGGACTGCACATAACGGCTCAACTTGTCCTTCAGTCCAATCCGGCCTCTCCCATCTCTTCCATGTGCACCGATGCCAAGAACATTCCTGAATAAACAGTCTGCACGCTGAACTCCACTGCAGGGCCTGTTTATTAGAAAACCCAACTTGCAAGATCACTTTTCGATCTTGCGGACTATGCTGTCAGATTTTAAAGGAAAGGACAGACATTGTGACTACCTGATCAGATGGACGACTCCTTGGCTTCAAGGTATATGGTTTCAATACATTTCTGTATATAATACAGTTAGTATTGTGTATCTAGATTGTACCTCAAGCTGCAAAGCTTCAGCCTACTGTGAAATGTGTGCATTTTGAAAGAACACATAAACGGAAAAACCTTTAACCTAGTTTAGATTAATATTAGTTTGCACAAATACTAAGGCACATGGACTCTTGGATTAAACATGAAAATTTGCCTGGTAATTGTGAAGAATGTTGGTGCTCTAGAAACGTTTGTAAGGGTTTTATATGAATTAAAACCTCATATGGGGGGCGCCTGGGTGGCACAGCGGTTAAGCGTCTGCCTTTGGCTCAGGGCGTGATCCCGGCGTTATGGGATCGAGCCCCACTTCAGGCTCCTCCGCTATGAGCCTGCTTCTTCCTCTCCCACTCCCCCTGCTTGTGCTCCCTCTCTCGCTGGCTGTCTCTATCTCTGTCAAATAAATAAATAAAATCTTTAAAAAAAAAATAAAAATAAAACCTCATATGGAGGGGGTCCTGGCTGGCTCCGTCGGTGGAGCATGCGACTCTTGACTCTTGACCTCGGGGTTGTGAGTTCAAGCCCCACATTGAGTGTAGAGATTACTGACAAATAAAATCTTTAAGAAAAAGCCCTCAGGACGCCTGGGTGGCTCAGTTGGTTAAGTGTCTGCCTTCAGCTCAGGTCATGATCTCAGGGTCCTGGGATCCATCCCTGCTTCTCCCTCTCCCTCTGCTGCTCCCCCTGCTTGTGCGCGCGCGCTCTCTCTCTCTGTCAAATAAATAAGTAAAATCTTTTTTTAAAAAAAGAAAAAACCCTCATACTGAGGATAAAAGTGGTTTTCACCATCTTAGCCTTTTTTGTTTCTTATTCTTTCATATGACATAAAATTTAAAATTGAATAGAAATGTTT
Organism: Ursus maritimus; assembly: GCF_017311325.1. Lineage (NCBI taxonomy): Eukaryota > Metazoa > Chordata > Mammalia > Carnivora > Ursidae > Ursus > Ursus maritimus. The sequence goes on along the minus strand of NW_024423319.1, from coordinate 83,707,784 downwards.
AATATCAGAGTAAAATATTTGCATCTTCTTGAAATTGTATTTTAGTACAATCATAAGCTTAATTCAGTTACATTTGTTTCTTTCTTGGCTTTGTGTCTGATCAAGAACATAACAGAGTAGGTAATCTGAATTGTTTTCAGTTTGCATGTTTGTCTAGATTTTGTGGTAGATACTTCAAAGTCTCTTTCCAAAGTAAAAAGAACTAATAAGTAACTAACAGATTGGGGGGGGAGAGTAAAATCATTATCTTAGTTCATATTGATTAGGTCGAGGATAATTACTTGGGGGAAAAGTGCCTTTTTGAAATTTTTGCTTGAATTGCCATCAGATAGAGCAAAGTCCTGAAACTTGGTATAATGCACTTTCTTTTTCTTTTTCTTTTTTTTGGATGTAAGGGCTTTTTATTTTTTATTCCTTTTAGGTTTTTATTTAAATTCCAGTTAACATAGAGTGTAATATTAGTTTCAGGTGTGCCATATAGTGATTCAACAATTCTGTAAAACAGTGCTCATCACAAGTGCACTCCTTAATCCCCATCACCTATTTCACTGCCCCTCCCCCTGTAGCCTTCTGTTCTCTATAGTTGTGTCTGTTATTTTGTTTGTCTTTTTCCCTTTGCTCATTTGTTTTGTTTCTTAAATTCCACATATGAGTGAAATCATGCCTATTTCACTTAGCATTATACCCTTTAGCTCCATCCATGTCGTTACAAATGGCAAGATTTCATTCTCTTTTATGGCTGAGTAATATTCCATTGTATCTATGCCACTTCTTTATCCGTTCATCCATCAATAGACGCTTGGGCTGCTTCCATATTTTGGCTACTGTAAATAATGTTGCTATAAACACCAGGGTGCGTGTATCCCTTTGAATTAGTGTTTTTGTATTCTTTGGGTAAATACCCAGTAGTGGGATTGCTGGATTGTAGGGTAGCTCTATTTTTAACTTTATGAGGAACCTCCATACTGTTTTCTGCAGTGGCTCCACCAGCCTGCATTCCCACCAACAGTGCGCAATTGGGAAACTCAAACCTTCAAAGAGAAAGTTTTGACAGAAACTCGTCCTTCTGAGGCGTTCTCAATAGCTTTGGCACCATTTGTCTTTAACACCAATTAAAATTCTTCGAATATTACAATACAAATTACATTACGTTCGGAGCAATACTGGGAATAAAGGAGTGGACACACATTTAGAGACGTGGGCTCGGCTCCACTGGGAAAGGCAAGTCTAGGTCCCCTCATTCTGTCCTTGGCAAGTTCAGCTTCCTTATCCTTGAGACCAGGGAGGGAAGAAGAGGGGTCTGATTTTCTCATTTACCTTTGCCGGCCTCTGACTGGACTGATCCCCAGTTGGGACATCTCACTACATTAATGCCACAAGACATCTCTTTTCCTTCTGTATTGGAAAAGGGTGCCCATGAGATAGAATGATATTTAGACTAGAAAAATAGGCATCATCTATAAAATTGTAAAGATTTTCAAATGAGTGTGCATTTGTGAGTATCAAGAACATGTTCCTTTTTAGTGATTTCCCAAAAGAATCACTGATAAAAAGGCGTTTTGGGGACGCCTGGGTGGCACAGCGGTTAAGCGTCTGCCTTCGGCTCAGGGCGTGATCCCGGCATTCTGGGATCGAGCCCCACATCAGGCTCCTCCACTGGGAGCCTGCTTCTTCCTCTCCCACTCCCCCTGCTTGTGTTCCCTCTCTCGCTGGCTGTCTCTATCTCTGTCAAATAAATAAATAAAATCTTTTTTAAAAAAGGCGTTTTGAATAGTTTCCTTCCATGCCATTTCATAATATTGTCTTTGCTCGCGTAGGTATTGGGAACGTGAGTCTGAAACAGGAATGTGTAATCTAGAGGAAAGAAATGTTCCCAGATTCCCATCCTTGGATGAGAAAGATGGTGTATCAGTCTTCTGGAACCGCCATACCAAAATACCACAGATGGGGGGGGGGCGCTTAAACAACAGAAATTTCTCTCTCACAGTTCTGAAGCTGGGAAGTCCAAGATCAAAGCATTGGCAAGGGAGGTTTCATTCTGAGACCTCTTCTTTTGGCTTGTAGATGGCAGCCCTCTCATTGTGGGCTCACAGGACCTCTTCTTTGTGAAGGGGAGAGAGGGAGGCAGGCAGGGAGGGAGGGAGAGGGAGAAGGTTGGGGGTGGGGAAGAGAGTACATGAGTGTTCTCTGGTGTTTCTTTCTTCCTATAAGAACACTAATCCATCAGATCAGGGCCCTACTCTTACGACCTCACTTAATCTTAATTACTTGCTTAGAGGCCCCATATCCAAATACAGCCACACTGGGGGTTAGGGCTTCAGCATATGAATTTTGAGAGGACACAACATTCAGTCCACGGCATACAGTGAGGATGCCCACATTCTCTTCCATAAATAAGTCGAATGTAGCACATGTGTCTGTTCTCCATAAATAGATTGGTAAGTCTCTTTAAATATTAAGGCTGATGATGGAATTCCACAACATGGGAGCATTTTTTTTCAGAAGGTTCAGAGAGTATTCATTCTATGCCTAAAGGTATTTGTATTTCAAAATTGCTGATGGACAGAAATATCATGTGGAAGCATATGGTACACCTAGACTATTTCTTTCTTTTTTAAGATTTTATGTTTAAGTAATCTCTACAGTCAACGTGGGGCTCAAATTTACAACCCCGAGGTCAAGAGTTGTACCCTCCACTGACTGAGCCAGACAGGTGTTCCTAGACTATTTCTATATCAAACATTAAACTGTGAACTCAGAATTAAACCCAGGGATGACAGACAGGTCTTCTCAAGAGGAAGAATGTTCTGTGTAGAGAAACTTCTGCCAGTGGGGGGGGAGGGGAGAAACAGTTTCGGGGAAACAGCAGCTTTTAAAGAAACTGAAGCCCATTATATCATTATTTTGGAAAAAGCACCCAAGCTCTTGGTTTTGGGGATTGTGTGGAGTCATTAAGAAAAGGAGTAAACACCTCTGTTTCCAAGCAAGATGAAGTCACAGGGGATAAATATGACCTCCCATCTGAAAGAGCCAAAAAATCCCAGACAATATAAATAAAACAATGGTTTTTGAGATACTGGACATCATGAAATGAAGGACAGTGATCCCCAAGAAACAGGAAATAAACAAGGTGAGCCCTGTGATTGCCCCAGTTTACTGTCTTGAGAGTTTCCAGACCCAGCAAAGGGCCAGGGAATGAGATGGAGCCCAGTGGACTCCTTGAGCTGAGGAGGTCCCCTGCTTCCGATAGTATGCTATAGCTTTGCGAGGTGTTACCATTGGGGAAAATTGGGAAAAGGGGGCACAGATCTCTCTGTACGATTTCTTACAGCTGCACGTGAATCTACCATTATCTCAAAATGAAAACCTTAAAAAAAACCTTAACTTTAAAAGTAGGAAAGTGGTGTCTGGGTGGCTCAGTAGGTTAAGCTTCCGCCTTTGGCTCAAGTCATGACCCCAGGGTCCTGGGATCCGAGCCCCGCACTGGGCTCCCTGCTAAGCGTGGAGTCTGCTTCTCTCTCTGCCACCCACCCCCGGCTTATGCTCTCTCTCTCTCTCTCTTAAATAAATAAATGAATAAATAAAATCTTTTAAAAAGTAGGAGAAATAAAGTTGCTTTCAGATATACAAAAGCTGAAAGAATGCATTGCCAGCAGACCTTCACTACAAGAAATGTTAAAGGATGTCCTTCAGGTAGAAAGCAAATGATACCAGATAGAAATCAGGACCCACACAAAGGAATGAAGAGCACTAGAAGTAATGACTATATAGGTAAATAAACAAGATTTCATATAGTTAAATCTCTTTAAAATGTTATTTAAATCTCTTATTTTTTTTTAAGATTTCATTTATTTATTTGATGGGGTGGTGGCGAAGGGAGAAGCAGGCTCCCCACTCGGGGAGCCTGATACGGGACTCGATCCCAGGACCCTGGGATCATGACCTGAGCCAAAGGCAGACACTTAATCGACTGAGCCACCCAGATGCCTCTACTTAAATCTCTTTAAAAGATAATTGCCTGTTTAAAAATAATCATAATAATGTGTTATAGGGTTTTTAACATATGTAAAAATATAATGAATGACAGCAAGAACATAAATCTCAAGAGGGGAGTAATAGAAGTATACTATTGTAAGGTTCTTGTCCTGTGTATGAAGTGGTATACTGTCACTCAGAGGTAGACTACGATAACTTAAATATGTTTATTATAAAGCCTAAAGCAACAGCAAAAATAATAAGTTCATAAGTCTGCAAAGGAGACTAACATGGAATCATCATGAAAATACTCAATCCATGGGGCGCCTGGGTGGTTCAGTTGGTTAAATGGCTGACTCTTGGTTCCAGCTCAGGTCATGATCTCACGGTCATGGGATCAAGCCCCACATCAGGCTCTGACCTCAGTGGGAAGTCTGCTTGTGGATTATCTCTTCCTGACCCTCTGCTCCTCCCCCTGCTCATGCTCTCTCTCTGCCTTTCTCTAAAATAAATAAATAAATAAATAAATAAATAAATAAATAAATAAATCTTTAAAAAATACTCAATGTGGGACACCTGGTTAAGTGTCCAGCTCAGATCATGATCTCATGGATCATGGGATCGAGCCCCCCAGTTAAACTCCAGACCCAAAACTTCATGTTTCCCCAACTCAGTACTTTCTAAGCTTGTAAGATTTCTAGAAACCTGTGAGGCCAAGGATACCTATAATTCTTGACTTCTCCCAAGCTTAAATCCTTCTGTTCTGCAAGGAAAGAATCCCTGTTCTCAGAGACCCAGTCCCAAGTCCTCAGAGACCCAGTGTCCTATCCACAAGATACCCGCAGCTCTCCAGACCCCAATACCCAGAGTACCCTAGTTTCCCCCAAAATGAGCCTCCAAAACCCCTTGAGACCCAGAATTCCCTCAGCTTCCCAGCTCCGGCCCCCAGATCACCCCATTCCTGTCCCTCCAGATTATCTTTATGGTGGGCCATGGCTATCTGTCCCCGGACCTCCCCTCACTTGCTCTCTCTCACTCTCTCACTCTCTCGAATAAATAAATAAATCTTTAAAACATCTTGAAAATATTCCTACAAGGAAAATTCCAGGCTCAGGTGGCTTCACTGGTGAATCTACCAAACATTAAAGAGGAAACAATAATTCTATGCAAACTCTTCCCCAAAATTGGAGAGGTGGCAAGACCTCCCAACTCATCCTATGAGGCTGGTGTTACCCTCCTACCAAAATCAGACAAAAACATTACCAGAAAAGGAAAAAAAAAGAAACTACAGACCAATATCCCTCATTAATATAGATGCAAAAATTCTAAACAAAATTTTGGCAAATCAAATTCTATAATATATTAAAATGATAATACATTATGACCAAGTGGGTTTTATCCCAGAAATGTAGAACTGGCTTAGCATTTGAAAATCAATGAATGGGGGCGCCTGGGTGGCTCAGGTCGTGATCCCAGGGTCCTGGAATCAAGCCCCAAGTGGAGCTCCCTACTCAGTGGGGAGCCTGATTCTCCTTCTCCCTCTGCCTGCTGCTCCCCTTGCTTGTGCTCTCTCTATGTCAAATAAATAAACAAGTAAATAAAATCCTTAAAAAAAAAGAAAATCAATGAATGGAATGCACCACAGTAAACACAATAGCAAACTAAAAGAAAAAACCATATGGCAGAAAAGCATTTCACAAAATCTAACACTTATTTTCATAAAAACTCCCAGAAAACTAGGATAAAAGGGAATTTTATCAACCTTCTAAAGGGTATCTTCCAAAAGGAAAAGGAAAGAAGAAATGGAGCAGACCTTCTCAAGGCTGTAGCACAGGCTGAGCCAGTTACCTGAAGGCCCCCAGAACGGCTCAAACGTCTGTCAATGCTGGAACTAAGCTGTCTGAAATGAAACTAGCATTCATATTGGATTCTTTCGGATGTTTAATCTTCTGTAATCCTGTCAGCGTCCTTGAACTTGGGTCATACAAGTTCTGCCAGGGGACATAGATCTTTGCTTTAATACTCTAATAATACTGATGGTAATGATAGTGATAACAGGAATAGCTAATAATTACTGCTTAGTCGCTGTGCATCGGGTACTGTGTAAAGTTTGATATAGATTAGTTCACAGAGGCTTACAACCTATGACGGAAGTACTTAAAAAATATTAAAGATAAGCCTGAGACACGTGGAGAGAGGAAACAACTTGTCCAAGGTCACATGGTTACATAGCAGGACATGGGGATACTGGCACACTCTAACTAGACAAGTGGTCAAATCCTAAGGCATTCTAGGTAATTCTAGAATTGATTTTCTCAGACCACATGACCATACATAACATTTACGGAAGTGGCATAAAAGCTATGAGGAATTTTTTTTATATATGGAAAGGACTATATATAATATGCGTATTGTATCAAGAATGATATAGTAAAGACCATATATGGGTCATTTAACGAAAGAAATAATGAAAACTTACTTGGAGTACATTTGTGTGAAATCTCATTTACAACAGTTTTAGATATTGACTAGAAATTTATTAAATATGTGTGACATATAATATCATTATATTAAAATTTTTTTCCACCTATGATGGGCTGGTAGTTCAGTGTATATGTGCTTGAAATAAATGTATTAACCTTGAGAAAATTTTTTCCAGATGCATTTCTGATGAAATCCAAAGTAGACACTTCTGAACCACTTCCTTTGGGGAAATTACTTTTTGTTTGCTCCTTCTTTGCTTCTTCTTTAATTAATTAAAAATTTAAAAATAATTGCCAACCATATTAAACTGTGGTCCCTACCTAGGGAGCTACCAAGGAGGACCAGAGGTGTATGTTACTGTCCATGGCACCTCTAAAGGTGGTTCCATCGCTCAGTTTGTGGGTTTATATTGATCCTTTTGCTTGACTACTAAATATTTTCATACTTGACTTTTGTTTTATTTCTAAGAAATAAGCACACTGACCAAAGGATTCCCTCATCAGAGTAAATTTTTAATAACAATTACAGGACTCTTATTTGCTTTAATTATTTTCCCCCTCTTTATCGAGAACTAATTGACTTTTTTTTTTTTTACTCCTCTGATCCTTAGATTTGGAGATTGAAGATACACAAACCTGCATGTTTGCTTAATTTTATGAAAGCATGGAAATGCCATATGTAGCATATAATGAACTCAAAAACTTTTTTAAACACAAGAATCCTGTGTTGGTTTAATGCTGTGTTTTTCATCAATTTGGATCACAGGGATAGCAAATTCAAATTCCTGCTCGATGCATTTTGTTAGAAAGATTTTTTAATGAGGAAAATTTATGTTAGAAGTAATGTTCTGGTTCACAGGTAAATTCCCCACACTTCTTACCCCTGGGCTGTATATTAAATATCTCTTCAAGGAATATTCGGAAGTGGAAACTTCCACACTCTGCTTTAGATGGACCGATTACAGCTGCATTCGATTACAGCTGCATTGCCATTAATTTAAAAGTAACGTGAAGTTGCTGGTTTGTAGCACGTCTCGGGCTTGCATCACCTCCCATTGGCTGGGATGGCCCTAAGCCCACCTCCTGTGCGTGGCTATTGGTTTGTCAGTGGCTCCTCGGCGTCCGGACGTCCTCTCTCTTCTCATTCTTAAACGCCCAGGGTTGCGGTAGAACCTATCAATGCCCGCGGCATCCCAAAACCCACCCTCCTCTCCATTGCCATTGGCTGATCTCGACGCCTGCCGAGGGCCTAGAGCGCCGAGTGGCTCCCCGCAGACCACCAGTGGCCTAGGGGAGCCGGTAGGTGAGGGTCCTGAGTTAGGCCTGTGGGGCGCCTAGCGAAGTCTCCCTCCTCAGTGAAATGTGTATATACGTGGTCATCTCTTCCCAAATGGATAGCTGAGAGGGAGGCATTGCGATCAGGTCTCAGAGATGGCATTCTCCAGGCGGCTGCAGCGGGGGAGGGAGGCCGGGGGGGGGGGCAAGGGCGTTGGCTTTGGGAAATGGGCGTGGCAGGTTCTAGACTCGGGCCTCAGGCCGTCAGGACTGCTGGGGTGGATCCAAGATTCCTTAAGGAGGTGTCCCTGACCTGCATCCCTGTTAAACAGTTTTTATCAAACTTGAATTCCTGGACTGAGCTCTCCTCCCTCTCCCTCCAGTTAGGGCGGTCTGAACCTCAATTTGCTCAGCTGGAAAATGGGTAGCATTACAACAGCAGTTGGTGAACACTTCAAATTTTATATATAGTTTTATTTTTTTAAGATTTTATTTATTTATTTGAGAGAGAGAGAGAGCACAGAGGGAAAGTGAGAGGGAGAAGCGGACTCTCTGCTGAGCAGAGCCCCATGTGGGATTAGATCCCAGGACCCTGGGATCATGACCTGAGCCGAAGGCACACGCTTAACCGACTGAGCCACCCAGGAGCCCTCTAAGTTTATATGTTTGTAGACACGTTTCTAAGACTTCTAAATCAACAATAATAAAAACCAACAACCACTTTAAAATCGTTTAAAATTTCTAGCTGGATAATTTCGAAAAAATCATAATCAGCTAGTTCTGGTTTTAATTTTTGTTTTAACACATGGTGCTTCTGATGGTTTTAAATGTATGATGACGCTGATGTGAAAAACCCAAATCACTTTAAAGGCCTTCATGGCTTGTCAGGTACCTGTGAAATACTTGGCTGAAGTCATGCCAGCTGGGATGGGTTCGAAGTGAATCTATGAGTCCTTGGGAGAGAAAGGATTGCCCTCTTTCCACCATCCGTCTCCTCCCACCCCCACCCCCACCCCCCCCAGCGCCTGCGCAGTGAGTTTATGGAGGGATTTTTTTTTTTTTTAAGATTTTTTATTTATTTATGTGACAGAGAGACAGCCAGCGAGAGCGGGAACACAGCAGGGGAGTGGGAGAGGAAGAAGCAGGCTCCCAATGGAGGAGCCCGATGTGGGACTCGATTCCGGAACGCCCGGGATCACGCCCTGAGCGCGCTTAACGACTGCGCTACCCAGGCGCCCCCAGATTTTTTTTTTTTTTTTGCAAAGGTCGTGCAACACAGCGAGAAGTCTGTCTTCAAATACTGTCTAGAAATTAACATTTTTAAACAAATTAAATAATACATAACTAATATTTCAATGAATTGAAATTTAAAATGTATTCCCGGGGCCCTGGAAATTATTCTTAGTTGGAGTGAGTATTTTGGGCTGTGGCACTGAGGTGGCTGCCAGGGCTCTTGCACTGAGAAATGGAGATTGGGGCCCAGGGATTCAATTTCAGAAAAGAGAATTTTTTTTTTTTAAAGATTTTATTTATTTATTTGACAGAGAGACAGCCAGCGAGAGAGGGAACACAGCAGGGGGGAGTGGGAGAGGAAGAAGCAGGCTCCCAGCGGAGGAGCCCAATGTGGGACTCGATCCCGGAACGCCGAGATCACGCCCTGAGCCGAAGGCAGATGCTTAACGACTGCGCCACCCAGGCGCCCCCAGAAAAGAGAATTTTTAAAAACTTCTCTAACCAATAAGAATTTGTAAGAAATCAAGATGTTTGGGATTATATTTGAAGCCACTTTTTTGCCATGCGTTTTTTATGAGGTATGTTTTACATACAATAAAATGTCCCGTTTCAATACAGACTTCAACGAGTTTTGACAGATGCATACTGAACAGTCCAGTCACCTCCAAAAGTTCCTTCCTGCCCTTCCCAGTTATTCTCCCCTAAGACAACTAGTCTGAAATCCCTCATTATAGGTTAGTTTTGCTCGACTTAGACTTGCATACAAAGGGAATGATACAGTATTTCTCCTTTGAGTCTGGCTTCTTTCACTCAACTCTATGTCTATGAGATTCGGAGACAAAGGAAGTAGTTTGTTTCCTTTCATTGCTAAATAGTATTCCACGATCCCATTGTTGCGTTTCTTGTCAATTCTTCTGTTGCTGGACACCTGTGCTGTTTCCAGTTTTTTGTTATTATGAATAAGCTAATATGAACATCTGAGTGCAAGTTTTTGTGTGGGCATATTGCAATCACATGCTGTGGACGGCTCGAGCCGATTTTGCAAATCTCAGCTGTGGTTCAGTGATGTCATATTAGTAGCTTGAAATAAGTCATGGTGGGAGTGTTTACACCATAGTTGGCAAATGCTACAAAGCAGAAGTTGTTTTTTTTTTTTTTCCTGGAGAGCTGGTTGTTAAACATTTACCAACACATCACTGGACATATGTTCTTTTTTTTTTTTTAAAGATTTTATTTATTTGACAGATAGAAATAGCCAGCGAGAGAGGGAACACAAGCAGGGGGAGTGGGAGAGGAAGAAGCAGGCTCATAGCAGAGGAGCCTGGCGTGGGGCTCGATCCCAGAACGCCGGGATCACGCCCTGAGCCGAAGGCAGACGCTTAACCGCTGTGCCACCCAGGCGCCCCTGGACATATGTTCTTATTCCTTTGACTACCTAGGAGTCAGATTGCTGGATTGCATGTATTTACCTTTATAAGAAGCTTCCGATCTGTTTCCAAAGTGGTTCACCATTTTACACTCCCAATAGCAATGCTTGAAAGTTCCAGTTGCCCCACATTCTCAACGACATGTGGTATTTATTGTCAGTCTTTTTGACTTTTGCCATTGAATGGTGAAAATCCAAATAGAATGGGGTGATGGGAAATGGAGGTTATATGACAGCCCAGTAAGCCAAACTTTTGTCTCTCTCTTTATAGGCAGAGAAACATTAAATACACATTGAAGCATGTTGACGGCTCCATTACTAGTGACTTTGCTCTGCTCTTTCCCATTTCACCACATAAGGAATGCTCAGGATCCAAACAGGAGAATGGAGCCAGTTCGAACACCACAGGCCGTTCTCACTGTCGGGGAAATGATTAAAAAATTAAATCTTGTGCCAGCCTGTGAATCCTCTCCACAAAGGTAGGAAAGAATGAAACAGTTTTATTTTCGAATAAACACTAAACCAGATGGCAGTGTGCAACTCAAGCAACGCGCTTAGGAGCTTTCAAAGACAGAAAGAAACCTTATCTTTTACGTCGTCGGGCAGCTATAACCCGTTATATACATGTTCTCAAGAACGACAATAATTTGTCCTCGAGCATTTGCTATACATGGTTCATCTCCAATTTACCTGGAGATCGAGGTAGCCATCTGCCTTGACCCAAAGGAAAAATAAAACACCTATCTCTTCGACGAACAGGTAACAACTCGGGGCCAAGAGCCTAGGTCAAATTCCTACGGAGACGAGGAGATGAGGAGATAAGGGTGCTAGACTAGTTGATGTTTACATTTCAAAGAGATGGCTCCAAGGCCCTTCGGAACAACATTCCTGGGTAGTGAAACCGACTGGAGGCCTATTTAGCTTTTTACAACGTTTACATACATCAGGAAGGGACAGGGAAAATTTTTACAAGTTTTCTAAAGGAAATGCTCTAAGAAAAGGGAGGATGGAAAACCTCGTTCACTTTTGACACCAGGGAAAATTCAACTGTTGAAAAATTTGTTTTGCCCTACAGTTGCCTTCACACATTTCCCTGCTCGGTGCCCTATTCCAGGTCCACACTTCCCTCGCCTCTTCAACAGGGTCATCTATGACTATAAGCTCTCAAAATCCTTAGCAACTCCATTCCTAAAGTAAACTGCCCAGAACAGCAGGCCGCTCCTCCCAGGACCAGACACTCCAGCCCCGGCCCCACCAGAGATCCGCTGTTATCAAAGGCTATGACTACAAGTTTCTTAGAACTGGCAGACGTTGCAGTTCCGCGGTCTGATTGCTACTCATTTCAAATACGGTAAAACCGACACACAGGAAAAGCCCAAATGGGTACCTAGGGCTTCGGGTCCCTGGCCAAAAAAAAGGGCACTTAAGGATTCCCCGCCCAGATTCAGGAACCCCTCAAGTCAGCCCCAAGTGACTGAAAAAAAATTCGGGCTTTACTCCCCCACGGTACGGTTGGGGTTAAAGTCCGCGGCACGCAAGTCTCCATCCGACTGCGCCTGCGCAAGTCAGGACGTGCGAATTCGCCTCCGACCCTGACGTTTCAGGTGGCCCCTCCTAATCCGGAACACGACCCACATTCCGCCGGTCCTGCCTTGACAGGCGTGACCCTAACCCAATAAGGATGGAGGGCTGAATCCAGCGGAGCCAATGGTGAACGTCCGAGGGGCGGTGGAGGCGGACTCTGCAAGGAAACAAGAAGACAGGCCCAAGATGGAGGCGGCGGTGGCCGTAGCGGCGTGACAGGTGAGGGCGGGTCCGGCGGGGTTAGGTTTCTGGAGCGACCGCCGGGCACGGGCAGGGAGCCGGGACCGAAAGCTTAGCCCCAGGATGGCTTCGCGTGGGCCCCGGCGCCCCCCGCCCGGAACCGGAGGAGTGGTTTGACCTGGGGCGAGACCATCGTCGACAGCGGGGGTGGGGTGGGTAGACAGGAATAGGGGTGCAAGGCTGCGGGGGATGGTTTCGCCCGTCGCGTGTGGCAGTGCGCCTGCGCAGAGCTGGAAGGCCCTCAGTAGGCGGGGCCGGGCTGAATGGAGCCTGGGATGTGGTGTGGTGCCCGGTCTCCCTCTAAACCTCCTTGAGGTCTCTTGATGACCCTGCCTTGCCGGCAACGGGGAGTGCGTGGAGCTGTGGTTCGCTAGTCGCGACCCATTAGAATGTTTGAGGATTCCCCCATTACTTCTCTTTATCCCTCCCCAGCCTCCTTCCATTGTCACCAGTAATATGTCCGTGACCCCTTCGTTAGTTAGGGGGGATTTTCGACCCCTCCACCCCCGCTTGAAACCTGTTTATCTCACCTGCACAGTGCTCGGTAATGCACCCTTACCCTCCATTCCCCCGTGACAATGTCTGGTGATCTCCATTATCCACTCTTCTCCCCGTTACAGTCCCTTCAGCACAGTTTCTGCTGAGTCCCCATCAGACTGTCGGTAGCCACCTAACACAGTGTTCCAGAGCCTGCCATCGTGACAGCCCAGGGCTTAGGGATTCCTGCAGGGCCCTTAGGAACACTGTTTGGTGCAATTCCCATTTCCCCCCAACTAAGGGCAGTATCTGATGATCTTCCGTTTCTTTCCCATCATCCGGCTGTGACTCCTCCCTCACCACAGTATCTGGTAACCACCCTTTCTCCATTAAAAACCCAGGACAGCCTGTTCGGGTCCTTTCTGTACCTGACACACCCAATTGCAGTGTGGCTTGACTTCCTTGTTACCCCCCAGCACAGAGTCTTGGTACTCCTGTGCCCTCCAGGACAGTGTGTGCTGCCTTTCCTTATGTCGTTACTACCCCCTCCTCTGCCCCCACCCCATGCAGCGAATCCTAGACCTTGACCCTTAAGAGTGAGACATACAAAAGGAGAGGCTGAGCAGAGACTGGATGAGTTCGAGGTGTTTACAAGATCCCTTGGCTGTTGTGTGTAGATTGGGCAACGGGGGTGGGGTGGGTGGGTAATGTGGAGCCTGGAGATTGAATTTTTTTTTGTCCCCGCCACTTTGCTTCCAGACTTTCATTACTGGACCTCTGAATTCCTCCTGTGTTCTAGGAGCCCCATGGCACCTGCTAAGCCCCGCCTCAGCCCGTCTTGACAAAGTCCTAGGCTCCATGGAGCCACCACGGGGCCCCCCTGCCAACGGGGCCGAGCCGTCCCGGGCAGTGGGCACTGTCAAAGTATACCTGCCCAACAAGCAACGCACAGTGGTGAGTCTGACCGGGGCAAAGCTGGCAGGGGGTGGGAATGGACCCAGTTCTAAGTCTTGGATCAGAACGCTGACTGGGGGTGGGGGGAGGAGGCTTTTGCAGAGGCCCGGGAAAGTCAGCTGGGTCCCGTGTTGGGCACTGACCGCCTGTCTGCACACACAAACGCACAGGTGACTGTCCGGGATGGCATGAGTGTCTACGACTCTCTAGACAAGGCCCTCAAGGTACGGGGTCTCAATCAGGATTGCTGTGTGGTCTACCGGCTCATCAAGGGGTAAGTGTGCCCCCCTCGCCACTTCGCCTCCCTCCACTGGGCACCCAGCCTCCCATCCCCTCCTCAGAGGCATCTGACTCCTTCCATCTGTCGTGTGGTTTCCGTTAGTCTTCCCTTAAGCTCAGGGAATCCATGAGTGCATGCAGCTTTTGTTTCATGACTTTATTCGTTCATTGGCCTTTGAGGCCAGCAGCTCGTCTCTCCCTGGCCCTCAGGTCCTCGCCCTGCTCCCGCACCTCATGCTGGAGTTCATCTGTGGTGTTCTTTCACGGTTTCATCCATTTGCCAGCTCTCTGCACCCTCCGCTTCCTCATTCTCGGTCTGCCGAGCTGGGCCACGCTGGCCTTCCATTTATTCCTCTGTCCTGGGCTTCCTTAATTGTTTTATTCAGCGCACACGTGGTTTTTTATTTGTCGTCTCAGGGCCGCGTCAGCCACTTTTTCAGGGGCTTGCTGAGTGCTTCTGAGATTTCGTGGTTTATTCACTGTCTCCTTTGCTCCTCGCCTTGTGGTTAAGAGCATGGACTCTTCATGCTGGCCAGCCACTCAGTCCTTTGTGGTCTTGGGCCAGTCACTTTATCCCTCTGAGCCTCAGTTCCCTCATCTGTAAGTTGGGGGCCAGGATAGTAACTAGTTCCCAGAGTTGCCATGATGAAAATTAAACACGTCAGATGTTGCTCCATGGATGGTGGGCGTGGAGGGACTTTTGGGGGTTCCCTGCCTCCCATGATCCCTGTCCACCCTCTCACTCCCTTCCATGCCTCCTACAGGCGAAAGACAGTCACCGCCTGGGACACAGCCATTGCCCCCCTGGATGGAGAGGAGCTCATTGTAGAGGTCCTTGAAGACGTCCCACTGACCATGCACAATTTTGTGAGTGTGGGGTGGAAAGTCGGGGCAGACTGTGGGCATGGGACAAGGAGGGTCCTTGACCAGTCCTCAACCTTCCCTGCTCTGTGGCAGCAGGTACGGAAGACGTTCTTCAGCCTGGCTTTCTGCGACTTCTGCCTTAAGTTTCTGTTCCACGGCTTCCGCTGCCAAACCTGTGGCTACAAGTTCCACCAGCATTGTTCCTCCAAAGTCCCCACAGTCTGTGTTGACATGAGCACCAACTGCCGACAGTGAGCCTGGCCTGGCGTGGGTGGGGCAGTGGGGACGACAGAGGCCACAGGGTTCTTATAGATAGCTGACCCTTGTCCCCTTGCTGTATCCCCTCAATGCCCTCAAGGTTCTACCACAGTGTCCAGGATTTGTCCGGAGGCTCCAGACAGCACGAGGCTCCCTCGAACCGCCCCCTGAATGAGCCGCTAACCCCTCAGGGTCCCAGGTAGGGATGCCTTAGGTGAAGGCCTGTTGTGGGGAGAAAAAGATCTGGAGGCCTTTGTAGACCACAAGCCATACTTGATTCTTTTGTTTATTTGCACACACTTATTGAGCACCTATAGGTGTGGAGCTGTGGGACCTTGGCAAGTCACCTAATCTTTCTGGGCCTTTGTTTTCTCATCTACAGAGAGGGGATAATGATACTTTTTCCACATAGGGTTCTGGTGAGAATTTAAATGTGTTAAAGCATATCCAGTGCTTAGAATGAGATCTAGTACAGAATAAGAAGTCTTTATTAATTACAAGTACATATATATAAGTATCTAACTGTTCCGTTAATTCTTGCAGTATGACCATGCTCAAGCCTTTCCATTTTGAAATATGTATTGTTTCATCATAAATTCCCTTTTATTTCTCCTTTATGTTAAGTATTATAATACTGTAGTAGTTCTATATTAAAGTATATTACTGCTCTAAGATAGCATAGGTTTATAAAATATGCATTTTATCTGTCTACGTGTCATAGAATGTATACGGTACATTCTATCACTACATCATGTGTTCTATTTATCCTATTTTTATATAATATAAAACACATTTTTATGTAACATAAAATGGTAAAGTTAGGATGTTATGTTATTTTTAATTATGGGCATATGTGGATTAATTGCATACGCATTTCAGGATAGTGAAAGGTACATTTAAAATACATTTGTGACATTAAAGTATATATAGCATATATCTTTATATATTAACATGGACATCTATGTATAGCGTATACAGTTGACCCTTGAACAACATGGGCTTGAACTGCGTGGGTCCACGTACACGTGGATTTTTTACATGCAGTACCATAAATGTATTTTCTCTTAACGATTGTCTTAGAAACATTTTCTTTTCTCTAGCTTATTTTATTGTAAGAATACAGTATATAATAACCTAGAACATACAAAATATGTGTTAATTGTTTATCGATAGCGCTTCTGGTCAACAGTAGGCTCTTAGTAGTTAAGTTTTGGGGGGAGTCAGAAGGTACACATGGACGTTCAGCTGGGCAGGGGGTCGGTGGTGCCCCTCATCCCTGCGTTGTTCAAGGGTCAGCTGGTTAACAACGTTAGTGTAATATGCATATTCGGAAACGTTGGCATTTTAATACAGATAATATGCTGTATATTCTGTAACAATATATCTGAGTAGTACACACACTTAGAAGATCTTATGTATAACTCTTTCCCCCACTATCTGTGTGGCTTGCTGCTCCTCCGTTAGGTCTTTATGCAGACGCCCCCTCAGGGAAGCCTTCCCAGACATCACCCGTGACACTTTCTGTCTCCTCGTGTTGCTTTAGTTTCTCCTTTATTGCCCTTGTCACCGACGGACATATTAAATGCTCTTTGGTGGTTTTTGGCACTCTCTCCTCACTGGAACATCAGCCGCACGAGGGCAGGAACTTGTTTTCGCTTTGCCCACAGTATTAGTTCCACTCCGTAGGATGGGCTCCGCCACAGGGCAGGCGCTCCGTAAGTGTTCCCGAGGGAGTGAATAGCAGTGATAACAGCAGACAGTGACTCTGAGCTAAACATACGTTTACCGGGGTGGGGGGCGGCTTTGCTTGTTCTCTCCTTCGTTCGACAGTGATTTCACAGCCTTTCCCCTGCCAGCTCCTGCACCCCGCACCGCGACCCTGAGCACTTTCCCTTCCCTGCCCCTGCCAACGCCCCACTCCAGCGCATCCGCTCCACGTCCACTCCCAACGTCCACATGGTCAGCACCGCAGCCCCCATGGACTCCAGCCTCATCCAGGTTGGTGTGGGGGGGTCATTCCCCGAGGGCGCCAGGCGGAGGGGAGAGCCGTTCCTCTTGGCTCCCGTGTCCCCTCTCTGACTCCCGTCCGTCTTCTTCCAGCTCACTGCCCAGAGTTTCAGCACCGATGGTGAGTCCACCCCCCACCCCATGCCTGGGCCCTGCGCCCACTCACGCCACCCCCCTTGCCTCCACTCACATCCCCTCCATGATTGCAGCTGCTGGTAGTAGAGGTGGTGGCGATGGAGGCCCCCGGGGGAGCCCCAGCCCGGCCAGCGTGTCCTCGGGGAGGAAGTCCCCCCATTCCAAGTCCCCGTCGGAGCAGCGGGAGCGGAAGTCCGTGGCCGATGACAAGAAGAAAGTGGTAAGCTCCGGGGGAGCCTTTGGCGGGGGCGCCGCAGGCCGAGTGATGAGGGAAGCGGGCAGGCCCCTGAGATGCCGCCCGTGTGGCCCACAGAAGAATCTGGGGTACCGGGACTCGGGCTACTACTGGGAGGTGCCGCCCAGCGAGGTGCAGCTGCTGAAGAGGATCGGGACGGGCTCGTTTGGCACCGTGTTTCGCGGGCGGTGGCATGGTGATGTGGCCGTGAAGGTGCTCAAGGTGGCCCAACCCACAGCTGAGCAGGCCCAGGCCTTCAAGAACGAGATGCAGGTGCTCAGGTGAGGCTGCACATGGGGGGGGCAGGGCAGCTTTGGCGCCTCCCCGGGGAAAGGCCGCGCTCGGGGTGCTTCCCGCACAGGAGTCGTGTTTGTGCTGTGTTACAAGCATCATTGAGAGCTGTTTCTCAATCGGGGATGTCCCTTTCCCCTCTGGGAAATGGCTCTGTTTAGAGGCCCTCTGATGATACTGTTGTTTGGGTTTGGGTTGATACTGATATTAATTCACGCCTCCGCCTCCAAAACGTGGGTCTTCTCATTTGCCTGGCATGAGGTGGGTATGGCCGTAGGCCATCGACGTTACTGCGTGCCCTCGCACTGCCAGCGTGCTGTTAACCACAGTGCCAGGAAGCCTCCGCTCCCTCCTTCCCCTCTGCTTGTATTACATCGTTAGTATTAGGCTTATGTGTTGGATTCCTGTTATTAATCCTAGTAATGCCATGATTGAAAGAACAGTACTATTTAACGTAATTGAGTCATTGTTTAATTAACGGCTGTAGTTGCTCTACTTAATACAT